>NC_071990.2:23130166-23740000 GCF_028885655.2 Pongo abelii
CAGCCTGGCGACAGAGCGAGACTCCATCTCAAAATAAATAAATAAATAAATAAATTCAAAATAAAAAATTAAGAAAAATGAATAAGTTGGTAACTATAGATCAGAGTGTACCAAAGGCACATGGAGGGGAGTACTGAGCAATGAAGTTAGGCCAAGAAAGAAGGATACTGGATCCTGGATCCTGGAGCAGTACGTGTAAGAGAACACAGATTACAGATGAGCAGAAAGGCTCAGACTTCGGCATTGAGCAAAGATAACAGATTTGAGCAATGTCAGAGAAAACTGTCCACTAACTTTCAAAATTGGCCATAGTAGTATATTATTCATTTGGAAATGACTGGCCATGGCTTGGGTAACAATAATTCTGAAGGTATTTAACAAGAAAATTCTGACTTGGGTTGATTGCATTGGCTCTGATGATAGGCTCTGGGTGTAAGTTTTCTAAACACAGCCTCCCTCCACTGTACTATATAAGCTGAAGAGTGAGGGTGGAGATGTAATGGTTAGAGGTCTGATCATAGAAGCTGAGAGAAGCTCATCACTAATTCAAGTTTTACAAATCTATGGGAGCCACCGACCGCCAGCACCTTCAGTGACAGTCCCCAGTCTTGTACTAATTGACTTGAGATGCAATGGGTTTGCATTACTGATATGTTTTGGCTGTGTTCTCACCCAAATCTCATGTTGAATTGTAGCTCCCATGATCCACACATGTCGTGGGAGGGACCCAGTAGGAGGCAATTGAATCATGGGGGCAGGTTTTTCCTATGCTGTTCTCACGATGGTGAATAAGTCTCACGAGATCTGATGGTTTTATAAAGGGTAGTTCCCCTGCACATGTTCTCTTGCCTGCTGCCATGTAAGATGGGCCTTTGTTCCTTCTTCACCTTATGCCATGGCCTCTCCAGTCCTGTGGAACTGTGAGTCCATTAAACCTCTTTTTCTTTGTAAATTACCCAGTCTCAGGTATGTCCTTACAGCAGCTTGAGAACAGACTAATGCAGTAAATTTGTACTGATAGAGTGGGGTTCTGCTATAAGGATACCCAAAAATGTGGAACCAACTTTAGAACTGGATAACAGGCAGAGATTAAAACAGTTTGGAGGGCTCAGAAGAAGAGAGGAAAATTTGGGAAAGTTTGTACTTCCTAGAAACTTGGAGAGCTCAGAAGACAGGAAGATGTGAGAAAGTTTGAAACTTCCTAGAGACTTGTTGAATGGCTTTGACCAAAATACTGATAGACAATGAAGTCCAGGTTGAGGTGGTCTCAGATGGAGATGGAGAACTCATTGGAAACTGGAGCAAAGGTGATTCTTGCTATGCTTTTGCAAAGAGACTGGCAGGATTTTGCCCCTGCCCTAGAGATCTGTGTAACTTTGAATTTGAGAGAGATGATGTAGGGGATCTGGTAGAAGAAATTTCTAAGCAGCAAAGCATTGAAGAGGTGATTTGAGTGCTCTTAAAATCATCCAGTTTTATTCATTCATAAAGACATGGTTTGGAATTGGAACTTATATGTAAAAAGGAAGTAGAGCATAAGAGCTGAGAAAATTTGCAGCCTGATGATGTGATAGAAAAGAAAAACCCATTTTCTGAGAAGAAATTCAAGCCAGCTGCAGAAATTTGCATAAGTAACAAGAAGCCAAATGTTAATCACCAGGACAATGGGGAAAATGTCTCCACAGCATGTCAGAGGTCTTCACAGTTGCCCTTCCCATCACAAGCCTGGAAGCCTAGGAGGAAAAAATGGTTTCATGGGCTGGGCCTAGGGCCTTGAGGTTTTGTGCAGTCTCTGGACTTGGTGCTCTGCCTCCAAGCCATTGCTAAGAGGGGCCAATGTACAGCTCAGGCCATTGTTTCAGAGGATGCAAGCCTCAAGCTTTGGCAGCTTACATGAGATATTGGGCCTGCAGGTGCACAGAAGTCATGAATTGAGATTTGGAAACTTCGGCCTAGATTTCAGATGATGTACAGAACTGTCTGGATGTCTAGGCCAAGGTGTGCTGCAGGGTCAGAACCCTCATGGAGAACCTCTGCTAGGGCAGTGCAGAAAGGAAATGTGGGGCTGGAGCCCCACACAGAGTCCCCACTGGGGCACTGCCTAGTGGAGCTGCAAGAAGAGGACCACTGTTCTCCAGACCCCAGAATGATAGATCCACTGACAGCTTGCATTGTGCACCAGGAAAAGCCACAGACACTGAATGTCGGCCCATGAAAGAAGCCAGGAGAAGGGCTGTACCCTGCAAAATCACGGGGCAGAGATGCCCAAGTCCATGTGAACACACGTCTTGCATCGGTGTGATCTGGATGTGAGACATGGAGTCAAAGGAGATCATTTTGTAGCTTTAAGATTTGACTGCCATGCTGGATCTCGGACTTGCATGGAGTCTGTAACCCCTTCGTTTTGGCCAATTTCTCCCATTTGGAGCACATGTATTTACCCAATGCCTGTACCCCAATTGTATCTAGGAAGTAACTAACTTGCTTTTGATTTTACAGGCTCATAGGTGGAAGGGACTTGCCTTGTCTCAGATGAGACTTTGGACTGTGGACTTTTGAGATAATGCTGGAATGAGCTAAGACTTGGGGGACTGTTGGGAAGGCATGATTGGTTTTGAAATGAGGGGACATAAGATTTGAAAGGAGTCAGGGGTGGAATTATATGGTTTGGCTGTGTCACCACCCAAATCTCATCTTGAATTATATAGCTCCTGTAATCTCCACGTGTCATGGGAAAGATCTGGTTGGAGATAATTGAATCATGGGTGTGGGTTTTTCCCTAGTGTTCTTATGATAGTGAATAAGTCTTACAAGATCTAATGGTTTTATAAAGGGAAGTTCCCCAGCACAGGACCTCTTGCCTGCTGTCATGTAAGATGTGCCTTTGCCTTCTATCATGATTTTGAGGCCTCCCTAGGCACGTGATACTATGAGTCCATTAAACCCCTTTTTCTTTATAAATTCCCCAGTCTCATGTATGTCCTTATAGCAGCTTGAGAATGGGCTAATACAATTACTCTGTATTCTATCTAGAAAATCCAAGAATTATGACTGCCACACATGCAATTATAGAAATGCTAATCATCCTCTCACTGTCTTTTTTTTCCCCAGTAGATACATATTTTTGTTTAAAATATAACCATTCCACAAAAGTACTTGAATCTGTTCCCAGTGCATTTACTAACAGAAAACAGAATTAGACCAACTTGGTCTCTGGATTTAATGTGCTTTGCAGACTTGTTAGGTTTAGCTGTAAATAGTCTTACTCCCTATAGTGTGGGATGTTTAAAAGTGTTTTGCTGCATACACAGAGCAAAGCTTCCACAGTGGCTAGTCAGAAATAAGCAAACGGACAGATTTAAAGTTGGGAAGATGAGGAATATAAACAGAAGAGTTCTACTTAGTTAACGTAAATATGGAAATAAAGTAAAACCAAGAGGCCTGATAGGGGTAGCCATGTTGCAATTTCCAGTTTTCATCCAGATATTTCATATCAGGTAGATCCTGTCACTAGTATCACACTTGCTATAAAGCATATTACAGTCTTTCTCTTCTGCAAATTATGTTCATGCAGTTGTTATGTGTCTTATGATGGAAAGACTTCCAAAAGGGAAAAGCAGTTTTCTTCATGTCAAATATAATAAACCCAAACCAGGTAAGTCAGTTTTGTAGCCTGGAATCCTATTTGTTTGCATTAGGTTGACTTTCTCATATATCTTCCACCAGTAATATCAAACTGTATATCCATTCTGATGATGTATAAATGGAAAATTTTCTGGTAAAATCACATGGGAACTTTCACAAGATCACTTTGACATGCTTTTTCCCTTATTTTTTTCCTGCTGTGATTTTGGAAGGCTGTATTTTTTTTTCTCCTGTTAAAATGATTAGTGCTTTAAGTGAATGAGATCACTTACTGAAATAAAAATCCAGCCAAGCCATAGTCTCATATCATGATCTCATACAGGCTCAGTCTCAAGAGAGGCCCCCTGAGAGATTTTGCAAAAATTGTTCATCCAATTGTTGTATGCAGCCTCTACTCAGAAAGGAAACGTGCTTGACAAAATTTTGTAAAAAGGGCCCCTGGATGCCAAAAACAATATAAATGCATGTGTGCCTTAATATAGGCTGTTATCTTGCAAAAACAATCTTCCTCTGTTGCACATGTAAAACCTACGGTGCATGAAACACCTGAAGACCTATGTAATCATCACTCTCTGCCTAGCAAGAGACCCAAGGTGCTGAGCTCTGTACATGGCTCTGTGCCTACAATCAATGGGGCATCTGGGGATACCCAGGCTTCCTCGCAGCTTCACTTGACTTCAGAGATTTCTGATTACTGTTCCTCTGACACACACATTTTTAAATTTTCCAGTCATTAAATACTAACAACTAGGGATAGTGGTCAATGAACATGTCTTACAGTCAAGTAAGTAGTTCCAAAATGATCATGAAAATGTGAGTTAAGTAATAATTTTTGGCTTTCCTGCAGGGTTAATCTAGAAAACACTGCAAAGTAGTAGCCACCACTTCACTGAGCTCTCTCTCATAGTTCTTCCCTTTTTCCTTCCTTGTCAGAGCCTTTTTCTTTTGACTCTAACTTTCCTCTCCATTGCTTCCCATTCTCTGCAACTTGCTCCCTCAAATCCTTCTTCTCCTTCAAAAATGCACTTCATTTTGCCTACAAATCAAATTTTTTTGTATTGAGGTAAAATTTACATAAAGTTGAAATGCATCAGTCTTAAGATAACAATTTGATACATCTTAATATATCAACATACCCTTGTTAACTACTTAATCAAGGCATAGAATACTTCCAAACGCCTGAGAAAGCTGTCCTGTGTCACCGTGTAGTCAACCTACCCCCAAAGGCAACCATTGCTTTGATTTCTATTGTCATGGATTAGTTTTGCTTTGGTTTTGAACTTTTTGCAGAATAACATATAAAATATCCTTATTTCTTTCTGGTTTCATTCAATTAACATAATGATTTTGAGATTCATCCATGTTGTCTTATGCATCAATAGGAGTTACTTTATTACTACTGTGTAGTACTCCATGGTATGAATATTCCATGATTTCTTTAATAGGCTTGCTTGATGAACAGTTTGGTTTTTTCTAGGTTTTGATATGAAGCTGCTATGAACAAAGTCTTATACAAGTCTTTTAGGATATTTCTCTTGGAAAAATAATTAGGAATGAACAGTTGAGTACATTTAACTTTATAAGAAAAAGTCAAATAGTTTTCAAAATGGTTGTACCATTTCATACATCCACTAGAAATGTATGAGTGTTCCATTGTTCCAGACTGTGACCAATATTTGTTCTTTTTAATCCAGCTATTCTAGTGAGTATAAAATGCTGTCATATACTGGTTTTAATTACCCTGATAAATAATATATTAAGCACTTTTTCATATGCTTATTAACCACTCTTAGACAGTCTTTTGTGAAATAATTGTCTTTTGTCTATATTTGATGAAAGGAGAGTTGTCTTTTTGTTTTGTCGTTATTATATATTTAAGGTACAAGTTTTTGTTTAAAATATACTCATTTCAACTGTGTTGTCTCATTTTGTGGCCAGCCTCTTCACTTTTTCGTGGAGTCTTAAAAAAATTTTTTTTAATTTTATTATTATTTTGTTTTTAGAGACTGAGTTTCACTATGTTTTCCAGGCTGGTCTCAAACTCCTGAGCTCAAGCAATCCTCCCACCTCAGCCTCACAAAGTTCTGGGATTACAGGCATGAGCAACTGAGCCAGGGTGCATATTCTTTTATCTATTCCTTAGCCTTTTGTGATGTTATTGTAAATGGGATATGAAATTTTTATTTTCAATTACTGGCTATTGTTCTATAGAAACACAATTGATTTAAGGACATTGATGCTGTGTCTTAAGAAATCGCTAAATAAATTTATAAGTTTGGCAATTGTTTTGAAGATTCCCTATGATACTCTATGTAAACAGCCATATTGTATGTAAATAAAGACTACTTTGTGTGTTTTTTTCCCAATCATTATTGCTTCTCATCCCCCTATTTCACTGGCTATACTTTCAGTATAATGTTAAGTAAAACTGATGAGTAAGTACAACTAGTATTGTTCTGAATATTAAAAGGAAAACATTCAGTATTATATCATTGTTTTTAATTTTAGCTATAGGTTTGTGCAGATGCTGTTTATCAGACTCAGAAAATTTTCTTCTATTCTTAGTTTGCTGAGAAACTTTATCATCAATGGATGTTGAATAATATCAAATGTTTACTTCTATATTTTAGTAGTTTATTGAGCTAAAATTGACATAGAATAAATCCCACATATGTAAAGTGTACAATCTGATAAGACTTTTTTTTTTTTTTGGAGTTGGAGACAGGGTCTCACTTTGTCACCCAGGCTGGAGTGCAGTGGCATGATCTGGGCCTCTGAGATTCAAGTGATCCTCCTGCCTCAGCCCCCCAAGTAGCTGGGACTACAGGTGTGCACCACCACGTCTGGCTAATTTTTGTATTTTTTGTAGAGACAGAGTTTCACCATGTTGCCCATCTAGTCTTGAACTCTTGAGCTCAAGTGATTTTCCTGCCTCTGCTTCCCAAAGTGTTAGGATTACAGGCATAAGCCACTGTGCCCAGCTGTAAGCTTTGATATATGAATACACCTGTGAAACAACATCACCACACTCAAAATAATGAATATGTCAAACATCTCCATTTATTTAGATTTTCTTTCTTAGTGATGCTTTGTAGTTTCCAGTGCTTCAGGTTGTAAATGCCTTATGTTAGATTTGTTGCTAAGTGGCTCATACTTTTGTTGCTTCTGGAAGTGAATGTTAATTTCAATTACCAATCATACCTAGTATATGGAAATGTATTTTATATTTTTATATTCACCTTGTATTCTGTAAACTTGCTAAACTCACATATTAGTTCCACTTGGATTTTTGTAGATTCTCTAAGTTTTAATACAGATTATTATGTCATCTGTGAATAATGTGTTTTATTTTGTCATTTTCAATTTAGATGCCTTTTATTTCCTTGCACTGACTTAATTGTAGTGGCTAGAGACTCCAGGGCAATGTTAAACAGAAGTGGTGTCCTTGCCTTGCCTTGTTTACATCTATGCTTATAAAGGAAATTGATCTATAAATTTATTTTCTTGTAATGTCTTCACCTGGTTTTGCTCTCAGAGTAATGGTGGCTTCACAGAGTAAATTACTAAAGAGTTCTCTCCTATCCAATATTCTAGAAGAGTTGTGAAGGCTCAGCATTATTTTTTCTGAATGTACTTATTTATTCTTTACTTTCACCCATGAAGCCATTTGTGGCTGGAGATCTTGTAGGAAGATTTTTAACTACAAATTTGTATTTATTTATAGATATGGGGCTATAAAAATTATCTATTTATTCTAACATAGGCTTTGGTAGTTTGTGTATTTCAAGGATTTTTTTCATTTTATCTAAGTTACCTAATTTATTGGCACAAAATTGTTTATAATATTTTCTTATTATCCTTTTAAATTTGTGATATCTGTAGTGATGTCACTTCTCTTACAGAAAATAGTGTTAATTTTTGTCAAACCTTTTTTTCCTGATCAGGGTGACTTGAGGTTAATCGATTAATTTCAAATAACCAGCTTTTGATTTTTTCATTTTTTTTCTATTTTTTCTCTCCATTTCACTTATTTCTGCTCTGATAGTTATTATTTTTTCTTCCGCTTACTTTGATTTAATTTGCTTTTTTTTCTAAAAAAGATTCTAAAGTTAAACATTGAGGTCATTGATATAAATTTTTTTCCAATTTTTACATGGACATTGAGTTCTGTAAGATCCCCTGTAAATATTGTCCCCCTCATTCCACAAATTTTGATGACTTTCATTTTCATCTGGTACGAAAAACATCTAATTTCTCCTTCGATTTCTTCTTTGATCTGTGAGTTATCAAGAAGTGCATTATTTCATTTCCAAATACTTGTAAATGACTTATAATATAATTCTGTTGTGGGTAGAGAAGATACTTTTACTAACTCAAATATTTTGAAATGTATTGAGACTTGTCATATAGCACAGAATACGGTCCATCTTGGTAAACGATTTGTGTGCACATGAAAAAAAGTGCATATTCTGCTGTTGTGTGCTTTGTTCTATCACCGGCAATTAAATAAAAGTGGCGAATAAGTTACATTTTCCATGTATTCAGAACTTTATGACTTTCAGTTTCTTCTAGCAATTATTAGAGGTAAACAATTAACAAGGAAGAAAATGTAAACCAAGCATAGGAATAATTACTTTAAGAATAAATTATATAAGCAAGGCAATTAGGAATAAAACTGTATATTTAAGAAGAACGAATCTGCTATATCTACATATACAAAATATATAAAAAATATTATGAGTGAGTAATGCCTCAAAAATACATAACAATTCTAAATCGGTGTGTACCTTATAAAAGACTTCAAATTCATGAAGCCAAAACTGTTAGAACAGAAATAATAAGCTAACTTTATTGTCATAATTATTAACACTCGGGTTACAGTAATTGATAGAAAAAGTTGACAGAAAATCAGTAAAAATGTAGAACACTTGAACAATACTATCAATTAAATTGACGTAATTGGTATTTATAAAGTACTTTACTCACAAATAGCTGAAAGTAAGTTATTAGTAAGTGAACACAGAATATACACAATCAGGTCATATTTTGGGTGATAAGTATCAGTAATTTTAAAAGGTTTGAAAACATAAATGATATATTATTTAACCAACACAGAATTAATGTAGAAATCAAAACCATAAAAAAGTTGGAAAATCCCCAAATATATGAAAATTGAACAATGAATTTCTACACACCCACAGTTCATATGATAAATTACATGGCTCTCTTTCCCACCTTGCAAAATGGTGAGTGAAAAACTTGAGAAGACCGATACTAAAAAGAAGAAACCTGAAGCCAAGAAGGCTAAGGCCAGTGGTTAGGTTAAAAATATTAACCTGAAGGCTAAACAGCCCAAGAAGAGGAAGCCTCACTGCAGACAAAATCCTGTCATCATCATCGAAGGAATTAGCAAACATTCCCAATCTGCTATGTATTTCTGAAGGGTCATATTCAAGATGAAGCACTTAGCTGCTGAATCCAGGGTTTTAAAAAAAAAAAAAAAAAAAGGATGGAGGTTCTTGCCACTGTCCCCAGAACTAGTTGGTGGTCATATGAATGTGGTACCTGAGTGGTTAAACTTCACAAAATGCCTAGATACTATTCTACTGAAGATAAGCCTCAAAAGCTGTTGAGCCACAACAAAAACTCCTCCAGTCAGCATGTGAAAAAAATGTGAGCTAGCAACTCTCCTAGGACCATTCTGCTCATCCTGACTGGGCACTACAGGGCAATAGACTGGTTGCTGTAAAGCAGTTGAGCAGTGGCTTGTTACTTGTGACTGAACCTGTTGTTCTTAATCAGTTTCTTCTGCATAGAACACACCAGAAATTTGTCATTGCCACCTCCACAAAAATTGATATCAATGATGCAAAAATCCCCCAACATCTCACTCATGTTTACTTTAAGAAGCAGCAGCCATGGAAGCTCAGACAGCAGAAAGATGAGATCTTAGACATAGAAAAAGAGAAATATGAGATTACAGAGCAGCACAAGATTGATCAGAAAGCTGTGGACTTACAAAAGTTACCAAAAATTAAAATTATTCCTCAGCTCCAGGACTACCTGTGATCTGTGTTTGTCTGATGAATGGTGTTTATCCTCACAAACTGGTTTTCTAAATTTCTTACAAAGAACCTAATTAAATAACTGATATATTTTTGTAAGAAAAGGAGTAAAAAAGAAATTACACAGCAAGTTAGAAAACATTTTGAACCTAATGAACTTTAAAATATCAAAATTTGTGATGTGTAACTGCAGTGAACTAAATGTTTGCCATTTCCCACCAAAAATAATTTATGTGGAAATCCTTGTGTATTTCAAGGATTTTTTTCATTTTATTTAAGTTACCTAATTTATTGGCAAAAAATTGTTCATAATATTTTCTTATTATCCTTTTAAATCTGTGATATCTGTAGTGATGTCACCTCTCTTACAGAAAACAGTGTTAATTTTTGTCAAACCCTTTTTTCCTGATCAGGCTGACTTGAGGTTAATCCATTTTATTAATCTCAAACAATCAGCTTTTGATTTTGTCATTTTTTTTCTATTTTTTTCTCCATTTCACCTATTTCTGCTTTGATAGTTATTATTTTTTTCTTCTGCTTCCTTTGATTTAATTTGCTCTTCAATTTTATGATTTAAAATTGATGATTAATAGAATGATTATAGAAAGTGGAGACTTTGGGAGATAATTAGGTCACATGTGTGGAATTCTCATGAATGGGATTCGTGCCCTTATAAAAGGGACCCCAGAGAACTCCCTTGCCCTTTTTGTTTTGTTGTTGTTGTTATGTAAAAATGCAACAAGAAGTTAGTCTGTAACTCACATGAGGGTAATCGGTAGAACCTGACTGTGCTAGCTGGCAGCCTGATCTCTGACTTCCAGCCTCCAGAAGTGTGAGACACTTGTTGTTAAGCCACCCAGTATCTATGGTAATTTTTTCTGGCAGTCAAACAGACTAAGACAATAATTAAAGTAAATTTATGGGGAGGGAAAATCTTAAATCAATATTGTAAGCTTCTTACTTAAGAACATGGCAAAAAAAGAGCAAATTAGCAGAAAGAAAGCAAAAAGGAAAAATAACGACATAAGAGAAGAAATTAACTACACGGAAAAGAGAAAAACAATAGAGAAAAATAAATTAACCCAAAAACTGGTTCTATGTAATGGCCAACAAAAATAATAAACTTTCAGCAAGTCTGATCAGGAAAAAGAAAGCAAATACAGTGTACAAATTACCAATAGGAGCAATGAAAGAGGGGGAATCACTAAAGATTCCATTGCCATTAAAGGTTAATAAGAGAATATTATAATCAATTTTATACCGACAAATTCTACAATGTAGATGAAAGAGACATATTTGTTGAAAGACGCAACCTACCAAAACTCACTCAAGGGGAAATTGATAACATTGACTACCCATATGTCTATTAATAAGATTAAATTTGTAGTTTAAATTATTGCCTCAAAGGAAATTCCAGGGTCAAATGACTTCAGTGGTTATGTCTTGCAAATTTAAAGAAGAACTGACAACAATTTCACATAAAACTTTCAATAAAAATTATAAAAGAGAAAAAACTATTTCTAAAATTTATGAAGTCTGTATTTTGATGATTCAAAGACCAGAAAGATGTAACAAGAAAAGAAAAATCACAGGCCAATACCACTAATGAAAATAGATGTAAACATCTATTAAAGTAATAAGTAAATTGAATTATGCAATATAGAAATAGAGAAATATGTCATGATCAAGTACAGTTCTCCCCAGAGATGCAGAGTTAGTTTAATTTTTAAAAAATCAATGTAATACTCACCATATTAACAATCCCAAAAAGAAAAAGATGAAGTAAAAACATTTGACAAAATTTACTCCTATTAATGATAAAAACTCTTATTAACTAGGAATAAAATGGAACTCTTCTAGCTACTGGTGTACATATATACAAATCCTACTGCTAACATACTAAAGAGAAAGAGACTGAATTTTTTCTCTCTATGTTCAGAAACAAGGCAAGGATATATATTCTTACCATTTCTATTTAACATTGTATTTAAGTTCCTGGCCAATACAATAAGGAAAGACAAACAACTATATAGAGCTAAGTGGAAGAAGAAACACATCTTTATTCACAAATAACATGATTGTCTATGTAAAAAAAAATCCAAATAAATCTAATAAGAACAGCATGGTACATCATAATACAAAAGCAGACACATAGATCAATGGAACAGGACAGAGAACCCAGAAATAAAGCCACATAGACATACAACCATCTGATCTTTGACAAAGTCAATAAAAACAAGCAATGGGGGAAGGACTCCCTATTCAATAAATGATGCTGGGATAACTAGCTAGCCATGTGCATGAGAATGAAACTAGACCTCTACATTTCAACATAAACAAAAATTTACCCAAGACTGATTAAACACTTAAATTTAATACCTCAAATTATAAAACTCTTAGAAGAAAACCTAGGAAATACCACCTGTACATCAGCCTTTGGCAAATAATTTATGACTAAGTCCTTAAAAGTAATTGCAACAAAACAAAAACAAACAAATAAGATCTAATTAAACCAAAGAGCTTTTGCACAGCAAAAGAAACTACCAACAAAGTAAACAGACAACCTACAGAATGAGAGAAGATATTTGCAAACTATGCATTCAACAAAGGTCTATACTGGACATACACCCAAAGGATTATAAATCATGCTGCTATAAAGACACATGCACAGGTAGGTTTATTGTGGTACTATTCACAATAGCAAAGACTTGGAACCAACCGAAATTTCCATCAATGATAGACTGGATTAAGAAAATGTGGCACATATACACCATGGAATACTATGCAGCCATAAAAAGGATGAGTTCATGTCCTTTGTAGGAACATGGATGAAGCTAGAAACCATCATTCTGAGCAAACTATCACAAGGACAAAAAAACCAAACACCGCATGTTCTCACTCATGGGTGGGAACTGAACAATGAGAACACTTGGACACTGGGTGGGGAGCATCGCACAACGGGGCCTGTTGTGGGGTGGGGGGAGGGGGGAGGGATGGCATTGGGAGATATACTTAATGTAAATAACGAGTTGATGGGTGCAGCATACCAACATGGCACATGTACACATATGTAACAAACCTGCACATCGTGCACATGTACCCTAGAACATAAAGTATAATAATAATAAAAAAAGAAGAACAAAGGTCTAATATTCAGAATCTGTAAGAAAATTAAACAATTCTACAAGCAAAAAACAACAAGGGACAGGCAAAAGACATAAACAAACACTTTTCAAAAGAAAACCTACAAGTGGCCAACAAATATATGAAAAAATTCTCCACACTACTAATCATCAGAGACATGCAAATCAAAACCACAATGAGATTCCATCATACACCAGTCAGGATGGCTATTACTAAAAAGTAAAACAAACAAACAAAAAACAGATGCTGACGAGGTTGTGGAGGAAAGAGAACACTTATACATTGTTGATGAAAATGTAAATTAGTTCAGCAACTGTGAAAAGCAGTTTGGAGATTTCTCAAAGAACTTAAAACAGAACTACCATTCAATTCAGCAATCCTATTACTGGGTATATATTCAAAGGAAAACAAATAGTTCTACCAAAAAGACACAAGCACATGTATGTTCATTGCAGCACTATTCACAACAGCAAAGACATGGAATCACCCTAGATGCTCATCAATGGTGGACTGGATAAAGAAAACGTGGTACATACACGTGATGGAATAATACACAGCCATGAAAAGAACAAAATCATGTCATTTGAAGCAACATGGATGTGGCTGGAGACTATTATTTTAAGCAAATTTCCACAGGAACAGAAAACCAAATACCACATGTTCTCTCATAAGTGGAAGCTAAACATTGAGTATACATGTACATAAATATGGGAACAACAGACATTGGGAACTACTTGAGGGAGGAAAGAAGAAGGGAGATGAGGGTTAAAAAACTACCTATTGGGTACAACGCTCACTACCCAGGTGATGGAATCATTTGTACCACAAACCTCAGCATCATGCAATATACCCATGTAACAAACCTGCACATGCATCCTGTGAACCTAAAATAAAACTTGAGATTTTAAAAAAATCTAATTTGAAAAAGCTACAAGAGATAATATGTGAGTTTAGTGAGATCTAACGCTTCAAGACGAATATACAAAATCAATTGTATTTGTATATATTATAAAGGAACCATTGAAAATAAAACAAAAATTCAAATTATTTGTGATAACATCAAATATGTAAAATGATTGGGATTACATTTTTAAAATAGGTGCAATATCGGTAACTAAAATCTATAAATAACTGGTAAGAAAATTTAAGAATATCTAAATAAATGAAGAAGCATGTCATGTTTATGGATCAGAAGGTTCAATACTCAGACAATTATTTAAATAGATCCATAGATTCAATGCAATCCCAATAAATATTCTGGTGGCCTTTTTTTTGATACAGATTGCAAACTGATTCTAAAATTTATGAGAAAATCAAAGGATTAGGAAAGGCAAAATAGTCTTGAATAAGAACAGAGTTAGAGGACTCACCTGATTGCAAGAATGATTGTAAAGGTATAACAATCATGAGAGTGTGGCATTGGTTTAAGTATAGACATACAGATTAATGGAACAGAGGAGAGAGTTTAGAAAGAGATACACATGTATATTGTAATTGATATCAAACAAAATATCAAGCTATTTTAATAGACAACATATATTCTTTCCAACTCATGGTGCTAAAATGATTGGACATCCAAATGCAAAAATAAAAAACAAACAAAAACTTCAATTTAGCTTACCTGACACATACACGATAGTTCTTATGAGCTCATAAATTTAAATGTAAAAGCCAAACTATGAAACTTATAAAAATTAACTTAGGAGAAAACCTTCACAAATTTGAAAAGAAAGTATTAATTAAATAGAACAGCAAGAACTCTAATCACAAAATAGATCAATTGGGCTGGGTGCAGTGGCTCATGCCTGTTATCCCAGCACTTTGGGAGGCCAAGGCAGGTGGATCACGAGGTCAAGAAATCGAGACCATCCTGGCCAACCAACATGGTGAAACCCCATCTCTATTAAAAATACAAAAATTAGCTGGGCATAGTCGCACACACCTGTATTCCCAGATACTCGGGAGGCTGAGGCAGGAGAATCCCTTGAACCCGGGAGGCGGAGGTTGCAGTGAGCCCAGATGGTGCCATTGCACTCTAGCCCAGGCAACAGAGCAAGACTCCATCTCAAATAAAATAAAATAAAATAAAATAAAATAAAATAAAATAAAATAAAATGGATAAATTGATAAACTGAACTTTATTGAAGTTACAGCTCTTAACGAATTAAAAAGACAAGCAACAGAAAGGAGAAAATGTTGGTAAAACATATATATGATAAAGGACTTATATCCGGAATATATAAAGAGCTCTACAATTATATAAGAAGACAAAAGTCCAATTTATAAATAGATCCAAAGATTCAAATGACATTTCCATAAAGAAGATATGGAATGGCCAATGGTAAAGGGATCAATTCAACAAGAAGAGCTAACTATCCTAAATATATATGCACCCAATACAGGAGCACCCAGATTCATAAAGCAAGTCCTGAGTGACCTACAAAGAGACTTAGACTCCCACACAATAATAATGGGAGATTTTAACATCCCACTGTCAACATTAGACAGATCAATGAGACAGAAAGTTAACAAGGATACCCAGGAATTGAACTCAGCTCTGCACCAAGCAGACCTAATAGACATCTACATAACTCTCCACCCCAAATCAACAGAATATACATTTTTTTCAGCACCACACCACACCTGTTCCAAAATTGACCACATAGTTGGAAGTAAAGCTCTCCTCAGCAAATGTAAAAGAACAGAAATTATAACAAACTGTCTCTCAGACCACCGTGCAATCAAATTAGAACTCAAGATTAAGAAACTCACTCAAAAACACTCAACTACATGGAAACTGAACGACCTGCTCCTGAATGACTACTGGGTACATAACGAAATGAAGGCAGAAATAAAGATGTTCTTTGAAACCAATGAGAACAAAGACACAACATACCAGAATCTCTGGGACACATTCAAAGCAGTGCGTAGAGGGAAATTTATAGCATAAAATGCCCACAAGAGAAAGCAGGAAAGATCCAAAATTGACACCCTAACATCACAATTAAAAGAACTAGAAAAGCAAGAGCAAACACATTCAAAAGCTAGCAGAAGGCAAGAAATAACTAAAATCAGAGCAGAACTGAAGGAAATAGAGACACAAAAAACCCTTCAAAAAATTAATGAATCCAGGAGCTGGTTTTTTGAAAAGATCAACAAAATTGATAGAACGCTAGCAAGATTAATAAAGAAAAAAAGAGAGAAGAATCAAATAGACGCAATAAAAAATGATAAAGGGGATATCACCACCGATCCCACAGAAATACAAACTACCATCAGAGAATACTACAAACACCTCTACGCAAATAAACTAGAAAATCTAGAAGAAATGGATAAATTCCTCGACACATACACCCTCCCAAGACTAAACCAGGAAGAAGTTGAATCTCTGAATAGACCAATAACAGGCTCTGAAATTGAGGCAATAATCAATAGCTTACCAACCAAAAAGAGTCCAGGACCAGATGGATTCACAGCCGAATTCTACCAGAGGTACAAGGAGGAACTGGTTCCATTCCTTCTGAAACTATTCCAATCAATAGAAAAAGAGGGAATCCTCCCTAACTCATTTTATGAGGCCAGCATCATCCTGATACCAAAGCTGGGCAGAGACACAACCAAAAAAGAGAATTTTAGACCAATATCCTTGATGAACATTGATGCAAAAATCCTCAATAAAATACTGGCAAACCGAATCCAGCAGCACATCAAAAAGCTTATCCACCATGATCAAGTGGACTTCATCCCTGGGATGCAAGGCTGGTTCAATATACACAAATCAACAAATGTAATCCAGCATATAAACAGAACCAAAGACAAAAACCACATGATTATCTCAATAGATGCAGAAAAGGCCTTTGACAAAATTCACCAACACTTCATGCTAAAAACTCTCAAGAAATTAGGTATTGATGGGACGTATCTCAAAATAATAAGAGCTATCTATGACAAACCCACAGCCAATATCATACTGAATGGGCAAAAACTGGAAGCATTCCCTTTGAAAACTGGCACAAGACAGGGATGCCCTCTCTCACCACTCCTATTCAACATAGTGTTGGAAGTTCTGGCCAGGGCAATCAGGAAGGAGAAGGAAATAAAGGGTATCCAATTAGGAAAAGAGGAAGTCAAATTGTCCGTGTTTGCAGATGACATGATTGTATATCTAGAAAACCCCATTGTCTCAGCCCAAAATCTCCTTAAACTGATAAGCAACTTCAGCAAAGTCTCAGGATACAAAATCAATGTAGAAAAATCACAAGCATTCTTATACACCAATAACAGACAGAGAGCCAAATCATGAGTGAACTCCCATTCACAATTGCTTCAAAGAGAATAAAATGCCTAGGAATCCAACTTACAAGGGACATGAAGGACCTCTTCAAGGAGAACTACAAACCACTGCTCAAGGAAATAAAAGAGGATACAAACAAATGGAAGAACATTCCATGCTCACGGGTAGGAAGAATCAATATCGTGAAAATGGCCATACTGCCCAAGGTAATTTATAGATTCAATGCCATCCCCATCAAGCTACCAATGACTTTCTTCACAGAATTGGAAAAAAACACTTTAAAGTTCATATGGAACCAAAAAAGAGCCTGCATCGCCAAGTCAATCCTAAGCCAAAAGAACAAAGCTGGAGGCATCATACTACCTGACTTCAAACTATACTACAAGGCTACAGTAACCAAAACAGCATGGTGCTGGCACCAAAACAGAGATATAGACCAATGGAACAGGGCAGAGCCTTCAGAAATAATGCCGCATATCTTCAACTGTCTGATCTTTGACAAACCTGAGAAAAACAAGCAATGGGGAAAGGATTCCCTAGTTAATAAATGGTGCTGGGAAAACTGGCTAGCCATATGGAGAAAGCTGAAACTGGATCCCTTCCTTACACCTTATACAAAACTTAATTCAAGATGAATCAAAGACTTAAACGTTAGACCTAAAACCATAAAAACCCTAGAAGAAAACCTAGGCATTACCATTCAGGACATAGGCATGGGCAAGGACTTCATGTCTAAAACACCAAAAGCAATGGCAACAAAAGCCAAAATTGACAAATGGGATCTAATTAAACTAAAGAGCTTCTGCACAGCCATAGAAACTACCATCAGAGTGAACAGGCAACCTACAAAATGGGAGAAAATTTTTGCAACCTACTCATCTGACAAAGGGCTAATATCCAGAATCTACAATGAACTCCAACAAATTTACAAGAAAAAAACAAACAACCCCATCAAAAAGTGGGCGAAGGACATGAACAGACACTTCTCAAAAGAAGACATTTATGCAGCCAAAAAACACATGAAAAAATGCTCACCATCACTGGCCATCAGAGAAATGCAAATCAAAACCACAATGAGATACCGTCTCACACCAGTTAGAATGGCAATCATTCAAAAGTCAGGAAACAACAGGTGCTGGAGAGGATGTGGAGAAATAGGAACACTTTTACACTGTTGGTGGGACTGTAAACCAGTTCAACCATTGTGGAAGTCAGTGTGGCGATTCCTCAGGGATCTAGAACTAGAAATACCATTTCACCCAGCCATCCCATTACTGGGTATATGCCCAAAGGATTATAAATCATGCTGCTATAAAGACACATGCACGTGTATGTTTATTGCGGCACTATTCACAATAGCAAAGACTTGGAACCAATCCAAATGTCCAACAATGATAGACTGGATTAAGAAAATGTGGCACATATACACCATGGAATACTATGCAGCCATAAAAAATGATGAGTTCATGTCCTTTGTAGGGACATGGATGAAATTGGAAATCATCATTCTCAGTAAACTATCACAAGAACAAAAAACCAAACACCGCATGTTCTCACTCATAGATGGGAATTGAACAATGAGAACACATGGACACAGGAAGGGGAACATTACACTCTGGGGACTGTTGTGGGGTGGGGGAAGGGGGGAGGGATAGCATTAGGAGATATACCTAATGCTAAATGACGAGTTAATGGGTGCAGCACACCAGCATGGCACATGTATACGTATGTAACTAACCTGCACATTGTGCACATGTACCCTAAAACTTAAAAAAAAAAAAAAAAAAAAAAGTTTGATTTTGGGAGGCCTGTTAAATGTTAGAGGGTTAAAACACTTGATGTTATGAAATAGAATTCCAGATTGCCATAAATTATTTATTTTGCCAAAATGACTCAAAACGCAAAAATCTTTCATTAGCCTTTACTATTACATGAAATTTTTGTTTAAAGCCAGATTTTACCCTTGCATTAGTTTATTAAAGTTAAACCACCTTTTGATGAAACCTCATAGAAAATTCCATCTAATCTTAACCAATTTAACCATGAGGTGAAATCTTTACAAATCCTTTATAACACCTTTTGCTAAAGGGCAGATTACCATCTTATGACAACCTTGCTGTGCTTTTATTTCAATGCTCAATTTATGAAAAGACTATATAATACCCTTTTGAATTTAGTTAATGTTTACACATTTTTTGGCAAGATTAGTTTTTTACAATCTTACTATAACTTGCTTAAACCTCTAGCTTTATCTTATCAAATTTAACATAATTCCTCATCCCTTGGCAAAATTTACATTTCCATGCTTTCTTATAATCTTTTACTAAGACACGTTTTACTGTTTTTATACACATTGTATGTAAAACTGTTTAGTGATCTCAAATACATGCTGCAGTGTTAACTCTTAGCAACTTTTACTTTTGGTGAAAAATCTGGTTAGTAAGCAGCTAGCCTAGGACCCAGACAGAAGTGCAGATAAGGTCTCTTTCCAGCATCCCAAGCCTTACCTATCTGTAAAGCAGCAGTATACAAACTTGGAACAAACAAAACTAGTATCTAAGTTGTATGATTTAGAAAACCTATTTGCATTTTGACAACACTTGCACTTTATGAATAATCCTTAAGACTATTTTTATTTCTTAAAGATTAAAGTCATGTAAACTAAAAAACATTTAATTTAAACACTTGTTTTTCCTTTAGTCAATCAATTAGATCTCTTTAGCACTTATTTTTCCTTAAGCCCATCAATTAGATCTCTTTATAGACATTACACACAACACATATACAGTGACACAAACAGACAGAAGATTCAGCACTTGTAAGATATTTCATTTGCCAGTTTCTTAACTGGATTACTGGCTTCACGGTGGAGACCTTGAAGGAACAGGGCCAGGATAGCATGCATTTGTAGGGCCTAATAAGCAAGCAGAGCTGAAGGCAAAGACAGATCCCCAAAATTAAGGGTGTCACTTTATACTGGATCTTGGATCCCAAAAAGGAGAGAGATACTATGGGAGAAGACAGTGCAGTGCTTCTACCATGCATTTCATTGCAAGGCATCCCAAAGCCAATTGGCTTATTTTGTATTCAGCCCATTCTCCTTGGGAGTCTCATCTCTTAGTCAGGGGTGGAGATGTTTCCATATATTTTAGGTGACCAAGAGCATTCTTCTCTGATTCAAATGTGCAGTTAAGCATTCCTCCATAACTACTATTAACCATCACTTAAAATATATTTCCTACCTAGTTATTACACTCCAAAACTCCCTCATAATGTGAGGTAATTTGATACCCCCCAAACTCAAAACTGTCAGATAACACAATGCAAAACAGAACAGAGGCTTTGATTTTGAGAGGGAAATATCTGCATTTAATTCCTGGGGTTTCATGAAGAAAACAGAGGTTTTCTTACCCAAGGAGTCCCAGGCTACCAGAAGTTATCTTAGGGCCTCTCTTGTGTGCATTAAGAGTGGAAAGACAGAAAAAAATGGAGGAAAATAATTCAGTTAACTGAAAAAAAACAACACTGTTTTCAGAAAAAAAAAAACTTTTTTCAGAAAAACAAAATCCAAGAAGAGAAAAACATAAAGGCCATTTAAATATGCCCATAACTTGAATATCTACTTTTAACTAAGCTGACAAGTTCTTTTTTTTTTAATGGAATTTCACTCTTGTTGCCCAGGCTGGAGTGTAGTGGCATGATCTCAGCTCACTGCAACCTCTGCCTCCCGGATTCAAGTGATTCTCCTGCCTCAGCCTTCCTGAGTAGCTGGGATTACAGGTATGTGCCACCATACCCAGCAAATGTTTGTATTTTTAGTAGAGACAGGGTTTCACCATGTTAGTCAGGCTGGTCTCGAACTCCTGACCTCAGATGTCCACCTGCCTTGGCCTCCCAAAGTGCTGGAATTACAGGCGTGAGCCACCACGCCTGGCTGAAGCTGATAACTCTTTAAGAAAATCCTTTTAAATCCCTTGTTACTTGACTTTAGCCATGCCAAGCAGTTCAGATTTTCAGCTTTTGAACTTTACAAATAACCTCACAGGTGAAACCAACAAGCCTTAATTAGGTTATGACTTAACTGTGAATGTACACGGGAGAATGTATGTCTTCTCCCACAGTATCTCTCTCCTTTTGGCGATCTAACATCCAGTATAAAATGGCACCCTTAATTTTGGGGATCTGTCTTTGCCTTCAGCTCTGCCTGCTTATTAGGCCCTAACAAAGGTATTTTCAAGGGAGTGATAAGCAGGTTTTGAAACCGTTATTACAAAATTGTGACTGAGATAATGAAAGAGATCTGACCTACCCAACTCCATTTTGTTTCCAGCCCCCAAGCTGACCTTGTCCATCCCTGGGCATAGGCTAAACCAACTTTGGGAGGAGTCTGGTTTACAGTTTATAGTCTAAAAAAAAGATGATCATAGTCCCTTCCTAAGGTATACTTCCCTCTTTCCTAGGGACAAGACCAAGAAACTAGCCATAAGATTAGAAACCATGGCTTAGGAGTCATGCAGCTGGATGCTACAAGATTTTGACCCTTCTTTAATGCTCTCAAGATCAGGGCTTAAGATATTTTCTAAATTCTGCCCTTGATGGTTCAGCTGGCACCACCCATATTGATAAACTGGCTTACCTGATTTTAGGGCCTCCAGCCAGGAACTGACTTAGCACAAGAATACATCCACCATTGTAAAATGGTGGAGATTAAAGCAAAGTATTACCATGTGGTTACAGGTCATGTTCCCAAGGACATGAATCAAGATGGAGGCCTGTAGCCAACCTTGTTACTGACCATTTTGTTGAGCTGGCTTGAACAACTGGCTTATGGGGTCCTATACCTGTATCCTAACCTAAGGTACCCTTTCTTTTGACAGAACCATGCTGAAAGACACACCAAGTACACCAGATTGGCTACAGCTTAAGACCATCCTCACAAATCCTCTTTCATTAATTAAAACTTAAGAATATAAACAATAATCCTTACCATCCCTTTTACTGGTTTGTGCAGGGAGAGAGAAGCCAAAAGCTTGACTGTTAAAATTTTTTTTACCCTTTTGCTGGCATGTCAGGCTTCTGGGTTCCCTTCCCCCTAACTCAACTCTAAGCCAAGCATTTTAAGGTTTGGGGAAATTAACTTTTTCCAGGTTGGAAGAACATTATAAAAGAGCCATTTTAAACTGTGAAAGAAGGAAAAATACCATAGAAAAGTCTAGGGGTTCCAGTTAGGGTTGTCAAGAAGTACTACCTCTCTTCCTATTGGGAAATAGGAGACATGTTGCTCATCTCTGAAATTCTCTACTGCCTGCCGAGCTGCCTGTTTTTCAGCCACAGTTAGGGTTTGGCTTAGGAGCAGCCTAGCATCCCTTCATGAGAGGTCAAACACCTGAGTTAAATTTTAAAAACCTATCATGTAACTATCAGGGTCATTAGAAAATTGGTCTAAATCTCCCTTTATTTTCTAAAGCCCTGTAATGAGAAGGGAACTTAAGGGAGCCCCGAATAAGGAGGAATTTCCAATTCTTCCCCTGGAAGTTGCTTCTCTAACTTTGGAGGATCATTCTCCATAGGTCTGCCTGATATGACTACTAAAAGAGATGGGTTGATTTTGTAATGCCTGCAAAAGGTCTAGTAAGAAGGCCATGCCCTTGTGCAAAAGAAAATGGGCCACTTTTTCTTTAAATTCTTAGGGTCAAAGGAGTCCCTGTGCTTCAGGATACACTCCAGAGGGTTGCAAGCTGAAGATGATCTGTTACCCAACTAGAAAGAGAAGTGAGAAATAGGCATCCCTTTAGTCTCCTTCCTTTTGGTATGACCCAGGATGGAGATGAAGACAATGGGGGTGTCCTCCCTGCTGTTTTCCCTCCGTGGTTCCTGGGTCATGGCACCTTGTTGAGTGTGCCACCCATGGTTGCAGGCATGACCCCCAGCCATGGAACCAGAGCAACTAAGTGATTAGGATTAGTCACACTCACCCATGTGGCTCTAGTCCTCTGCCTGTGATTTCCTTTTGACTTCCTAGACTTGTGTGACCTACCTGGCTCCCTGAAATATCTATCTTGGGAGAGACTATGTGACATTTGCATTTCCCTCCTTAATGGAGGAAGTGTGCTCATTTGAGCTCTATACCCTGCTATTATGGCCTGTGCTAAAGCGTCTACCCTTTGAGAATGGTTCTGGTTAACTTCTAAACTTAAAAGCGCTTTACTTAAGTACCATTTAAATTGGAGGCAGAATAGGTGCCTTAATAATACAGGGACCAAATGACTGTTTTTCTGCTGATGGGACAGTTTTGAGACTAAAATTTGGTTCTGGAGGACATTTTACTCCCAATTGTTGAAGGTAGAGTTTTCTTGTTCACAGAAGCAGTATAAAACCTGGTTTCTAGTAGAGGGGCACAAAAAGGGAGAATTCAGAAGCTAGAGTGTTTTGGTAAAGGACCGACAATGTGCCTCATTGAGAAGATCCCTATTCCATTAGGTGGCATTGTTGACCTTAAAATTCCATGTGCTCTCCAGACTAAGGGCAGAGTGACCTTGACATGCCATGTACTCTCCATACCAAGGGCAGCGAGAGACCTGGAAATGCTATGTGCTCTCCAGACCAAGAGCAGAGGGTGACCCTCACTATGTGTGTGTGTAGGGGGGGTGGGGGGGTCCCTCTGTTTCTAGAAAATCATAAAAACACTTTCCCTTGAGTTATATCCCCAGTTACGATGACATTCCCTGATCTTGTCAAACAAGAATACTTCCCTGAACTATAAAACTTTCCACACATTGCATACACAGAGAAGATAGGAGATATGGCAGACAGGAAAGGAGGAAATTACGATAGAAAAGTTGAAGATCCTGCTGCCAACACCCCATTGGATGGTTAAAGGCTGGGTCAGTCCAGAAGCCTTTGGGTAACACCGGGGCTTAGGCCCAGCCAGAAATCCTCAGTTGCTCCAAAACGTCTTCCAGCCCCATGTGACAGCTAAGTCCTCTGTGAAAGGAAGCTGGGTCAAACATAGCCAACATGCCCAGCAGCCCATGGGTGCTGGGGGATTCTCCATAATCTCCCCAGTAAGCCTGTCCCCCAAGTCTTGTAAGGCTGGTATCCATGCTAATCATTATTAAATGGCTGAAGGGGGCCCAGTATTTGGTTTGATTTGGTTCTAAAATGGAGGCCGAGAGCCCTGAAATGAAAAGACAGAGATGGAGTCCACTTCTCTACAGACTCTTTCAATGAATGCTGTACCTGGGTATCCCTGACAAGCCCCCAGTATGAAGTGGCTACGTTGTCTGGGCTATATACTCTGGGGTTTGTCATCTCATGCCAGGAAAATTTAGGACACAGATACACACGAGGAGTTTAGGAGCAGAGGTTTAATAGGCAGAAGAAAAGAGAAAGAGAAACAGCTCTCTCTATAGAGAGAGAGGGGTCTGTGAGCGGAAAAGGCTGGCAGGCGGCAGATTTGCTGGATTTTACAGTCAGGTTTGAGAAGGGCTCACAGATTGGTTCTATCAGGTATGACGTTCACATAGTGCCTAGGGAAGGCTAGCTGCCCCACCCTAATCTTATTATGCAAATGAACTTTCCCATTGATCAGCATCACCTTATTGTACACATGGCTGATAAAGCAAAGGGGAGATGAGGCCACCGTTTTGAACATGATTGGCACAACTGCTGGCATCTACGTCTGCAGCTTGATTTTACAGGCTACTCTTTGTTAGAAAGGAAAATGATTTGGGGCTGCTTTTCATTAAAATGAAAACCTTACCGAGGACTTCCATACCCCTCTCAGTATCTGCCCAAGTAATTTCTTCTTAACTCCTGTATTGTTACCAGCCATTAGGAAAATGCAAATTAAAACTACAATGAGGAACAACCACACACCAATTACAATGCCTAAAATTAAAAATCTGACTACATTAAGAATTGTAGAGCAATTGGAATTTTATGTTCTTAGTAGGAATGCAAAAATGTATTATCAGTTTGGTAAACATTTTTGCTACTTTCTTATAGAGCTATACAGACATTTTCCTTAACCTAGCAATCCCACTCTTAGATATTTACTCAAGAAAAATGAAACATGTTTATATAAAGACTTGTACTCTAATGTTCATAGTAGCTTTATAACCTAAGTGGAAATAACCCAAGAGCCCATCAACTGGTGAATAGATAAGTAAACACCGATATGTTGATATAACGGAATACTACTCAGCAACAAAAAGAAATAAGCTACTGATGCTACTCAACAAAGTAGATGCCTCTTAAAAGCATTATGCTGAGAAAGAAGTCAGACAAAAGTGATTACACAGTCAATGACTCTAACTAAAAGACATTCTAGAAAGTAAAACTATAGTGAAAGAAAGCAGATATATTTTCAAATGGCTAAAGGTGGGGTGTAGGAGATTAACTCTTAAGTGGCAAAGGGAATGTTATGGGGTGATGGAAATACTCCACATCATGTTTCTGGTATGTTTACTTGATTAAGTGTATTTGCCCAAATGAATTGTACCCTTTAAATTTGGTGAATTTTATTATATGTAAATCATACATCAACAATTCTGATTAAAAATAGAATTCCAAGATTGTCAAAGAAATATCCTAAGGTAGTAAGTGGCAAAACAATACTAATATAGAGAGAAGAAAATTTCCGAAGAGTAGATTTATATCCTGAATTATTTCTCCAAAGATCAATGACTTAGAATAGCTTAAAGAACTACCTGTTTTAAAGGTATGTGAATTTTAATGGGAGAACTCTATTTGAATTCAGGTAAGGGGTGTGTGTGTGTGTGTGTGTGTGTGTGTGTGTGTGTGTGTGTGTGTGTTTGGGCTGGAGAGCTGTAAAGGCCGTGAATCACGGAGCAAGTTGCTATAAAGGGTGGAGACCAAAGCCTCTGTGCAGTTGTCTCAAGTGAGCCAGTGGAGAAAAGATGAACTGCACCCTGACTCTAGAAGACACATTATCAAGAGGCTGGTCAGGTAGGTTCCTCGGGAAGGCTGGCTGGATTTGCAGCATTGCTTTGAAAACTCTTTGCTTATAAATGCTCCCTGTTTACACGCAGTAATTCACTGCCCTGAGTTAACATGCCCTGTGTGTAAGAGTCTCTCCTCAGGAATAGAGGGGGTGCAGATTTGCTGCTAATATGCAAAGTATTTCATTTGGTAATGGCTTTCAGTAGGCCCATTTAAAGCTCTCCTACTGTTATAGTAATAGATCGGATCTATAAATTGTTTGCTAACAGTCAATGTTTGCACTAAATACAATCAAATGGCAGCATACCTCTAAAGTAAACAAATAAGTTCTTATTCTGTGCAATTTTCTCCAAACAAAATTAATCTTACCACCATTTCTTGCTGCAAGTAATCTGGAAATGACATTTTCTCCCAATCTACTTGGAGGCTTTCTGAGAACACTAGAGGTCCGCTGGATTTCCTGCCTATTCCTTGCTTCCTTAGCAGACAAAGAGGCCTTGGTTTCCACACTTTACCTTATGGTAGCCCATCCTTGCTCCATGATAGAGTCCATCCCTTTTTTGCTCCTGAAAGCAATGGGTGTTCACAATTTTACTTTGGACCCAGAGAACAAGCAGAAGTGGGAAAGGCATGGTAATGAAATAATAGAGCTGGTGGTTGGAATGTTTGTTCATTTTCCCAGTGAACTGTGACCTGATCAGTTGTATTTATTTGCCAGATCCAACCAGATGCAAGTGACGGGACAGTTTAAGAATTGTTAAAAGTAGCTGAGATACACAACGACTGATGCTGGTCCTATTATTTTCTCTTCCAGAAATCAGGATACAGATCTGAGTTTTGGTAGCAACCTAGGATTTGCACATATTTGTATTTCATTTCTTTTTTTTTTTTTTTTTGAGACAGAGTCTTGCTCTGTCGCCCAGGCTGGAGTGCAGTGGTGCGTTCTTGGCTCACAGCAAAGCTCCGCCTCCTGGGTTCACGCCATTTCATTTCATTATTACTCCCCACAAACACATCCTAATTTCTCCAGACTTGATTATCTTTTCCATCACACCTATCTTCTCCCATCAAAAAATCCAACAAATGAACACAAATAAAAATATCCCTTCCTGGTAAACTGCATAAAATACAGTCTTTTTTTCAGTTTATTAATCAATATAGCCAACATGTAGCTATATTTAGCTAATTGTTTTGGAAAGGATTGGCATGGGACTTGCAAGACTTTATATTAGCATGACAGTATTTATCTGGAACACATTTAGTCACCTCCACATAACTTTTGCCTTCTGCCACTTGTTTGGCCCTATCAAAGTGGATGCAGATGAAAGAAAAAAAAACATTCTACACATTTACAGTCATCCCTGTGTATCTGTGGGACATTGGCTCCAGGACCCCCTGGATACCACAATTCAAGAGTCTTAGATAAAATTGCTTAGTATATGCATATAATCTACGAACATCCTCAGGTCTACATTACTTATAATGCCTAATACAGTGTAAGTGCTGTGTAAATGGTTGTTAAATTGTATTTTTTGTTTATATTATTCCTATTGTCATATTGTTATTTTTTTTCCTGCAAATATTTTTGATCCATGGTTGTTTGAATCAGCAGATATGGAACTTGTGGATGCAGAAGTCATCTAAGCATGATTACTATAAACTTTTATTTCCCTTCAGAGACTTACAAGGCCTTACAAGGTCTTACAAGGGGAAGGGGGCAATCCCCTGCTCTGTTTTAATTCAGAAGGTCTTTCAAAATCTTCTGTAGCTTCCAGGCTAAACAATCAGTATTTGGGAAAAAGATCCTAATGGTGTAATCACAGAGTCATGGAATTTTACAGTATGTAGGGACCATCAAAATCAAATCCAACCCCAGACAATTGAGATTTAAGGAATTTTAATGAATTTATTCTTGAACATGTGGCTTGTGTCAAAGTCTAGAATTTTTTATTATTATTATTATACTTTAAGTTCTGGGGTACCTGTGCATAACGTGCAGGTTTGTTACATAGGTATGTGCCATGGTGGTTTGCTGCACCCATAAACCCATCACTTACATTAGGCATTTCTTCTAATGCTATCCCTCACCCAGTCCCCCACCCCAGGACAGGCCTCAGTGTGTGGATGTTCCCCTCCCTGTGTCCATGTGTTCTCATTGTTCAACTCCCACTTATGAGTGAGAACATCCGGTGATTGGTTTTCTCTTCTTGTGTTACTGTGCTGAGAATGATGGTTTCCAGATTCATCCATGTCCCTGCAAAGGACATGAACTCATCCTTTTTTATGGCTGCACAGTATTCCATGGTGTATATGTGCCACATTTTCTTAATCCAGTCTATAATTGATGGGCATTTGGGTTGGTTCCAAGACTTTGCTATTGTAAACAGTGCTGCAATAAATATTCGTGTGCATATGTCTTTACAGTAGAATGATTTATAATCCTTTGGGTATATTCCCAGTAATGGGATTGCTGGGTCAAATAGTATTACTAGTTCTAGATCCTTCAGGAGTTGTCACACTGTCTTCCACAATAGTTGAACTAATTTAAACTCCCACCAACAGTGTAAAAGTGTTTGTTCCTATTTGTCCACAACCTCTCCAGAATCTGTTGTTTCCTGACTTTTTAATGATCACCATTCTACTGGCAATGAGATAGTATCTCACTGTGGTTTTGATGTGCATTTCCCTAATGACCAGTGATGATGAGCATTTTTTCATAATTTTGTTGACTGCATAAATGTCTTCTTCTGAGAAGTGTCTGTTCATATCCTTTGCCCACTTTTTGATGGGGTTGTTTTTTTCTTGTAAATTGCTTTAAGTTCTTTGTAGATTCTGGATATTAGCCCTTTGTCAGATGGATAGATTGCAAAAACTTTCTCCCATTCTGTATGTTGCATGCTCACTCTGATGATAGTTTCTTTTGCTGTGCAGAAGCTCTTTAGTTTAATTACATCCCATTTGTCTATTTTGGATTTTGTTCCCATTGCTTTTGGTGTTTTAGTCATGAACTCTTCGCCCATGCCTATCTCCTGAATGATATTGCTTAGGTTTATGGTTTTAGGTCTTACATTTAAGTCTTCAATTCACCTTGAGTTAATTTTTGTATAAGGTGTAAGGGACCCAATTTCAGCTTTCTGCGTATGACTAGCCAGTTTTCTCAGAACCATTTATTCAATAGGGAATCCTTTCCACATTGCCTGTTTTTGTCAGGTTTGTGAAAGATCAGATGGTTGTAGATGTGTGATGTTATTTCTGAGGCCTCTGTTCTGTTCCATTGGTCTGTATATCTTCTGTTTTAGTACCAGTAACATGCTGTTTTGGTTACTGTAGCCTTGTAGTACGGTTTGAAGTCAGGTAGCGTGATGCCTTCAGCTTTGTTCTTTTTGTTTAGGATTGTCTTGGCTATGTGGGCTCGTTTTTTGGTACCATATGAAATTTAAAGTATGTTTTTTTCCAATTCTGTGAAGAAA
The DNA here is from genome assembly GCF_028885655.2 of Pongo abelii. NCBI lineage: Eukaryota > Metazoa > Chordata > Mammalia > Primates > Hominidae > Pongo > Pongo abelii. The sequence goes on from NC_071990.2 coordinate 23,159,749, forward strand.
GTCAGTGGTAGCTTGATGAGGATAGCATTGAATGTATAAATTACTTTGGGCAGTATGGCCATTTCACATTATTGACTCTTCCTATCCATGAGCATGGAATGTTCTTCCATTTGTTTGTGTCCTCTTTTATTTTGTTGAGCAGTGGTTTGAAGGACCTTGAAGAGGTCCTTCACATCTCTTGTAAGTTGGATTCCTAGGTATTTTATTCTCTTTGAAGCAACTGTGAATGGGAGTTCACTCATGATTTGGCTGTTTGTCTGTTACTGGTTTATGGGAATGCTTGTGATTTTTGCACATTGATTTTGTATCCTGAGACTTTGCTGAAGTTGCTTATCAGTTTAAGGAGATTTTGGGCTGAGACGAAGAGGTTTTCTAAATATACAATCATATCATCTGCAAATAGAGAAAATTTGACTTCGTCTTTTCCTAATTGAATATCCTTTATTTCTTTCTCTTGCCTGATTGCCCTGGCTAGAACTTCCAACACTATGTTGAATAGGAGTGGTGAGAGAGGGCATCCTTGTCTTGTGGCAGTTTTCAAAGTGAATGCTTCCAGTTTCCATTCAGTATGATATCGGTTGTGGGTTTGTCATAAATAGCTCTTATTATTTTGAGATACATTCCATCATTACCTAATTTATTGAGAGCTTTTAGCATGAAAGGCTGTTAAATTTTGTCGAAGGCCTTTTCTGCTTCTATTAAGATAATCATGTGATTTTTGTCATTGGTTCTGTTTATCTGATGGATTACGTTTATTGATTTGCATATGTTGAACCAGCCTTGCATCCTAGGGATGAAGCCGACTTGATCCTAGTGGTAAGCTTTTTGATGTGCTGCTGGATTTGATTTGCCAATATTTTATTGAGGATTTCTGCATCGATGTTCATCAGAGATATTGGCCTAAAATTTTCTATTTTTGTTGTGTATCTGCCAGATTTTGGTATTAAGATGATGTTGCCCTCATAAAATGAGTTAGGGAGGATTCCCTTTTTTTATTCTATTGATTGGAATAGTTTCAAAAGGAATGGTACCAGCTCCTCTTTGTACCTCTGCTATAATTTGGCCGTGATTCTGTCTGGTCCTGGACTTTTTTTGGTTGGTAGGCTATTAATTATTGCCTCAATTTCAGAACCTGTTATTGGTCTATTCAGAGATTTGACTTCTTCCTGGTTTAGTCTTGGGAGGGTGTATGTGCCCAGGAAGTTATCCATTTCTTCTAGATTTTCTAGTTTATTTGTGTAGAGGTGTTTATAGTATTCTCTGATGGTAGTTTGTATTTCTGTGGGATCAGTGGTGATATCCCCTTTATCGTTTTTTATTGTCTCTATTTGATTCTTCTCTCTTTTCTTATTAGTCTGGCTAGTAGTCTATCTATTTTGTTGATCTTTTCAAAAAACCAGCCCCTTGGATTCACTGATTTTTTGATGGGTTTTTTGTGTCTCTATCTCCTTCAGTTCTGCTCCGATCTTAGTTACTTCTTTTCTTCTGCTAGCATTTGAATTTGTTTGCTCTTGCTTCTCTAGTTCTTTTAATTGTGATATTAGGGTATCAATTTTAGATCTTCCCTGCTTTCTCTTGTGGGCATTTAATGCTATAAATTTCCCTCTAAACACTGCTTTAAATGTGTCCCAGAGATTCTGGTACGTTGTCTTTGTTCTCATTGGTTTCAAAGAACATCTTTACTTCTGCCTTAATTTTGTTATTTACTCAGTAGTCATTCAGGAGCAGGTTGTTCAGTTTCTATGTAGTTGTGCAGTTTTGAGTGAGTTTCTTAATCCAGAGTGCTAATTTGATTGCACTGTGGACTGAGAGACAGTTTGTTGTAATTTCTCTTACATTTTCTGAGGAGTGTTTTACTTCCAATTATGTGGTCAATTTTAGAATAAGTGTGATGTGGTGCTAAGAATGTATATTCCATTAATTTGAGGTGGAGAGTTCTGTAGATGTCTATTAGGTCTGCTTGGTGCAGAGCTGAGTTCAAGTCCTGGATATTCTTGTTAATTTTCTGTCTCATTGATCTGTCTAATATTGACAGTGGGGCATTAAAGTCTCTTACTATTATTGTGTGGGAGTCTAAGTCTCTTTGTATGTCTCTAAGAACTTGCTTTATGAATCTGGGTGCTCCTGTATTGAATGCATATATATTTAGGATAGTTAGCTCTTCTTGTTGCATTGATCCGTTTACCACTATGTAATGCCCTTCTTTGTCTCTTTTGATCTTTGTTAGCTTTAAGTCTGTTTTATCAGAGACTGGGATGGCAGTCTCTGTTTTTTTTTTTTTTTTTTTTTTTGCTTTCCATTTGCTTGGTAGATCTTCTTCCTTCCCTTTATTTTGAGCCTATGTGTGTCTTTGCACGTGAAATGGAACCAAGTTAGAAAACACTCTTAAGTATATTATCCAGGAGAACTTTCCCAACCTAGCAAGGCAGGCCAACATTCAATTCAAGAATTGAATGAATTCATTCTCCTGAATACAGCACACCAATGGGTCTTGACTCTTTATCAATTTGCCAGTCTGTGTCTTTTAATTGGGGCATTTAGCCTGTTTACATTTAAGGTTAATATTGTTATGTGTGAATCTGATCCTGTCATAATGATGCTAGCTGATTATCTTGCCCATTAGTTGATGCAGTTTCTTCATCACAGCGTCAATGGTCTTTACAATTTTGCATGTTTTTGCAGTGGCTCCTACTAGTTGTTCCTTTCCATGTTTAGTGCTTCCTTCAGGAGCTCTTGTAAGGCAGCCTGGTGGTGACAAAATCTCTCAGCATTTGCTTGTCTGTAAATAATTTTATTTATCCTCACTTATGAAGCTTAGTTTGGCTGGATATGAAATTCTGGGTTGAAAATTATTTTCTTTAAGAATGTTGAATATTGGCCCCCACTCTCTTCTGGCTTGTGGGGTTTCTGCTGAGAGATCCACTGTTAGTTTGATGGGCTTCCCTTTGTGGGTAACCGGACCTTTCTCTCTGGCTGCCCTTAACATTTTTTCCTTCATGTCAACCTTGGTGAATCTGATGTTTATGTGTCTTGGGGTTGCTCTCCTTGAGGAATATCTTTGTGGTGTTCTCTGTATTTCTTGAATTGAATGTTGGCCTGCCTTGCTAGGTTGGGGAAGTCCTCCTGGATAATATCCTGAAGAGTGTTTTCCAGCTTGGTTCCATTCTCCTCGTCACTTTCAGGTACACCAGTCAAACATGGATTTGATCTTTTTACATAGTCCTATATTTCCTGGAGGCTTTGGTCATTTCTTTTCACTCTTTTTTCTCTAATCTTCTCTTCTTGCTTTATTTCATTAATGTGACCTTCAATCACTGATATCCTTTCTTCCACTTGATCAAATCGGCTATTGAAGCTTGTGTATGCTTCACGAAGTTCTTGTGCTGTGTTTTTCAGCTCCATCAGGTCATTTATGTTCTTCCCTACACTGGTTATCCCAGTTAGCAATTTGTCTAACCCTTTTTCAACATTCTTAGCTTTCTTAAAAATATGGAATGCTTCATGAATTTGCGTGTCATCCTTGCACAGGAGCCATGCTAATCTTCTCTGTATCATTCCAATTTTAGTATACGTGCTGCTGAAGTGAGCACAAAGTCTAGCATTTTTTATTCTCAGTATAGTGTTTGCCCACTGCACTAATGGTATGACTACACGTATTGATAAAAAATATATAGTAGATCTAGAAGTACTCTCTACTGGAGGTACTCAGAACTTTGTGAAAAGCTGTGTCTAACATGGGTATTGAAAATAAATTCAGGCCAGGCATTATTGCTGATGACTGCAGTTCCAGCACTCTAGGAGGCTGAGGCTGGCAGATTGCTTAAACCCAAGAGTTTGAGACCAACCTGGCCAACGTGGTGAAATCTTGTCTCTACAAAAAAAAAAAAAAAAAAAAAAAAAAAAGCAAGGCATGGTGGCATGTGCCTGTAGTCCCAGCTACTAGGGAGTCTGAGGTGGGAGGATTACTTGAGCCCAAGGAGATTGAGGCTGCAGTGAGCTGAGATTGTGCCACTGCTCTCCAGCCTAGGCACAAGAGTGAGACTCAGTGTCAAAAAAATAAAAGAAAATAAATTCAAACATGTGTGATTCATTTACTCCCAACCTACAGCAGTAGGTGGATTATGTAACACAAACTAACAGTCGCAAAAAATTTGCCTTTGATGACTTTAACTAGGTTTTTACCCTATGTCAAATCAATCCTCTTTAATGGTTTAAGTGGGCTCCTAAAATCTTTTGCCTTGCTGGTCTCCTCAGAATACATTTGTTTTGCCTGCATTCTTGTCATAATCTATAGAATTTAAATGGGACATTTGTTCCCACTTCAGCAAGTCACCTATGAGGCATCTAGCATATAACCTGCCTCCTGCTAGGTGCTGCCATCCCAGTATTGAATGAAACAGAAATTATCTCTGCCTTTGTGCTGCTTACAGTATAGCTTACCAGGAAAACGAAAAGACCCTGCCGTGTCAGCTCTGGGGCCCCATCTCCAGTGATTAGGGTTCAGTAGGTCTATTTTGGCCCAGGAATCTGAATTTTAACAGGCTTCCCAGGTGTTCCTTATGCAAGTTGTCCAAAGGCCATGCTTAAAGAAGCACATGTTCTACCACCTACTCAGACAGCTTTGGGGGTATGTCTTACGAGCCAAGGCATTTGTCTTAGTCTGCCAAAACAAAAATACCTTAAACAATAGAAATCTATTTTCTCACAGTTCTGGCAGGTGTAAGTCCAAGATCAAGGTGTCAGCAGGATTGCCTTCTGGTGAGGCTCTCTTCTTGATTGGTAGATGGCTGCATTCTCTCCGTGTTCTCACATGGCAGAGAGAGACAGAATGACAGAAAGCCCACTGGCGTCTCTTCTTATTAGGGCACTAATCCCATCGGACCTGGGCTTCACCTTCATGACTTCATGAAACCATAATTACCCTCCAAAGGCCCCACCTCCAAAAAGCATCATCACACCAGGGCTAGGGCTACAGCATATGAATTTTGGGGGACACAATTCTGTCCATAGCAGCATCTTCAACACGTCCACTCATTGTCCCTATGACCCTCATTGTTACAGAGCCTGGGGAATCCCCTACGGACACTCCAAATAGTCATAACAGAATTAGAATCTACAGGCAGCTTAAGCCTGCTCCCTAAGATTTCTGATGTATTTCTTAAACGAAATAATGGCTAATTTAAAAAATAAAAATAATAGTTTCAAATTATGTATCTTAGAGTAAAGGCAGCTATTCGATGACGTTACTGTGAACATACAAATACCCCCATCCTCAACTGTGATGTCTTTATTGGAGAATTCTAAACAATAAACTTTCTCAAGGGATAGGGGTTCTGTGAATTCAAGCAATATCTTACATTGCATAGATGCACCTAACATCTCCGCAAATTGTTATACAAATTCAACCATTCTGAATCAGTGTCAAAAAGTAAATACAATCATAGTAAAAGGGGGTGCTACCTTGCTGTTCTACATCCCTCACCAAGGCCTTTTCCTTTCCTGAAAATAGCAGTTAAATCCTCTGCCCAGCATTTAATCTTTACAGGTTGTGTGGAACATCACAGAAAAGTAAAAACACATTACAATCATTTAAGAGTAAGAGTTAGCAGAGTGCTATGAGTATTTCTGGATACCACACATTTCAGATTCTCTTGTATAATTGCCTTGGATCTTGGGGGAAAAATCTTTCTTATAAGTGAAAGCAGACAAATATTTTGGCATCTTTATATTGAGACATCATATATTGTAATGCAAGAGTGATTACCTTATTGGTCTCCAAGTTCTTTCTGGTTCAAGACCTCTGTTCACACTGACCCCCTGGCCCCTCACTCTGACTTTTTACCCTGTGTCTTTATCCTAATCATATTTTAAGTCAGTGCCACCCATTTGTTTCTACTGTCTTACTCAAAGTTTTCACAACTTGGTGATTGCTTTTTGGTTGGTCATTAATATATGGTCGCATTTCCCTTTCAACTGTGGGCTTGTACTTCTGGCACACAGCAGGTGCTAAAGATATGCTTTGTTGAATGCATGAATTCTCTGCATTGAGAGACAGTTGTGACAGATATATAGGGCATAGGTTAAGAGACTGTGTGCATTTTTGCTCAATTGTGTGTGTGTTTCTCCCTCAGAAATAGAATATGAAAAGATATTATTCCTTCCCATTAAGAACACCTGACAGGAGGTCACACTTCAGTATAGTTGATACATCATGTTTAGAAAAATGAACTTGTTTTCAAATGGGATTTTCATTCTTATACACTTCGTAGTGCTTATGAAACAGAGAGAAGCTAATGGACTTGATCTTTCTGGGAGTGTTTTTTATTTTCTATATTTCTCTTCTTGCTAAATAAAAGAGAAACGTGTGGGTAATTACAGGCTATTGCAATATAATATTCCTGGTGGCCACCATATGAAAGAATCATAAGCATTTTTCATTCCTTTCAACCCAACTAATAGCAGGTAAGTTCATTGTAAGCCAAATCCTTTAATGCCCATAGAAAATATTTTAAAACTTACTGGTTCAAAATTAAGCTTAATTATTTCTCCCTATTTGGCATATGAGAATTATACAATTTCATCTCAAAAAAGAAAATGAAAGAGAAAGTCAAACAGAACTGGTCCCAAATGATATTATGGGTCTTTACAAATAAGCACACAATGACTTGAGGACAGGCAATTACTTTTGGGAAGCAAACAGAAAGAAATGTCAATGACCCTTACCATTGAGGTAAACATACCCCTCTTTGTCTACCTTCATACAATTACTAAAAGTGCTTCTTTCATCCTCAAAATTGTTCTGCTTTAGACAAATTATATAATCACCTTATTTATGATTTAAGAACACCTGAAGCTTAACAATTTTAGAAATTTCAAAAGGTATCTAACTAAATTGCAAAATATATCTCCTAGTGTCGGTTTTGTTTGTCATTTTTAAATATATTTGGAAAAAATAACTGTCCTAAAATTCAGAGAAACCACCACAATTCTTTTCCTTCACATTTAACAGGAGTGGCATATTCTATGTTATAATAATGCATTCTATGGTAATCATAAAGAAAAATTTACAAAACTGGTTTAAACTATATAGCATTACAAATATACCAATAATGGCATATTTCAAGAAAGATAAATAGAAAAGCAAGTGCAAAACTATCATCAAACTTAAATTGAATGTTCGCCACAAAAGATAATTTGTTCTCAAAGCAGTGGGAAGACACATTTTTCTTTTAGCTCTCTATACTTTGGATATCTCATATCCTTACCTAAGACATTAGTCCAAAATAAAGTCTTTTGAAAGAATGCCTACTGAGTTTCAAACCAAGTACTGGCTTCCACCTATTAGGGACAGCTTTAGAATAAGTCTCTGGAAAATAAGTGTCTCCTTGTGTGAGAGTATTTGAATAGAAGCAAAATAAATGCTCTGTCTCTGAAACATTTCAATATTTTTCAGAGGAAAACCATTTCATGTCTACAATATCTCAGCACAAATTTTACATGAAACACTATAGGAAAGTCTCTTTCTAGTCATTTTTTGAATACTACATTTGAAGAAGAAAATGTTAAAATCACAAAAAGTCATAAATCGTGTGTGTGCATGCATTTTATCAATACAATGAAGTTTTTTGTGTCTTTAATGTATGAATAATTTTTAAAGCATATCTTTTTTTGTTTTTTTTTTGGTTTATTACTTGAGAAAACAGAGGTATCAGCTATTTAAAATTGCTTTGAAAATGTGAACCTAGTCAGACACTGTGCACTGAAACAGTGATAAGTCACAGAATACCTATGAAAAACACTGAATTTCTTCTCAGGGGACCTGGGTTCTCGTCTAGAGTCTACCATAAACTAAATTTGTAGTCCTGTGTCTTTCATTTTACATTCCTAAATACAAATTTCCTGATACGTAGAAACAAGTTACGTATATTTCCCCTGCTTGTTTCCCAGAGTTAACAGGATCAAATAAGAAAACATATGCATATTATTCTCATTATATTCCATATAAGGTAGACCTGAATAGTACCTTAATTGAGGAAATAAATGACTGTGAAGTGCATGAGATTCAGAATCTGATTGGGCTTCCAAGGTTCTTGGCTTGCCAGGTATCTTACCTTTGCAAGTTATTTAACTTTATTAATTCTTAGTTTGTTCATGTGCAAAATGGGGATAATAACTTTATTAAATTTCTCATGCTTATGAGGTAATGCAAAATGTCTCACAAGTAAATATTAGCTTTGGGACTTCAGAGCACGACTGCTGTGATGATGATTTCTTGCAATATTAAATAAGTGGTGAAACCACCAGTGCTTCTAGAAGCCCGAAATATGTCTACACACATATGGGAGACTCAACAAAATGGAGGGAAAAGTGAATCCAATTTTTTAAATCATTATGAAAAGAAAACAGTGACACATTTTATAGATTTTATGTGTTAGTAGGTTGAGTTACTTATTAGTTCATTTAATTCCACTATAACTGATTATAACCTATACCCTACTATACTAGAAATTGGTTTGTAATATGTTTAAATAGCATGGTCAATAACTAGAAAACTTGATTAAAATATAGTCATCAAAACGAAGAAAGGAGAGTATTAATGGTTATAGAAATCCACTGGCTAAATTGAAGGAGATGGGAGGAGGCCTAGGATATGATCTTCAGAGATTTAGTGTGATCCAGGAGAAAAATCATGTAGCAGGTGGATTTCTAGAAGATACGCTCAAAAGTTAGCACTGAGGTACAGATTGATAACCATAGTTGAGAACTCTAATTAAATTCCACCACATTGATCAGGCTGAGCCTGTTTCTTGCCTTGGAACCCAGAGGCTTCATGACATTGTTCATAGGCAAGAAGTGATTTCAGATTTTCACATATTTCTGAATAAGATTTCTTGTGGGAGAATTAAAGAATGGAGGGACAAATACAAACCCTTGCTGCTCCATCAAATTTTTTCTGAAAATATAATCTTTTCTTTGTAGCTTCTTTTTGTTTATTTTTTTAAATTTTGTTCCAGCTCTTTGTTAAACAAAATTTGAAATGATTTTTTGTATTGTGTGTTAAACATTGGATCTTTGGGAATGCAGAAGAAAAGGATATTATAGTTAAAGGAGTAAATTATTCAAATTATGCCTCTCTGGATTAAGAATTGTTCTAAGTGTATTCTCAAATTGAAAGTTTATTAATCGGCACTTTTTGATTAAGGTTTTCTCACTATTTTGCCTTCTTGAATATTAGCTATTATTGATACATCCTCTAAGATGGGCATACAAATGAGAGGATACCTAACCTGACAGGGAAAAACAAATAATTGAAGGAAGAAAACCTTATCCTCAAGTGTAAAATCTTATAAATTGTGAAAAGATTACCAGTGGTCAAAGTGTCTGACTTACTCTTTATGCAAATATTATTGAAAATCCTGCATATGCAAACAAAGATTCTTTATGGTAGAGATTGAAGACATACAGTGCAGTGATTAGTATTCTTTGTATACATTCAAACACAACAAGATTGATATGCAAGCAAAATGAATTACAATCAGGAATAACACTCTGTTATTATCATATCACTCAAAAACAGTACCAAAGCAATATAGCATTCAGGGAAATATGGGAATGTTGTGAGGCATTAGAGAAAGACAGGAAGATTTCTAGGAATATGATTTTATATCATTTATGATTTAAAAATCTATAGGCAACAAACAAAATAAAACACAATGGAAATGATATACCAGCATAATTATTTATGAAACAAAGTTTTCCATACATTTTCAGGCCTTGGGCAAGATTGATCTTTTTAGGTCTTAGATCCTGAAGATGTATGCTAAACTATTCATAACATTTTTTATCACAAAATAATACTGTGACTGATTCTGTTCTTATTATTTTAGGGGGGAGAAAACTCCCACGCCCAAATTAGATATTCAATTTGGAAGCTGTTGGGGAATCTACTGTTTCTTTAGGGCAATGATGTTTTTTAAAAATGCTACGCATGTCTTCTAAGGAGCATTTACCCAAAAGATTTCAAGAGTCACAAATTATATCAGAAGCTGTTTTAGTCCACTTTGCATTGCTATAAAGGAACTATCTGAGGCTGGGTAATTTATGAAGAAAATAGCTTTATTTGGCTCACAGTTCTGCAGGCTGTACAAGACGCATGCACCAGCATTTGCTTCTGGTGAGGGCTTCAGGAAGCTTCCAATCATGGCAGAAGGGGAAATTGAGCAGACATCACATGGCAATAAAGGAAGGAAGAGAGAGCAGAAAGTGCCATGCTTTTTAAAATAAACAGCTTTTACATGAACTAATAGAGCAAGAACTCAGTCATTACCCAGAGGACAGTACCAAGGCTTTCATAAGGAGCCACTCCCATGACTCAAATACCTCCCACCAGGCTCCACCTCCAACATTGGGGATCAAATTTCAATATGAGATTTGGAGAGGACAAATATCCAAACTATACCACACGCCAAGGTTAAAATAAAATATGGTCATATCCTATTTCCTTTTGAAGACTGAACCATAATAGCAATTAAGGTAAAAATAATCTGTAATTAAGAATTAATAAAGCATTTTATTCTTATGGGATTAATTTAGAATTTTACTTAGAATAAATATGGCATTTCTGAAATCTACTCCCTTAAAAATGGCATACTGTGAAAAGCAGACTGGTTTATTTCAAATCTGTTGTCAAATAATTTAAAATCTCCAAGCCTCCCCATAACTAAAGCTTGAGTTATTGCACCTGCTTTTGAGCAATTGACAGATCTATGCTACCTGAACTAATCTCTACTTTATCTCTGACTTGGGATTTAGAAATGTTGAAAGTGCCACATGAAAAGGTGGGCATGCAATAAGAATTGTGCTCTTCATCCTTGAGCCTCTTCTAAAGTTGTCAGGAATAAATGCAGCATTCTAAACTACAAATTCATGAACTTAAAAGTTAGGCAAAAAAAGACAGGAAGAAGTGAGATTGCAGAAGTTTGGTAAAGTAAAATAAATAGGTATGTAAAACCAAGAGTGTCTTGCTGAGCACTCAGATTTTTAAATTCTGCGTTGTCTTCTGGAACAATTTTAAATTCAGGAACTACCCAATCTGGTCAACAAGACTGATTATTGTCACTAGTATCTTCATATCCATTGAAAAAGTCAACATATTTTGTTTCTGAATACAATAAATAATTATTACTTAACTTCTCAGTTGCATTATGATGATGATAGTAACAACACAAATAATTTTATTTTTATGAAATATCTTACTTGACCTTAACAATAACACTGAGAGAGACAATGACAGATTTTGTCATTAACCTCAGTTATCTAAGGAGAAAAGCTTAGATTAATAATGTGCTAAGGCTACAGGCCAAGACCACATGAGTGAGATAAGTGACTGGAACCTGGTTATTATAACTCTATAGCCTGTACTCTTTGGTGGACACCACACAGCCTCTCTATTACTGCCTCTTATTAAAGTAGACACTTCATCAATCTTAAACTTTGTATACAAATAGAGAAACTGATGTGATGAAGGATATCAGCTAATATTTCCTATACTATGTTTCAGTTTTAATCTATGTCAAAACTGAAGTGTGTTTATATTTAAAATATTCTAATTTTATATTTTTATTAATACATAATAATTGTACATATTTATGGGGTACATGTGATATTTTGATACATGAATACAATGTGTAATCATCAAATCAGGATAATTAGGATATCCATCACCTCAAACATTTATCTTTGTGTGTGTTGGGAAAATTTCAGATCTTCTCTTCTAGCTATTTTCAAATATACAATATATTATTGCTAAATAGAGACACCCTATTCTGTCAAACACCAGAACTTATTTCTTCCATCTAACTGTATGTTTGTACCCATTAATCAAAGTCTTTTCATCCCACTTCACTTCCCAGCCTCTGGTAATTATCATTCTACTCTCTACCTCCAATACATCAGCTTTTTTTTTTTTAGCTCCCACAGAGGGGTGAGAATGTGGAATAATTGTCTTTCTGTGCCTGGCTTATTTCACTTAACATGATGATCTCCAGCTCCATCCATGTTGCTATAAATGACAAAATTTCATTCTTTTTTATGGTTGAATAGTATTCCATTATATTTTTATGTACCACATTTATACATTCATGCATTGATGAACACTTAGGTTGATTCTGAATCTTGGCTATTGTGACTAGTGCTGCAATAAAAATGATGGTGAAGGTATCCCTTTGATATTCTGATTTCCTTTCTTTTGGATAAATACCCAGTAGTGGGATTGTGGATCATACAGTATTAATAGTTCTATTTTTAGTTATTTTTTTAAAGCAACTTCCATACTGTTTTTTATACTGACTATACTAATGTACATTCCTACCAACAGTGTACGAGAGTTTCCCTTTCTCTGAATCTTTGCTAGCATTCGTTATGTTTTGTCTTTTTAACAATAGCCATTTTAATTGGGATGAGATATCTCATTGTGATTTCGATTTGCATTTCTCTGATGATTAGTGATGCTCAGCATTTTTTCATACACCTGTTTGCCATTTATATGTCTCCTTTTGAGAAATGAATATTCAGATCCTTTGTCCAGTATTTAATGGGATTACTTGTTTTTGTTTTGCTGTTGAATTGTTTGAGTTCCTTATATATTCTGCAAATTAGTCCCCTGTCAGGTGAACAGTTTGAAAATGTTTTCTTCCTTTCTGTAAATTGTCTGTTTACTGTGTTGATTGTTTCCTCTGCTGTGCAAAAATTTTAAAAATTTAACAGGTAAGGTAATATGGTAAGGGATAGGAGTCTATTTCATTCTTCACATATAAATATATAGTTTTTCTACCACCATTTATTGAAGAGAATGTTCTTTCACCAGTGTATGTTCTTGGCACCTTTGTTGAAAATCAGTTGGCTGTAAATATGTGAATATTTTTCTGGGCTCTTGATTCTGTTCCATTGGCCTATGTGTCTGTTTTCATATCAATGTCATGTTGCTTTGGTTACTATATTTTTGTAGCATATTTTGAAGTGATGCTTCCTGCTTTGTTATTTTTGCTCAAGATTGCATTGACTATTTAGACTTTTTTGTGGTTTCATACAAATTTTAGCATTTATTTTCTATTTCTGTAAAGAATGACATTGGTTCTTTTTATTAATTTCATTTCACTGTGACTTGAAAAATATGTAATTTTGATTTTTAAAAATTGATATAATTTTGATTTTTAAAATTTTTTGAGACTTATTATGTTGCCTAATACATGGTCTATCCTGGAGTATGTTCCATGTGCCGATGAGAAGAATGTATATTCTGAAGCTGTTGGATTAAAATGTTCTGTAAATGTCTGCTAGGTCCATTTGCTCTAAAGTACAGTTTAAATTCAATATTTGTTAGTTGATTTTCTGTATAGATGATCTATCCAATGCTGAGAGTGGGATGTTAGAGTCTCCAACTATTATTATATTGAGGTCTATCTCTCCATTTAGATCTAAACATCTTTGCTTTATATGCCTGGTTGCTCCTGTGTTGAATACATATATAATTAGAATTGTTATATCCTTTTGCTAAATTGATTTCTTTATCATTATATAATTACTTTATTTGTTTATTTTTACAGTTTTCAACTTAAAGTCTGTTTTATCTAAGTATAGCTATTCCCTTTAACATTTGGTTTCCATTTGCATGTAACATCTTTTCACATCCCTTCATTTTCAGTCTATATGTGTCTTTACAGGTGAAATGAGTTTCTTACAGGCAACATATAGTTAGGTCATGTTTCTTTAATCCTTTCAGCCAGACTATATATTTTAAGTGGGAATTTAGCCCTTTTATATTCAAAGTTATTATTGATAGGTAAAGACTTATTCCTGTTATTTTATTGTTTTCTTTTTTTTTTTTTTTTTGTATACCCTTTGTTTCTTTCTTCTTCTCTTATTGTTTATCATTGTAGCTTTGTGGTTTTATATAGTAGTAATATTTGAGTCATTTTTCTTTCTCATTTGTATGTCTGCTCTGAGTGAGTTTTATACTTTTTTTGTTTTCATGATAGTATATATCGTCTTTTCACTTTCAGATGTAGGACTTCATTGAGTCTTTTTTGTATGGCTGGTTAGTGGTGATGAATTATCTCAGTTTTTGCTTATATGAGAAAAACTATTTCTCCTTCATTTTTGATGGATAACTTTGTGGTTCATAGTATTCTTGGCTGGCAGGTTTTTTTGTTTGTTTGTTTTTTCCTTTTGAGCACTTTGCAGATATCAACCTATTATTTCCTAGCCTCTATAGTTTCTGCTGAGAAATTCATTGTTAGTCTGATGGGGATACCCTTGCATGTTACTTGATTCTTTTCTCTTGCTGTTTTTAAATTCTTTTTTCTTTGGCTTTTGACAGTTTGTCTATTATGCCTTGGAGAAGACTTTTAAGTTGAATCTATTAGGGAATCTTTGAGCTTCCTATACCTAAATGTCTATATCTCTTGCAGCTTTTAATACTTGAAAAGTTTTCAGGTATTATTTTGTTAAGTAGAATTTCTATGCCTTTTCCCATCTCTTCTTTTTCTGGAACACATACTATTCAAATATTTGGAAGCTTGTGGTGTCTCATATGTAATATAGGTTTTTTTCTTCAGTTTGATCTATTTTATTATTGAATCTTTCAACTGCATGTTTTATTTCATTCACTGAATTTTTCAGTTCCAGGATTTCTGTTTGTTTCTTTTTATGATATATATATATATCTTTGTTGAATTTCTCATTCAGATTATGAATGATTATGAATGACTTCTTTATATTGTTTATCTATGTTCTCTTATATCTCACTAAGCTTCTTCATATCATTATTTTGAATTCTTTTTCAGGTATTTCATATATTTTTTAAAATGTAAAATCTGTTGCTCAATAATCATTGTTTTCATTTAGAGCTGTCAAGTTTCCTTGTTTTTTTCATATTTCTTATATCTTTATGTTGATACATTTATATCTGGTATCAGCCAACTTTATGGATTAGCTTTGTAGGGAAAGACTCATTCCAATGATGTATCTAAAATGTTGGTTGTGTAAGGCATGTTGGTTTTGATTCTGGGTGGGCACAGTAGTACAGTCTGTGTGTGACATCTTTGGCTGTATTCAGCATCAGTGGTGTCTTAATTTTTTCAGTGGCTTGGGCTATGGTTGTTAGTGAAGGCTGTGGTAAGGCTTTGCTGGAGACAGGGACATCAGGTAGTCAGTCCTTGGGCCCCAGATGGCATATGTGGGCACTGGTGGTAGCAGGTTTGGGCAGGCTAATCTTTGGGCCTTCAAGTGGCTTGCTCAGGTGCTGTATGTGGCACCTGTGGGCTGGGCAGGCAAACAGGTTCTTGGGCCCCTGGATGGTGAGCATGGGATTCAGCAATGGTAGTTGTGGTAGTGTGATAATATTCAGGGCCCCCAGGTGGCATGCACGGGCACTAATGGTGGAAGTGATGGCCTGGGTGCTTCAGCCCCTAGGTCCCCAGGTGGTGCATACAGCTTGAGTCAGTCAATCTCCAGGTCCCCCAATGATGCATGAAGGTAAAGGTTGGGGCAGGAGGGGCTGGTCAATTCCCAGATGACAGGCACCAGCTATTGTGGGTGGGGTACTTGATTTCCAACTACTAGGTAGCAGCCATGGGTAGGGTGGGCCTGTCCTCAGGCCTCAGGATGATGCCCAGGAGTGCCAGTCACCAGGCCCTCTGAAGGCACATGCAGGTATGCAGCAGCCATGCTGCTGGGTGTGGGTAGTAATGTTGCTGTCAACAGCCCAAGACAGGCAACTCTCAGGCTCTGGGGAGGTGGGCTCCAGCTCTCTTTGTTCTGAGGCCAGCCTCCCTGGTGCACTGCACCATGCATTTCTTGGGTGCAAGACATTGCATAGGCTACAGTGCTGGGGACCTGGATGCACTGCTGGGTCTAGTCAGCATTGTGATGCTGCAGCCCTCTGGGTGGACATGGAAGGACGTCAGCAGAGTTCCAGACATGTGGAGATGCAGGTACAGTTGGGTTCCAGGACAGAATGTAGTCTGGTGAGGGCTAGGCTCTAAAAATGTCACCATAGTGCAGCTGCTTGGGTCTGGGGAGGTGTATGGAGCCTAGCACAAACACCCTCTCTGAAACAATGCCATTGTGTGGACTCCAGGCAGCTCCCTATACTAATCTCAGGATCTGCGAGGGTCAAGGGGCTTTCCCATGGCTAGGATTGCAGGAATATGCAGAAGGAATGTGGACTGCTGGGCATCTCTTGCTGGCTTTTTCCCTGCACCAAGGAGTTTATCTTGGCTTTGAGCCAAATCTGGCCAGGCCAGCCTTTTCACTTCCCTCTCCTTTTGTGCCTCAGGAGTTTCCTCTCACTTCCCTGCTGAATTCCAATGTTCTCTCTTAGAAGCTCTCTTCAACATGTGATTTTCTACTTGCTGTTTTGGTTCTTCTTTGTGGAAGAGGCTAGTGCTGGGTGCCTCTAGTCAGCCATCCATCTTGTAGGCCCCTCCCCAAGTATTTTATTTTTATGAGAACCATTGGCAAAAATTCTTTTTCCTGCAATAATGCTGTTTGAATTTCACCTTAAAGGCAAAAAATACCTCCTTAGTGTGAGATCTGAAGTCAAGTTATAAATCTTTACTAAAATGTTAGCCTCAAAGATTAAAGCTAAAGACAGTAAATATGGATTCAGAGTCCTTGTTTGTTTTAACCCACCTCATTTTCTTAACTTTTCCATCATATACACCACACAATGAAAATTTTCAGTTTATCAACTTGTCAGGGAAAAGGATTGTGAGGAACAAAACCTTAAAAAGCAAAGTAATGATCATCACAATCTCATCACAATTTCCCCCAGGAATAAAGCTGAGTGCAACGTATGACCTATACAAATGTAAGAGGAAGTTCTATTGCTATTTGGTGTATCTTACATCTTGCTTTAGTAATTAAAGGATATCTCCATAGTGTCAATTTTTGACTATTCCTAGTTGATTTTTATTCTTGCCACAGCTCTCTCCTATTCAATCAGCATCTCTCCTTATCCCAGTTGGTGTGCTGTCTTGGGGAATGTCATATTAGCCCCCACAAAAATAATTTAGGCAACAAGTTTTCCTCAATTAAGTTCACAATATATTTGTACAATAAGTGTGATTAAATTTTGTGTACCATTTACTTCTGTTTTTCTAGAGAAATCTGGAAGTAGAAGGGCTTGAAAAATGTATGATTAGTATAAATGTTTAGCTTTATTATAAAATAACCCAGTGGGTTACTTGATATTAAAGGTTTTTACTGTTCATTTGATTCTACTTATTATTTGTTTGTTTTAGTTATTGACTAAGTTTGGTTCTAAATATAAAAAGTTACAAAACAGTACATGCATACTAAATCTGGAGTTTAACTTCTGGTGTATTCATCTATTTTGTATTCTGTAGAAGGGAAGTACCTGCTGGAAAAATACACAGATAACTGATAACTTCTACAAAATTATATCATAAGCTATGTACTAAAATCTGTATGAAAAGAACAGTGTAGTAAATCTCTACTAACACTGGACTACATATTTGTTCTACACGAGTTAAGACAGACTGCACGAATTCACCTATAATCTCTTATTTAGACTTCCTTGGAATTATACATTTATAAAAGCATAGAAAATATTCAGTCTAACTCTACTACTTAAAGAAAAATAATGTGAATTCTCATCACATGTTTATTATTAGTGTTGTTTTTTATTAGTAGTTGTGGTCAATAAAAAGGTTTATGATAAAATGAACTCCAATAGAAAGTCCAGTTTCATTTATATCTTAGAAATTTGCTGCATCAAAAACTACTTGAAGCCAATATAATTTGTAAATATTTTCTGATGTGAAATCTACTTGTAATATTATTGTAGGTATTCTAGGTTTTCCTTGGAATTTTTCAGAAAAATTTTAATTTAAAATGTTTGAGGTGTTCAAGTCTAATGATTTGAGAAATGCAGCCATTCCATATTGGCTGTTGTTCACCATGTTTTTTGTTGTTGTTGTTGCTGTTTTTTGAGACAGAGTCTTGCTCTGTCACCCAGGCTGGAGTGCAGTGGTGTGATCTCGGCTCACTGCAACCTCCGCCTCCTGGGCTGAAGCAATTCTCCTGCCTCAGCCCTCCTGAGTAGCTGGGACTACAGGCACACGCCACCAAGCCCAACTAATTTTTTTTGTATTTTTAGTAGAGACTGGGTTTAACCACATTGGTCAGGCTGGTCTTGAACTCCTGATCTTGTGATCTGCCAGCCTCAGCCTCCCAAAGTGCTGGGATTACAGGTGTGAGCCACCACGCGCCAGCCCATCATGTTTTTATTGTTAGATGCTTGGTGTTTCTCAGTCATTTGGATGGTATTGATGTCATAAGAGCAGATAATTAACATGCAATCTTTATTTTAACATTCCTCTTGACATTTGTTGCCTTTGCTCAGAAAAAGGATCACAGTCATGAAATTTCCTAAACTGACAATGAGGGTAAAACTACTTACATTCAGCCTAATTTAAAATGCCATAATAATTTCTTTCTTTAGCCTTGCTTCTTATCAATATTGAATATCAGTAGATGTAAAAGATATATTTATAGTTAACTTATAAAAGATATATTAAATTAGAAGTCTGATTTCTCTGTCACAGTGAATAATTAACTTATAAGAAATGGAAAGTAAATAGCTGAAAATGACTGATGTAAAGATTGTAATCACAGGCAGGAGAGTGCTACAAAATCAGAAGAGTGCAAACATTGAGAAAGAAAAGAAACTCTTTAGCTATATGAATGAATAAATTGAGTCTGTGACTCTTCGGAAGCTATTTTGTAGTATCTATATACTTGAACTTATGATTTCAGAATCAGGTATATGAATGAGCAGTAGATAACAAAAAAGTCCAGAAATGTATGGTTTGCTTTAGTTGGGAGCTTGGTCTTAAAATGAGCAAATGGATTCCTTGACGATGAAATGTTTTTATTGTTTATTTGATTGTATTTCTTTTTGGTTTGTTTGTTTTATATTTTAGCTCATTTCGGTATTGGGTAGTCTATCAATTTACTATAAAAGTATTTAGTTGATTTGCTTTCGGTATTTCAAAAAATATGCACAACTTTTGATAAAACAGTAAACTGTTAGCTTGCTTTATTTTTTATTTTTTGTATATATTTTGGCATTGTTTTAATTCCAAAGTTTTCCAACTCTTAGAAACACCTAAGATGTTTAAATTTATTATATCATACACTGATGAAGCAACAGCAATAGCTAGAAAGCAAGGAAAAAGTAATCAGAATAACTAAAGAAGCTCCTTATGACATATTTTAACAACCTTCCTTCTTATCGTAAGATATGCCACAAGAAAAGGTCATAAATGAAATGAAAGGCAATGCTAGGGATTACATATTGGATGTTAGATCCTAAATATGTGTGCATTATAGCATATTAAATATCTGACCTCAATAAAACAGGTAATCTATTAAAAAATTTAACCACATCTATAATTACTGAAAGGATTGGTATGTTAAAAGACCCACAAAAACTTGAGGAAATTTTATGAATCCTAAGGGAATAAATATAACTGAATTAAGACCTAAGAATGATATTTCAGCAACAGAGGAAATGCTTTTGTGATTACCAAGTATATCACTTTTACAAGTGTATTTTATTTAGTTGTATTTCCTAGTCTTATCTTTAAAATTTATTGAAGTACATTATTATTTTTAACAGCTCTGCAAAGAGAGAAATCAACTAGAGTTTTATGATTTGAAAATTATTTTGCTCAAACAGCTTTATGTCTGTAAGAAAGTAAAATTTCTGAAACCCAATGTGATGAAATTGGACTTGTTGACACTCTTGAATTAATGTAAGGAAAACCTACATACATTCAAAGTAATTTAAATAACCATGATCCGTGCCTTTTCTTAGACTCTAAAATGGAAATGATGACACACTGCCTGTATCCACTTCCTAGGATGTGGTAAAGATTAATTTGATATTTTAAATAGGAATAGACCAAAAATTGATGGAATTAGAGTATCAGAGAAATGTGTGTAATGTTATTAGGTAAAAATATATTATTCACTGAGATGTGGCAAGATTTTTGCTTGGCACTATATTTTCTATGAATTACTTCAGTTATGTAGGTAGCCATGATCTGCTTATAAAATTTTAGCTTGCAGCCTCTTTGAAAGAGATGCTAACTATGTGTCAAATTTTCTGCTCTTTAACCAATTCTTTTTAATATCAAAACAACCTCCTGGAAAATTTGCCTCAAATTTAATTCATTTATTGATAGAACCTAAGAAGATCCTCATTTCTGTCTAAAAATGTGTGGCTTAAATGCAGTGTCAGCCTTCCGTCTGTATTTATGGAAAATTAATTTCTGAGATGAGTTGATACAAAGCAATTTTCTGTATTCAACTTAATGAATTAACAACATGTGTTAGTTATTTTCCATTATGTAAACTTGTCAAATAGCAAACAAATATCGCAGAACCACTTAAAACCATGATTTATTTGTATTAAATCTAGTAATTCATTTTATTTATTGGTATTAGCATTGTATCTTTTAAAATTAGCTTGTATATGAATTCGTGACCTCCTATGGAGATAGAGGAGACAATGACCACATAGTTAATTCTCAGAGGTCTTTTATTTGAGATGTGGCACTCTTGAGTCCAAGCAGCATAATGAATAGAACTACTTTTGAAGCCCAACCTATATACCCATATTTTAGAATCAAGATAATGAAATAAATCACTTAAGTAAATGTCTTGTTCAGTTACAGAGAAAATAAGGGATTAGTAAATAGTAAGGTATAAACAAAAATATTTTAAAAGCTCCTAATAAAAATAAGAGCCAGACTGAATGTTGAAGATGATATTCAGTAGCAAAAGGTGAATGATTTTTAAAAATGACTCACAAATAAATAATTATTAGGCAAAGACTCAAAAAAAGTTTAAAACTCAGATGACTAAACAGAAAATAGAAGATAAAAAGGTCAAAAAGAACTATTCAGAGTTAAAAGAGATAAAAGAACAAAGTATAGCAGGTAATAAAATAAATAAGATAAAGTTTAGAATGGTGCAGTCTGCAAATGAGAAGCTGATAAAGAGAAAGGAATTCAATAAAGAACAATAGAAGTAATTGAGGCAGAAAAAAACTCTTACTTTAAAAAGACATACTATAGGCATACAGATGTTTCACTTAATATAAGATAACTAAATGACTAGTGGTTAATATTTTTTTACCTTCTCACAGTTTTGTATAGTAGATTGTACGGGAAATTTGATCCATTTGAATGACATATGTGAGGTGAACATTTTGATGCCTGTGGTATTATTTTTTAGTAAAGACTAGGTCACAGATATATAACAAGTCAATAACTCAATCCTAAGTCTTATTTTAAGTTAACCATTGACAACGCAACTCAATTTATTTACTCATTAGCCATTGTTCTGTGTAGCTTTCAGAAAGAAAGTCTGCAAATAATTTCTTTCATATTTTTTAGGGCCTGAGAACATAGCAAAGATGCTATTGGAGCCCTTAGAAGTAATCTATGCATTGATTATTCATCTGTTATTTTAGTGCCTATTATGCCCCCCAAATTTGAGGGGACAGCTACCATGAAAACTACAAATACAGAACAAACACAAATTTAAAATAACAACAATAATAATAACACAAAGCACAATGGAGAAAAAAATCTTTCCTAAAACCCAAGGCTTAATATAGCTTTAAGCCCCAAACTTAAGTTTGACTATGCTAGAAATGGGGGACAAAAAGGCACTATGTATTGTTACATAAATTTCATCTAATGGCTAGCTATCAATGTAGCCATTAAAAAAATGAGATCATGTCCTTTGCAGGGACATGGATGGAGCTGGAGGCCATTGTTCTTAGCAAACACAGGAACAGAAAACCAAATACCACATATTCTCACTTCTAAGTGGAATTAAATGACCAGAGCCCATGGACACACAGAGAGGAATGACACTCACAAGGATTTTTTGGAGGGTGAAGGGTGGGAAGGAAGGAGAAGATCAGGAAAAATAACTAAGGGGCAGTGGGCTTAATACCTTGGTGATGAAATAATCTATACAACAAACACAGGTTTACCTATATAACAAACCTGAACTTGTACCCCTGCACTTAAAAGTTTTTTTAAAAAAATGTTGCTCTAGAATTCAACACTGTGTGAATTTAACCACAGACAACGAGTAAAATGTAAATAATGTCTGATACCATTTTAGGAATACTAAAAAAAATTTATTTTTCCACAGCATTGTTCTCATTGAATATACTTATCATTCTAAAATCCACATCAGATTATTATATCACACCAGTTAGAATGGCAATCATTAAAAAGTCAGGAAACAACAGGTGCTGGAGAGGATGTGGAGAAATAGGAACACTTTTACACTGTTGGTGGGACTGTAAACTAGTTCAACCATTGTGGAAGTCAGTGTGGCGATTCCTCAGGGATCTAGAACTAGAAATTCCATTCGACCCAGCCATCCCATTACTGGGTATATACCCAAAGGACTATAAATCATGCTGCTATAAAGACACATGCACACGTATGTTTATTGCCGCATTATTCACAATAGCAAAGACTTGGAACCAACCCAAATGTCCAACAATGATAGACTGGATTAAGAAAATGTGGCACATATACACCATGGAATACTATGCAGCCATAAAAAATGATGAGTTCACGTCCTTTGTAGGGACATGGATGAAACTGGAAATCATCATTCTTAGTAAACTATCGCAAGAACAAAAAACCAAACACCGCATATTCTCACTCATAGGTGGGAATTGAACAATGAGAACACATGGACACAGGAAGGGGAACATCACACTTCGGGGACTGTTGTGGGGTGGGGGGAGGGGGGAGGGATAGCATTGGGAGATATACCTAATGCTAGATGACAACTTGGTGGGTGCAGCGCACCAGCGTGGCACATGTATACATATGTAACTTACCTGCACATTGTGCACATGTACCATAAAACCTAAATTATAATAATGATAATAATAATAATAATAATAAAAGAAAAAATAATAATAAAAAAAAAAAAAGATTATGTCATTTAATGAATTAAATCTTTTGATGGCTTCGCATCGCCAGTGATAGTCCTCAAGTGTGATCGTTCAATGGCTATGAACCATTGGAGCTAATTACAAAATGTGCAGATTCTTAGGTCTCCATTTCAGACCTTCTGAGGGCAAATATCTGAGGACAAGACCCCCAGTGTCTGCGTTCCAACAGCTCTGTGGTTGAATTGATGACACTAAAGTTTGAAAAACATTGGCCTCCTCATTAGAGCCTTTCCCATTTGGCTTAGCTTTCCCAGGGTCAACATCTCTGAGTGTTCTGTGTCTTTTGCAATATCTTTCCCTACAGATGTAGCTAGATCCTAAGCACCTTGGACTGCTTACCACGCACTTCCATGTCCAGCCTGCCTTTGACTGAGCAGATTCCTCTGCCTGGAGGGAGTACCTTTTCTCTTTTTGATGGGCTGTAGAGCGTCTGTCTCACAGAATTCTGGGTTAAAGGTTTTCTCTTCTCTGATGCTTTTCATAATCATTCCAGACAGCATTTACAGTTTTCATGTCTGCACCTGGCTGATTACATACTTACACAACTCTTAGAACTAATATTGTATTATTACGCTCTTGGTTGTTAATATTGCTCACAAAATTTTTAGTATCCCAATGATTGTGGTTGGAATTGGCAACAAATATTTGCAATGAATTGGAAAGGATGTATAAAAGGTGTCTGAGTTGATAACTGAAATCCATGTTTCCTGATAACTATTTATTTCAATTTTGCATATGCTTCCTTAAAGTTATTTGCTGAAGATATACCCCATATAATTTACCTTTTGAAAAGTGATTTGCATTAACATTTAATAAATGAGTTAAAAAACATCTAAATCACTTTCAGTACTATTATTGCTGTTACTTTATTACTGGATAAATTGAAGAGCAAACATGGATATCTGTTATTCTAAATCAGAAGCATCTAAGAGAAGAATGTGTAAATAGATAAATATCTCAGATAGAAGTAAATACAACAATAAAAGTATGACAACTACTTAAAAACATTAAAAGAGATACACATATTCTACATGATTTTTTGCCTCCTACAGAACAGCAAATGAGCTAATTTCATAGTCAAACAAATAAAGCATGAAAACAGGGGTTCTGAAGAGCAAGAACAGCCCTATGGGATGAAAAGTGAGTAATTTTTACTTAAAAAAGATGTACACAATGTCCTCTTACACAGCAGAGTGCTTGTGTCACTGTTCCCAAGTCTTTTTTTTTCTGACAATGAGAGCTATATTCAATTAACCTGCTGTCTGAGAGATAGATGGTGGAGACATTTTAATGCACCAAGAGTGTTGAGATAGGACATTGGATTACACTGTTATTTCAGATCAATAAATATACATTGGAGTCTGAGGATCAAATTTAAGGTGGCTATGACCTACTAGTTTTTTGCATAAAAATCTCAGCAACTAACCAGTTGGATAAAATATAAACAAATAAGTAGCTGTAAAAACCTAAACAAATAACTGATTGTATAAAACCTGAATGTCTAACTTTCCAGGCTACAATAAGATTTTATGATTTATACCCTTTGATTTCCGTTCTTCCTCTTATTCCTTACTCCAGATTTCTGACTGGGGCCCTGTATTTGAATCTTATTAATTCCCTTAGTCTTTGTTATCCCTAATTATAGAGCTGTCAATCTCAAAACCCACAAAAGAGGGAAATTTGAAAACATTCTGGATTTGTATTATACTATTGAATGCATTGTGGGTTTTTTCATGTAGCTGGAAGGAGACAGCTTTAAATGAACTTTTCACAGGGAAAAAATAGGTGAGTGTTTAACAGGAAAAAAAGAAATTGACAGATATGTAATTATTTTAGTGTCTCCATTTTGTTTCTTTCTTCCTTTTTGTCAGCTGCCTTCTCTCTTGACTCACCAACATACTCCCCAAAAGTTGTTTTGTTCAGTGCTCTTTCATCACATGTACAAAGCAGGCTGAACAGGCATCTGCTTAGGTTTTCTTCTTCAGGTAAAGCCTGCAGAGTTGAGCTCCAGGAGCTGGAGGATTGAAACCTTCAGAATCCCAGGGGATTTGGCCCACAGCAAGAGCAATAGACTCAAAAGTTGCATGCAGAAGAACTTCCCTGCAATTGTGAATTTTCAACACAAAAACCATTCATGTGGGCACAAGCCAGGAGGATCTATAAAACAATCGACCACATGTTTTCAATTAGAGAGGAGCCAAGAAACGCACATGAGTTGAATGCCAAAAATGAGTTTCACTCTGTATGCATGTCAATATCCTTGTAATCCTACTGGCATCTATAATAATTATGATTCAGGTGAAGGAAACAAAAAGAAGTCAGAGGTGATATGCAAAAAGTGTTTTGCAAAATGAAAGAGAGAAGACTGGAGAATACTTCAATAGGGAATTACTCTAATTTTATGAATTTTAGCTTTTTATCCCTTTGTATGGTAGCTGTTTCTATAACTGGCTTATCTAGAGATGCCATTAAAATCCAATAGATTTTATAAAAAATATGCATGTTTCAAACATTTAGAAGGCTGCATTTATTGAATAGAAATCCCACAATGTGTATTTTAGTATCTTATGGTCAAAAATATAAAGTATTTACTCTTTATCCCAAATATCTAAAACAGAAAGATCAGCACAAAACAAAAACTTGCTAAATATTAAAATGTTTATTTTTGAAATTACATTTTTTTAGATAACATATATAAGTTATATGTTTTGTATCTATATAATATATATCATTGGTTTTATATACTTTTATTTAAATGAAAATTATATATTATAATATCTGAGATTTTATTTAAATGAAAATTAGATATATTAGATATATATCTAATTAGATATATATCTAATTTTCATTTAAATAAAAGTATACAAAACTAATTCTATGTGTTAAATTATTACTTAATTGTAACTAAATTATATTAACACAGCTATTAGAAATCATGTTTTAGATTCATTTTATAAAAAGGGAAAGGTGATAGACTAGAGAATTGCTTTAGAGACATTATCATCTTTATTTAAAGAATTCATACCTGGTATTATCCTTTGACATTTCACATGCATTCTATGAATATGTATTGATATAAGTCCAGATGAGATTATTTCCATAAAATCTGTCTGGTAGATTGCCAAATGAGCGTTAGTAACATATTGGTGGAAACTGGCTGAATGTTTCCTTATTAGTAGAATGTCTAAAATAGTATATCTTGATGCACTACTTATTTCACTATGACTTCAACTATGAAATTTTTGTCTAAAATCAACAGGAGATGGACTGATTTTCTTACCAAAAGAATTGTAATATTTTCAGTTATTTTAAAGGCAGATAGACTCAATCCTCCGGAATCCAGAATTTAGCTTCATTAAAGAAAATACTGACCTTTCCTTCATAAGGATTATGGTCATTTGTTTCATCCCATCCCATTTTAAAGTTCCTGACTTTCCTTCTCTTGTTACACTCTAATTACTTTTAAAATATGCAAACTGGACTTTAAAATTAAGGACTTGATTCTTGTGACTCTAATATAATCACACATTTCTTTCATGACACGGAAAGTAACTTATCACACTATATGAAAGGTGGTTCTTTATTCCAAAGGGAACTGGAATGAATGTCAGATTTATCTAAGGGAAAAAATGTTAGTGATACTTTATATCAATTGCTTTTTCTCTTCCCAAAACGCAAATTAGTTTAATATTTGGTAGCAACTAACAAATTATAATAAATGACTCAGGACTGCTAGGCTGGTGATAATGTTGAAGCACATTTTTTTCTTCTATGAAGAATTAATCAACCAAGCCATCAACAAATATATGTGATTAATAAAACTATATTTATTTCCTCCAGCTTTAAATTTCTACATATTATACTCTGAGCAAGATGCAATGCTAAGTGCTTAGATGGTTCCCAAGTTCTATTTGTAAGGCACACTAAGTAAAACCAAAGATGCACTTTCAAAGGCACATATGGTAATTAAAGCTTCAGTAGTTTAAATAATTGTTCAAAATTATTAGTTACATCCCTCCTTTTACTTTCATGGAGGAGTGTATTTTCCTGCTCCTTGCCTTTGGACTCAGCCATATAAATTGCTTTGGCTAGTGGAATATTAGTAATCATGATGAAAGCTGGGACTTGAAATGTTTATTGTTTGGTTGTACATACTGTCTTTTGCCTCTTCCAATCACTATCAGATGAACATGTCCTGGCTAGGCCTCTTGCTCAAGGAAGAAAAGTGACAAAAGAACAGGGGGACCTAGCTAACTTAACAGACCCGCAGCTTGAACACAAGCTGCACAGAAGTATCAGCCTAGTCCTGAAACACCCCACAGACAAGTTAGTTAACCCAACTAAATTCACAGATAATTCACATACATGATATGCATGAGAATAACTTCTTTCTGCATGCCAATTTTATTGTTTGTTACAGAGAAATAGTGGACTGAGATAAAAGCTAATATTTATTTATTAATCTCTTACTATGTGCCAGATACTATTCAAGAGCATTACTTTTATCTAATTTTAAAATTGTTATCATTTTGATACAGGGTCTCACTTTGTCAACCAGGCTGGAGTGCAGTGGTGTGAACTTGGCTCACTGCAGCCTCAACCTCCCAGGCTCAAGTGATCCTCCCACCTCAGCTTCCTGAGTAGCTGGGACTATAGGCATGCAACACCACACCCAGTTAAATTTGTTTGTATTTTTGGCAGAGACGGGGTTTCACCACGTTCCCTGGGCTGGTTTTGAACTCTTGAGCTCAAGCAATCCACTCACCTTGGCCTCCAAATTGTTGGGATTACAGGTGTGAGCCACCGTGCCTAGCCTATTTATCCATTTAAAAAAACTTCATTACAATTCTATGTGATTATTGCAATTAACATCCCTCTTTTACTCTAAAGGAAACTGAGACACAGAGAGTTAAAAATGTGTCTAATATGGATATGGCAAAGCAATTCATATTCTTGCCATGTATGTGTGTGTCTTTGTGTGTGTGTGTGTGTGTGTGTGTGTGTGTGTGTGTGTGTGTAGAACTTGAGTTCCAGAGCCTCTCAAGTTACTGACCCTCAATAAATGTGACACATTTAACTTAAGCCAGTATGCAACATGGGGTGGTCATAATCAATATAAACATTTTAAAAAATAGAGAAATCATTTTTACCCGGAACAGACAGGGACCTAGAATAGATGAGAATTGCATAAAGATGCTTCTTCAGCAAATAGCTCCAAGGGAGGCATCTGTACCTCTGAGCAATCAATCATAGCTGATAAGTTCATTGTTTAAGAATATTCAAAACAAGAGAGATCCACAAGCAAACGAACGTAAGAGAAAAAACAATTCTAGTTTCTTTCTATGCAGCCACTTACTAGGTGTACTCCAAGGACAAGGCTGTGAAATTTATTTTTGGCAATACAGGGCAATGTATTGAGCTACTGTTATTGGGGAGCTGGCTTACCCTTTTTAAAAGGCATGACCTCAGACCCAGCAACCTCTTTTCCTTTCTTTTACTTCATGCAAGATCAGTACAGAAATGGACTCAAAAACATTTTGAACATTTTCCCTCTACCATAGTTTTTCTCTACCCATATGATCATTCTTTCTCTGTTTTATAATTTTCTTTATCTTAGACGTTAAAGTTTTCTATTGCCTCTATGTATAATGTCCTATTGGTTTCATATCTTTATACTCAGCATCCTTGTGTATATCTACAGATCTCTAGGGAAGGGACAAAATGTTGCCAGTCTCTTTGCATAGCAAGAGTCATCTTTACTCCAGTTGCCAACGGGTTCCTCATCTCCATCTGAGACCACCTCAGCCTGGTCTTTATTGTCCATATCATTATCAGCATTTTGATCGAAGCCATTCAACAAGTCTCCAGGAAGTTCCAAACTTTCCTACATCTTCCTGTCTTCTGAGCCTTCCAAGTATCTAAGAAGTTCCAAACTTTCCCACATTTTTCTGTCTTCTTCTGGGCCCTCCAAACTATTCCAATCTCTGCCTGTTACCCAGTTCCAAAGTTGTTTCCATATTTTTGGGTATCTTTACAGCAGCACCACATTATCTGGTACCAATTTACTTCATTAGTTTGTTCTCACGCTGCTAATAAAGACATACTAGGGACTGGGTAATTTATAAAGAAAAAAGTTTTACTTGATTCACAGCTCAGCATGGCTGGGGAGGCCTCAGAAAACTTACAATCATGATGGAAGGGGAAGCAAACACGTCCCTCTTCACATGGCAGTAGCAAGGAAAAGTGCTGGGCAAAAGGGGGAAAAGCCCCTTATAAAACCATCAGATCTCGTGAAAGCTCACTCACTATCATGAGAACAGTATGAGGGTAACTGTCCCCAAGATTCAGTTACCTCCCACCAGGTCCCTCCCACAACATGTGGGGATTCTGGGAACTACAAGTCAAGAGGAGATTTGAGTGGGGACACAGCCAAACCATATCAGAGAGAGAGTGAGAAATAGGTGGGGAGATAGACAGACAGAGGGAGGAAAATTGCTATGCTACAATTGTGTTGAACTGAAGATCTTACATGGGGATATTGTGAAGGAAATTCTCTTTATGGAAAGAAAGATAACTAATATATACTGAGCACATTTTAAGTAGATATCACACAAGAGATATTCTTTCTCTACTGCCGCTTAGTTTTTACAGTGTTTCCATTTGTTAAACTTTATGGCTGAATTCAATGAGACACAGAGTAAGTAAGTTGCAAACTATCTTTGGCTTGGGAAGCAATGGTGCTGAGACCCTGTCTGGATCAAAAGTCCACTACTCCTATCATGCTTGTGACTTGTCTTAAGAGAAGTTAAGTTAAACTAAGGATTTTGTCTTTCATTAATTTATGTATGATTTTCACATGGATCTTAAGGAACTGCAGTTATGATAGTCTTGAAGTGCAGTACTTTCCAGAGATGCTGATTTTTATTTGTGTAAGCAAATTCTGAGGAGATACCTGTGCAGTGTGTCAACCTTTTCTTACTACATACAAAGGCTTAGGTCCAGGTCTGATGAATTATACTTAACCTACCCTCTGGTTAATATTTGCCTTTGGCTGATGCTCAAAATCAAGTTCATATTGGTGCTAATATAAAATCTAAGGCAAGAAAAGCCTACGGCTTTCCATTGCTTTTTCAAAAAACATCAACATAAAGAAACCAGATTTACTTTGTCCTACTATTAATAGTTCATTGAAAGTAGAGGTTCAAGTGAAACTTCACTGCTACCAAAATATAGGGGCAGACACACCCTGAATAAGCTTCTGCAAGTATCAGTGGCTGAAGGGCTGGAGTCAATAGCTGCTTTTCAAAATTTTCAGGAATAAAGATGAAGAATGGCTATAGGGATCGTCTTCAGCACAACTCTGATTACCCTTCTGAATTAGGTTGCCTAATGTGCTGTGTTTTCTTCTGTCTATTCTCCAGCTGCCTGGAGCCTCCTTCCCTCATTCAGAACCCACTATCCTGTCCTCTGGGCTGGGCTGGCAAGAGGGTACATGTGCTCTCCCCTTGGCAAAGATCACAGAAACTGACATCTTTTCTGAATTCTAAAGAGGGGTATTATTTTTGTGGTTGCTTTTGCTCTTTATTGAAAGAATCCTTTTTTCTCAAATGCCTATTTTTAAGTTAAGTAGTGGTTTCCATCTAGTGCAATAGAGGTATTTCTCTTTAATAATTTCTCTGTTCATATTTTTCATGATGGTTATGGATAAAATTATTTAATTCCACTTTTTATTATCATCTTAAATACTTGTTAAATACTTAATGGTTCATACTGAGGAGCAGTCAAATATGGTCCTGAATTCTGAGCTTCTCCAGATCATTAAAAACTGGCAATTTACTTACCATATTTTCTTTTTCTGATAAAACAAAAGAAATCATATTATAAATGACATACATAACTCTGAGTGGTATTAAGGGAGTATGTTTTTAATAGAACTAGGTCTGTTTATTATGCTGTGAATTAAAGAATTATAGCAGTTGAGAAATCTTAATGTTTACCGTGAGATTTGCTAGGTGCTATATGTCAACGCAGTAGTTACACATTGCTTGACTTATTCCAGAAGCCCTGATTCCCCAGGTACAGCTAATCTAGCCAAGTCTCTTTTGGCCAGTAGTCGAGAGACTTACAAAAGTTTAGGATCTTAGATTGTTAAGAATTAGATGGATTTAGAATATTATCAAGTTTAATCTTCTTTATTTTATTTAAAAGGAAATTTAGGCAAAATTCTCAACTTTGGTGGGCTTCAGAATCACCTGGAGGCCTTGCTAAGGCACAGATTGCTGGGTCCCACACCCAAAGTTTTGATTTACTAGGTCTGTATGAGATCAAAGAGTATTTTTTTCTCTAATTTTTAAAATAGTTAAATTCAATGAATTGATCCTTTGCTTTTCATTTATTTTTTAAAATGTTTTCATTGAAATCGTGTATATTTAAGGCATACAATACGATGTTTTCATACATACATACATAGTGAACTGATTACTACAGTCCAGCCAACTGACATATTCATCTCTTCACAAAGTTACTTTTTTTCTTCATATCTACTCTTTTAGCAAATTTCAAGTGTACAGTAAACTATTACTAACTATAGACCAATATCTTTCCATTCCCCTGTCCCTCCACCCCTGGCAACTATCACTTCATTTTTTCCTGCTATGAATTTGACTTTCTTTGATTACACATATCATAGCATTTTTGCTTTCTCTATGTGGGTTATTTTGCACAGCATAATGTACTCCAGGTTCATCTATGGCAGGATTTCCTTCCTTTTTAAGGTGAATTAATATTCCATTGTATGTATATACTACAATTCTGTATCCATTAATCTGTTAACAGACCCTTTGGTTGTTTCCGTATCTTGGCTACTGTGAATAATGAACACACAATGAACATGGGCCTGCAGATATCTCTTCAACATACTGACTTCATTTCTTTTGTATATTTATATCTCCAGAAGAAGGATTGCTAAATCATATGATAGTTCTATTTCTAATTATTTTAGAAACTGCCGTGTTGTTTTCTGAAAGTACTTATTTCTAACAAGTTCCCAGGTGATCCTGATGC
Organism: Pongo abelii; assembly: GCF_028885655.2. Taxonomy (NCBI): domain Eukaryota; kingdom Metazoa; phylum Chordata; class Mammalia; order Primates; family Hominidae; genus Pongo; species Pongo abelii. Next base: position 23,191,895 of record NC_071990.2, read on the forward strand.
TGCTGGTCCCCAGACCACTCTGGAAGGACTTAAAGAACTGGCTTAAGGATTGTCTTGGCAATGTAGCCTCTTTTTTGGTTTCATATGAACTTTAAAGTAGTTTTTTCCAATTCTGTGAAGAAAGTCATTGGTAGCTTGATGGGGATGGCATTGAATCTATAAATTACCTTGGGCAGTACGGCCATTTTCATGATATTGATTCTTCCTGTCCATGAGCATGGAATGTTCTTCCATTTGTTTGTGTCCTCTATAAAGACACATGCACACGTATGTTTACTGTGGCACCATTCACAATAGCGAAGACTTGGAACCAACCCAAATGTCCATCAACGATAGACTGGATTAAGGAAATGTGGCACATGTACACCATGGAATACTATGCAGCCATAAAAAAGGATGAGTTCATGTCCTTTGTAGGGACATGGATGAAGCTGGAAACCATCATTCTCAGCAAACTATCGCAAGGACAGAAAACCAAACCCCTCATGTTCTCACTCATAGGTAGGAATTGAACAATGAGAACACTTGGACACCAGGGCCTGTCATGGGGTGTGGGGATGGGGGAGGGGTAGCATTAGGAGAAATACCTAATGTAAATGACGAGTTGATGGGTGCAGCAAAGCAACATGGCACATGTATACATATGTAACAAACCTGCACGTTGTGCACATGTATCCTAGACCTTAAGTATAATAAAAACAAACAAACAGGAAAAAAAAAAAAAAAGAAAAAACACAAAAAACTGGCTTAAGGAACAAATTAAGAGCCAAAACCTGTACCTCTTCACTTCTAAAGCCGTGTTTGGCCACTATACCATGTGTCCTTTGTTGAGGAGATTTCAGTTTCAAAAATGATAAATAATGTTCTGAAATCCCTTCGCATCTGTAGCTACCTCATCTGGGAATCTCAATGACCATGAAAGCAGGTCTTGGGACATTGGGTTTAAGCAGCATTAGTACTCATTTTAACAAAACCTGTCCCAAGGAAGGGGTGCTGCCTGCTCTATGGAGCCCCCCAACCTTGAGAGGACAGAGGAGATGGAAACAAAGATCTAGGCTAAAGGAACTGGTCCTTGGCAGGGAGGAGATGAGGAGACCCTGACAAAAGTGTCCAGAGAAGGATGAAAAGAACAAAAAGAAGAAGGGAGATCTTCACCCATACTGAACACTGTCCCATTGTCCTTTTTATTTTTTTATTTTTTCCTCTGGGAATAAGAAGCATTTAAATTTTATTTTGGATCTTCTTTTTGTTATATTAGGAAACTATAAATTGAATAATCCTATATTATTATTAACATAAACTATATTACAGATTTTCTTTTCTAAGAATTTCTTTTCTCTAAACCAATAGAAGACTTTGTACCAAATATCAGGTAAGCAGCCACATCTAATATTTTTCAATTAGTCTGCTGTCTGAAACCCAGCCTAGGCCTATCTTTATCTCCAAGTTGCAGGTGTAACTACACCACAGGCCTCTCACCTCCTATCTGCTGAGCTAAGCAGGTCATCAGCACCACTCAACTGGTAATCTCACTGCCCACAGCTGCCAATTTTGTGAGAGGCTGGAATAGCTAATGAAGGTAGGTGTGCATTCATTTGCAGAGGATTCACAAGCAGTGTCTATTTTAAATCTTTGCTCCTTTCATCATTTCTCTGTCATCCAGCCCCAAACTCCACCCCAAATAAAAGTTTCCACAGAAGAAAATCTGTCATGGCAGGTGTCAGTCAATGAAGCAGAAAAAAATTCCTATTTATTCCACAATCTGCAAGTTGTATGATCAGGGAATTATAACCAATTTAGAGCTTTATGGTACCTTCTTTATAAGCAAATTATTAATAGATCTATTAAGTTTAACATACAACATGGAAGAAGCAGGAATAATAAAATTTGAAAAAAATTGAGAAAAAAATCACTTTAGAGACCCATAGGTACATGCTCTTAAAACATGTTCTGGGGTTCCTAGTGTTGCCACTTGAAGCATGAGATATTATAAGCAATGTTCAGTAAATTCTTTTTAGGTTCCAAACTATTCATACAAAAGTATAACTTACATTTTCCAGTAAGTGACTACAAACTTGACACTTCATCTTGGATCTTTCTAGATATTTCTTGGATCTTTCTTGGATTATAACACATGACTGCAGATTTGATGCTCCATCTTGGATCTTTATGGATATTTCTTGGATTATACTAAGTGACTACATATCTGATGCTTCATCTTGAATCTCGCTGAAGATTTTGGATGTTTCATCTTGTATATGCATCTTTATTTCCCCCTCCTTCTGAGCTCAAGTGTTGTGGGTATTCTTATATCCCAGGGGCTTCATCAGCACAACACATTAGCACATAATTTTTTATTTGAAATGTTTTCTCCTTTTCTCCTTGCCTATTTAACTCTTTCCAATATTTCAAGGCTTAAACAAACATCTTCCTCTTATTTTCAGCTTCTTTTAATGATTGCTGTTTATATAAAATTCTCTGCTATGTACTATTATAGTAGTATCTATCTATGTATCTATCTATCTACTTACATATCTATCTAACTACTTACCTAGCTCTATATATATTTTTTTCTACTACAATTTAGCCCTGGAGCATTTACCTCCTTGCTTTATTCTCAAATTTCAGGAAGCATCTCTTATATTGGTATGGTTGGGCTACATGACAGCAGCTCAATAAGAACTTAATTATGAAGAGTATCCACTTCAAGATAAGGTTGATATTTTTAAAAAATTTAATATAGCTTCTAGCTGACAGTCCCCAATCCTATCCATTTACCATGGCTGACTTGGTTAAGAGCACAGGCATAAGAGTCAGACTGCCTGGGTTTGAGTTCAGATTCTACCACTAAGAGAGCATTTCGTACCTCAGGTTCTTCACGTATAAAATTAGAATAATAACACCCACTCAAAACGTCATTGTGGTCCTCCAGTTAAAGTAGGGCCTTATGAAGGTCAGGTAATTATGGAGCTTTAGCTCAGATCCGACTTACAGTGGGTGGCCGGACTCATCCTGCAGTCATTTCCCCAGTGCCAGAATGCATAATTGACACAGACATACTTAGCAGCTGGCAGAACCCCTACATTGGCTCCCCAACTGGTAGATTGAGGGCTATTATGGTGGGAAAGGTCAAATGGAAGCCATTAGAGCTGCCTCTACCTAGAAAAATAGTAAATCAAAAACAATATCACATCTCTCTGGAGGGATTGAGGAGATGAGTGCCACAATCAAGGATGTGAAAGACACAGGGGTGGTGATTCCCACCACATCCATGTTCAACTCTCCCATTTGGCCTGTGCAGAAGATAGATGGATCTTGGAGAATGACAGTGGATTATCATAAGCTTAACCAAGTGGTGACTCCAATTGCAACTGCTGAATCAGATGTGGTTTCATTGCTTGAGCAAATTAACACATCTCCTGGTACCCGGTATGCAGCCATGGACTTGGCAAATGCCTTTTTCTACATTCCTGTCCATAACGCCCACCAGAAGCAATTTTCCTTCAGCTGGCAAGGCCAGCAATATACCTTTCCTGTCTTACCTCAGGGGTATATCATCTCTCCAGCTTTGTGTCATAATCTTATTTGGAGAGAACTTGATTGTTTCTCACTTCCGTAAGGTATCACACTGGTCCATTACATTGATGACATTATGCTGACTGGATCCAGTGAGCAAGAAGTAGCAAACACACTGGACTTACTGGTGAGACACCTGCATGCCAGAGAATGGGAAATAAATCTGACTAAAATTCAGGGAACTTCTACCTCAGTAAAATTTCTAGTGGTCCAGTGGTGTGGAGCCTGTTGAGATATCCCTTCTAAGGTGAGGGATAAGTTGGTGCATTTGGCCCCTCTTAAAACCAAGAAAGAGGCACAATGCCTAGTGGGCTTATTTGGGTTTTAGAGGCAACACATTCCTCATTTGGGTATATTACTCTGGTCCATTTATGGAGTGACCCAAAAGGCTTCCAGTTTTAAGTGTGGTCCAGAACAGGAGAAGGCTCTCCAACAGGCCCAGGCTGCTGTGCAAGCTGCTCAGCCACTTGAACCATACGACTCAGCAGATCCAATAGCGTTTGAGGTGTCAGTGGTAGATAGGGATGCAGTTTGGAGCCTTTGGCAGGTCACCATAGGCGAATCATATCAGAGGCCTCTAGGTTTTTGGAGGAAGGTCCTGCCATCTTCTGCAGATAACTACTCTCCTTTTGAGAGACAGCTCTTGGCCTGTTACTGGGCTTTGGTGGAAACTGAACGTTTGACTGTGGGTCATCAAGTCACCGTGCGACCTGAACTGCCTATCATGAACTGGGTGCTTTCTGACCCATCTAGCCATAACATGGGTTATGCACAGCAGCATTCCATCATCAAATGGAAGTGGTATATATGTGATCAGGCTCGAACGGGTCCTGAAGACACAAGTTACATGAGGAAGTGGCTCAAATTAGCATGGTCTCCACTGCTGCCACCCTGCCTTCTCTCCCCCAGCCTGCACCAATGGCCTCCTGGGGAGTTCCCTATGATCAGATGATAGAGAAAGAGAAGACCAGGGCCTGGTTCACAGCTGCACAATATATAGGCACCACCCAAAAGTGGACACCTGTAGCACTACAGCCCCCTTCTAGGACATCCCTGAACGACAGCAGTGAAGGGAAATCTTCCCAGTGGGCAGAACTTCGAGCAGTGCACCTGGCTGTCCACTTTACATGGAAGAAGAAATGGCCAGATTTGCTGGATGTATTGATTCATGGGCTGTAGCCAATGGTTTGGCTGGATGGTCAGGACTTGGAAGAAGCACGATTGGAAAATTGGTGACAAAGAAATTTGGGGAAGAGGTATGTGGATGGACTTCTCTGAGTGGTCAAAAACTGTGAAGATGTTTGTATCCCATGTGAGTGCTTGCCAATGGGTGACCTCAGCAGAGGAGGATTTTAATAATCAAGTGGATAGGATAACCCGTTTTGTGGACACCACTCAGCCTCTTTCCCCAGCCACCCCTGTCATCACCCAATGGGCCCATGAACAAAGTGGCCACAGTGGCAGGGATGGAAGTCACACTTGGGATCTGCAACATGGACTTCCACTAACCAAGGCTGACTTGGCTACAGTCACTGCTGAGTGCCCAATTTGCCAGCAGCAGAGACCAACACTGAGCCCCCAATATGGCACCATTCCTTGTGGTGATCAGCCAGCTACCTGGTGGCAGGTTGATTATACTGGACCTTTTCCATCATGGAAAGGGCAGAGGTTTGTCCTCACTTGAATAGACACTTACTCTGGATATGGATTTGCCTATCCTGTATGCAATGTTTCTGTCAAGACTACTATCCATGGATTCATAGAATGTCTTACCTACCATCGCGGTATTCCACACACCACTGCCTCTGACCAAGGCTCTCACTTTATGGTTAAAGAAATGCAGCAGTGGGCTCATGGTCATGGAATTCACTGGTCTTACCATGTTCCCCACATCATCCTGAAGCAGCTGGATTGATAGAACAGTGGAATGGCCTTTTGAAGTCACAATTACACCACCATCTAGGTGACAATACTTTGCAGAGCTGGGGCAAAGTTCTCCAGAAAGTCATGTATGCTCTGAATCAGCATCCAATATATGGTATTCTTTCTCCCATAGCCAGGATTCATGGATCCAGGAATCAAGGCGTGGAAGTGGAAGTGGCACCACTCACCATCACCGCTAGTGATGCACTAGCAAAATTTTTGCTTCCTGTTCCCACAACATTATGTTCTGCTGGCCTAGAGGTCTTAGTTCTTTCGAATGCTGCCACCAGGAGACACAATGATGATTCCATTTAAACTGGAAGTTAGGATTGCCATGGGGACACTTTGGGTTCCTCCTATCTTTAAGTCAATAGGCTAAAAAGGGAGTTACAGTGTTGCCTGGCATGATTGACCTGGACTATCAAGATGAAGTCAGTCTACTACTCCACAACGGAGTTTAAGGAAGAGTACGCATCCAATACAGGAGATCCATTAGGGCATCTCTTAGTATTACCATTCCCTGTGATTAAGGTCAATGGGAAACTACAACAGCACAATCCAGGAAGGGCTACCAATGACCCAGACCCTTCAGGAATGAAAGTTTGGGTCACTCCACCAGGAAAAAAAGCCCCAACCTGCTGAGGTGCTTGCTGAAGGCAAAGGGAATACAGAATGCATAGCAGAAGAAGGAAGTCATCAATGCCAATGCCAACTATGACCATGTGACCAGCTGCAGAAACCAGGACCGTAACTGTCATGAGTATTTCCTCCTTCTTTTGTTAAAAACATGTTTGTGCATGTATACACTTGTACTAAGAAAATGTCTTCATTTTCTTTCCTTTTCCTTTATCATGTGACATAAGATTTATTGACTTCATATCAGCATTTAAGTATTGTTAACTTTATGTAATAGTATTTGGGTTAGGGATTGGTGTGTTTCCTGTTGTACAAAGGTTGCACTATGTTAGGCATAATTATGACTCCATTATTGTCTTTATTTGAAGATTATGTATGATCTCAAGAGATATGTATGGATTCAAGTTGACAAGGGGTAGACTTGTGATGATTAATATAGAATGTCAACTTGATTGAATTGAAGGATACAAAGTATTGATCCTGGGTGTGTCTGTGAAGGTGTTGCCAAAGAGATTAACATTTGAGTCAGTGGGCTGGGAAAGGGAGTCCCACCGTTAATCTAGGTGTGTTGGGAACAGGCCCCCCAAAATCTGGCCATAAACTGGCCCCAAAACTGGCCATAAACAAAATCTCTGCAGCACTGTGACATGTTCATGATGGCCATGACACTCTGCTGGAAGGTTGTGGGTTTACTGGAATGAGAGCAAGGAACACTTGGCCCACCCAGGGTGGAAAACTGCTTAAAGGCATTCTTAAACCACAAACAATAGCTTGAGCGATCTGTGCCTTAAGGACATGCTCCTACTGCAGACAACTAGCCCAACCCATCCCTTTATTTCAGCCCATCCCTTTGTTTCCCATAAGGGACACTTTGAATCTAATATCTATAGAAACAATGCTAATGACTGGCTTGCTATTAATAAATACATGGGTAAATCTCTGTTCGGGGCTCTCAGGTCTGAAGGCTGTGAGACCCCTGATTTCCCACATCACATCTCTATATTTCTGTGTGTGTGTCTTTAATTCCTCTAGCACCGCTGGATTAGGGTCTCCCTGACCGAGCTGGTCTCAGCATGGGTGGGAATAATCTAATAAGCTGCCAGCATGGCTAGAATATAGGCAGGCAGAAAAATGTGAAAAGAGAGACCGGCCTAGCCTCCCAGCCTACATCTTTCACCTGTGCTGGATGCTCCCTGCCCTCAAATATCGGACTCCAAGTTCTTCATTTTTGGAACTCAGACTGGCTGTCCTTGCTCCTCAGCCTGCAGATGGCCTATTGTGGGACCTCACGATCATGGAGTTAATACTTAATAAACTCCCCTTTATATGTGTATGTGTGTGTGTGTGTATACACATATTTATGTGTGTGTGTGTATATAAATATATTCCATTAATTCTGTCCCTCTAGAGAACCCTGACTAATATAGATGGGAAACACTAATGTTGTTATAAAATAAAAACAATGTATATAAAAGGCAAATAGGGAAAAGAAGGGAAAAAAAATCACCTCAATTCCATTTTAAGAGAGAAGTCTCCAAAGATAATGAGTGACAGAGCAGATAAGTACCTTGGCTTGCAAATGTAGGGAGACACCCAAAGCAGGCACAGAGCTGAAATGAAACCATTTGATGGAATGGGTTTCTAAACCCTAGGCCTCTGTTCAGACCCATCCCTCTGCTGGGCATTTCCCATTCTTGTTTTCCTATCTTATACCTGTATAGACTTTCCTTAAAAAAAAATTATATTATTCCATTTATATAAAGTACAAAATAGACAAAATTAATGTATGGTGTTAGAAACCAGAATAATGGTGAATTTGAGAAAGAAAGTGATTAGAAAGGGTAAGCAGGTGTTTGTACTGCTATAGTTACATTTTGTTTTTCACTGTATGTGCCAGCTCTACTGGTTTTCACTTTGCTACATGTAGGAGATCAGTCAGGGTGGTGGGAAAAATTTTAGAAAGAAGCAAACCTTCTTGGAAGGCCAGGAGATTTTACAAAAGCTTTGGAAAAGGATTTGGCTGAAGGCAGCCTGATTCTCTTATCCAGTGCTTGAAAGCTTAGTTTAGATAACAAGGGGGTGTAAAGAAACTCATCTAGATAAGTTAGTCTACTTAGGCCTCTGAATGTGGCCTTTGATCATCTGCATGCAGGACTACTCTCTTCAGGGGTGGGGGTAGCAACCATGTTAATTACCCACAAGTGTGTTGACTCAAGGCCTTTGTCATTAAATCTGTACCGAATAAATGCCTGCAGTGCTGGCTTGTCAGGGCCATGTCTGCTACAACTCTTTCTGTGAGTAGTCTAGTCCCCTAGCCTGCTCTTTCACTGGAAACCTGTGTCTGAGTGCATTTATTCATCTGTCGTTCGGTGAGGGTCTACGGGTCAGACCCAGCAGATGGTGCCCTGTGTGAGGAACACTGCAACAGATCACGAAGGAACCCTCAAAAATGAAGGTGAAGAGACTGCAGTCAGTAAGTCATTGGTGCCTACTTGAGATTTCCAAGTTCAAGTGAATTTGTCAGGCTAGAGTTTGATCATGGGACAATAGTTACTAGCACAACAGAAGCAGTATATAAAAGTATTGAAACAGCTGCTTAAAGCTAGTGGAGCCTCAGTTTCACAGGCTCAATTAAGGGACCTAATGCAAACTGTTGTTTTCCATAACCCATGGTTCCTGGAAAAAGGTACCCTAGACGTAGAGCTCAGGGAACAAGTGGGGAGAAATCTTAAACAACATCATGTGCAAGGGCAACATGTCCCAGTAATATCTCTAACACTATGGGCTTTAGTTAGGGCGGCTCTGGCCCCATTATACACAGAAGAGCCTACAAAGGGGAGAGAGGAGGAACCGTCACCTACCTTACTACCTCCTTATCCCTCAGCCCTGCTATCACCAGGCCAAAATAACAAAGAGGAAATGGAGGTTTTGCCTGAGACCCCTCCTCCAATAAATTGGGAAAAGGCACAGGATATTCTACAGTTATGGGACCCTGTCTTAGATAAACGGCATTAGAAGGGGATTTCTTAGCCTGCCTGGTAATGCAACATTGACAGGGAAATCAGGTACATGAACCCATTTCTTTTAATGTTTATGAAGAGCTAAGAAAAAGCATTAAAGAAAAGGAGCCTCTACTCCATTTATGAAAGGAATGATGGAAGCTTTGGCAGACAACTTCTGTATGACCCCATGGGACTGGTCAGGGCTAGCTAAAACAACTTTGGAGCTCAGCCAATATCTCCTCTGGAGGGCAGAATATGTTGAGTTGTGTGAACAAGCCAACCAGAATCAATTGGCCGGGCAAGACATAACAGCTGCCATGCTCCAGGGGAGGGGTTCCCATGCCTATGGACAACAACAACTAAATTTTGATCCCCAGGCCTATGCGCAAGTGTCTTTGTGTGCTCTCAGGGCTTGGGACTGAATTCCCAAAAGCAGAGTTCGACAGGGATCCTTCGTAAATGTTCAACAAGGGCCTCAAGAGCCATTTGTTGAATTTATCAATCAGTTAACCCAGGCAAGTAAGAGACAAATTAGTCATGCCCAGGCTGCTGATAACTTATTGTTGTAATTGGCTTATGAAAATGCTAATATGGATTGCCAACAAGCAATGCAGGCAGTCAGAGGAGAGACAGCCACAGTTGGGGAACTTATATGAGCACTAACTGGTGAGGCCTGAAACACACAAAGCCAAAATATTGACTATGGCATTAAGGCCTCCTAAAGTGAAAAAGTTTTCTATGCAGAGTGAAACTGTTTTCTATGCAGAGAGCCAGGTCATGTGAAGAGGGAGTGCCCCAATAATAGAGACCAAGGTAATTCAGGAAAAGAACCCCCTTCTATATGCCCCTGATGTAAAAAGGGGAAACATTGGGCAAATCAATGCAGGTCCAAATTTGATTAAAATGGCAACCCCATAAGTAACTGGGCAGGAAACTTCATGAGAGGCTGGCCCCAGGCCCTGCTTCAAACTGGGGCAATGCCAACAGCTTTCCTTGGTCAGATGGAAAGCCCACAGTCTTCTCTTTCAGAGAAGCCACCACTGGGACCACAGGACTGGACTTACTCTGCCCCAATGAATTAGTGCTAAAAGAAGGAGAAGACCCTAAAAGGGTTGCAATGGGGATCTGGGGCCCACTGCCTCTGGGAACAGTGGGATTGATCCTAGGATGATCAAGCCTATCCAGTAAATGAATTAATGTGCTCACCGGGGTAATTGATAATGACTATCAAGGTGAGATATTGGTTATGATGGAATGTAAAGGTCTGCATATTCTTCCCCCTGGATCAAAGATAGCTCAGTTACTACTTTTACTGTACTGGGTCCCCAGTGCTGATGGAAAGGAAAGGTGAAAGGGAAGTTTTAGAAGCACAGGAGCCAGAAAAGTATATTGGAACCAATTAATCACTGATCAGAGACCCATGATTACCTTAAAAATTGGAAATGAAAATTTTACTGGCTTATTGGACACAGGGGTGGAGAGCTCAATCATCAGTGATCAAAACTGGCCAAAAACTTGGCTTTGAGTCACTGAGAAACAAAAAATTGTCATCATCAGGGAAGCTCACACAACAAAGCAGAGCACATGCCCCCTAACCTGTTGTAACTCAGAGGGAAGAAAGGCAATTATATAGCCTCTAATCATGCCCATCCTTGTTAATGTTTGGTGATGGGACCTATTAGCCCAATGGGGGGGTCACTTTGCAGACCCCTTTCTAATAATGGCCACTGTCATTATCCCTCCCCTACCCCTGACACAGCTCTTTCAAGATCTAATTTGGGTAGAACAGTGGCTTTTAAAGGGAGAGAAATTACAAAGGGCCCATGAGTTAGTTGAGGAGCAATTAAAAGCCAGCTATATGAAACCATTTTCGTCATTCCCAAAAAGTCTGGTAAAAGGAGACTTTCGCATATCTTACATGCTATCGATGCTAATTTGCAACCTATGAGGCCCCTTCAGCAGGGGCTCCCCTCCCCCACAGCAATTCTTCCTTATTGGCCTATAATCGTTATTGACTTAAAAGACTGCTTATATACTATTCCCCTTACAGAACAGGGCAGAGAAAAATTTATGTTTACAATACCAGCAATCAATGATGAAAGGTCAGTTTGCTGATTTCACTCAAAAGTGCTTCCTCAAGGTATGCTAAATAGTCCTACCATGTGTCAGTATCATGTAAATCAAGCTTTGCTCCCCACTAGAAAAAAAATCCCTAATTGCAAGATTATTCATTTTATGGATGTTTTACTAGCAGCCTCAACAGAGCCAGTATTTTTAAGGTTACATACCTCTGTTGTAAAGAATACACAGTTAAGAGATTTAATCATAGCACCTGAAAAAGTACAAATGTCCTCTCCTTGGAAATACGTTGAGTACATACTAACTTCTCAGTCAGTAAGATCTCAAAAGGTTAAATTAAATACTAGCAACTTACACACCTTAAATGATTATCAGAAACTAGGCAGGATTTACTAGCTTTGCCCTACCTTAGGCATAACTACTGATAAGTAATAAAATCTGTTTTCTATCTTAAAAGGCACTGCTGCCCTAGACTTTCCTAGGTATTTAACTCCTTCAGCACAAAGGGAAATTGAAAAGATAGAGCAAGCTATTTCTCAAAGGCAACTGGATCATAGAGATCCACGGTATTCAGTTCAATTGTTTGTTTCTCCCACTAAACACTCTCCTATAGGGTTAATAAGACAGATGCCCCCAGGGCTGTGCTTCCTAGAATGGGTTTTTTACTCACATACCAGGACTAGAACACTCTCTCCCTCTATCCAGTTAGTTAGCAAAGTCATCTATTAGGGCCGCAGACAATACAATCTATTGCTAGGTTATGACCGTGATGTCATAAAAATTCCTCTTGAGTAAAAACAATTCAAAGCAGTATTGCCCTTATCTATAGACCTGCAGATAGCACTCTCTGATTATACAGGCCATATAGAGCATGCCCTTCTCGCTCTATAGTTCTTTTCTCGTACTCCTGTGATTTTACCTACACTCCCCCATACCTAAAGCTTTAACACTGTTTACTGACGGCTCTGGTAAACATGGAAAAGTGGCTGTTTGGTAGAGACCACATAATTCCCTCACTCATTCTGGATTTACTAGTACTCAGAGAGCTGAGGCTGGAACCTTAATATTGGCCTTGAAAACTTTTTCTGCTCAGCCCATCAATATTGTTAGTCATTCTGCTTACTCTGTGTATTTATTACAAAACCTTGAGACAGCCCTCATTAAGTCCACTCTAGAGCCCACCCTGTGTGCACTTTTTCTCCAACTTCAGCAATTGCTGGATCAACGTACATATCCTATTTTTATTACACACATTTTGGCCCACAGCTCACTGCCAGGCCCATTGGCTTACGGCAATGATCAAGCAGACCTACATCACTGCTTAACCAAGCCAACCAGTCACATCAATTTTTCCACCCAAACTGGAAAAACATATCTAAACAATTTCAACTTACCCAGAGACTAGCTAAACAAATTTTCCTACAATACCCAGATTGCCAGCTCACAGGCATGTCCCCTCCTTCAACAGGTGTTAACCCTAGAGGACTAAAAGCTAATCAGTTATGGCAAACAGATGTTACACACATCCCTGAATTTAGAAAACTTAAATATGTACATGTATCAGCTGATACCAATTCTAATTTAATTAGCACTCATGCTCTTCCTGGAGAGTCCACCCAATATGTCAATAAACATCTTCTTTCAGCTTTTGCATTTATGGGGCAGCTCACAAAAATTAAAACTGATGATGGTCTGACTTATGCCTGCTCACAATTTCAACAATTTTTTCACACGTGAAACATCCAACACTCCACAGGCATCTCGTATAACCCCCAAGGACAGGCCATAATCAAATGTACCCACTCCACCCTTAAAAATATGCTCAGAAAACAAAAAAGGGGGAATATGAGTAAGGACCCTGCAACACTACTAGCACAAGCCTTATTTACCCTTAATTTTTTTTTTTTTTTTTTTTTTTTTTTTTATTTGAGACAGAGTCTTGCTCTGTCGCCCGGGCTGGAGTGCAGTGGCGCAATCTCGGCTCACTGCAAGTTCCGCCTCCTGGATTCATGCCATTCTCCTGCCTCAGCCTCCCAAGTAGCTGGGACTACAGGTGCCCGCCACCACACCCAGCTAATTTTTTGTATTTTTAGTAGAGACGGGGTTCCACCGTGTTAACCAGGATGGTCTCGATCTCCTGACCTTGTGATCCACCCGCCTCGGCCTCCCAAAGTGCTGGGATTACAGGCATGAGCCACTGCACCCGGCCTACCCTTAATTTTTAAAAATTCGTATGATAAATTTCAATCAGCCGTAGAAAAGCACTTTGCTAAAATGTCTCAAGACATAAAACCTGCAGTTTTATGGAAAGATGTAAACAGTAATGTATGGTATTGTCCAAATGAATTGTTAATGTAGAAAAGAGGATATGCTTGTGTTCACACCCCCTCAGGTCCTCTTTGAATTCCAGCACAACGCATCAAACCATACCATGGCGTGGCCGGGACTCAACCCGGTACCAGAAATGAAGAAAATGACCCTACAGGATCTGCAGCCCCAGACAATGCAGCTTCCTTGGACAACACAAGCCCCGGATATTACATGGGGGATGCTAAATAGGACAACTCAGGAGGCTGAGCGAATCCTGCTCCAGACACAGACACCATTCACTCCAGATAATCTGTTCCCTGGTATGCTCTCTATTGTACATTGCAACTCACATACAGTATTGACCCTTTTTATGCTCTTGCTTTGTCTGCAACCTGTACCTGCTATACTCTATTGGGCTCACATCTTAGATCTGCCTTTCTTTTGTCCTGTCACCTGGGCAGACACCGCCTTCCCAGCCTCTAATAATGTAACTACTTGGCTAGGAGGGATAGATTTACCCCCAGTAGGGTCCCTCATTAATGGTACACATTGGACTAAGGTGCCAGGTAACACTACATGTCACTCCACTATCCTCCCACTGTGTGTAAGTTATAAAAGTTCTAACCCTTACTGTGTACCTGCCCAAACACAATTATGGCTACATAAATGCCATGGCAAAGGAAATGCCTTAACAGTCTTAGTTGTAGGTACCCTCAAACCAGGCAATGCAATCAATGCCACTTTCCCACATATTTCTCCCTGTGCTAAAAAACAAAGCCAAGAAAGTAGTGGATTCCACTTTAGCTGGGAGGTCTGTCACAGGGAACAGGCCCATAGCCTCCAGTTACACAATTATAACATCTTTGACTGGAGCCCCTACAGCCATTTGCAGGGCGATTGTACTGATGTCCATGTCTATGGTGGCATCAATGACAGTTTTGTAGCCATGTCCTGTTCTCCTATTATTTGGGCCAATAGGGAGATGAGATATCCCAGACCCCAGTTAGAGTCCATGCTACCCCAAGAAGCTTTATGGTACCTGGGACGTCTTAGCACCCCTCTTAACACCTGGCATGACACATATAGTAATTCCAATCACAGTTACACTAATGACCTTTTTTCATAATCAAACTGATCAGTGCCTGATTTGCACTACCCATCCATATGTTTTCCTTATGAGAACCAATATTTCTATTACACCCCAAAACTCCATGTTTGTGACCCAAGTGCAGGGACAGGTTTGGTTTGCTTCTTGTGTCTCCAATTATAATATATCTAATTTAAAGATTACTAGTGTCATGGTGTTGAGGAGACAATCTGAGGCTTTCCTACCAGTCAATTTAACAAGCGATTGGCAAGGTTCCTCTGCCCTTGCCATCTTGGAACACGCCCTGTCCCAGATGAGACACAAAAGATTTATAGTTACACTTTTAGTCTTTATAGTCTCAGCCACAGTCATCCTAGCAACTGCTAGTGTTGCTGTAGCATCTACTACTGAATCAGTACAAACAGCTACTTTTGTAGATAATTTGGCCAAAAATGTGTCTAATGAACTTCTCTTACAGCAGGATATAGATCAAAAGATTCTTGCATGTCTGCAAGCCCTCAAGGCTGCCTTGGAATATGTGGGGGAGCAACAAGATGCACTGGTATTCCGACAGCAATTAAACTGCAACTGGGAACAAAAACATTTGTGTCACTTCTCTACCACGGAATCAATCAATACATAGTTCAGATGAGGTGAAACAACACCTCTGGGGAGCCTTTCATGACAATTTAACCACAGACGTAAAGCAACTTAAAACTAAAATTCTAAAATCCCTAAACGCCATAGATCTACATGCCCAACAAACAGCTATATGGAAGGGTGTACGAGATCATCTCTCCTGGATAGACCCCCACTAGTGGGGGGGAGTCACTCCTTGATTGGAAAAGACTGTTGCTAATTATACTCATGTTTGTCTTATGTTATTTACTAATTCTAGGATGCAAAGCTGGAGTATGAGTTATAACTGCCGTGCCTAACAAACCTGTTGCTGCACACATCTGTATTGTTCAATCAACAAAACCTGATGCTAAAAACAGAAAAGGGGGAGATGGAGGAGATCAGTCAGGGTGGTGGGAAAAACTGTAGAAAGATGCAAACCTTCTTGGAAGGCCAGGAGGTTTTACAAAAGCTTTAGAAAAGGATTTGGCTGAAGGCAGCCAGATTCTCTTATCTAGTGCTTGAAAGCTTAGTTTAGATAACAAGGGGATGTAAAGAAACTAATCTAGATAAGTTAGTTTAGGCCTCTAAACTAATCTAGATAACTTAGGCTTCTGAACCTGGCCTTTGATCATCTGCATGCAGGACTACTCTCTTCAGGGGTGGGGGTAGCAACCATGTTAATCACCCACAAGTGTGTTGACTCAAGGCCTTTGTCATTAAATCTGTACCAAATAAATGCCTGCAGCGCTGGCTTGTCAGGGCCATGTCCGCTACAACTCTTTCTGTGAGTAGTCCAGTCCCCTAGCCCGCTCCTTCACTGGAGACCTGTGTCTGAGTGCATTTATTCATCTGTCGCTCAGTCAGGGTCTGCAAGTTGACCCCGGCAGCTACACACATTCATTGAACTGTGCGAGTATTATTTGTGCACTTTTAGGTATGTATGTTTTCCTTCAATAATATTTACACTTTTCAAAATGTCAGTGAACATCACCTCTCCTAGCATGCTATTTCTGTGATATCTTTTTCTATCTTAGGTGACCCTCCCATCTGTAGCCTCCTTGTACCTAAGCTATTGGAGTTATTTCAAAGCAAGAGACAATATTTTTTTTCCTTAATTTATCACCAGCAACTAGAAAAGTTCTGCCTATTTATTTAGGCTCAATAAATCTATGCTTAACTGAAGACAGAATTAATAATTGAATGACAGATATGTAAGATCTGCATAATCAAATACGAGTACCAAGAAGAATAAGACAATTAAAAATTTCTGACAACTATGATCTTAAGGAGATAAGAAGATTCCTTAATTTAAATAGAAATTTCTAGTTAGGATGTAGATACTGATCATCATTATTTCATATCCCACACATTTTAAATTATTAATATTGACATTAAATTATGGAGACTACTTGCCTGGAATTTATCTTATTCTTGAATTTTCCTTAAAAACAGCTACTAGTCCCAGAAATGTGGTCAAACCATATTTAGTAATTTATAAATAGAAACTTTCTGATAATAGTAAATTGGGATTTATATATTCTCTGAATACTTATGGAGCTGCTTTTATTTGAGAGCATTTTCTATATTCTGAAGATAAAAATGTAAAGAAAGTGAGTTCCTTTCCTCAAGGAACTTACTGGTGGGAAGATAGAAATGCGTATGTAACAAATTTCATGCTAAGATTTACACAGAATGCTGGGGAACGTTTTAGAAGCCATACCTCAGATAAGAAAAAGCCCAGCCCTCAAATTTCTCTAGGGCTGGATAAGCTCACGTCTTCAAAACAAGTGCTCTCTTTATGTCAGAGATTTGTCTTCATGTGAGTTGTGATGTTCTACCCTCCAAGGTCATCAGACCAGGGAGCTGGTGGGAAAAGTAGATTTTGGATCTGAGGATACAGGATAGTCAGAGCTATTTGAGAGCTGTGAGTGTCTCATATTTCCTATGAAGTTGAAGGCAGAGATAGAGTCTATCACTTACAGAATTTTTTTTATGTTGCAGATACTCAATCCATATTTATTTTTTTGTGAAATCAGGGATGTGGATGTAATCTCTGGTTTCATCTCTGATATGTAAAGATCCTATTAGTCATCTCTCTCAACTTTAAAACAAGAAAAAGCTGGACAAATTGAAAATCAATTACTTTCTCTCAGGCCCATTGGAGAACCACTACCCTGAACTAAAGGAGAGAGACAGAGATCCAGAGAGACATCTGAGATCTGTGCACCTGGAGCAGAAGCAGCTGGAGCATAAATTGGTAGAAATACTTAAATGGTAACTTTGACAAATTGCTAAGTTATTTGATAAAATGTTAAGTTAGACTGGGTGCTGTAGTTTTGTAGGTGGTCTCTATTTGCATGAGCTCTATCTTCAGGAAGATCTATGAAAGATCCCCTTGTGACTCTGGCAAGTAAGGGGAAAAGTAACCATTGTGAAATACACCCAGAGTCTTCTCCATAACAAAAGCCTATTGTCCAGAAAAAAGGATTTTTCTGGAATGTTATCCCATATGGGGGAAAAATTTCTTATACTCCAGTCCCCTCCAACCTTCTTGTCTCGGCTAATGAACAAAGAAACAAAAAAGAAAATAAATCAAAACCAAGTCAATAGGTCAGTAATTTAAAGAAAAAGATTAGAAACACTGGAAAATGCTGCAGCTAGGCAAGGTAGTAAGAGGCAGAGGAATACAAACATTTGTGAAGGTCACAGCCCTGAGACACAGGCTCATGAAAAGTTAGAGATTTAGCCCCAAGATTATAGAATACACCTGCTTCTCCATGACTTAACAATACACCAACAGGACTTCAGTATAATAAAATGGATCACAACTGAAAGAGCTGTAAGACACAGGCTCTCTCTGTGGAGGAGCACTTAGGGAAGCTCAAAATAAAGACAGGTGACCAAAAAATGACACTGGGGGAACTTGAAGACTCTGGCACCTATAGCTACAGCAACACTAAACACAGCATAACTTGTAACCAGATTAACATAAATTCTTATACTAAAAGCTTATTTATTTAGTTCCTATGACTTGATAAAACATATCCAGCTTTTGGCTGGGTGCGGTGGCTCACACCTGTAATCGCAGCACTTTGGGAGGCCGAGGCGGGCAGATCACCTGAGATCAGGACTTTGAGACCAGCCTGGCCAACATGGTGAAACCCCGTCTCTACTAAAAATACAAAAATTAGCCAGGCATGGTGGTGGGCACCTGTAATCCCAGCTACTCAGGAGGTGGAGGTACAAGAATCACTTGAACCTGGGAGGCAGAGGCTGCTGTCAGCCAAGATGGTGCTACTGCACTCCAGCCTGGGTAACAGAGTGAGACTCCATCTCAAAAAAAAAAAGAAAAGAAAAAGAGAAAAACAAAAAATAAAACATATCCAGCTTTTGATGTGAAATTATAAGACATGCCAAAAGGTGGGGGGAAAAAAAAACCAGAATCTGAAGAGACAAAGTAATCATCATCACTCAGATAGGACACAGATTTTTGAAATTAGACTGAGAATTTAAAAATAATTATGATATGTTAAAGGCTTTGGTGGAAAAAGTGGTCAAAAAGAAAGAACAGATGGGTGATGTAAGCAGATACTCAAAGAATCAAAAGGAAACAGTCACAAAACACTGTGACTGAAAGGAAGAATGCCTCTAATGGGCTTATCAGTAGACTCAATATAGGTGAGAAAAGAATCAATGAAGTTGGTGATAAGTAACATCCAAGATCTTTGGGATTATTTCAAAAGCTGCAACATACACATAATTGCAATAACAGAAGAAGGAGATGAGAAAAAGAATGGAGCAGAATAAAAATTTGAAATAACAGTGGTGGCCGGGCATGGTGGCTCATGCCTGTAATCCCAGCACTTTGGGAGGCCGAGGTGGGTGGATCACTTGAGGTCAGGAGTTCAAGACCAGCCTGGCCAACATGACAAAAACCCACCTCTACTAAATGTACAAACATTAGTCAGGCATGGTGGCACATGCCTGTAATTCCAGCTACTTGAGAGGCTGAGGCAGAAGAAAAGCTTGAACCCAGGGGGTGGAGGTTGCAGTGAGTCAAGATCATGACAGTGCACTCCAGCCTGGGTGACAGAGCAAGAGTTGTTTTCAAAAAAAAAAAAAAAAAAAAACAAAGAAAAGAAATATTGGCCAAGGATTTTCCAAAGTTAATGACTATCTCCAAACCACAGATCCAGCAAGCTTAGAAAACAAAAAACAGGTAAATACTAAATAACAGCAAAAAATCTATACACCTAGCTATATCATGCTCTAAGTGAAAAATAACAACAAAACGACATGTAAAAAAAAAAAAAAAAGACAAAGAAGCCATAGGGAAAGAAAATCACAGACTAATGGGGAAAGGGATGGGAATTACAGCTGACTTCTTGTCAGAAACTACACAGGCAAGAAAAGGATGGAGTGAAATCATCATAGTGTTGAAAGATATGTTCATGTGACAGTGGAGCTGTACATTTAATATTAACAATAATAACCTGGAGAACTAATTAAAAATTCAGAAAGCTTTCCCCAGCCTCAGAAAATCCTAATTGGGTGCCTCTCACATAGGTCCTGGAGAAGTGCATCTCAAAGTGTAACTCAAGATGATTCTCGCCAAAGTGGTTCACCAATCGCATTTTAAGAAACACAAACCATGTTACAAAGCAGGTTCTAAGATAGGATGAGACCTGCAAGGACCTTATCAGGGAAACGTCGGAGAGAGAAAATGAAGAGGAAGCCATGGAAGTTTGAGAGAGACATCAGACCACCATGCAAGCCTCACCCCAGGTGAAGGAGAAAGAAAAAAAAGGTTGGGTACGAGTATCCTAGAATGCCATGTATTCTATAGAAAAACCAATCAGGCTGTTGGGGAGCTGCTGGGACCAAGTAGGCTGTCATAGGAGTCTCCCGTCTCCTGGGAACAGGCCAACATCAGTGTGCTAGTTGCATGCTGTCTGTAGCCTGAGGCAGCCCAAGGAAAGTGTGGCCTCAGTGCAAATGCTGTGATGGAATTCAGCACATAACAGCTGTAGTTGGTGGTCTATAAGGTGAATTTTCATGGCTGTCACAGTACCAAACGGAAATTATTATTTTATGTTAAATTTTTATAATTCAATAACATCCTCAAGAAGTAATTAAATCTCAGGCATGTTATATAGTTTTCCAGTGATCACATAAATACTATGTGGAGGATTAAAACTTATATTTTCTTACTCTTAGGCCAGGATTTATTATTTTCAATACTAGTACCATTTTTACTGCACAGAGAAAATCAAATTAAAGTAAAGCATTTAGCAAAATTTTAATATGGCTGGTCTATGGGTGAGGAAGGAAACATAATTGTCAGAATCACTTAATTCTTTTCAATTACTGAGACAGTCATTTCCAAAGTAAACCAGGAAATTAATTTTAAAGAAAAATATCTGCTAACTTTTAGTGATAGTTTCTTGGCACCAAATCTACTCTTCTATACTCTGTTTTGTGATAATGAGAATTATGAAAACCACTTTTCCATTTGGGCATCTGGATTCCTGTTAGACTTTTTCAGTAGGAGGCACTAGGGTTGTCTACACTGCTGGAGGAAGGAGAAGAGGCTTGCTGTGTCATGTCTGTTTCCTGCAGGCTCTATGCTTCTTCTTTCCTGTATCCTGTTTCTGTGAGTGTCAGCCCAGCTATGATTCTTTCCTTCAATAGTAAAGCAGTTCCTGACTGTAACAGCAGCTGAATCAAGACTGCACATTTTATTACACTTGTAGCCCGACCCTCCCTCTCCAGCAGTACGGCCAGCCAGTGCCTCCTTCTCAGAAGTGGAAAAGGCTGGGTCCCAGTCCTAGGAGCTCCTCCTCTGAGCTCAGAGACACTAGCACAAGATAAGCAGCTCCTCCTCCCCAGAAGGCTGAGTTTCTACTCCACAGGGCTTCTCCTCTAAGCTTCCATGTTGTTATAATTCCAGACTTTTCCTTTCTTTTTGTAGCCCTAGAAATGGATGCTTTGTCCTGCAATACTATCTCCGTTACACCTTAGTATTCTTTTCTGGTCTTTTGAGTTCATTATTAAACCATTTTATACTCAGTGAACAATTCTTGCATTGAGTAATTTCTGTTTAAGTAATAAGTATATTTTCTGTCCCTTGATTGGACCCTGAGTGATAGCAAGGAAGAAATGAAAGAACAGATAATCCAATGCATCTGATATATAATCTATTATTAGATTATATCTGGGTTAGAATTATAAGCAAGATATGTTCCAAGCACAAATACGCATTAGTTGAAGTCTAAGAAATAGATTCACAATGATTCAGAAAAAGTTTTCTGAATATGTAGGTACAATAAGTCTGATGTAAAAAATTTACTTAGAAATGAATAAGCTTTGTTGACTGCTAATTTCCCACTTCTCAGGGCTGTTTTCTTTTTTTTTTTTCTCTCTCTCTCTGAATTTAAAGTAATAGTCCTTCAGATACTCTGTACCTGTGATTCTCAATGACTCTGGGAGAAGTGTAATAGAAAGTGGGTTTAAATTATGTATTGCAAAACACGTATAGAGTTGAAATTTATTGTCCAAATTGTATTAGTCTGTTTTCACACTGCTATAATGAACTACCTGAAACTAGGTAATTCATAAAGAAAAGAGGTTTAATTGACACACAGTTCTACATGGCTGGGGAGGCCTCAGGAAACTTACAATCATGGCAGAAGGCAAAGAGAAGAAAAGTATATCTTACGTAGCAGCAGGGGGTGGTGGGAGAACTTCCACACGCTTTTAAACCATCAGATCTCAGGAGAACTCAATCACTAACACACAGCAAGAGGAAACAACCCATATGATCCAATCACCTCCCACCAGGTCCCTCCCTTGACACATGAGGATTACAATTCAAGATGAGATTTGGGTGGAACACAAAGCCAAATCACATCAAAATTTTCTCCATACATGGAATCAGATCTGGTAGAAACCTGGCTACCCCCCACGTTACTATTGTGTTACAATGGCATCAGCAGACACACACGAGCATTCTCACAAACAGGCTTACGAATTTGTGCTGTTTATTATGAAATGTGGCATAGGATAGTTTTTATTATGGTAGTTGGATTAGTCACGATAGGCTAGCTTTGCAGCAGTAACAAGCATAGAAGTTTATTTTTCACTCACATAGTATTTATTGTGGGGTCAGTGGTTCTGTAAGGAATTTATTTTCAGTGACTCAGAGATCTAAGTTATTTTCCCTCCTGTGATTTCATGATCCCTTTCTCCATGACAGCAAAAGAGAAAGCGAGAGAGTTTCAATGTAGTTCTTTAGTGGTTCAGCCCATCAGAGAGACACATCACTTCCAATCACAGCCATCTGTCAGATAATGTATTCACACCATCCAGTCTAACTTAAAGGTAGTGGAAAAAGTGGAGGGAACACACTGATATTCAATGACCAGTAAACACCTCTGCTACATTAGTCATCATTGACTCACCATAAGATGCGTGATTCTGCCGTAGTGATGAATTTCAGGATCTGTAGAAATCTTAGGGCATATACTTCTTAAATGTCAAAGGTCTACTGAAAAGAGAGGAGGGATTTTTGTCATGAGTAGGAGAGTTATTGAAACAGAAGGGCCTTTCTCACCAAACCCATTTTATTTTCTATTTGGACAATCTTACAATGACAGATATTTTTCCACACCTAAATTATTAGCACTCTAGCAGATGTTGCCAAAAAGGTTTAATTTAAAGCTGTAAAATACAACTATAGCATTGCATTAGATGTGACAATTAAAATGCATCTGGGTGATGCAATGAAACTTTCACAATGATCTTAATGAGAGCTGAGGTCATACATGAAGTCTGATTTCTCATGTGTGGTGTAATTGTACAAAAGTATTGTTTAAAAAAATCCTAAACGTGGCAGTTTTTCACAGGAGACAATTGTGAGGTTTCAGACATTTTATCAAAACAACAGCCATAAATAAAACACCCCACTTCTTAGCAAGCAGTGTTAGTTGAATGGCTTTCACTAATGTTTGCTTGTTCCCCTTAGAAGGTCATTCTTTTAAATAGTGCTATTGACAATCACACTCATTCTGGAACATGTATGATAAATTTAGGGCAGATTAACTTCAGGAGAAGCACTCTCACAGATAAGGAGCTAATAGATGGGGAGTATGGTTGACTATGATATACAGTCAAGTCCCAAGCTGTGTATAAAATTAAGCAGTGTTTCTTTTGTGAAGTGCTCACACTTTGAATTGATTTTTGTCATTGGTTGGGTTTCACAAGACCCCTGTGTTCCAATATTTCTTTTACTTTTCATCAGGCATAAGAGCTCTGTGTGCCCATAGCAAACAGCCACTGTTTTCATTTGTAGCAAATTACTAAGATAAAAATGTAATTAATTTCCCTCTGGATCTCTGCTTACTATGCTGTAAGTTAAACTAAATGACAGAGTTGCAAATATTAGAACCGGAAAGAACTTCATGGTTATCTGTCTCCTGCTCAGTTTTTTTCATTTAACTAATGAGAAAACAGCCCCTGATGAAATGTCCTGGCTTGCAGCTTGGCTGGTCACTTAACCTACACTTACTATCCTAATTATAAGAACTCTTTTCTTGCATAATTCTCAGAATTGCTGTAATAATCAAATTAAATACTGTATGCAATTTTTTGAAAACAGTAAAACTCAATAACAGTAATGATTATAAAGATAGCATTTATTGAGCAGCTAGTATGAACCAGGCAATATGATTTACATACATGACCTCACAAATCATTATAACCCTATCAGGAAGGTACATTTATTATTTCAGTTAAAAAATAAACAGGCTCGGAGATTTCTCGGGCATAAGCTAGCCAGTAGGGGAGCTGGGAGTTAGCGTAGGGATTTCAACACTACACGGAAGGATTCACAGCCCGTTTTGAAACGGGGCCCATAGTGGACCACAATGTTCTTACTCACAGTACAAGGTTTTCCCAGTTACAGATTTGTTTCATAGAGTTTTTTGGAAGCCGAAAAACATTGAAACTGCCTATTCCGTTCTAGGCTTCATTTTGATGCATTTACACCTTTCGTGTTGAGGTTTTAACGAGGAATTGGAAAATAAGCTTTTTGACAGTACCATAGATATTTTCAGCTCACCCCTTGGTTTCCTATTTGCCGCATGTTTTGCCAATGGAGCCTCGAAGTGTCCAGTGCTATCATATCCACATAAATCTCTCATCACTCTGTGTTCTGCTTCCTTATTGCCATAAGCATGAAGCTGTAAACACTTCGTCAGGAATTCAGACCATAACCCAATGATCACGGAATGGCGTCTGCGCATGTGCTGTTGTGTACATGTGCCCGGCAATGTTAAAATGCTGCCACCTTCTGTTTAGCCCACGTGCTGCTGATGCAACCCACGCTTCCCATGTCCTCTAAGCTGATTTGTACTGATCCTGAATTGTACTTCTGCAATATATAATGTGACAAGGAAAATGCAAAGCCTGCCAAAAAATCTTGATAGTCCCAGCTTTTGTACTGCAGCACTTGAGAAGACCATTCCTACTGCCGTCCCACTAAAGTGTACTCAATATTTCTGACAGTAAATTATCAAAGCAGGAGTTTATCTCAGCATTCATGTGGTGTTTTAACCATTTAAGGATTCAAGAGGGGAAAGTTAAACAGGGTGGGGCTAATGTTCAATTGTTCGGGTGGTCGTGGGTTACACTCAGGTTTTTTGAATGTTGCAAGGGGTCTAGGTTTATTCTCGGGTGCATTTTCTGCTGAGACACTCACAAGAAATGAAACAGACTGGGCAGGATCATCAATTTGTGAGGGAAGAACACCAGCACCTGCGTTGTTGTCCAACTGTGGGAGTTGCACTGAAGGGTTAGTGTGTACCTGACCCCACCAAGCTGGGCCTCTGGCAGCTGGCACATCAAGGACAATCACCTCTTGCTTATCAGCAGTAAGCTATTTTTCCCCCACGACAGGAAGCTTATAACAGTTACTGACACCATAGAGTGATTCCCTAGATCTGGAACTTGCCAGCCTAAAACACTAGCCCAAGCCTCTCCCCACAAAATGACAACAGGGTTGCATTTTATCTCAGTCCCACAACGCTACCAAATTAGCTTTGCCCAGGACCATTTTAATAACTAGCACATGACCACCCCATCCATGTGTGTACACTTAGGTCTGGAGAATAGGGTCTCCTTATATCATTAAAATACCAGGATTGTTTAGTAAAGCTGGAAAGCAGGAATGGAAAATAGTTTTAGAGGCCAAAACTGTCTAGTTAAGTGCTTGTTGACCAAATTTTTATTGCCTAAGAACCTTATGCCTTATACACCTATGATTACACTCAAATCCTCTCTTGAATCTGAAATATATGTATATATACATATTATATTATACACATTATATTATATATACACAATATATATATTATACATACACATTATAATATATAATATATATACACACACACGACAGTCAAAGGAACCTGGTTTTACATCTTGTTATTGGATACAAGAAACAAATAAATATATATTATTTCCTTCTAAATTGGAAGCAGTTTTTTTAAATGCCTAATTTCTCAATTTTTCTTGCCAGTACAAATAATATTCTTAATTCCCTTATTTACTTCACAAATGCATCATTTTTCTAGAAATGCTTCTCTATATTTTAAGAGCTTTGCTTATGTTAGATGCTTAACATCAGTTGGAGATAATCTTACTGCTCTTGGAATTTATAAATCCTGAAACTAATTACTAATTTAATAGCAAATAATTTCCAACATAGATGAACAAGCCAGATTTTCCTAGTTTTAAGAGAGAATTCTGTGTCCAGGGAAAATTAATATGTAAGTATAAGGATTCTATGAAACCACCCATATAGAGAGCAGTCCTCTCCCAGCCCTGGTTGAAACGATGTCAGCGAGAGCTTCCTGCAGGGCAATCTCTGTACTTTTCAGTATGGTCCAGAGTCAGGCACCTACAATGAGTCAGATACCGAAAACGACCCTGACTTAGTAAACATCAGGTGGGTCTAATGTAACAACAATTCAGGTAAGGACAATTTCCACACACTTTGCTACCCAGACTCCCGTGCCTTTTAGTAAAATTTAAATCTTCAATTTTTTTGAGTTGATCAAATACAAGCATGACTTTCCAGTGTTCTGATTTACTCACATATTCTTTAACAACAAACTGCCTTCTACTGATAAGTAAGCTTCATAATATCACACCATTTAATATTTATAAATAATGTAAATACTTATTTACTATATATTTACATGATTAAATATATACTTATAACATACGTATTTAATCTGTGTCCTCAGAATCACACAACCTGGAACTCTAATACCTTTTTGACAATCTTGCACTGTATCTAAATGATACAACTAAAAGGGAGCTGAGAAAGACATATTATTTGTCAGGTTTGCCAAGGCAGGAAGGAATGAATTTCCTGTAAATCAGATTCAGAGAAACGAGTTGTTTTAAAGCTAAATTGGGCAAGGGAGATCTTGATCCAATGCCATCATTATTGATGAAGAAACTGAAGTGCATAGAATGACTTGGCCAAGATGAGAGAGCTAGCTTAGTTAGAAATAAACCTAGAACCAAGTCTACTGGCTGGCACCCCTGCTCTCTTTCAACTGCATCATCAATTCTCATGTTGGAGTGCATAAGAGTCACCTATGGAATATGGTTCCAAGGTCGACACAAGCCCACACTAAGGGAGTGAAGGTTCTTAGGCCTCATGTGGACTCTAGCAATCTGTATTTTTAATGAGTTATCCAGGTGATCATGATGCAGGTTGCCTAAGCATGATTCTTTGAGAAAAGCTATATTACTTCATGCAGTAGCTTCCTATTTATTTTTATAGAAAGATTTCTGGAATCTTAACTGAGACATTATCCAAATGTCTAATCAAGGGCTCACCAAGTTGAATGGGCTAATATAAGAGTTAGTCTCCTTCCTGTTCCTCTACACCCAGACTATTTAGGCTTATTTATGGGTAGAAGAATTGGTTAACAACAATAAGAAAAAGCCTAATTTCACCTATGTTCAATTCCGACCTACATACTCACCCACAGCTTCTTCCTAGTAGGACAAGATCTAGCCAATGCCTCCCTTTTCTCATTGTCTCTCTGAAACCTTTAAACCTTCAAGAAAAATTACAAATATTTTCTTTCTACAGAGCGTTCTCATTTCTAAATCAATCTAAGCACTTTGGTAAATATTCTTAACAGACATCCATCCAAGGTTCCTCTTATCAGGGTCATAAAAAAGTGCAAATGACGAAACAGAGAAATTGGATTAAATACAGGAATGGACTCAGTGGAGTCACAATTGGAGATTTTGTTGATTCTGAAGACCCTGCTACTTTCCTGCTGCATTATTATCTCTCCCATAAAGTACCAGGAAAGAATTAACTGAATCATAAAAACCATTATGTTCTTTAGCCACTGGCAGACTTTCTTCCACTAGAATTGAACTCCCAAATATGAGGCAAAGCAAGGCTGAATAGGAGCTACCTGAATCTCTGCCCCTTTCTTCCACCCCCAGCGAGCTGAAGGTGCCAGACAAGACAGATAAAAGTAAAATAGATGCACTTCTTTTTCTTTCTGTGGCAGACAAGGAGCTGTGGCTAGCCTCTCCATTAAAAGTCAGAGAAAAGGTAGACTCGTCCTATTTGATTAGGACTGTCACCGTCACACAGTCGTTGCAATTAGTCCATGCCAGCCTTATTCAGGCCTTGGATTCTTTTCAGAAGTGAAAAAGGGAACACTCAAGGTCTATTGAATCGGAGCGTGGCATCTGCCTCACACTGAGGGGAGAGGTCGGGGTCACTGCTTGATTTTGATAAAGCGTGCCAGATTAATTGTCTTCGGTAATCCTGTTTGTCATGGTAGATATGCAGAGGAGTCCTTGTGGCACAGGCTGACATATGGGCCGGCCTGCTGCTTGCCTATTCAGGGTTCCCAACACATGCTCTCTGCAGTTGGACTGGTTCCCAGAGCCTTGTTCGCCAGAAGAGTGAGGCCTCCTGCTCCTATTAAGCAGGCCCCATCTCCACCACCAGGCTTCCTAATCTTCAAGCCTGCCTGGGCTATTGAAAGAGGCTGCATTATTCAAAAGAGGCCTAAAGAGAAAAAGGGAGAGAAGGGGGCTGGGGAGGAGAGAGAGAAGGGGACCAAGGGGGAGGGAGAAATGCAGGCACCAGAGATAGGAGTGAAAGACTCTCCAGATTGGGGAAGGGGGTGGGGACAGAGAAATATAATTACAAAAAATAGCAGCCATGTCCTTCAGGCAGAGCACTTCAGGAGGCTGATTATAGCTCCTCTCCAAATCCGAATCTATCACCAAATTATACCCTGCCTCTTTTGTAAAATAAATGTTAATAAGAGGTAATTTGGGCCCTGCTGATTGTTAAACTCAATGGAGATAGAATTTTTTTTCTTCCTCTGTGTGTGTTTATTGTAATATCTGGAGGGCTTTTTTTTTTCTTCTTCCAACAAGAATTTATATTCAACCACAAAAGAGGAAACAAACATTCATTGGCCTGACACAATTGCCAGAAAACCGAGAATGGTTTGAGTTTTACAATAAAGGGTGTATGTATAGAGTGGTAACTGGCCCTTAACTCCACTAGAACTTTGCAGTTGGTGTTCTCTGGAAGGAATATCCCCTAGAACTGAGAAGAGAGTGGCGCTCCAGGAAGAAGGAGGCTGCCAGGGGGAGGACTGATCCTTGCTCTAAATAGCTTTGCCTTTCTTTGGTTAAAAGCAGGACTTTTTTTTTTTTTTTCTTCATTTACATAATCATTATTTTGAGTTGCTGCCAATTCTTTTGGGGGCTTTTACTTTAAAAGCACAAAAAATAGAGACAATCCTGTGACAGATCTTTTGAAAATGTTCTTACAATGTGTATTTACGAACAGATCCAGAAATGGAGCAATTAGAAACAATGAATAATAATCTTCTAGGCAGACAAAGGCATGGATGTATTAAAATATAAATCCTTGATCATAACAGCCCTGAAGCAGTCCTTCATGTATCTTTACTGTGTGCTCCTCACAGCCACAGGGCAGAGATCGGGGGTCCGGCTGGGCCCAGGCGCTGTGGCCGTCAAGGTCAGTAATGTCTGACCACAGAGGGCTTGGTCTCCAGTTGTTTTTGTTTCTTACACAAATGCTTTGAATATGATTTATTCTGATAATTGTATAACAAGAAACAACGTAATTATCTATCATTAGTTTCAAGGAGGACATAACAGATTTTCAAAATTAAAAATAAAAACTGAACTAAGAATACATCATTCAATTATTTCTTTATTCTAGATATTAAAATGAAAAGCTTGTGTTTTGGGTTTTGGTTTTGTCACCCTCCTCAAATAGGTAACTACAATATACTTTTTGGTTTGGGGGGATATATATTTCCACATTTATTTTACTTCCTACAATGAAACAGTCACTGGACTCAGAGCTGGGCGTGTCACAGGGATAGCAAAAAAGAGTCTCTGTGTTTGCAGAGTTTATGTTCTATGAGGGTTCACTCTTGTTTCATCAGTGCATAAAATAGTGCCAGGCATATTCTATCAACTCATTAAATTTTATTCATTCAAAAATTTTTAAAAAAATAAATAACAAAAACCAAACCAAAGCAAAAAAAACTTGACATATCTAAGGTAAGCAACTTGGCTTAACTTATGCATTACATTATAAAGAACCAGAAGAAGCAGAAAGGGAAGAAGAGAAAGAGTAGAACAAAGAGAAATAAATTAACATTTTTGAGTACATAGTCTATGCTAGGTATGTGCCATGTGCTTTATAAGCATTATCTCCTGTAATCTTTAAAAGAGCCTTGTGGAAGGGGAGAGTAGACATTCTGCTAGTGCCCTCTGGTGCCTTCGTATTAGTTGTATGATTAAAGTCACCTGATTACTCCTTAAAATTGGTTGTAGCTGATGGCCAAGCATCGTTCACTTCTGCGGGAGAGGCCAGGGCATCAGTAGTGTTTAAGGCTTCCCAGGTGATTCTAATGAGCATCCAAGATTGAGAATCACTGGTTTTAACTTGTGTTTCTCAAATGTTATTCATACCCACCTGGGAACATTGTTAGGTTGATTTTTGGTGGGTCCTAGGATTCTATAGTTCTAACAAGTGCCCAGGTGATGCTGATGTTGGCTGGTTTCTGAACCTCCTTTTGAGTTGCAAGGCTATAAAGAGATTGAGCAATCTGCCCAATGGCTGACCTGAATTTCAAACCCTGGCTTTCCCAACTGAAGATCCTGAGCTCTTGAGTTCTGTGATATCACTGTATCACCTACAGATTTAAATCAAGCATTATGAAGCACTGTGTGATAGGAAGAACATTCATCTGCAGGTCAGGAAGTCTGGAGCTTCTTATAGTTCTACTGCCCCTAACTTTGGGTCTTGCCTCCCTGAGTTTCAGGTTTTTTCTCTCTAACATATAGGGTTTGGAATTGATTGTAGTTGCTGTCCTTGGATTCTCCACATCACCAGTTAAATGGTGTGTCTGAGATCAGACCTTTCCTATAGGGAAAAATGTCACTTTAGGCAGAGCCAGTAACCTTCTTCCCTTCCTTCCTTCCAGCCACTCATGCTATGGGTTGTCCATAGAGAGACTGGTCAGGAGGATGGAGAACTGTCACTTTATGCCTGCCTGCCTGCCTGCCTCCCTCCCTCCCTCCCTTCCTTCCTTCCTTTGAATATATGTGTTTCATTATCTGTTTGCTAAGATGTGAAAGAGAGAAAGATAAATAGAGGAAGCACTGGTGCTATTGAAAAGGGTCCTTAGTTTGATATCATCTCCAGAACAATCCCATATATCTCTTCCTTCCCTTTTCCGTATTTTTTATACTACTGCTACTACTTGGGCATTTATTCATTGAAGGAAACAGATTTAAAGGGAAATCACTGAGGATATTATTTACACTTTAACATGATATGTGCTTCCAGAATGCTTTGAGGCAATTTGGATAGGGGTTAGAGAAAGGACGAACATACAAATCAGGGCACTACGAAGCAAGAGGTACAATACCTAGATGACTGAAGCACAGATAGAAAACTGATTCAGGAAGAGATAAATAGCATACCTTACTGTCCTTCCAGGTGGGATTTCTGGGGAGATCTGTTTCAGAGTCTTACAGCTTTTCAGAGATTGGCACTGGGAGATTTCCCCTGAAGAGAATGGAAAACGACCAACATTTAACTAGCATCTTCTTCCGTCACGTTGGGATGCCCTGAGCCAAGCCCCTTTAAACCTGCGTGATTAGGCTCGGTGGGAGCCAGGTGCACTCCTCTGTTCATCAGGAGAACAGAGGCAAATCCTGCCCATCTTCCTCGCATCCATTATATGCAATTACAATACAAAAGCATACCTGTGAATTCCTAAAATAAGTTAGTGCAGGACCCTTTTCTCCCATACTTGGGCTGTAGGAATGAGGTAGAAACTAGGCTTTGTATATTTCAAGAGAACCATAGACCCAAGTAAGCAACACTGTCTTTGTTTTATTACTTCTAAATTTACTTTTATTTGACTTATTTATGGCTTCATTTCTTTTCTTTAAATTAGCCAAAAGGCTTCTTTGTGGATTTTCCAGTCAGTTTGACAAGTTTGCCTCAGAAAATGCCTGAAAAACAAGTTGTGGTAAAGCAGCAGCCTTCTATCCTAAACACGCCCTGTCAAACAGACATGTATTTAGACCCAGCTTTCACATGTCACTTTATTTCTACTCCAGATGAAGTTATAGCCTTGCTCACAATGCTTTTGCCAAATTTTACAAGGTCAAAAATTATGTGATGGGGGAAAAACCACTCAAGGGAAACAGGAAGAGTAAATCATGTTTTATTTAAAGGGTAGCTTTCTTTGAATAAAGCATTATTCCTTTCAAGGCTGTCTCTAATGTTGAAGTTTAAGGAGTCTTGAAGCTTAGAGAAACTTTGCTCATCTATTTAGCCCTCCCCAGTGGGTGAAGGACTCTTATGCCGGTTTTAATGCTTTCTGCCATCTCAATAACACTCAGCCCCCTAATAGCCACTCACGCTGCGGGTTGTCCATAGAGACTGGTCAAGAGGACAGAGAACTGTACCATTCAGCCAGATTACGTATATAAGATTTGTACGATGGATTATCCTGAGATAATACTGATAAACAATTATTGCCTCTGCCAAATAATAGTACAAATGGAGACACCACTTGATATCCACCCTCACTCCATGGGATTATTTAAAAGCAGGTTAAGGAAAGAAGTCTTTCTTCTGTCTGTGATGTACATCTCGCTCTAGGGGAAAGACAATGAATCATGTTTAACTATTTTAAAATCTTCTAGGTCTGGGCCTGCCCACCAGCATTTTCCCAATATGTTTTCACAGTAATCTAGCCTCTTGGAAATGTAAGGACTCTAGAAAGATAAAAAGTAATGGTTTGCCTTATTCTGCTGCACAGTTTTCTTTGTCAGGTCTGGAGGTTTTAGGCATTTTTGAGTTATTTAATCCGAGTATGGACTCTTTGCTTACTATTTTCATTCGTTGCCCTACCTATCCCAAGATCTCTTAGCCATTATCACTAAAACGAATAGTAGAGAATATTATGAGTGGTTATTACCTGCTCAGTTTAATTTCTCACTTTATACCAACTCCAAATTTCACAGGTAGATGCTTCCATTTCCTCCACTTCTAGAGGAAGATATTGAGGTTTAGAACAACTTGTTCATGGTCCCACAAGCTACTCTATGGTATTCAGATTTCAAGTCTATTCTTTACCATGGTATAGCTGAGACACAAAGAATCAAATAAGCACCAATAGGACACTTGCAAATATAATGCAAGACACTGGGCATATATAGATACTTAAAATATATATTTAGTCTCTGCCCTCAAAATGCTAGACTCAAAACAGAGCAATATGACAGAAAAATAAAATCTCAAATAATACTACAAAAATTCATTTTAAAATAGAGAGGGAAATAAAAGATATTCCCTAAATCACAAGGACATTCTGATAAAATGTCAATAAATGATGTGTCTAAGTGCTATCAATTAAGGAAAATAATTTAGAATCTAGGAGCAGAGATAACAGGAACATTGGCGATTCCATTTTGTTGGGTTGAAGGTTCACATTACTCTGTTTATTTTTTCATATAAATATTTAAATATATTGTACCTTTTTTAAAATTGATCTGGGTATATAGGCCTCCCTGAAGCACTAAAAGCTAAGCTGCTAAGTGGATACCTTGCTAACGGAATTTCCAATGATATATGCAACTTGTTCATCTGGGGTAACTGAATAAAGAGTCTGATCTGCCAGGTTGTTTGTATAATAGAGTACTGGAGTTTTAGAATTGATTATGAAAAGATACCTAGCACTTGAGATTATGAAAAGGTAGTAATAAACAATATACAAATGGTTTATATGGACTGTGTTACAAGGCATAATTCTAAGAGTCTCACGTGTTTCCATCCACTTAAATCCCATAAGAACTCTTATGATATATAATTCTGGCTGGATTGATTGGGCATTCACCAAAATTGATTTCTTTTCATCTGTGTATATCACAGCCTATCTTGTAGTTACCTATGGCTTTTTGACTGACTTTTGACTAATGTACTGTGGATGGATGTGCATCACCTATTTTCAGTACAGGCCCAGTTACACTTTTCATGCACACTCTGCCATGCTCTTTCCTATTTCCATCTGGCTGAAATCCAGATGGTTCCCCCCACCACACACGCAATGGTGTCTTTGGAATGGACACACCAAAGAAGATGGAGCCACAAGATAGAAGGAGGCCACTTGAAGGAGAGCCATTCAACCTGGAACATACCTTAGAGTACAGGGAAATTAAAAAGATTTTTGTTTGGTTTACCACTGACATTTTGAGATTTACCTCTTATGACACCAAGCCTACCTTACAACATACATTGTTATTATTATTTCTCCCATTTTACAGATGAGAAACTGAGGCTCAGAAAGGTTAGGTAACTTGCTTAGATTCTCTTGGGGAAACCAAGATTGTAACCCAGGCAATCTGTCTCCATACGCTAAATACTTACTCATTATACTAAACTGCAACGTAACTAATTATGTTCTTCTTAGATTTGACATTAGTTTCACTTCTGGCTAAAACTAAATTGGTAATGATAGCATACAAAATATTCCCTACTATATTTTTAGAATAAACAAGTTTCCTTGAGCCAAGGAAAATTTCAAGCATCAGTTAGGAGTTACAAAAAGGATGCTAATTTTCATTTTTATAACTTTGTAGAGCACTCTGTAGTGCTGAATGTTTGTATTAGTTTTAGGTTTGGGAGCATGTCCTAATATTCAGTTTTACCAACTAAAGGCTGGAGCTTGACATTAGTTTCAAGTAAATGCAATGTTAGCATTCCCCATGAACAGTCAACTCTACTGTTGAGAAAGCTGTATACATTTTGTGAGTTAGAACAGGAAAAAAAAAGTGAACCAACCAATATACCAGCCAACAAAGAAAAAAATTACAAAAATTCATGAAGGTGTCATTTTTATCCTTATTCTGAGGTTCAGTAGTTTTGAAGAGGAGGTTCAACTCTAAAACACGTTGGAGTAGGTTTCTAAACTGTGATAATAAAGATAACATAGGTGGGATTGCACATCAAGGTGGAAGGCCAGAGAGTACTTGAGTAGAGATATTAAACTAGTCGTGTAATTTCAAACTTCTTGGTCTTGGCTAGGGAAGATTATCACATGCCAAACTCTCCACAAACATAAGGACACTCCCTCGTGCCTCTCCCTCACCCAACCTACTTCTCAATCTCTGCCGTTTATTTTATTTATTGTTCTACAATAGTATTTTCCCTGCCATATTATACAAGTCCCTTGATGACTGGGGAACTGCTTTTATGTGTATTTTTATCTCTTACATTGTCTGATGTGGTTTCTTTGCTCAGAATAAGCTGTTCAATAAGCATCTCCTAAATCAATGAATATCTTAATGGTCTCTAATGTTAAATGGGATTTAATTCACTGCTTGAGTCCCTCACCATAGATAGCACAGATAGCTAAAATATTTTAGGAATCTACTTTGGTAAGCTAAATATTAATCACTGCTTCCCATATAGCTGATTCTGTGCCTAGAGGTTCATTTTAAGTCCATAAGTCATACTGATTATTTATGGCATGCAAAAAAAAAAAAAACCTATACCTTTTAACCATTAAGGCTTCAAATTACTAGAGAACAAAATGAAAGGTTGGAAAAGTTGGTACACTATCTCTGAAAGTAAAAGCTGACAAAAAATGATTAACAAAAAATATGAATGCATGCAAAACTGGTTAAATCCAAGTAATAGTTGTAGACTAGTTAATTGTGCTGTGTCAATCAATTTCTTGGTTTGATAATGCACTTTAGTTATGCATGTTACCATTGAGGGGAAGCTGGGTGACAGGCACAAGGGACTTCTCTGTAACATTTTTGCAACTTCTTGTGAGCGTAGAATCATTTCAAAATAGAAAGTTGCAAAAAGTAGGATACAACTCTTATAGTGATAGAAGAAGACATGAGAAAATATGAGTACCTTTTAAATTTGCAATATTCATTTTGTTAACAAAGGATATTTGGGAAGTTTTGCGTTGGGAATCAATATTAAAGCCTCTTATATTTCTGGCTAATTTAGTTCAGTCTAGCCATTCTTTTAAATAATACAGAGTGCCAGGAATTATAAGAAAATATATTTTAATAAGTACTTTTTGTTTTTGACTGCCAAATATGGTATTTATGTAAGAATAATTCATTTCTTCAGATTTTATGCAAACTATGTTGATTTTATAGCTTTCAAACTCATTTAATACTGAGCAATTTGATATTGTTTTTATTGTATTGATGGCAGAGCTTACTGCTCAATGTTTTAAATATGTTCTCACTGATTAAGTTATTAGAGATTCCTGCCATCCCAATGGTAATGTTAGAATCTTATGTTTGTAATACAATTCATTGAAACGTTATTATACAAAGAGGTTAAATTAATCAAGTAAAATCTTTCATACAAACACACATACACATAGACATACATATACTCACATGCTCACAAATGCAAATATCTCAAGAACTTAGATGCATCCAATTAGGAAAAGCAACTTCTATTTCATTCTAGAATTCTCAAATAAGCTATTTTATCTTTTTGCTTATAATTTTGTTTGCTTAGATATATCCAGGCCACATTTTTACAAACTTTAGTGAAATTCTGAGGACTATATTAAATAGGATGTCCTTCCATAACTAGATTTTAAAGACAGAAGAGACTTCAGAAATAATAAAATCTAACTGGCTCATTTTATAGAATAAGACAGAGGGTCAGCCATGCCAAGTG
Organism: Pongo abelii; assembly: GCF_028885655.2. NCBI lineage: Eukaryota > Metazoa > Chordata > Mammalia > Primates > Hominidae > Pongo > Pongo abelii. The sequence goes on from NC_071990.2 coordinate 23,228,466, forward strand.
GTTTAGCTGCATGGTGTGGATTAAAAAACAGCCTTCTGATTTTCAGAATAGCGTACATTTCACTGTCTGATATTTCCTCATGAGAGACAATATAGAAAATTCCAAATCTTAGAGATGAAAAGTTCTCTTTCAGATGATTTCTTCACATTAATTCTGTATATGAGTGGCCCAGTGTTGATATTTATTAACACTGATACATGTTGTGTCTCACTTCTTCCTTTTCTGATTAATCAGACTAAAGGAAAAAAAAAAAAAGGAAAATACGTAGGACTTGCTTAGTCTAGAAACGTAGCAAGAAGAAGAAAGAGACTTGAGAATTATGTCAAGGTGCTTTTCTCCCCAGTGTCATTGTTCTGTCTTGATGTGGAGAATTGCTCTGTCAAAAAGAATCTAAATGTAATTGTCAGGCCAGAAAACTGCAACAGGCATGTGTTGGCATTCTGTGATTGGTGAGCTATCTATTGTTTTTATACTTCAAAACTAATTGGCATCTTATTTAATTATTTGATTTAAAATGAGTTATTTATTTATTTATTTTGGAGTCCTTTCTGGATGGTGTTTCATATGCATTCAGTTTTGAAAAAGGAGAATTATAAACCTTTTTTAGTCTATAAATATCTGTGCTGTTATTCTGAGCCTTGTTTTGTGACTATCCTCCTTTCCTATATTCTTTATCAGACACCATTATCCTCTATCATAAAAATTTCCTCATTATATACAATTTCCTTTACATTCGAGGAGGCACCCTTGACCCTTGCTAAGATTTAAGGGGCATTTTAGTTTTACCTACAACATGTTTTTCACATTGTTTCTTAGCTTATTTTTTAGTTTTGTTTTTTGATAACATTTAAATAAATAGTTATTCTAGTTTAATATGATGATTTTATGGGGCTGACTTTTGTCAGGTAATCTAATCCTTTCTCCTTACACAAAGGAATTATATTTTACTTGGATACTTTGCATTTGCCAGCATTAGTTAGAAACGAGAATATTATTTTTAATGTACTAAAGAAAAGAGAAGAGGCCTCAGTGGCTACTTCCTCTTCCAGATAAAAATTCTCAAACCAGGATTTCACAAAGATGATTTCCATGTAAAAATTAAAGAACCTTACTGTGAAGTAAATAATAATGAGGGTATGGGGGCAGGGGAGGGACATGACATCTGGGCTTTTTTTTTTTTTTTTTTTTTTTTTTTTTGAGATGGAATCTCGCTCTGTCGCCCAGGCTGGAGTGCAGTGGCCTGATCTCAGCTCACTGCAACCTCCGCCTCCTGGGTTCATGCCATTCTCCTGACTCAGCTTCCTGAGTAGCTGGGGCTACAGGCACCCGCCACCATGCCCACCTAATTTTTTTGTGTTTTTAGTAGAGACACGGTTTCACCGTGTTAGCCAGGATCGTCTCGATCTCCTGACCTTGTGATCTGCCTGCCTCAGCCTTCCAAAGACATCTGGGCCTTTTGAAGATGAATTAACCTCACACTCTTCCAAGTAATAAACAAAGTCATTAGGTAAGTTTTCATTTGTCCCTGGATCCACAGAAGTTCCAGAATATGTTAGACAGTTGAAACTTTAAGCAAGGATAAGAAGCTAGAAACAGCAGCTTAAGAAACGGACAGCAGCTAAGATTTTCCTTGTTGGGAAGCATCTAACTGGATGCAGAAAAGAATTTGTTTGATGGTTTTCTGGTGGAGAATCAAACACTTTACTGGAGAATGCTGAGTGTCACATAGGGGAATATGTGTTCAATGCTAATGCATTAATATTTTCAGAAGTTGTACATTGCTTGCCACATAAGTTAAAAAAAAGTTTGTTAAATGAATGTGACAATTTGTTTGATATTTATAGACATGATAAACTCTTACATCATTAGGGAATATTACAAATATGTCAAGAATACATACAAGTACATAAGCTATACACTGCATGCAGAACGTTAGGATGATTTTTGCCTTAAATTGTCAGTATTTGATATTGTTCAACAGGACTTGGCAGATCTGTTCTTCTATTTTTCTTCTTTTTGACTCTCTTTCTCTTTTGATTTGTTTGGGTATTTTTGTTTGACCTTTCTTCTTTCCCTATCATTTTCTTTGCTGTGTACGGCCTTAAGTTCCAGAAAGAGATACTACAAAAACCATCCGGACTGTTCTTACCTAGACATCGTGGAAATCAGGTAGGGGGAATCTGAAAGATAGAACATTTGACCCTAAGAGAGACAAAATCTGAGGTTTTTATTTCTCATACTGTATTTTTTATCTCTTTGGATTATTTTTGATAGGTTCCATGTCTCTGCTGAAATTATCACTTTATACAGGTTGTTTACCTTTTTCACATCAGTGTTTCATCATAGTCAATTTAAAGTTCATGTTTGGTAATCTCAAAATTCATGCCTTTTCTTATTCAGCTACCATTATTTCCCTTCTTAACTCTTGGTGACTTTTTATTGTTTTCCTCTGTGTATGTTTTTGTTCTTAATTGTTGGCTGAACATTTTTATGAAAATACAATAGAAACTGAAGTAATTGATACCTATCTCCAGAAAAAACATGCCCCTTCTGTCAGTTTGCTAGAGCAGGGGCTGGGTCAATACACTTGGTGGTTGAGATCTGGGATTTGTTAGAATGCCAGTTTAACTTAATTCAACATTGTAGTCAAATGTCTTGAGGGTAGGTTTGACCGAGGATTTAAGCCTTATTGAGGTTATGAAGAGCTGCCTGTGGTCCACAGAAGAGCCACTTCCTTTCTAAACTGTGGGTGATCCCTTCCTACATCGCCACTTGCTGCCACCATTTTGGATATCTGGGGGGATTTCTTTGCTGTCTAGTACTGCCTGCTGTGTTGAGGGTGATCTCTTTTAGCTCTTCTGAGCCATCCTCAGCCTTTGACCTCAGCTGTAGTTGCCCTACCATCTGTGAGGCTGGTATTGCCAGGAAAGGGGTATTTCTCATCAACCTCCTTAGCTGAAAGCACAAAGTACCTCAAAAGCTTTCTCTCAGCTCTCTTTTCCTGCGCCTGTATTTGGTGTGCTGATATTAGCACTCATTAAATATTTGAGACTGCCCAGGAGTCATCTGGGTTCAAATCTGCCATGTCAGCCCACATATGGCCACTAAAAGTTTAAGTGTTACACTCCTTTCTCCCAAATCCTGTCCGTGGAAACTTTATTCCCACTCCCCTCCATTTTAGGCAGCAATGAGAGAAGCCTAGAATTTTTTCCACTCTTGTAAAGGCTTTGCCACTTTCTAGAGTTTTAGTTCTTTTATGTTTGTGTGAGTCCTATTCTTTCTGGTAAGTTTTACAACTATGTTTATGTAACCTATCTGGCTTGTTTTAATTGTAAAGATGAAAGCAACAGTCTTTTGAGATATCAACATCTGAATCAGAAGAATGTATAATGATTTTTAAGTCTTTATAGCAACTTCCAGCACCTAATATGCAATGTTATAAAACAGGCACTCAATAAATGTTTGCTGAATAAATATGGATAAGAAAGGAAATTTATTCTCTTTTGCACCAGAGTGCAGTAGAACTAAGAGCAAGGGATGAAATTATAGAGAAGTAAATTTGGATGAATATAAAAATGTATTGCATAAGAAATATGGCTATCAAAAAGTTGAGCAGCCTTACTTCAGATGTAATAAATCACAAATTATTGAAAGAGCTGAACTAAAGATTTTAGGGAATAAATAGAGATCTATGAACCACATGAATGCTTCTTGTTAGATGATTAAATCTTTGTAACTCAACGATTCTATATTATTGCAGTAAAAGCAAGATTTACATTTGTAAACCATGTAAAATGGGCCAAATATTTTCACACACTACTCATATGCACAAAGAAAACGTAGCCTCTTAGTGTCTTCAGTGTCATTTTCTTTACCCGCTTCCATGCTGTAGGGCCACTGGGACAAAAACAAATAATAAATTTTGTGAACTTGCCCAATGCATGGTATCTTAATTTATGGGGAATTGATGAGTCTCTTGAATGATTTTGTCTCGTGTCTTGATCTTTCAGATTCCCTCTGCCTATCTTCTCCACGATGCCTAGGTGAGAACAGTCAGGATGGTGCTTTTGGTATCTCTCTCTGATTCATTGTCTGATGAGATTCCTGGATCTTACCTGTAGATCCAAGTCCTATCTAGCATTTGGGGCATTTTTTGGTAGGAACTGGATACCACTATTATACCACCAGCCTTAGGTAATGAAGTTCCCCGTACTGTGACCTCTTTGTCTATACTCACAACCTTCTTCCAGTCTATAAGCCTTTTTGACCTTCCTCTAGACCCTGGGCAGACCCTGGCAAGCCAGATAACCCAGAGACTCATCCTCAAGCTAGTCTATTCCACCCATCCTTTATTTGTTTGTTTTTGAAGTGGCTTCTGGCAGGGCTTGACATACAGCCTTTGCAATCTATCTCATTACTGATCCCTCCCCCAGTTTGAAAGCAAGGACCGCATGTCCTATCCATCAGCCCACAAACTCCATGTCCAGCTTTCTCCTTTCTCCACGTCCCAGCTTTCTACTTGGGAGGAGGAATGGCCTTCTGTTATGTGGGAAATTACTTTGATGCAATGGTTGCCTCTAAGTGTACAACCAGGCAAATTATACCCAAGTCATGCAGCAGAAAGTCTCATAGACTCAAAGTGAAATGAGCCAATCACATGAGTTACTTAATTTAGAACACAAAATGAAGAGCATAGGAAAAGAAATAGAGTAAGTCGCACTAGCTGAATTCTAGGTTATCATGCAATATTCAGGAATTCTATTTCTTTCTCTGAGGCATAATCTTTCCACAATAATGGTGCAATTATGAGGATTGGAGTTGAGGTTTTACATGGGAGTCCAGCAGACGGAATGTGCCTGGGACCCACACAAATACTCAAATACTCATTCTATCAGAGAGACCCAGGGGTAGGTACAGCTGGCCGTATCTCAGAGCTATAGTTTATCCATGACTGTTGAGCGGCCACAGGTTTTTATTTGAGTGTCTCATGAAAAGAATATTTAGAGTAAGAATCTCTACCACCAATGGGTTTCTGATACAAGACTTTACGCATATTAAGTGATCCATAAGCCTCATATATTTGGTGCATCATGAATATTTAGTTTTCACTTTGTACTTCCATCTCTTTCTATCTTTGTTAGCACACCTATATTACAATTATTTTATGTTTGTTTGATGTAGCAAGGATATATGATTAAGAAAAATGTAAATGTCTACTCAGTATTTTTAAAACATTATCTCAGTCATACAGGTAAATGATTAATATTCTATCATTTTATGTTTTCAGAAACAAAGAAATGATTGACTTATTCAATTGATAATTATGAGTCTGTTCTGTGTCACACACTATAGTGGATATGTGAAATGCAACTATGAACTAGACTGTTTCTTAACTCTTGTTTTATGACCTTTAAGCAGTACTGGTACTAACACAGATATTCCATAGCTACAAATGATGCACTGAATTGAACTGATACCTTAAACTTTGCTAAATATTACAATATACTTTTAAACAGAAATCAGACATAGTTTTGGTTCTCGAGGGGCTTACAAAATAGCTAATGTATAAAAAAGGCAGATTCTTTTATTCATCCATTCTGAAAAATATAATCAGGAATTGCATTTATGATGATTTGTAAGAAAGCACTCATTTGAATTCTGAATGACTTCTTGGGTTACACTGTGTTGGAGAGGTGTGGATCTGGGATATCCATATCAAGAAGAAAATTCTTAGATTTTTTTTAAACAGGCAAAATATTATCATAATATCCATAATATTGAAGCAGTCACCTTCCAACAAACAAGTTCTTCTTCTTTAACTCTTTAATTTTTGCAAATTTTGGAGATAAAGTGGTGCCTAAGAAGTCAATTAATTTATCTGCAAACAAAAAAAAAAAAAGAAAAAGGAAGAAAGAGAGGGAAAGGTAGGGAGGAAAGGAAGGAAGTAGGGAAGGTCAGCAGAAGGGAGGGAGAATGGAAGGAAGGAAGGGAGAGAAAGAGAAATACATGTCTGAGATAACACATATTGTAGCTAGGTAGAATGTATAAATTACTAGAAATATTTGGCCATATTCCAAGACAGGAAACATATGATTAACTTACCAGATGCATTGCTTTGATTACCTGCTTTATGTGCCAATCTGGATAAATTCTCTTTTTCTCTTTTACCTATACCTACTGGAATGAGACTGGATAAATACTTGATCACTATTTATAGACTACAGTGTTGACCCTTCCTTCTGATTTTGCCTGCTATCTTTTTGCACTAGCATTTTTCCATTTATAGTTTATTTCCATGAAGTGCAATGGTTGTAACTCTCCTAATGATAAATATTGTGGTGCCTTGATCTTTTCAAATGAACAGTTTCAAACTGCAACACTCTTAACTTCTACATGCGTATTAACTTCTATAGCCATCATCAATACATCATTATTGGATGAAAACAGGCCAACTGGATGTTGTCTCTTTTCTGCTCTTCAGTTTTTGGGTGTTCTTGGATTTGTCAGCTCTCCTGAACTATTTCTGTTTTTTCCAGATTCCCTGGAATGCCAGCTGCTTACAAAACTCTGTTGTGTTTAAGTAGAGCATAATCAATATTTTATTGCATGTTAGCGTGGACTCTCTGTCTGCTGCTCCATTTATAAAACCATTACACTAGTGCATTCTGTGTCTTAACCAAACATTGCCAATACTTACACAGATGTTCTATAGTTACATAGATGACCCACTAAATTTAACTGATACTTTTAAGCTTTGCTAAGTATTACAATCTGCTCTTAAATGGGCAAAAGAGATAACTGAGTAACTAATGGAAAGCTCTTCGGTTTGTAGTAGTCCATGCTGAGCGTAGGAAAACTAACCAGCCCTTCATAGTTTAGATACACTCAGAAGCATATTATTTCACTTCCAGTATGATAACTGTATGCTTTTCCTAATAATTTCTGGTTCAGCTGGCTCATAATTCAATTGATATAATTTAGATGGTTGCCCCTTCCAAATCTCATGAATTAAAATCCCCAAAGTTGAAGGTGGGGGCTTGGTGGGAGGTTTTGGATCATGGGGGGCAGATCCCCCATGAATGGCTTGGGCCATCCCCTTGGTAGTAAGTGAGATCTCACTCTGAGTTCATACAAGATCCTGATCAATTAAAAGTGTTTGACACCTCCTGCGCCTCTTTCTCCCTTGCTCCTGCTTTTGCCTTGTGATGGGCCTTTTTACCTTCTGCCCCTTTTACCTTCTGCCATGAATAAATGCTCCCTGAGGCCTCCCCAGAAGCCAAGCAAATGCCAGTGCCATGATTCCTGCAGCCTGCAGAATCCTGAGCCAATTTAACCTCTTTTCCTTTATAAATAACCCAGCCTCAGGTATTTCTTTCTAGCAATGCAAGAATGGCCTAAAACGAGAGAGTTTAGAATACAAAGTAATTTAAAAGCCACTAAAAAATTTAGTGGTTGACCAGTTAGATGTGTTCACTTTTTAGGAAGTTCTGCCTTCACTGAGATAATATATGGAAAGACTGCAGCATTCAATATTTATGCTCACTTCTGATAATTATTGTGTAGTCATATATAGTACTATAGTAATCCCAAAGTGAGATGCTAAGCAATGGGACACAGGGTCTTCACATATGTAAATCCTGGTTTAAGCTGGGGTACTAGAATTGCCTATATATGCCAATAAAATCTGCACATGTAGGCAGAGGAAGCTTCTGGATATTATAAAATGTAAATCCTCTCTTAAGAAAACAACTGACGTGAAGCTTTTGTATCTGTGGATCATGCTGTCAGGATTTTAGTGTCCTAATAACCCAATTCTAATGAGTTCTTATGATTTATTCAATAAGGACTAAATTTTTTTTATATAATCATTACCTTGATGGCTAATACAGTAGAATAAGTATCTCAGTTAATTATGCAATTCTACATAGAGATATTATTTAGCGCTCATCTTTGAATGACCAAAAAGTATTTCTTTTTAAATTGCAATTCCTTCTTAAAGAGATCGCTGTTGTAAAAATTTTTTTTTATTTTGCAGGCTGAAAAATCTCTTTAAAATTTGCCAGAAAAATCTGTATAGTCTCTCTTCAAGTAGATAAGAGTCATTTTAATTATCAAGAATAGTCACATAGGTTTTTTGTTTTTTTTTATTTTAAAAGAATAGTCATACAGATAAAGTAACAGCTGTGGATTCCATTTTGTCCACGGAATTATGTCATGGGTGAAGATTAGGAATTCAATGCTGAATTATTCTGTATTAGTATCACTGCACTTTATTTCTCTGAGAATACCTGTATCTATATAATCTTATTTTTCTTTTAAGACAGTGCACTTTTATGATTGTTCCAAGCAGTTAAGTGCCCTGCCGTGTTTATTTCTTAGCTAATTTTGAACATATCTACTAAAATAAATAAAAATATATTTTTTCCATTGATCTATCTGACAGGAATGAGATCATGACACATAAATATAGTTAGGATGAGATGCACTTTTGGGCTATCGGCCAATAAGATATTTAGACTATAACTTATATAACTTAGAGTGTAGGTACCACATGAGAAAGTAAAGTAATTGTGAAACTTTTGTGATTGGGATTTATGTGGTTTTTGTTGTTGTTGCTATTGTTGTTGTTATTCTACCTTCCCTTTTTCCTGGGACCATATACCTAACATGCTATCTGGACTGTTTTTTATTCATTTATTCAACCAACATCTAATGTGCTCCACTATGTCAAGCACTATAGGAAGCATCAGAAACCTCGATTGGTAAATTCTACAGAAATGTTTGGAAATTAATGGATGATTGAAAAATAACTTCAGCAAGTTAAAACATTCAATTGTTTTTGTTTGTAATCGGTGGGAGAGAAGCTCTTTGGAGTTATGCTTAAGGATTTCTGCTCTCTGCTATATGAAGAGATAAAAGGAAGAATGGATCAGCCATGGAATCTTCTCTGGCTCTGTGCTGTTTTAATTAATCCATACATGTACTGTTAGGAGTGTTTTAATTTTTTTAAAATTATTTGATATGCAATACACACAGAAGAGTATGTAAATATGACCTATGACGCATTAAACAGTACTGATAACAACTATAAATCTACCTACAAACCTGCCACCAGATTTGTAATTAGAACATTATTTGTATATAGAACTATTCTCAACATTACACTTTTTTTTATAGTCCATAGTTTATGTAACTAATTCCTTGTTGACATACAGATAAGGTAGTTTCTGATCTTTACCATTTTATACCATATAATAATATTCATTTATTTTAAAATTCCTATTACATTTTTTTGACTAAACAGTTGAATTTTATGGTATGTAAATTATATCTTTATAAAGTTGTTAAGAAATAAAACATGAGCAACAAACAAGGTTAAATAAAGATTAGTAATACTCTTGTTCAACTTTTCCATAGCTTATTTAAGTTTCCATATGCAAGATCTATGGATGACTGAGAGAATATGTTTGAAATCTCCAACTATTGTGGTGGGGTTTTAAGTTTATCTGTATAATTCTATAAAATTTTTCTTTATGAATTTGAAAGCCATTTATGTATATATATACACACATATACATATATATATACACATACATATATATATTCGGCCCTATGGAGTATTTTGTCATTAGTTGGTAACTCTCTCTACCCTAAGAAAAACTTTGTTTTAAAGTCTATGTTTTCCGATATAAATCAGGTTCTCTTGACTTTTCTTTTGACTAGGATTTATTTACATATTTATATGTGTATGTTTGTATATATATTATATATTTCATATTGTTTAACAATCATACTTAATGTTTTAAATGTATCTCTTATAAATAACATAGAGCAGAATTCATTAATCTAATCTCAACCTTGAAATAATATATATTATTCAAAAATTTAGCTAGTTTTAATTAACTGTTTTTGTGTCTTCTGGTCTGCTTTTTATTTTTATTGCTTTTCTCTCTCTCCTGCATTTTTTAAATTGACTTCATTGTTATTTACCCCTTTCCAGGTTTGATTCCTTTTCCTCCCTGTACTCCACTAATGCATCAGATAAGCATTCTATTTTTTAGCCTTTTACTATTTGTTTTTGAAAACTTGCTCTATTTCCTAAGCTATACATACTAACTAGAGCCTACAATTAATCTAATCTCAAACACTTCACCCCATAACTCCCACCATAAATACATATAAAAATGTTCTAACATTTATGATCATCACCTCTCAATTTATAAGCCATTTTCATCTAGGTTAATGTTCTCATTTTGGTGGGAGTCCAACCTATTGGACATCATTTTACAGTTACTTTTTGTTTAGTTTAACATACATTTATAATTTATTTGCTGATTATTTATTCTTTTATTCCTTTTGCCTTGGCTAGTGTTTCCTTTTTGTTAATACACTTTCTTTAAAAGCAATTTTTGTAAAACCATTTTGGTCATAATACTCTCAGTTTTGGATTTATCTTAGAATGTCTTTTATTTGTTGTTATCTTGCTTTAAACATAGTACACAATGTATTCCTGTTTGTCCACACAGAGTCTATATTAAATTCACTAGTCTGTTTCCTATTAGTGAAGTCGCCCTGGGATTTTGTTTTCACTGTCCTTTCTGCTAGCTGCTTATAAATTCTCCATATTAAACTTGTATGCATTTTGAATATTGTAAGATTTCAGAAAACTATTTCTTTACTGTAGCGTATATTCCCTTGCTACAGAATATATGTTTCATAAAATAGGGAGGTAATTTTGGAAGTCAATTCCTATTTTTAAATAAAACAAGTGTTTAATTCCATGACAATCTAATAGGAATGTATAGATGATATATGTAACTTATCCTAGATTTCTCTTGTAATATTTACTATTTTGTCATTGTATTCAAAGAATATTAACTGACCAAATGACATATAGCGTGAGAGGTATAGCTCTTGGTCTATATATGCACTAAAATTTTGAGAGTTTGCCATAAAACAATTAAGAATCATTTTGAGACTAGAATGAATAATCTGTTACAACTATTAATAATAGAAACAGGTGTCTTCTAAAAATGATCAGCATGAAGATTCTTTCCTTCCTGAGTTCAGAACTATTTGAAATTTTTTTTCATAGAATTTTTATTCATAGGTTTAAGTGAGATTAAAATTTTTTACTCTAGATTTGTGGTCAAGAGAATTTTTGTACCCTCCTTACCAAGCCCAAATCTTCAGTCAAACCAAACCAAGAAGACTTTGAACCAAATAAAGAGTTCCGTCTTTTAGTTTTATTTCTGTAATGAAAAGATAGCCCCCATCATCCTACCTCTCATAATAAAAGGTGCAAAGCTGGAAGAGATTTTAAAAATCATCTAGTCTAAATCCTTCATTCTTCTGGCAGGACAATCAGCCCAAATGGTGATATGAATGAGGGAGAGGAGGTGAAGTGAACTAACTTGTTGGTGGGCCAAGAACAGAGCCCATTCCTGTTATGACACAAGCCTGCCTTCTATTCTCCCAGAAGCCACAGAGCAACCAATAGTCTCAACTTTTTAGTGGATGAAAAATAGCTGACATTTACCATGTTCGTGAATTCTCAGAATACTCAGATGAGATACATAACTATTATTATCCTGATTCTGCAGATAAGCAAACTGAGGCACAGAAGGGTTAAGTAACTCACACAATGCTACACAGTTGGTGAGTGGCATGACAACAAATCCAATAGTCAGATCAGTAAACTGAACTCTCGTTAAACCCTAATGCCGCCACTGTGTACAGTATCTGATACAACAGGAGGTAGTTTTGAAGACAAATTTTTGGTTTGTAAATTAAATGAGGATTGATTTTGTCATAAAATTTTCTTTCTGGTTATTAATGAATAAGCATGACAGAAATAAAAGCAAGCTTTAGACCTCCCTCTGTTTTGGAAAGGTTCTAAAGAAGAATTAAATAGATGAAAGCTGAGATTTCATCCAGTTGGCTGGATTGAGAAAAACCTAACTGCTTTACAATATAGCCCACGGATGAGAGTCAGCTGGAAATGCACAAATGTGGGCCTAGAAATAATGCTAGAAAAGAATAAGAAAAAAAGGAAAATTCTCCACACAAAAGCCCTGGGGTTGGGGGTCGAAAAACAAATGCCATCTCTGTGGATATCTTTGACTTTGAGACATGACTCTACTCCCTAGAATCGAATCTAATCCCATAAGGAAAATTTATTCACACTTGCTTTCAATTCACTAAAAAGAGGTACCACAAGTTTCAGTGAGTTTTAAAAATTACATTTAAAAATTGCATTCTTACCAAAGAACATGTTAAGATATATTGGTGAATCTGAGAGATAAATTTTTTTTCTCTTTTTTTTTTTGAGACATTCTCTGTCTGTTGCTCAGGCTGGAGTACAGTGGCGTCCCAACTCACTGCAACCTGCACCTCCCAGGTTCAGGTGATTCCCCTGCCTCAGCCTCCAAGTGGCTGGGATTACAGGCGCATGCCACCATGCCTGACTAATTTTTGTAGTTTTAGTAGAGACGGGATTTTGCCATGTTGGCCAGGCTGGTCTCCAACTCCTGGCCTCAAGTGATCTACTCGCCTCAGCCTCCCAAAGTGCTGGGATTACAGGCATGAGCCACCACACCTGGGCCAAGAGATGAATCTCAAATCAATTTTCACTACATTTGCAATAGGCATACAGTAATTTCACTACATTTTAATAAAGTGCTTAAGATAAATTACTAAATTTTGGGTAAAACAAGAAAATTCTACCATGATTTTTGCCCAGACTACTAACGTAGGCAAATTAGGGTATAGTAAAATCAAGGTGTTTGACTTGAGCAGGGGTCTCAAACTTGGGACCCAAATCAAATCCACCCACAAAGATGCTTAATTTGGTCAGCAAGAGTTTCTGTTGTTGTTGCTCGTGGCGTTTTGTTTTAGTTAAGTTTGATTTGTCTTTAGGCAGACTTGATGTTTCAGTTGACTATAGGTACTACCACTCTCAAGCGCTTTGTATTTTCTGCCACTCTGGCCACTAATGATATCTGGATTTCCTACCCTCTGGTTAGCTGTGGGATCTGGTCAAAAGAATGATGATAAGGGCATGGTAACTCTATAAAATGTATAGAAGAAATCCACCCAATTAAATTTAACCACCACAATGAATGAGGGAGATGAAATCATTGGCTCCAATTATTCATCCTCCCAGTAAACACGTCTTCCTCCAGGAAATGTTTTGGTGACCTCCCTCTGTGAGTAGAGTGTACTTCTCTGCCTCCTGTGTTTGGTTTTGGGCACATAACTTGCTGTCAGTAATAGAATGAGGCACTCCTCATGGACTGCCGATTCTAAGCCTAAGCCTCAAGCAGCTTTGTGAGATTTGCTTGCTCTCTAATACCTAAGATATCACTATGTATCACTATGATAAAATGATAATTTTAGTGAGCTGATCAGTAGTGTCAGGAGGAGGTAGTATACAAATTGTACATGTAGATTTTTTAAAAAATGTTCACATGTTCAAATTCACTAGAAATCAAACATTGCAAATGAAATTCCTAAAAGGTAACACTTTGCATATCATATTCGAAATTTAAAAATACCGTATGCCCAGTGTAGTTAGGTTTTGGAGGGAAAGGTAAAGGTACAGTGCTAATATACATTTTTGTAGGAGTCTAGATTGCCTTCACTTTTCTGGGAAACAATTTGAGTACAGTATCAAAAGCCTTAAAAATATTTATAAGAGCTGGGCGCAGTGACTCATGCCTGTAATCCCAGCACTTTGGGAGGCCAAGGCGGGTGGATCACAAGGTTAGGAGTTCAAGACCAGCCTGGCCAAGATGGTGAAACCCCGCCTCTACTAAAATTACAAAAATTAGCCTGGCCTGGTGGTGCATGCCTGTAATCCCAGCTACTCGGGAGGCTGAGGCAGCGAATTGCTTGAACTCAGGAGGCAGAGGTTGCAGTGAGCCGAGATCACACCACTGCACTCCAGCCTAGGCAACAGAGTGAGAATCCATCTCAAAAAAAAAAAAAAATATATATATATATATATATATATATATATGTATATACATTCATAAGATTTTTTGCCCAACAATTCTACATGGAGAAATATTTCTTAAAAAGATGATTATACAGAACCCATAGCACACAAAGCTTTATCATAGCTTTGTTTATAATAGCAAAACATTGAAAACAGCAATAGAAAATTGATTTTTCAGTGATGAGCTAAAAACATAATTGAATTCTATAAAATTATTAGGAATATTTTTATAGAGGTACACGTACTGACTTAGAAATAGTTGGAAATATGTAGTTAAATACAAGAAAAAGAAAGTTACAAAATAACACTTAGAGTATGATCTTACTTTTGGGCAAAAGTGTTAAAATACATTTTATATAAAAGTTAGAAATCTATACTGCAAAATGTAAAACAGGTGATATAAATTTTATTTATGCTTACCTGTAGTTTCTAATTTATATAAGTACGTGTTGCTTGTGTAATTAAAAATTCAATAATAAAAGCATTAAATAGATAATTCAATATTTTAGCATACCTAAGGTACAGAATAGCCTCCTTTATAGCTATAAGTTGAATCATGGATTTTGTTTCTAAACTTTTCCCCTATCTCCAGAATCTCTCCTGGTGACTATGCACTCCTGATCCTACTGCTGTTTTACGTTTGACCTCAATAGTCATGGGTTCCTTGGCTCTTGGTTTCCCTGACAGTGTCACTGCCAAAACATAAAAAAGATAGAAAAGGTAATGTGAATTTTACAAATTTTACAAATTTAAAAGGTAATGTGTATTTTACAAAGTTTCACTTATCATTTTTTTTCTAAATGCTCATATACAAACTTTTCTAAGTTACTCATATTATTCTTGCCATAATTTCAAAGAGATTATGAGAAGCCTTGGAATGATCATGAACGTAACAATCCAGTAAGTCTTCAATGTCATAGACAGGTTATTGAAAACTGCAACTTTAAATGAAACAAGATATAACAGAGTGAATTTTACTATAGGCTAATTGATATAAATAAGAGTTAGGTTCCTATGGCATACTTCTGGTCATTTTTAAAGACCCAGAACACTTCTAATATTAAACATTGAGGTAAATGTGAGCTGTACATACATTTGACGAAGATGAATCAAAACAAGTAAGATAATGATTTGCCTAGTTTGTAATTTGTGGTGAATCAGTTAGTGACTGCAGTCAGAGTCCTGTGGATTAAGTCAAGGAATTAATGTTTGCAAAGTAACAACTGCAAGGTGCACCTCCTACCACTAGGCAGTTAAAAAACAATCACAAATATTGTAGGACTGCTGAGTGCTTTTGTAGTGCATCATTTTGTGTTTGTATGATTATTATATACTTTACGAATTTTTATTTCACAAATGATTTGTCTTCATTCATTCATTCACTCATTCATTTTCCAAGGACTTACTACAGTTTAAGGTTGCTGGTGGCAGGAGGCTTTCCCTGCAGCTTAGGAGCAGGGCAGGAACCAGCCCTGGCCAGGCTGTCATCCCATGGCAGGGCACACTCACATATCCCTGCACTCACTCACACTGGGACCCTGTAGACATGCCAATTCCCCTAACATGCATAACTTTGGGATGTGGGAGGAAACTGGAGGAACTGGAGGAACCTACTTAGACATGCAAACTCCACACTGATGGCCCAGGTTGGAAATAAATACTTTTCTCATCAATGATATAAAGAAACTACATTGGGCAAAAGGACGTTATTCAAGGACCTGCAGTAAACAATTGACAGTTGTAATCACTGTAATACTGTTCATACTTCTTATTGCCTGTTGTTGTCATTAAGAGATGAAAGTAGGCAATCTGACTTTGCTAATGATCTTGAACATAAGGAAGTTAATTTCACAATTATATTTGAAAACAATCACAAATATGGCGGGATCACTGAGTGCTTTTGTGGCACATCATTTAGATGCATCTGGTCAGAAGTTTTTTAGCCTTATCCACCACACCATTGCAAAGAATGTTAAGTTAGAGCACAAGAGCAAATCAAATCTGAGTTCAGTAATATTCTCATTGTTCTTCCCTGCTGGGAAGTGCAATCAATGTCCAATCTGCTGCCATAACTACATCTGTAGCCAACTCGGCTCAGTGCCTTGATAAATATAGAATTTTACTTTATTTTGATTAGTTTTTTTTTGTAATTATTTTTGGTTAGAACTTCATCAGTTTCTCATCTTTTCTGTAAAAGTGTTCATATTTTCTTACATTGCCCAGCCAACAAATGGATTTCTTTTAACAGAAACTCTTAGTCATTGAGCTTAGAAACAGTTTCCCTTCTGCTATTTTAAGGAATCAAAGTACAAATTGAATGTGGGATTTATTTAATGACTTTAGCTCAGTTTTATTTTTTGAGTAGTTCTCAGTTAAATACACTTCAAATATAGAAAATAATTACAAAGAACCTAGAAAATGATTTCTGAGTCTCCTTAGAAATGTCATTATTTCCCTTTTTCTAGCCACCAAAACAAATAGAAATAAAAGACTATGACACATAGGAATAAGTATATTTAGGGGACTCAGATAGATGTTCTATACTAATTAATAATGTAGATGTAGGGATTTACCTAAGAAGTATTACTGAAAACTTCAATATTTATTTATAGGAATATAAGTTTAAGATAACAGCATGCAAGTATTTAATATATTTTTAAGAATTTTGGGGAAGTATAAATCAGATTATCAGATCATTTAAGAAGGCATTAGATATAACTAGACTTCAATGGATTCAATGTATTTTTCCAGCCCAGAAAGGGACTTTTTCTTTCAAAGTTGAATTGTTACCGTACATCAGATGATTTTATTTTGCCAATAAAATCTAATTATTTTACTCATTCTAGTCATATGACCATCACCACTTAACTAGCTTGGTGACTTTTGAGTTATTGACATCTACAATTCTATGCTTCCAACGTGAAAGAGGTTAAATATAACTTCATTTATTCATTCATCCAGATATTCATTTATTCTTCCCTTCATTCAACAGCTATGTGAGAGGCTAGTTTATGACAGGTCCTGAAGATATAAAAATGAACAACACAGACAACAAATTGTTGCCTTTCTGCCTTGTCTGCCTTCAGAAAACTTAACTACTGGTGGGGAAATTCAACCCTGAGAACGATTGTAAAACAGTGTAAATGGTAGGAGTGAAACATAGCGCCATGGGAGCACTGAGGAGGGGCAACTGACCCAAACCATCCATGGAAGTTTTCCCAGAGAGGCCTTATTTACGACATAAAGAATGAGTTATGAGAAATAAATAGGAATTCTTATGAACATTTCTAATAGCTCTTCTGAAATTATTATCTCTTTATGGACCAGCACAAGCTAAATGAACAGGATCACATGGTAAAAGAGATGTGAACATGTTTGCAGAAGTGGCTAAAATTAATCTGAAGTACTGCTAAGGGGAAAGGTAATTTTGTTAACACACATCAATTCCTTCCACCTTTTCTCTCCTTCAGTCTATACCTTTAGACTATATTTGACCCTAGCGGTTTATGTCTGAACCTAAAAATAGATTCTTTGAGGTTAGTAGAAGAGCAAAATTGGCAGTTTTCTAGAAGGCAAATTGATAACATTCGACATGTTTATACATATGATCCCATACATCCCTTCTAAGAGTTAATCCTTAACAGGTACTCATATATTTAAACAGTAATTTCCACTCAATAATACTTATTATAATAGCAACTTTAGGTAGAAAACTTAACAATGGGAGAATAAGAATGAGTATTCAGTATTGATATGGTTTGGCTTGGTGTCCCCACGCAAATCTCATCTTGAATTGTAATCCCCACATGTTGAGGGAAAGAGGTGACTGCATCATAGAGGCAATTTCCCTCATACTGTTTTCATGATAGTGAGTTGAGTTCTCATGAGATCTGATGGCTTTGTAAGGCAGCTTTCCTTGCTCTTGCTCGCTTTCTCACCTGCTGCCATGTAAGATGTGTCTGCTTCCCATTTCTGTTATAACGGTAAGTTTCCTGAGGCCTCCCCAGTCATGCAGGATTCCATTAAACTTCTTTTCTTTATAAATTACATAGTGTCAGGTATTTCTTTATAGCAGTGTGAAAACAGATTAATCCAAGGATACACAGCATTAAAAAATTTTATGCTCAGAAAAATAATAATGAAAAAATGTACTCCACATATTGTTTTGCAAGATACAAAACGGAATAACATAAAGCTTTTCTACAATGAGTTGGTATTATTTTAATACTAAAAATCCTCTCTTTGTGTTCTATTTTATTTCATTTTCAAACACCTATGCAACATTTGCACCAGCCCATTCTCTATATTCGGGGGCTCTATCAACCTCCCTAGTATTCTAATCTATCAAAGTACTTTATGGTATATTATTAAGTCTACTTCATGAGCTTGAGAAAAAAATGAGCTAAATTGGTAGCTCCTAAACTGGTAGAAATCTGTAGAATTAGAAAAAAAATTATTAATATTTACTGAGTATTTATTCCCTGGAAGATACAATGTTCAGCAATTTACATCTATTACCCTGTTTAATCCCTCACAAAATCAATCACGTGTCCATGAGCAAGGGGATATGAGTTCTCTCTTTCTGTTGAACAGGCTCAGGTTCAGAGATGTCAAGTGTCTTTTCCAAGGTCAGGCAGCATGTCGGTGCCAGGGCTGGAGTTTAAAACCAAGGTGTGTGAATCTGCAAGCCGAGCTTTTATAAAGTAAGCGTTATGATGCTACCCATCTTCATTATGAAGAAACTGAAGTTATTCATCAGGAAGAAACTGAGCGATCACATCTAACACATAATCTAATCAAGCTGCTACTGATTTTCAAATCTATGTGTTCTGATGACAAATTGTACGTGCTTTTCCACAACATTATATCTATATGCTTGAGACACAAAGTCCTTTCAATTACTCGCAATGATGCGTACAGATAGGGTTTCAAAAATAAGTAAAGTGCAAGGGAGAGCCTAAAAGAAACAATGTTCTGATGATTTCCCCATCATCTTCCTAATTCCTCACTTCTACAAGTAAATATGTGCATGACTGGTTAGGCCTGAGATTCTAAGGCCTGATTTCAACAATTTGGGCTTAATGCAAGTCCTTTATTTCCTCTTTATACCCTTGTCTGCTGTGCCATCTTCACGCTACAGGGTGATGCCATGTTGGGCTCCAGATCTTCCTCACTCTCAAATCCTTGATATTTGAGATTCTCAAATTGGTCAAACATGAGCAATTTAAAAATCATGTATCTGGCCTGATTTGATAACAAGCAAGACAAATGGATTTTTAAACGAACAAAAAACGTACAAAAATCTCAAACAGCATCTTATCTAGTTAATTAGAACGGCAACAGTAACAACAAAAACATTACCTGTCAATGTCTCAATGATCTTCTTCCTCAGTTCACCTGGAAAACAAAGCTTTCACATAAAAAGGTGACAACAACATACTATAACTGATAAATAAAAATAATGACTTTCTTCCACTTTGGCTGAAACGGGGCCATCCACAACTATATCATCACTCAGGTGGAAACCAATCATGGCTCAGCCTGCATTAGTGTCATGATATTACGATTGTGATTCACTTGATAGCCTGCTGCAGATAGCTAGTCCCATAAATAAGCCCCCTCATTTAGAATGCCACAGAAAGTGCTCAGACAACTGGCAGAGGCAACATAAATATTGATCATCAGCATAATAATTGTAATTTATATTGGCATAAAGTCTACCTCCTTAGGACCCATTTAAATAGCTCTGAATATTTCTCTCTAATTTGTCTTAATTCAGATATAGATGTGACAGGTGTTTATCTCTGCCACAATATGAAAAATAAATTAAAAGTATAAACACAATTTGTGTTTGAGGAGGAAGATGATATCTAGCTTTTTAGGAAACAAGCTGATTTTATAGTACTTTAAAAAACTACTTGTCAGTATTTATAATGCTGCAGTATGCACCATGATAGTAAATTATTTTCATTTTCTCATTCAAGCATGTATGGTTATCATTCTTTTTGATTTCAGTCTATTTGTGGTTTGAACCTTAAATCCATTTACTTATAAATATTGTGCAAAAACTTTTTCTTTCTTACGATTCACTCAACCCAAATTTCAAAACAAACCTCAAAATGACATTTAAAAAAAGTTGTACACAGATTTCTAAATGGAGATTATGCTATATAAATGCCATACAAATATTTCTATATCTAGTCTCTGTCTTTGGATCTGCTCATCTACATAGTCAAAATTTATCTTTCTTTACCAGATCATTCTCATCATAATACAAACATACTCCAACATTCCCCATCGTGAGACAAACCAACCAACCTGGTCCCCGGCATCTCCCTCCTGAACGTTAATTCTCTATTGACAGACAATTTCTGAAGCCATTTCTTCACCTTCTATTCTCTCTTCCATGCATTCCCAGTTCCTCTTCTTTCTTTACCATACAAATGTTCTTTTCATGGTTATCAATGACCCCTAAAGTTAGCAATTAAAGTATACATTTCACTATAGTCACTGGGCATAGCATTTTAGCAGCCGTTGCCTTAGGGGCTAACCTCTAAGGAGGGGTAATGATACTACACTGGCTTCTTTGTCTTCTGAGAAAACACTTTCTTGGTATTCCTCCTACCTCTCTGGCAGTTTCTTCTTTATCTCCTTAACTAATGACTTTTCTCAAAATGTTTCTCGATTGTTGTGCTGCCCCAAGTGCGCTGACATCTCTTGCCTGCTGTATCTGCATGAGCTCTTAAAACATTCCATTCTGCCCCCAAAGCCTCAAAAACCACCTAAAGAAGCTTCTGCCTCCTAAATCGGTATTTCCAGCTCTGGCCTATTCTCTGCATTCTAGATGCACTTGCCCAACTGCTTATATGCAACTCTACTTGGATGGCCTATAAATATCGCAAACTTACTCATCATTTTCCAAGCTGAAATCTTGCATCTACAATCTCCCTAAATCTCTTCTGTCTCATTTCAGTAAACAAACACCGTTTACTGAGTTTCCTCAAGCCAGAAGTCTTCCCATGAATCTTCTAAGCAAGAGTGAAATGTATCTTCAACGTTCATCTCACGTTTTTCTACTGTTTCTGTTCCACTGTAACCACTCTAGTCCAACCCATCCCCCTCTCTTTCTGGAACTTCTGCAAATTCTACTATTGCTCATCCACTTTTAACCATAGCCTTCCCCTAATCCATTATTCATACAGCAACCACAGTGAACTTTTTTAAGAACAAAATTCAGAACATGCCATTTTCCATCTTAAATGCTTTGATGGCTTCCCATATCCTTAAAATAAAACACAAAGTCTCAACAAGGGTCTTCAAAAGCTGGCCTCCCACCTACCTTTCCTCCTGCATTTTGTACCACACTCTGCACTTTTCCTGATATCCTTTTGTGTCCAGAATTTGTTCCTTCCAGTGGACTCTTGGTCTCGCTGACTTCAAGAATGATGCTGCGGACCCTCTCTGTGAGTGTTACAGTTCTTAAAGATGGTGTGTCCGGAGTTTGTTCCTTCAGGTGTTCAGATGTGTCCGGAGTTTCTTCCTTCCAGGGGGTTTGTGGTCTCGCTGACTTCAGGAGTGAAGCTGCAGACCTTGGCAGTGAGTGTTACAGCTCATAAAGGTAGTGTGGACCCAAAGAGTGAGCAGCAGCAAGCTTTACTGTGAAGAGCAAAAGAACAAAACTTCCACACGTGGAAGGGGACCCCAGAGGATTGCCACAGCTGCTTCAGGTGGCCAGCTTTTATTCCCTTATTTGGCCCCGCCCATGTCCTGTTGATTGGTCCGTTTTACAGAGTACTGATTGGTCTGTTTTACAGAGTGCTGATTGGTGCATTTACAATCCTTTAGCTAGACACAGAGTGCTGATTGGTGTGTTTACAATCCTTTAGCTAGACAGAAAATTTCTCCAAGTCCCCACCTGACCCAGAAGCCCAGTCAGCTTCACCTCTCACTTTCACACAAACTTCCTTTCTGTAACTGGGCCTACCAAGGCCTTTTCTGCTGAGGAGTCTGCTGCTGAGAACACCCTTCCCATGGTGCTTTGCCTTCTTGTTGCAGATCACAAGTGACCTCCTTACAGATGATGTCAATCACTAAGGTTCGTAAAATACTCCACCTGCAAAACTCACCCACCCACCCAACTAGTCTCTAACACGTATTTCTGTTTATTTCCTTCATATCACTTGTTTTCTGCTCTGTAATTATCTATGTGTTTATGTGTTTAATTTTGTATTAATCTTTAAATACGTAAATTAAACACATTAATTTATGGTGCATATTATGACCTCTGCCAGAGCAAGGAAATTATCTGTCTTTTAACATTTTTTTCATCACCACCTAAAAAAGTGCGTGGCACAGAGTAGATGCTCAATAAATATTCATTGAATTAACAGTAAGGCTAATCCCATCACATTTTACTTAACCTTAATCTGTCCACTCACAAGTATTAAAGGAAAACTTATATGCAGTAGTTGATAAGGAACTAATGGCAAGGTATTAACCAGCTTCTAGAACAGGAGTCAGCAAACGCCAGCCGACAGGCCAAATCCTGCCTGTTGTGTGTTTTTGTAAATGAAGTTTTATTGGAACACAGTCATGACTATTCATTGACAAATTATATCTGGCTGTTTGGGGGCTCCAAAGCCATTGTTAAGTGGTTGCAATGGAGACTATCCTAGCTTTCGAAGTCTACAGTATTGGCTTTCTGATCCTTTACAGAAAAAAAATGTATTGACCTGTTCTCTAGGAGATCCTAGTGTGATAATTGCTTCAATAGGAAATCTTCTTTAGTTGGGTTTTCAAATCTAGAAGTTAAGCAAATAATTTGAAGGACAGTCTAGTATATCCCACACAAAATCAAGATCAGTGTCTGTTCTCCATCTTGACCTCTCCATATTTACAGTCTTGAGTCCACAATCAGAAGATTCAGGTTTAGTTGAGACTCAACCATTAACATTTTAACCTTCAGCAAGTCCTTAAAATTTTTCCATTTCATTTTCATTATCTGTGAGATGAGAAGAATAATATTTGCTTTAACTAATTGACCAAATTCTTGTTAGGAGAGGGTGAAGTGTTACACACTTGTGGCAACATTTTTGTTTTGACTCCATCAGCAAAACTTTCTGAGGGCTTCTTAAGTAATACCTCTTTTCTAATTTTTCCCTTATACTCTGTTTTTCTTCTGGCAAAGGCTATTTAGAAGAAAGGTTATAAGCACGAATTCTGGAATTAGAATGTCTGTATTTAAATTCCAACTCTAGCATATTAGAGTTTTTGACCTTGATACATAACCTCTTCAAGTCTCAGATCCTTATTAGTAAAATGAGAAAAATAAGTTCTAATGTTCCTGTTGAGGTTACTGTGAGCCAGACAGTACTCTAAGCCCTTTAGATACCTAATTCATCTAATATTCTCAATAACACAATGATGTCCGGGTTATCATCATCATCATCATCATTATTCCATTTTGTAAATAAGAAAATTGAGGCACTGAATAGTTAAATAACTTGTCTAAGATCACTGACCCAGCAAGTACAAAAGCTGAGATTTGAACCCAGTCCTTGGGTTTTGCCTCTTATTTTAGCAGAAGATTCTTGTTAAGATTAAATGAGGAAAGTGAGGAGAAGTTCTTGACAGTTCCCATATTAGAAAGCACACCATAAATATTAGCTATTACTTTATCCAATCATCTATACTTTATTATTCTGAGAGGAAAACACCCTATGTTATTTTTTTCAGAATTACTTTATTTCTAGATAAATTAAGTTGAAATGAAAATATTTAGTTGATCCATTCACATGGTACCCCTTAAATCACAACAAAACTGACTTTATTTTTTTTTGTATATAATGTCACATTCTCTACTAAAAGATACTAATATGCAGATCAACCAAGTTTCTTGGTAGTCTCTCTATATGCATCCTGAATAATCATGATTAAGTGAAAATCACCTTTTAATTTCTATTATATGCCTATGTGTCTCTGAGATGTCTGCAATACACATTAGGCAACAGAGTGAAAAATCTATGATGAATAGGTAAAGTGAAGGGTTTTTAAAGTTGTTTCTCAGAATTTTAAAAATTTGGAAGTTCTAACAGGGCTTTCTTGGGAGCATCAAGGATAAGGCTTCTTCTGTCAATGCTTATGAGAAGA
The DNA here is from genome assembly GCF_028885655.2 of Pongo abelii. Classification (NCBI taxonomy): domain Eukaryota; kingdom Metazoa; phylum Chordata; class Mammalia; order Primates; family Hominidae; genus Pongo; species Pongo abelii. The sequence goes on from NC_071990.2 coordinate 23,252,614, forward strand.
TGAAAAGAAACCAACAGCCAGTTTTTGTGGCAAGGCTTGACCAGTTATGTTGGGAATCTTATTTAAGCTGCTGACTCATTATTGCAAAAGAACTAATTGAGTGAAGCTATCCATGACCAGATCCTGTTGCTATCTGGGATGTAAACAATATGTATTTTTTCTCTTCAGCTTCTGTTCTTGTTTTCTTTCTGCTGGTATTTTGAGGAAACTTTTCTCCCATTCTGTATGGTCTGGTGAGTCTGTCAATCATAATGCCCCACTCATGGCACAAGGATGGGAATGTGACACAAGATAAGCATCTCACTCTAGCCTACCCTTTGTGTTTTGGGTACACATGAGGCAAATCACTCTTCCCTGGTATTGCAATTTGAAAGTTGGAAGTAAATGTAGTTTATTAGTGTTCTGATTATCTACCACTGCATAACCAATCATCCCAAACTTTGTGGCTTTCAAAAGCAACCATTTTCTTATGATCAAGACTTACGTGGTTTAAGAATTCTACCGGGACAGAGCAGGACAACATGTCTTTCTGTTCCACAATGTCTGAGTCATTCCCTTGGAAAACTTGAATTGCTGTCTGGGTAGAAGCTAGAGTCATCTGGAGGTGTCATCACTTACTTATATGTCCGGTACCTGGGCTGGGATGACTTGAAGGCTGAGTACAGTTGGGACCATTGACCAGAATACCTACATGTAGACTCTCCATGTGTCCTGGGCTCCTCATAGCAAGGTGGCTTAGTCCCAGAAAGCAGTGATCTGAGAGGGATAGTCCAGAGAGGAAGTATTACAAGAGACTCAGACTGAAGCTGCAAGGCCTTTTCTGGCAGAGCCTTGGAAGTCACACAATGTCATTTCCCTTATATTCTCTTAATTACAAGTTAGTCACTAAGGCCAGCCCAGATTCAGTTGGTGGCAGTAGTTAGGGTAGTTAGGGGGAAGGGGAGATTAGATTCTATCTCTTAATGGGGGATTGCCAAAGTGACACTGCAGAAGAGCATAAAAAATGAGGACTGTACGGGAGGACACAGCTTGGGGCTGTTAGCAGTCATCTTTCTCATCAAATGGGGTAGGCCTGTTTGTATAAAAACAAGACAGGTAAGAATAAGCAAAATCAAGGAATGGACAAAGAACCACCAAAGAAATCACTCCAAGCTCTAATCAATCTGCACAATGTTATTTATACTCTTAAACTCCCTGGTAACGTAGAAGATTATGTTCATGAGTGCAGTTTCTAATACCTGTTACCAAACTGAGTCTCAAACTGAAAAATTTATTTCTCTGCAAATTCACACTAATGAGCTTGCACCTTGGACTCAGGCAATAGAGTCTCGTACTGTATATTCTCTGATGTCTTCAGAACCTTGGCAAAGTCATTAATCCCTTAAAATTAAAGATTTATTAATTCATTAACCATTACAATCAAAATGTGATTGACAATCTCTTTTTTAGTAAGCCATAATTCTGCATCATTTAACTTAGTGTTGTTTAAAATGAGTAAATGTATTCACCAATAACAGATTTACTATTAAGGTAAACCATGGCCAGGCCTTCTTTACTGAATCTCCAAGTAAACTCAATAATATATTGAAAACTAAAGCATTGAAGTAGCTAAATTATGTAACATAAACTTTTGGGCTTATTCTGTTTTACAGGAGATGATATAACAATGTGAAAAATCTTTTTTGATCTTAAAAAATACTTCTAGATTTAAACTCTATAATTTTGCTTTACATTTAAAAATTTTATTCTGCAGCTGGGCGCGGTGGCTCACGCCTGTAATCTCAGCACTTTGGGAGGCCAAGGCGGGTGGATTACCTGAGGTCAGGAGTTCAAGACCAGCCTGACCAACATGGTGAAACCCCACCTCTACTGAAAATACAAAAAGTAGCTGGGAGTAGTGGCAGGCACCTGTGATCCCAGCTACTCAGGAGGCTGAGACTGGAGAATCACTTGAACCTGGGAAGCGGAGGTTGCAGTGAGCGGAGATTGTGCCATTGCACTCCAGCCTGGGCAACAGAGTAAGACTCCATCTCAAAAAAAAAAAAATTATTATTTTGCATAGCCCTACACTCACCACTACAAGTAAATGGATGGCACAGGCTTTACTGTAGAGGACGTTGAGAATACAGATGCAAAAGAGAAAAGCATGTGTTAAGAAAAGTTTTCCCAATTACATGAGTGTACTTTTTGATGGAACATGTTTTACATTATGAAGAGTGGTACTTTAAAACATATATGTAATACATAGTGCATTGTAGAAAAAGATTAATTTTCTCAGATTTTTTTTGGTCCCAAAATGGTACTTATATGAGCCTCTTTAAAAATGCAGGACTATGTTTTAGATTTGTAGTATTAACCCATACATACATGCGTACATACATCGTACATACATACATAGTGCTGTGGCTGCTGAATTCCTCAGAAGACAGTTTGTGATAATGCACATCATAAGATGGTAGTGGTGAAAGTTATTTAAGTTGAAAGAAACTACCCAAAACATATAGTGAGAATATTTCATGAACACAGTGGCAGAGACTAGATTAAGCAATGCATATCCAAGGAAATTTGAGGTTTCCTTTCTAATGAAGCGGTTTAAAGAAGAGGGTAGTAGGAGATACTCTTGACTGAGTAGATTGAGGCCCCAAGCATAGGGCTTTGAATGCAGAGCTAAGAATTTTGGAGTAAGTGGAGAGGTATTATAGATTTATGTCATAACTCATTATTATGGTAAAGACTGTAGCATTTTAAAGCATTTTTCATCAAATGTGTTATCTATTTTGTTCAAAATCATATTTGCAGCCCATGTGCTCATGGATTTTGGTTTTCTTCTTTGAGCCCAGAGGGGACTCCAGTATCATCATTTTATTGATATAGATCAGTGGTTCTTAGAATTTTCACGACCCATTTAAATTGTCATAATCTCCTTGTGCTTCAGACAGATGTTAACAAAATGTGGTGGCCTAAACAGCAGAAATTGATTTTCTCACTGTTCTGGAGGTGGGAAGTCTGAGATCAAGGTGTCAGCATGGCCAAGTTCTGGTGAGGGCTCTCTTTCTGGCTTCTAGATGGCCACATTTTTACTGTGTCCTCATGAGGTCTTTCCTCTGTGCTTGTGAAAAGACAGAGAGAGAGAGAGAAACAGATCTTCTCCTCTTTTTATAAGGCCACCAATTCCAACAGATTAGGACCTTACTCTTATGACCTCATTTAACCTTAATTACTTCCTAAAAATCCAATCTCCAAATATAGCCACATTAGGACTTAGGGCTTCAACATACGGATTTGGGGCGGGGGGCATGACAAAATTCAGTCCATTGCAACTCTCTTTGGAATTACTGAGCATCCCAAAGAGCTTTTGCTTATGTGGGTTACATCCATTAATATTTATTATATTATAAATAATATCAAAAGAATTTAAAAACACTATACTCCAATGCACATTTCATTCACTGTTGGAAAACTCCACTTTATACTCATGGGAAAATAGAATGAAAAAAGGCAAATAGCATTTTAGTATTATTATGACAATAGTTTTGATGTCACATACAACCTAAAAGGTGATTCCCAGTGGTCTCCAAACTAACTTTGGAAACCATTCATATAGAAGAAAATTGAGTTATCTGAATATTTTTAAAATAAGCAATTCTTCCAAAAAGAAGTCATTGTTAAACTTCTTTTCTGGCAGCTGTCTCAGAGTCTAAGGATCTCCTTTGTTTGTTTGAAGATTAGGACAATACACAGAAATTAAAGGGCCAGTCCGCCTTCCTGCGTCCTGCCACCATATTCACACACAAACCGCAAGCAGGTATGAGCTTTCATTCTTATCTTTATGATAGCCTACTCTTCTCTTAGAACAAATCAATTTCAGGGCTGTGCTCACGGGCCAGACAAAAGATAGGCAGATACTGATTTTACCAGGAATGGCACAATGATTATGTCCTCATCTTCTCTTTGTGCAGCAAATTCTTGTCATCCTTAAAGCACATGGATGCATAGGCACACACATACACACATCCCGTCTTGATCTTCAAACATAGGAAAGCATTTATTGAAATCATTTTCATAAGGAAATATCACTGTAATATTGAAATATAAATTCTTAAAAACACCATGATTTCTATAACTCATTTTTTCTAGTACTGGCATCAAAGTGAGTTTTCTTATTAAATGTCATTGAATGTTTGGCCACCAAAGATTTGGCCTTATCTTCTTACAATCATATATTATCTCTCTGTGTTTCTTTCAATATAAGCAATTAAAATACTTGGAATGGAACTTCAATCTAAAATATTACTCTCTTCTTAGAAACATGGGCATTTTAAATAATTATCAAAACCACTGCAAAGTTGGTACTCCAAGCTACTGAAAAATGACTTTCATTAATTTGATATGCAGGAAAAATATATCCTGCTTTTTTACTTCATAATTTTTAATATTATGTTGACTTTTAAAAGACCTAAAAAGAATAAAGTTTACATTCTGACAGCTAGAGTCAAAATTAATATAAAGAACAATGCCTGAGGTGAAAGTGATTTCATTAATAAATAGCAGAACCTGGGTTGTGGAAGACACTAGTTCTCAGTGTAAAAGAACCCCAAATATGCAATCATGAATATTTCTGTTCCCTTTTTTCAAGCAGATATTAAGATAAGTGGGCTGGCTCCCCAGACCATTTTTATAATCATGTCTTCAATAAGTACTTTTATGAACTTTATATTTGAATATCATCAAGAAACATTTATTACTTAGAGGCAGGTATTAGGGATGGGAATTGTAGATCTTCAGTAATCAGAAGACAAACTTGTTGGAAGCTAGATAGTTTTCATTTCAGTTTGTTTGTCTTATTCAAGAAGGTAGGAAATATAACTGCTGTAGTCAGAGAGTGATAGTAATCCTGTCATCAAAATCACATATTTTCAACAGTTTTGAGTACATTTAATAGGATATATATTGATTTAAGTTATTCTTAGAAAAAAGAAAGTGCTGCATTAAGAAAACAGCTAACTTCCTTACAATCTTTTGGTTGGAGAATGAAAAACTTAAGAGTATAATTAATATCAGTTATCTTCATTTCTCTCAATCAAATCTTGCACTTTGATCTTCTGCCTAATTATTCTAGGAAAAAATCTAATTTTTTTCTAATATCTATCCTTGTTAATAGAAAAAAAATAAAAGAATGAATGCACAGCTCTTTGATTCTTTTGGCTCACTTTAGAGTATTTAGAAAATTATAGAAATCTCTTTTAAAAATCAAAATCACCTGGATTCCTTCCACCTTGAGAGATCCAGTAATTTATTGTATTGTGGTATATTCCACAGAGCAATATTCTGTATCCCCAGTCATCATTCTAAAGCATTATTTTCAATGGTAGAATGGGGAAAATAAATAGTCAGTCATTTGCCTCATGGTTACAAAAGAATATCAAGTTCACAAAGATCTGATGTATCAATAGGAGGAGGCAGTTCTGAATGCTAAATCAAATTATACCTTTTCCTGTTGGGATTTCAACATCTGCCTCAATGTAGATTGATGAGAATAAAGGAGGCCATCAGAGGCCCTTTGTCTGCGCTTGACTGGGTGAAACAGCTGACAAGTGGCCATCAGATTACCCACAGAGGGGCAGCTGTGAGATAAGAGTTTGACAGCTGACTTCATTATAATTCCTAGGCTACAGACGGCAACAGATTTGTCCTTTAATTGAGCTGGGCCAGAGAACTGCCCAGAGAGGAAATGGGAGGAAAATGCTCGGATACTGATAACAACGGCAAAAGTAGCAGGTAAATCCCACTCTATGACAGAACAAATAGTATCAGGACAATCCTGGAAAAAAAACAAAAAACAAACAAACAAAAAAAATGTCTTGGTATGTTGAGCATTTCAATCGCTTCAATTGAAATTCCCCTAAGTTGACTATTGGAATGTTTTTAGAAATTTCTTTATTAATCAGGATCATTTTCCCCTTAGCAGGCAATTGTCTGCTAAAAAAATAGCATAAAAATATTTGCCTATCACTTCCTTTGCCACATGCTTTTGAATGCTATGTATCAAGAGAAGTTTCTCAAAAGTATAGGAGCAACTAGGAGATTTATGTATAAAAAAGCAAAGAAGATTTTCTATGGTTAACAAGATTTTGGAGAAATTTGTGACAGAAAAAAGGAAACAAACTGTAGCTTGTCAAATTATATGGTTCACCATGATTCAATATGTATAGATATATTTAGGAATATAAAACAGCATAAGGTCAAATATTCCTTAGTGAAATCTTGCAAACTGAAATATCAAAGGCAATTAGATTTACCAAAACATATATGTCAAAATAATTCACTATTTCATATTAAAACAAAGATAATTTAAAACTGCATACAATGTGAAAGTGTTACCGATTTTTACTTTGGGAAATAACTTTGTAATGGGCTTTGGCATTTAAATATATGTACTTCTGTAATTCACCTTCATTTGCTTCTGCTACATTTTTCTCTCCATTCATGATAAGAGTCAGTGTGAAATCACTAAAAATTCACACTGGTCAAAAATAAAATTATGCATATTGTTCAATGTCATTGTGATAAATGCTTTTTGTGAATGTATCTATTTCTATTAGCATATTACTTTATATATTGAAACTTTTATTATTTGCAAATATAGGATCAATTGAATAAATTAACCACAATAATTCAACAATTTTTTTGTCAATATTTTCTGTTTCCTTTCTCAGAAAATTTTTGTGAGATCATCACAAGAAGAAAAGTCTAAATGTATTATTATTGTTTTCTCTTCCTGTCTATGAATGCAAAGCCAGAAATGTGAAATATTTAAATAATAAGCAATCAAAAGAAAATCTAGATGATGTTATATTGATAATTGTTTTTAGAATAATGGAATTTTATGCACTCAAATATGTAATGATCATTTACTCAAATCACTCCTTTCTTTTGGGGAGCAAAAAATCAACGCAGAGATGGAGTTCATTATAAGACTCACAGCTTGTTAACAGAGATCTTCTGAACAGAGGAATTTGAAGTCTGGTTTATTGAGACTAAGAGTTGGGTATTACTGTCAGGCTTTTCACACGATGTCAATACTTAATTCATGAAAGACATTCCCTTAATATAACACAGTGGTTGAGAATACAGGCTCTGAGCTAAACTGCCCAAGAGCAAATTCCAACTCTGCCATCTACTATTCATCTATTCTTGGACAAGTCACTTTCAAATCTCTTTGAACCTGTTTCCTTATCTGTAAATTTAGTGGGCTAATATTATCTACTTTAAAATATTATAGGTTGTGTGTGTGTGTGTGGTGTGTGATGATTAATACATGTATAACCCTTAGAACATGTATAAAGTAAGCTTAATATTAAAGGAAGTGTTAACTATGTTCTACTCTCTTCACCCCAGTTATCCGATTTTTAGAATAAATAAACTAATTCATAAAAATGGGTACATTAAAAACAGCATTTTATGTTAATTTCTTAGAATAAGTAAAATAATAATAAATATACAATATAAAAATAAGTGCTCTCTTATGAAAATAGTATCCAGTAATAGATTTTCCAAAATTATCTACCTATATTATTTGAGAAAATAAACATTCGAGAAATAAAATATCCAACTCAGAAGGATCAATTCTAAAGACAGTTTCTGATTTACTCTCCTTGAGATCTTGCTTCACTGGTTGCCCCCTTTTCTTGTAATGATTTCCACAGTTACTAATCCCTTCACATCCAGGGGAAAAAAAAATGGAAAAAGGAAAAGAGAGAGAAAGGATACTAAAACTAGTCAAGCTCTGATATGACCATGGCAAATCTACTGCCAGAGAAGGAGGTGCAGATTTATTTTATACCCTTATTTGAATTTTGGTCCAGACCTCATCTTTGAATGGGGTCCAGGCCTCATCTTGTTTTCTGCTGTCTAGAATATTGTCTTCCTAGATTTTTTTTACCTCAATCAAATATTATTTTTAAACAACAATTGTTTTGCTGATATCTCCAATCAACTTGCCATTATGAGAGAGACATGGTATTAGCAGTATTTTATAAAATGGTGGTGATTAATACGTAGCCCTAAAAATCCTGTAGTTTTGTCTCTTTCCCTCCAACAGACAGGACAATGATCTCTTGAAAGACTTCCCGTAATAGATCACAGAATAATAATATCTTAATACCTCAACACCATAATTTACATGCAATAAAATTTAGCACACACATAAGATGGGGCATGTTTTCCCACAAACTCCAAAACATCAGTGACATTTTTAGAAATTAAATGTGTCTATTATATAATGGCCACTAAAATTAAATTACATGTATGCCATACACTGTATTTCTTTACCAAATAAGATAATGGAAAGAAGTACAACTTATTGACCGCTAATATAATGCCTTGCAATGCCTTGCTTGTAAAAAATGCCAACCTAATTTTTTCCACCTCTAGGAGTTTGTCTGGTGGCTGTAATGCTAAAATGATGCTTCTTTGGTTAGGTCCAGGGTGGGTCCCTACTCTCAGACGTCAACATTGATATGAGGATCATACGTAATCTCTTTCTCATTCTGAATTACCTAAACCCAGGCATTCAAATGAGTAGTTTAAAAGATTAAGGTTGGAAAACCACCTTAAAATATAAAAGCCCTGAACGTGACTCTTAGCTTCACTTGAAGGGTATCTATGAACCAGATACACATTTTCACAGTTACTGCTTCAGATGAAATTTGGCTTTGGTAAGAAATGCCTGTAGGAATAGCTCACCGCAATCCTTCAGAGCTGTTACAATTTAATCTTCAGAAAATTCTATGAAAGTGATGTATTTATGTCAGTACTGGTATAGATACTAGAACAAGAAAAACACTGAAAGTGACTAAAGATTAATTTAGCCTCCTATATTCAGGTACCACCAATCAAGGACCCAAAATCAAGTGACAAGGGATAGAGAAGTAAGAAAAAAATGAAAAAAACAGGTGCACTCAATCCAAATTTGTCTGGTTAACTAAATATTGGGACTTTTTTAGGCCGAGAGAAAATACTTAAAAAATAAAAAGTCTAAGTTTAAGTAGTGACCATTTTCCCAAAAACATCAAATTATCTGTTATGGCATTAGGGAACTTAAAATTCACCTCATTCTGTTAGAGTTCTCCTTTGTCTCTGATACAGAGTGATCATTATTTCATCTCAAATATAAGCATTTAAAGCTGTAGTTTCCCATTTATCACAGACTAAGCTGTATCCCACAAATTTTGATATGCTGAATCACTATTACAATTCAGTTTGAAATAATTTTCAATTTTATTTATGATTTTTTTCTTTGACCCATGGGTCACATAGAAGTGTAGTGTTTGATTAGAAAATATTTTTAGTTATCCAAAGAATTATATGGTTTTAATCCCTTCTCCCCAGAGAGTATACTCTATATTATTTATTTTCAATTTATTAGGACTTCCTTTATATTTCCACATAGGGTCTGTCTTGGTGAACATGCCATATGCTCAAGAAAATCATATATTTTTTCTGTTTGGTGAATGCAGTGTTCTATAATATCATTTAGGTCAAGAAAACTGACACTGTTATTGAAGCAATCTGTCTATTGATTTTTTTTGTTTGTTTCTTGGTCTAGGCATTCTATCAATTGACAAGAGTGATGTTAAAATTTCCAAATGTGGTTGTGAAATCCTGTCAGTTCCTGTTTCATATGTTTTAAAGTTCCAGTATTAGGCACATGAACCTACATAATTGTATTTATTCCTGATAAATTGAGCATTTTATCATTATGAAATATCACTCATTACCTCTGGAAATATTTTGCTCTCAAAGAATAGGTTGCCTGATACTAGCATAGCCATCTCAGCCTTCTTAGGCTTGCTGTAAGAATGACAAACCTTTTTCCATTGATTTGTTTTCAACTTATCTCTGTCTTTGTATTTAAAGGGAATCAATTAGAGATAACAGATAGTCAAGTCTTTCATTTTTTTTAATCCTTTCTGATAGTCACTGACTTTTAATTGGAGTGCTTAGGCCATTAATATTTAATATGATTATTGATATAGTTGTGATTTAGTTCTTCCCTTTTGCTTTTCGTTTTCTGTTACTTGTTTCTATTTTTTAGTTCTTTCTTTCCTATATTCTACTTGATTAGTTTCGTATTATTAGTATTCTGTTTTAATGTTACAATAGGCTTTTTCAACTTCACCATTTACATTGATTTTTAGTGGTGGTTGTAGGGATTATAACATATGTTCTTAATTTTTATGTGTATTTAGTGTTAATACTGTACCGTTTCACATTATGTGTAGAAAACTTCAAACCATCTTTCATATTATAGTTGTTATATGTATCACAAACACTTAAAATTGTAACCTCCCGCAAGAGACAATGTAATAATATTTGTTTTAAATCATTGTACATTTTCTTAGTTAAAGAGAAGAAAAATAGTACTAGTCTGTTGGAAATAAATTATCTTAGTTTTTCTTCTTTTTTTAGAAAGTGGCATTATTTCGTCTTCATTCTTAAAAGGTTATTTTGCTGGTTATAGAATTCAGAGTTGGATTTGTTTTTTATTATTGCTTTCAAGATATTGGTTCATTGCTTTCTTCGCTGCAGATTTTCTCGTGAGAAATCGGTGTTAATTCAAATGACTGTTCCTCTGTAGATAATATGCTGGGGTGTTTTTTGTCTGCTTTCAAGATTTTTTCTATCTTTGGCATTTGTAGTTTCACCTAATGTGCCGTAGGCATGGTTTTCTTCACAGTTATTCTGCTTGATATTTGCAAAATATTATGAATCTTTACATGTTTCACCAAATTGGAAAAATGTTGAACATTGTTTTCTTAAATATATTTCCCACCCCATTCTTACTCTTGTCTTCTTCTGGGACTCTAATTACATCAATGTTAGATCTTTTTATATAGTTCCATATGTTCTTGAAGATCTATTCTTTTTTATTTAATTTTTATCACTTGATTGATTGATTAGGTTTACTTTCTGTCATCTGTATTATTTGTCAAGAGTTCACTTTTTACAAATTTCAGATATTGTATGTTGTACTAATATAATATCTTTTTGGTTTCTTTTTTAATAGTTGCTACTTCCTTGCTGATATTTCCTTTTGTTTTATCCATTGTAAGCATAATTTCTCTTACATTGTTGAATATTGTATAATTGCTGTTAAAAATATTTGTCTGCTCATTGTAATATCGATTATCTCAGGATTGTCTTTTCTATTCCAAATGGGTCAAATATTTTTGGTTTTTCATGTGTAGAATGATTTTAGATTGTATTTTGAGTATTGTTAAGTCACGGAGTCTTAGGACTTTGCTTTTTTCATTTGTAAAATTTTTAATTTTGTTGTTCTTTTTATTGTTTTAGCAGGCACTTAACTTGTAGAAATTCAACTGAAAATTCTTTATCTCAAATCTCAGTTTAGTCTAGTCTGTTTATCCTTTGCTGGAGTCTGTCATGAGCAGGTGTGAAAGTGTAACAAAGAGAAGTGAAACAGATTTGGGCAGAGTTTATACAAAAAAACTTGGTTTTTGTTTTTTTTCTAGCCTCACCTCTACTTGATCCCCTCTACTTTCAAGCACCGTTAATTGTCTCAAACTCAGTTCTCTTGCTCATCAGGACTCACAATCATGTTTTCAAAGTTTTAACTGCTTTGTGTGCAGCTCACTTTGACTAAACGCTTAACAAATAGAAAATCATACAAGCTATCCTTTCTTCCAAGTCTTTACTCCTCCCAAAACCTGTCTGCTGTTGCTCACTTACTGTCACTGTGGTTTTTTTTTTTTTAATTGACCTGTTTGTGGTTCTTATATGCATAAAGATTAGGTCCTGTTTGAAATTACTTTGTTATACTAGAAGTAGGACACCGATCTTTTTTTTTCCATAAGTTATTGGGGTACAGGTGGTATTTGGTTACATGAGTAAGTTCCTTAGTGGTGATTTGTGAGATTTTGGTACACCCATCATCTGAACAGTATATACTGCACTATATTTGTTGTCTTTTACCCCCCACTCCTCCCCCCAAGTCCCCAAAGTCCATTGTATCATTCTTATACCTTTGCATCCTCATAGCTTAGCTCCCACATATCAGTGAGAACACATGATGTTTGGTTTCCCATTCCTGAGTTACTTCACTTAGAATAATAGTCTCCAATCTCATCTAGTTACTGAGTAGTATTCCATCACATGTATATACCACAGTTGTTTTTTTTATTATTATTACTATTTATTTTTTAATTTTTTGAGGCAGAGTCTCACTCTTTCGCCCAGGCTGGAGTGAAGTGGTGTGATCTTGGCTCACTGTAACCTCTGTCCCCCAAGTTCAAGTGATTCTCCTGCCTCAGCCTCCTGAGTAGCTGGAATTACAGGCGTCCACCACCACACCCGGCTAATTTCTGTATTTTTAGTAGAGACAGGGTTTCACCATGTTGGCCAGGCTGGTCTTGAACTCCTGACCTCAGGTGATCTGCCTGTCTTGGCCTCCCAAAGTGCTGGGATTAGAAGTGTGAGCTACCATGCCCAGCCACACCACAGTTTCTTTATTCACTCTTTGATTGATGGGCATTTGGGTTGGTTGTGCAATTTTGCAGTTGTGAATTGTGCTGCTATAAACATTCATGTGCAAGTTATCTTTTTCAAATGACAACTTACTTTCCTCTGGGTAGATACCCAGTAGTGGGATTGCTGGATCAAATGGTAGTCCTACTTTCGTTCTTTACGGAATCTCCACACTGTTTTCCATAGTGGCTGTATTAGTTTACATTCCCACCAGCTGTGTAGAAGTGTTCCCTGATCAACGCATCCATGCCGACATCACTGTTTTTATTTTTTGATTATGGCCATTCTTGCAGGAGTAACGTGGTGTCTCATTGTGGTTTAGATTTGCATTTCCCTGATCATTAGTGATGTTTAGCATTTTTTCATATGTTTGTTGGCCATTTGTATATCTTCTTTTGAGAATTGTCTATTTATGTCCTTAGCCCACTTCTTGATAAGATTGTTTGTTTTTTTCTTACTGATTAGTTTGACTTCATTGTCGATTCTAGATATTAGTTTTTTGTCAGATGTACAGATTGTGAAGATTTTCTCCCACTCTGTAGGTTGTCTGTTTACTCTGCTGACTGCTCCTTTTGCTATGCAATTGCTCTTTAGTTTAATAGGTCCCAGCTATCTATCTTTGTTTTTATTGCATTTGCTTTTGGATTCTTGGTCATGAAAGCCTTGCCTAAGCCAATGTCTAGAAGGGTTTCTCCAATGTCATCTTCTAGAAATTTTATAATTTCAGGCCTTAAGTCCTTAATCCATCTTGAGTTGAGTTTTGTATAAGGTGAGAGACGAGGATCCAGTTTCATTCTCCTACGTATGGTTAGCCAATTATCCCATCACCATTTGTTGAAAAGGGTGTCCTTTCCCCACTTTATGTTTTTGTTTGCTTTGTTGAAGATCAGTTGGCTGTAAGTAGTTGGGTTTATTTCTGCATTCTCTATTCTGTTTCATTGGTCTATGTGCCTATTTTTATACCAGTATCACCCTGTTTTGGTGACTATGGCCTTATAGTATAGTTTGAAATCAGGTAGTGTGATGCTTCCAGGTTTGTTCTTTTGCTTTGTCTTTCTTTGGCTATGCAGGCTCTTTTTGGTTCCGTATGAATTTTAGAATTGTGTTTTCTAATACTGTGAAGAATGATGGTGGTATTTTGATAGGGATTGCATTGAATTTGTAGATTGCTTTTGGAAGTATGGCCATTTTCACAATATTGATTCTACCCATCCACGAGCATGGGATGTGTTTCCATTTGTTTGTGTTGTCTACGATTTATTTCAGCAGTGTTTGGTAGTTTTCCTTGTAGAGGTCTTTCAACTCCTTGGTTAGGTATATTCCTAAGTGTTTTTTTTTTTTTTTTTTTTGGCAGCTATCGTAAAAGGGGTTGAGAGGGGTTGAGTTCTTTTTTTTTTTTTTTTTTTTTTTTTTATGAGATGGAGTCTCGCTCAGTAGCCCAGGCTGGAGTACAGTAGCGCAATCTCGTCTCACTGCAAGCTCCGCCTCCCAGGTTCAGGCCATTCTCCTGCCTCAGCCTCTTGAGTAGCTGGGACTACAGGCGCCCGCCACCACGCCCGGCTCATTTTTTGTACTTTTAGTAGAAACGGGGTTTCACCGTGTTAGCCAGGATGGTCTCGATCTGCTGACCTCCTGATCCGCCAGCCTCGGCCTCCCAAAGTGCTGGGATTACAGGCGTGAGCCACCGTGCCTGGCCAGGGTTGAGTTCTTGATTTGATTCTCTGCCTGGTCGCTGTTGGTGTATAGAATTTCTTTCATCTACTTGTTCAATTCTATTACTGAGACTTTTCAGAGCATTTTGCATTTCTAAAAATGTGTCAAAAGTTTCCTGAATTTTTTATTTTTTTTTCTTTAAGCTATCTATTTCCTTGAATATTTCTACCTTCTCTTATTGCATCGTTTTTTGGACTTCCTTGCATTGGGCTTTGCCTTTCTCTGGTGCCTCTCTGATTAGCTTAATAACCAACCTCCTGAATTCTTTCTCAGGTAAATCAAGGATTTCTTCTTGGTTTGGATCCATTGCTGGTGAACTAGTGTGATTTTTTGGGGGGTGTTAAAGAGTCTTGTTTTGTCATATTACCAGGGTTGATTTTCTGGTTTCTTCTCATTTGTGTAGGCCCTGTCAGAGGGAAGGTCTAGGGCTAAAGGCTGTTGTTCAGATACTTTTGTCCCACGGGGTGTTCCTTTGATGTAGTATTCTCCCCCTTTTCCTAGAGATGTGGCTTTCTGTGAGCTGAACTGCAGTGATTGTTGTCTCTCTTCTGGGTCTAGCCACCCAGCGAGTCTACCCGGCTGTGGGCTGGTGCTGGGGGTTGTCTGCATGTAGTCCTGTGATGTGAACCATCTATAGGTCTCTCAGCTGTGGATACCAGCACTTGTTCTGGTGGAGATGGTTGTGGGGGCGGGGGGTAGCGGGGTTGCAATGGACTCTGTGAGGGCTCTTAGCTTTGGTGGTTTAATGCTCTATTTTTGTGCTGACTGGCCTCCTGCCAGGAGGTGGCACTTTCCAGAGACCATCAGCTATAGTAGTATGGAGAGGGACGAGCCATGGGCGGAGCCCTAGAACTCCCAAGATTATATGCCCTTTGTCTTCCACTACCAGGGTGGGTAGAGAAGGACCATCAGACTGGGGCAGGGTTACGCACGTCTGAGCTCAGGCTCTCCTTGGGTGGGTCTTGCTGCGGCTGCTGTGGGGAATGGGGATGAGACTCTCAGGTCACTAAAGTTGTATACCTACTGATTATGGGTGCCTCTGCTGACTCATGCTGGTTGTCAGGGAAGTGGAAGAAAGCCAGCAGTTACAGGACTCACTCAGCCCTCACACAAACGGAAGGGCCCGGTCTCACTCCTACCGCGCCCCCCACAACAGCCCTGAGTCTGTTTCCAGGTGATGGTCGAGAGGGGTTTGAAAATTTGCCCCAGGCTACCCGCCTTCCAGCTGCCGCAAGAAAAAGGCGTGGTTCTTCCCCCACTGAGGAGTCTGCACACCGGATTTGCATCTTCCCCTGAGTTCTGGCCTGGAGGCTTCTCGCCCGTGCAAATTGTTACAAAGTTCAGCTACAGGGTTCCTTCTTTCTGTGGAGTTTTACCATCTGCTCCTCTGGCCACCCTCCTGATGGATCCCTGTGGTGCCAGGCAGGAATGACCTGCTTAAGGACCCAGCGAGCTCCCAGGACCTTTCTGCTGCTTCCTCTACCCATATATTTTGCTTGGTTCTCTACATTGACTCAGCTCCAGGTAAGTTTGGAAATTTCTCCTGCACACAGCCCTTCAGTTTCTCCAGTGGGGGTGTGTGTTTGGGAGAGGAGGGTCTCGGGAGAGGAGGGTCTCCCTTTCTCACTTCCACAGTTGGGGCATTCACAGTATTTGGGGTGTCCCCTGGGTCCTGCAGGAGCAGCCTGCTTCCCTCAAAAGGTCTGTGGGTCCTCTCAGGATTGCTGGTTTGTTCTTGCAGTCGATCTGGAGCTAAAATTCACAATGTGAGCCTCTGCACACCGCTCTGTCCGGAGCTGCAATCTAGTCCTGCCTCCTGTCTGCCGTGATTGATCCTCCATTTGATCATTTTTTCTTGAAGCACAAGAAGCTTCAAACATCTAAGAGTATTCAAGCTTATTGTGCTGGTTACCTAGTTCTATAAAGGATTATGAGTTGCCCAGTTATCATTTTCCTAAATTTCTATGAATAAATGGAGCCCGAGAAAGAAAGTTCTTTTGGGGCAGTAAGAATGCTATAGCCACATGTAAATGTCCAAGAAACCATGGAAGCTGCAATGCACATTCTAGTTTTAATTTCAATAATTAAAAAACCTTAGAAACACAAGCAAAGAAGCGGGGGTATTTATCTATTTAACGGCGTTTCTGAATTAAACTTCCTCTCCTTTATCCACCAAAATATCTGTAAATACTGCAAGGTTCTGTGTGATAAAAGACATGGTGCAGTCTTTTGAATGAATTCTCAATAAGGAATGTAATTAGAGTCATGTTTTCTGATAGGAGTGATGCTCTGAGTCAATCATCCATGGCATCTTAGCGGTTTCATTGATAATGGAATTCATAGAATACATTCTTAAAACTAGAGACTGAACATACAGTCACAAAAAAAGGGTAACTGAGGAAAAAGAAATTAATTCAAAACATAAGATTTTATTATATAATGGGAGAATAAATGATTATGGAGTTGTGTAAATCCTTAAGCCATCTTGATCTAAAACCATTATCATGTAGTTATCTAAGATTTAAAACTTGATCAAGGAAAGATATAAATATTTTTTGTTAAATAATGGATACAAAATTGATAGAAACAGTTATTTGGGATTTCGAGGATGTGTGTGTGTGTGTATATGCATGTGCAAATGTATTCAATAGAGTATTTTTAAAGCAAGACTTCCAATAGAATGCAGCCATAAAAAAAAACAACATCGTGTCCTTTGCAGGAAGATGGATGGAGGTGGAGGCCATTATCCTTAGCAAACTAACACAGGAACAGAAAACCAAACAGCCAAATACCACTTGTTGTCACTTTTAAGTGGGAGCCAAATGATGAGAACACATGGACACACAGAGGGCAATAACAGACATTGGGGCTGACCTGAGGGTAGAGGTTGGGAAGAGGGAGAGGAGCAGGAAAAAATACTAAGGGGTACTAAGCTTAATACCTGGGTGAAGAAATAATCTGTACAACCACTGTGACACGAGTGTACCTACAAAGGAAACCTACACACGTACCCCTGAACTTAAAGTAAAACTTTAAAAAAAGAAATTGGGCTGGGCGCAGTGGCTCATGCCTGTAATCCCAGCACTTTGGGAGGCCGAGGCGGGTGGATCACGAGGTCAAGAGATCAAGACCATCCTGGCCAACATGGTGAAACCCCGTCTCTACTAAAAATACAAAAATTAGTCTGGCGTGGTGGCGGGCGCCTATAGTCCCAGCTACTTGGGAGGCTGAGGCAGGAGAATCGCTTGAACCTGGGAGGCAGAGGTTGCAGTGAGCCGAGATAGCGCCACTGCACTCCAGCCTGGCTACAGAGCGAGACCCTGTATCAAGTAAAATAAATAAATAAATAAAAATTCAAAAAGAAACTGCCAGTACAAAGAGGATCTAACATGTTTTTCTTGTTGCTTCTTTCCTATTTTCATTCTAATTTATCAATCCTACTGAAAAGCTTAGACTAAGGTTTAGTTTCTTACTGAATATAATTTTCATTTTTATTATTTAATCCAATGTAAATTTTTATTAGACTTTCTCAATTTTAATACCAATTTCTCTGCATTTTCTAATGAGTTTCATCACTGTGGGGTACTGTATATATTGCTATCAGATGGGTAGGTGGAGTGCATGTTAGTTATCAGACTTCTCATAAATAATGCATATTCACTTAGGCAGTTTGGGTCAATACTGAAAGTTATTTCTTAAGGAAAGTAGAAATTATCAAGTTAAAGAATAGGAGAAAGCAAGTTGAAAAGAGAAAGGTGCTGAATTGTTGATCTTCCAGAGAATAAGAATGTGTGATGACTGCTGGAACACTCTGGGTAAATTTTTCTATTATGCTTTTGATGTTTAAATACTGAGCTTCATATTCAAAAGCTAGTTAATTGAAGAGGTTTTCCTGAAAGCTGTAGTAGAAAGACTCATGACCAAGCTACCTAATAACTTAATTATCTGGGTTTTATCATAATACCTAAATCAAAGAGAGGTTTCAAAAGAAATGGGAAGTTTCCATGTTGGTTAGAGTTGAATGTGGCTGATTTCTCATTTACTATTAATGAAATAGGAGTTAGTTTAACTGGCAGGAAATTAAACAATATAAAGCTAAAATCATTACATTTGTATATTTTATTAGGTATAGTAATTATACCTCTAGTAATATGCATTTTCTTACTTAAGGTAATAATTTAAAATGTGATTAGGTATTAGATACATAGACATCCAGTATGTTGTTCATTATGGGTAAAAAACCAACATAAATGTCTAAAATTATACTGTTTTGGAAAAATATTTAACAACCCATAAAATGATCACAAAAATGATATTAAAATTGAAAAGAATAATAAAAATTAGTATATACCCTATGAATTCATTTTGTAAAATATCATTAAAAAATAATAAAACTATGCATATATAATACATTAACAATGCTTACCTCTCCATATAAGGATTATAAGTGTTTATAAATATTTTTTTCTATTGCTTATGTTTATTTTGTGAGTGTCCTAAAATTAACATATTGCTTTTGCATGAGGAAATGAAATGAATAAATTTTAAAAATATTTAATAAAGTTTATTTTTCCATACAATTTATTTTTATTTTATTTAAATAAAATTTATTTTTCAATTCTTATATATTTACAGAACAATTTAGCAGAAAGTACATAAAGTTTAGTATATCTACCCCACACCCATCCCAGACACACAGATTTTCCTATAATTAACATCTTGCTTTTATTTGGTACATTTCTTACAATTAATGAGCCAATACTGGTAAGTTTTTCAGAACTATCATTTATACTTTTGAATTTTAATAAAGTCAAATTTATCAATTTTTTTTTCTTTAATCACACTGTTAGTGTTATATCTAAAAGCTCATTGACAAACCTAATGTCATTTAGGTTTTTTCCAATGCTGTATTCTGAAATTTGTATAGTTTTGTGTTTTGCACTTAGATTTATTTCATATTAATTTTTGTGCCATGCGTAAGGCTATGTCTAGATTCATATTTTTGCATATAGATATCAAATTGTTCCAGCACCATTTGTTGAAAAGATTATTCTTTCTCCGTTAAATTGCCTTTGCTTTTTTGAAACAGATAAGTTGGCAATATTTGTGTTGCTCTCTATTCTGCTCTACTTATCAATTTGTCTATTACTTCCCTAATACCGTGCTATCTTGAATGCTGTAGCTTTGTAAGTTTTAGAGTCAGATAGTGTCATCCTTCTGACTTTGTTCTTCAATATTGTGTTGATTACACTAGGTCTTTTCTCTTTCCTTATAAACTTTAAAATCAATTTGTTGACATCCACAGAATAACTTGCTGGGATTTTGATGGGGATTATATTGAATTTATAGATCAATTTGACGAAAATTGGTATATTAAACATTTTTATGTCTTTCTATTCATGAATATAGAATATCTGTCCAATTTTAAAGATCATCTTTGATGATCTTAATCAAAGTTTTGTAGATTTTCTCTAATATGTAAAGTATCCTCTCTCTATATATGTTGTGTGTGTCCCTTTTTTGGTGTTAATATAAATGGTGTGTTTAAAATTTTAAATTCCGATTGTCCATTGTTACTATATAAGAGAGCAATTGACTTTTGCATACTGACTTTGTACCTTCAGTCTTGCTAAACTCACCTACTAGTTAAAAGATTTTTATGAAGAGGGCTAATTCATTGATATTTTCTACATAAACAATGATGTCATCTGTGAACAAAGACTATGCAAGTCTAAGAATATTTTCAAAAAAACTATACTGCTTCAAAGATAGCGCACATAGAAATCAACAGAATACTTTAAATTCTTCCCTCAATTCTTATAACATTGTTGCCATTTTTTTACTTATCCATATGCTGTGGATGTGTGAATACACACACATATATATATATTTATAACATTGTTATTACTGTAAACAGATATCTGTTAGATAGAAATAAGAAAAATAAAATATTTATTTGCCTTTTTATGATTTCTTTTCTGGACTTCCTTCTTTAAGAAGATCCAAGTTTTTGACCTATATTATTTTTCTTCTCTCTGAAGAACTTCTTTTACCATTTTTGGCAAGACTGAGTTAATGGCTGCATTTACACTCAGTTTTTGTTTGAGAAAGTCTTTATTCTTCACCTTCAAAGTATAAATTTATTGGGCACAGAATCCTAATTTGCCAGTGTTTTGTTTTTATTTTCTTTGAACAGTTTAAATATTTCCCTTCATTTTTTTTCTTGCTTGCGTGTTTCTGAAGATAAGTCCAATATAACAATTTTCTTTATTTCTCTATAGGTAAGGTGTTTTTTGCTGTTGTTCTTGTTTTCTTTTGTTTTTCCTTCTGGCTTCTTTCACAATTTTCTCTTTGCCTTTGATTTTTCTATAGTTTGACTATGATATGCTATGCTATAATATATATCTTTTAAATTTTTTCTGCTTGGCATCCTCTGAGCTTCCTGCATTTGTGGTTCTATTTCTGACCTTAATTTTGGAACATACTCAGCCATTATTATTTCAAGTATTTGCTTCTTTCTCTCTTTTTTCTCCTTCTAGTATTTCCATTATATGTATGTTAAACCTTTTGTAATTGTCCTACAGTACTTGGATATTCTATCCTATTTTTAATTTTCCTTT
This sequence comes from Pongo abelii, assembly GCF_028885655.2. NCBI lineage: Eukaryota > Metazoa > Chordata > Mammalia > Primates > Hominidae > Pongo > Pongo abelii. The sequence continues at coordinate 23,273,493 of NC_071990.2, forward strand.
TTTTTTTAATTTGGCTAAGTTTCTATTAATATATTGGCTGTGTCCAGCCTACTGATGATCTATCAAAGGCATTCTTCATTTCTGTGACAGTGTTTATGATTTTCAACATTTCCTTTTCATCCTGTTAGAGATTCCATTATCTCTGCTTACATTACTCACATATTATTGCATGTTATCTACTTTTACCGTTTGATTCCTTAGCATATTCATCATAGCTACTTTACATTTAGAGTCTGATAATTTCAAAATATTCACTGGTTTGGGTGTTTGCTTTGTCTCTGTAGCTCATTTTCTCTTTCCTTTTAGCATGCCTTGTAATTTTTTGTTGTAAACTATAAATAATGTGTTGGTTAATAGGAACTAAGCTATGTAGGCCTTTAGTGTGAGATTTTATGTTTATTTGCCTAAGAGCTCATCTGTGTTTACTGTTTTCTGTAGCTGTAGTTGTCATAGGCTTCAATGGCCTCTATTGTCGTTGTTTTTGTCTCTTTGCTGTTTTTGGATTTCCCTAGAATCTCCTTCTTAAATAGAGTCTGAGGCTTGCAGTTCTTCCAGTAATCCACTGTTATTATACTGGAGCTCTGTGGTGAACAAAGGTAGGAAAGGTGAAGCAGTGTATAACCTTATGATTAAGTCTCAGTCTTTTCAGTCTTATAATGGATTTGTGCTCCTTGGCTGTGACCTTCACAAGTACTTCTTGCCTGCTTTTCCCATTTATGAGAGGCAGCAAGGCTAGAGGGGGCTGGATTTGGGTAATTTATTTCAATGCTCTGGTGAAGTTATTTCCCTTGCTAGGTAGGCTTCTGTTGTGGGGAATGCTCTGGATTATTTTAAATGGTTGCTTTTCCTCAGGATATTTCAGAATGGTTACTTTTTTCATCCCACTGGCTAAACCGTTTTTAAATCTTTACCTTGAGCAGTTTGTGGGGCTACTGAAGGTAAAATTCACAAAAGTATGGGGCACCGGGGGATTGGCCCTCAAAATCTTCTCACTGTCAAGTAGTCTGAAGTAAGCCTCCAAGAACTGGTCAAAGTTAAGCATTCTTATGAATTACTGGCTCCAGAGGCTTCATCTTCAGGGAAGCCAAACTATATTCTCTGTATTTGCCTGTTTCACTAGTATTTAAGGTTGGTTTTTAAGGTTAGTGGTTTGTCCAGCTCAATTCTCATGGATCTAAGTCATTCATTTTCAGTTTAGTTTTTTGGTTGTTTGTTGGGTGAAGGTGGATGAGAATGACTTTTAAGTCCTATGTTCATCATAGTAGAAATCAGAATGTGAAAGCTCCAAAAGTTATTTTTTAAGTGGAACTTTAAAATGACCCCAGATCATTTATTGTTAGTATTTATTGATATAAAGCCCCTACTACTAGGAAACTCTGAGTGGTGTTCAAGAGTAATAGGCTTGGAAGTCTAATTTCAATTCAACCACTTACTGATTGTGTCAACTTGGCAGACTGGCTTTATTCCTGTGCTTTATTTTACTTATGAATAAGAGAGAGACACTGGTAATATCAACCATAGTGTTCTTGTGAAATTTAAATGAAGGTGACACAGAACAAAATCTCAGAACAATGTAAGTTTTTGGTAATAACAGCTGTAATTATTATTTTCACTAGCAATTATTTTATACTACAGGAACTAAAGAAATGATTGTGTAGCATTCATCAGTGATATGGGATTCAAATTTATTTACACCTGATCTGGATTCCTAGCTTCAGTGTAACCTCGAGTGTTTGAATCAACTGCTTGATCTCCGCTACTTTCTTTGTAAAGTAGTACTGATAATTTTTAACCTGAAGTTGGTCATGGAGACAAATACATTACATACGTAGAGTTAGTTCGGCACAATGCCTGAAACTCAGCACTCAAAAAGTGCTGCTAATCCTTATCAGTAGCAAATAGTAACTAGGTTTGACCTACATTTTGACGTAGCTTTGTTTAGAGTCTCCTTTGTGTTATGTTGAAGTTGATAAACAGCTGGAAGAGGCCACAAGAATGTCTTAACTTGTTCTTACCTTTTTCCCTACATCATTTGGGATTGGCCAGTACAGTGATCAGTGACAGAAAATCTGTCTAAATTATACTTGTAAAACATTGATTCATAAACTCAGCACATACTTAGTGAGTTTGTATTCTACAAATGTTAAATAAAGGGTTTGCAATTTACAAATTGGTGGGTTTTTTTCCTTAAAAAACAATTAATTATTTTATATATTTGAAAAAGCAAATTTTTTTCTACCCTCAAAATTTGGTAAACTGTAGTTAAAAATGCAAGTTCCTTTTTTACTTAATTATCTTAATATTTCTATCAAATAAATTTTGATGAGAAACTTCAGGGAGATTGATGTATTTGGGGGTAAACAATAAATGGTGAAAATCAAGATGTTTTGTGCAAATCCGGTGTTTTCCAATGTCCCTCTCGGTTAAGTAGGTATCTTTATTCAAAATGCATGTGCTTTGTGGCCACACATCAGTGAATAATAATTGTCATCCAATTCACAAAGAAATACAATTATATATTTAAAAATACTGTAAAAATGCAGAACATAAAATGTACCATATTAATAATTTCTAAGTGTACAGCTCATTAGTGTTAAGTACGGACCCACTGTTGTACAACCAATCTCCAGAACTTTTTCATCTTGTAAAACTGACACTCTGTACTTATTAAGTAATAACTTCCCATTTCCCTCTCTCACAGCCCCTGGAAACCATTCTACTCTCTGTCTCTATGAATTCAACTACTCTAGATATCTCATATGAATGGAATTATACAGTATTTATATGTTTCTAACTGGCTTATTATGTTATAGCATGTGTCAGAATTTATTTCCTCTTTTAGGCGGAATAATATTCTATTGTGCATATACACTGCATTTTGTTTATCCATTTGTCCATTGATGGACACTGAGGTTGCTTTCACTCTTGGCTATTGTGAATAGTGCTACTGAATAGTGCTGCTATGGGCATGAATGTACAGATATCTCACTGAGATCCTTCTTTTAATTCTTTTGGATATATACCCAGAAGTGGAATGTCTGGAGTATATAACAGTTCTATTTTTAAGTTTTTTGAGGAACTGCCATACTGTTTTCCATAGTGTCTGCACCACTTCACATTCCCACCAAGAGTCTCCAAGTATTCCAATTTCTCCACGTTAACCCAACACTTGTTATTTCCTGTTTTTTTTTTGTTTTTTTTTTAATGGATATGAGATAATATCTCAATGTGCTTTTTTACTTGCATTTCCCTAATGGTTAGGGATGTTAAGAATCTTTTTACATGCTTGTTAGCCATTTGTATATCATCTTTGGAGAAACAGAATTATACCTTATAGAAAAAAGGTAAAGAAAATACAAAGTTTTGTGAACCACCTTTTTAAATAAAATGTGTGTTTTCATGGCCATTTATCTGCAAACTAATATATTTCTTATATTTTTAACATATCAGTCCCTCCCCATAGGTTTCTTTTAAGGGTGAATCAAGTTTCTACCATAAGCTAGCACTTCCATCTTTTCCTGCTTCTCAATAATTTTTTTTATATTTAAAGTAGCCAATTAGCACTTCTTCCCATAATTTATGAGAATTAAAAAGATTGTTTAAAGCAAAAGTAAAAAGAAAAAGAAATTGAACAACATAGAAACTCCTAATGATATTTTTTGGCTAGCATTTTGTTCAATTGTATCCAATATGTGAGTAGTAGAAAGAGCAACAATCACCTTTAAAAAGTCAATCTGGTTATTATATCCTAAATCCCTACCAGTACCTAAAAACTGTCTACTATAAAATGTCTACCAGTACCAAAGATGAGCAAGCCTGCCTTTTACTGCATTGCAAATATTTGTATTATGTACACTTGTGGATTTTCTCACTACCCTACTTACTCTTAAACTTATGTGCACAGTACTAATCTAGCCATGTGATTCTCTGGGTACAATTCAAAATTTTGCTTCCTAAGACCCTTAGGTAGATTTTATTCTTTGGTTATTTTTCTTTTGGCATTTTAATGATATATCTTTTAGAAGAAACTTGCATACTATATAAATTAAATGTATTTGAAGGACTTGAAGGAAATAAAGGCCCATAACCTCAAATCGTTCATAAAATTAAGCTTGAAAATGACCTGTGAGATAAACAAAAACACATTCATTTTATTCCAGTATCCCATGTCTTCCACTCTTGCACCATTGCCTCTCTCTTAGCTCATATCTATGTTTGTATAGGGATTCTAAATAATTAACTAAAAGAAGAGTGGGAAAAATACTATTTTGGTTTATAGATTGGTCAGCTTGTTATGTCAGAGCAAGCCCCAAATGGGTGACAGCTGCATTATAGAGTAGACTTATTCAGAGATAGCCTTAAAAGATAATGGTGACAAAACAATCTTCCCAATGGGCAGAGCTATAGGAATGCATCTGGTCATCCATTTTATGTGCAAAGAGAAGTTCCCTGAAGTTAGTGTATTTATGGCTGCAAATGGCCTGATTAGTCTAAGGCCTAGAGAAAAAAAGATGAAAAAATAATAGACAATGAGGTCCGAGTTGAGGCAAATAGATAAATATATGGTAATGAGAATCAAGTGTGTAGATTTATAGATTTATGTACGGCATGTAAACACCCACAGACAACATCCACCACAGAAAAGGGACTAAACAGCCAACTATAAAATATGGTGTAGCCAGTTGACTCAGCCAGCTTCTGTGATCAGCCATCCTAGAGCGGGCGTAATGAACACATGAAATGACCATGACAGCAAGACAAGCGCTATGCATGGGCCCAGCGGAATGAACTCTCAATTACCGAGGCTGAGCTACACATTGCTCATGTTCACTGTCTAACCTTTCAGCAGCAAAAACTAGCGTGGAGCCCACAGTGTGGCACTGTGTCTCAAAGACGTCAATTGACTTCTTCATGGAAACTGACTACATTTGGTTTCTTCCATCCTGAGAGAGCCAGCATTTTATTCTTAGAATTCATTTTTTTCAGGTACAGTTTCCTTTTCCAGCACCAGTGTTCAACATGGAATTCTACATAATATCATGTTATATTAAGAAACTCACTATATATGAAGGGAAATGTGAGAGTGAGCCCCAAACCAAGGAATTCATTCTTTGTGCTCCATACTGGCCACCCAAAAGCTGGATTAATAGAGAATGAAAATGGCCTGCTAAAGGTGTAACTGGGCCAAGTGTGGTGGCTCACACCTGTAATCCCAGCACTTTGGGAGGCAGAGGCAGGTGGATCACCTGAAAAGTCAGGAGATCGAGACCAGCCTGGTCAACATGGTGAAACCCTGTCTCAACTAAAAATACAAAAATTAGCTGGCGTGGTGCCAGGCGACTGTAATCCCAGCTACTTCAAAGGCTGAGGCAGGAGAATTGCTTGAGCTTGGGTGGTGGAGGTTGCAGTGAGCTCAGATTGCGCCATTGCACTATTGCCTGCGCGACAAGAGTGAAACTCCATCTCAAAAAAAAAAAAAAAAAAGTAAAGGTGCAACTGATGGGTCAACATGGAGGGAACAGTTCCATTCTACAGGACACCATCCATATGTTGAACCAAAACTTCTGCATAGCTCCATGTCCCAAATATGATGATTACATAAGTCTGGGAAACCAGGAAGTCAGTGCAATGGTGGACTCATTTACAACTCACCAAGAGCCACCAGAAGAATTGATTTTTCCCATTCTTACAATTTTAGGACGTGTAGGGTTAGAGATCTTGGCCATCAAGGAGTGTACTTTCATCAGGGGACATAGCAAGAGCTCCACTGAACAATAAGCTTTGGTTGCCATTTTGGCATATTGGTACTTTTGTGTGTACAGGAATCAAGATGCAAGACTAAGTGTTGTCATTTTGTATGAATAATTGACCCTGATCAACAGGATGAGGCAAAGACATTACTACCTGGGGGGTAATATTTGTGGAACTGGAACCCAGGTGATCCATTTGGACACATCTTGATGCTCTCTTGCCCAACTGTGGCTTTAAAAGGGCAGTTGGAGCAACCTTGGCTTGAGATGGTATGATAACCAAAGACTCAAGCTGCTCATAGATGTGGATCTGCATTATACTAGCAGATAGTTTTCCAAGGACAGCAGAAATGGTAATGTCGATTAAGGAGTATCTAGAATGGATAGTGGAAATAGAAAATTATGAGTGTCAGTTGTGGCCCTGAAACCAACTATAGCAGTGGGGACTGCCATTCATTTTACTAATCTCCTCCTTCTAACTTTTGCCTCAAAGAGAATCCCACTGGAATCCTGGAGAAGATCTTTCTCAAATGTAAAAGGGAAAATCGGCCAAAGTAACTGTTGTCTATGGAGATATGTCATCCAGATTCCCTTTCAGGAAAAACTTGATGCACAGCTATGAGAAGTGAGGTCAACAGGCAGCCTCAACTTTAGACAGGGTTGGCTGCAACTCCAGAGAGCTGCTTCATTTAAGGTCATGCACTTTCCAGGACAGCCCACTTGTGGAGATCAAGCAAGATAAGGGTATAAAAGCCCAGCTATTTTGGTCTTAAAGGGATCCCGCATACTATTGCCTTACACTAAGATGAGTAAGGTGTGACAGTGGGTACATGGCCAGAGCAATCATTTGTTCTGCCATATGCAACATCACCCGGAGTAGCCAGTTAATAAGTTCTGGAAATGGATAATGGGGATGGTTGCACAACATTGTGAATGCACTTAATACCACCAAACTGTACAGTTAAATTGGTTATAAAGGAAAGTTTTATGTTATGTATATTTTACCACAATGTTACAAATCAAGGACTTATGTTGGTAAAAGTGTGTAGGATCTTAAGGCTCTTTTAGAATATAGAATAGAATTCAGAATATAGATAGCCATTTAAAATTCAGCTATGGTGACAGGTAGGGGAAAACTTTTTGCAAAACTGTGGTAGTATGTTCACATGCACAGTATGTGAAACTGAACTATTTGTGTAACTAGACCTTTATGGCAGTGTATCCCCAACAGCTAAAATACATGAGCCTGAGAACTCAGGAATTGAAGTATGATTAACCTCACTCACCATCACTCATATTGACTCATTTGTGTATCTGTGCTTCCCATTTGTGCAACTTATGGGAACCAAGAAATCTGATAAAATCAAAACCTTATGTAATGATCCCTTAACCAACAACAACCAAGAAATCTTGCCTCTTGGTAGTAGGAGTCGGAGTGGAAGAGAAAGAATTTCTGCAAGGGGATGAAATAAAAATACTAGTGAAATTGAAGAAACTAGGAACTACCTGCTTATTTGGGGCTTCTTATTCTGGTGTACTAACAGGCAAGTAAAGAATTTTATACATTAGTGATTATCTGATCACCCTGATAACCCTTAGTAGGAAGAGATACATTAAGGGACCAAGGGATTCTTGATGGTTGTATGCCTGATAATAACTGGAAACTGATATTTGCAATAATCATAGGCTAACAGGTAAAACTGAACTGAATGTTCCAACCACAAAATCAACCAAAGCCAAAGTACTGACTGGAGGTGAGTAAAAAGTAGACTGAGGGGCACAGGAGAGAAATGATGATATTAATTATGACACAGGCCTGGCAGTAGCAGAGGAAACTGTATTTTACTCCCCCAACACTCTTCCATTGTGACTTTTGTGGAGATCAAGGCATGCCACCATCCTAAAGAGTCTATAATGAACTGGATATGCATAGATGATAAGGGAGAAGGCAGAGTTGGAGTGTATTATAAAACCTCTTGTGCCCCACCTCAAAGCTCTGTTCTCAGCTGCTGTTTTTGTTTGTTTTGTTTTGTTTCTGTTTTACTTTGTTTAGTCATATGTTATTTTCACAACTGTGGGAAGAAAAAGTGACAGCACTCATGAATACAAAATAGAAATTTATGTGATTTCTTATGCAAGATTTTGAATATTTTTGAGTATGAACAGTAAGTTAAGTGTGTGTGTTCAAAAGTTGTTAGGAAGTGATTTTACTAAAAGAATCAAATAATCTGATAAAATCAAAACCTTATGTAATGTTCCCTTATACAGCCAACAACTGATTTTACTTCTAGAGTACAAAACTTAAGAATGTATATAACAGAATAGAAACTGACTTTGATGTATCTTAAATTGTTCTCTTCATCTACCTCTAACCTTCAAGGGCTGAACAATTATACAACTCCAGGGGCAACTTTCAGATTGTATTCTATGTGAGTTTTCTGCCTGGAATTGTGCAATGAGAAAAGCCTCCACCAGCATCTGTTTTGAAGAATCTGTAGCTATTATCTAGTTTATTTCATTATCTTTCTAGCAAAAGCTCAGCCTTTCAGGACTATTATAGTCATAGCTTTAAATACATTACAAAACCATGATTTAAGGCCTGTTACAAGCCCATATATTAGAGAAGAAAAACCAGTGGGGAAATAATTGGCTCAAGTCCTCCAGTTGAGATCATGGTCAGAGGGTGTAATGGTTGCCAGAAACCTTGGAAAAACATCATATCTACACATCACTACACCCTTCACCACAAATAAATAAGGCAATACAAGGCTAACATATTTCCACCTTTTCCAAAATCAAGTCAGTAACAACCACCCTGGGCAGGCCAGATTGTTAAGTTTCATGTCCAAATGCACAATGAAACGGCTTAAGTCATAGGTGAGAGAGAGCATCCTACAACCCATTTTAACAAGTGATTTTTTGTGTGACATTCTCTATGAACTAGAGTTATTAAATTTAAAAACATCCTGAAGTAGAACAGCTAAAATGCTTAAAAGCACATCTTTGAGGAAACTGGGTGCATCTTTATTTTTATTTGGATCAAAACTGGAGCTAGAACTAGAAATAGTCTTCAATTCCAAGATATTGTAGAACTTGTTACTGTAATTTATCATGAACATTTGAGTAGACCCTATAAAAATATTGTTATTATAATTAACTTTTGGAAGAGAGGTATAGAGAGGTATAGAAAATAGAATTATTAAACATTACCGTTATTTTAAAATACATTCTCATTATTGGATTATTCTGCCCTGGTTTTATTTAATTATTTTATTTTTAATAATCAACACCCATGAACACATCACTCAACAGAAAAGCTAAAATCTCAACAATGAAATACAGCTGACCATTAGGTCTTCCTGCAGTGCATACACTTCAATCTCTGTAGTGGGATAAACATCATCCAAAATGTTTTTTTATTCTTTTCTTGCTTTCATTTTTTTAAACAGCTTTATTGAGATGTAATTGACATACAATAAACTGCACTTGTTTCAAGCATACAATTTAGTGAAATCTTACATTTACTTATGTATATACATATAAATGCATACAAATATATGTGCAATAATCAACACAAACTATCATCCCCAAAAGTTCCTCATGCCCCACTGTGATTTTATCATCCTTCTTACCTGCTCCTTTTTGCACCACTCCTTGATCCTCAGGCAATAACTGATCTACTTTCTGTCAGTATAGATTAGCTCACATTTTCTAGAGGTTAGTATAAATGTAAACATACAAAATATATTGGATTTTTTCCTCTGGCTTCTTTCACTGAGAATAATGCTTTGGGGACTCATCCATTTTGTTGTGTGTATCAGTGTTCATTCCTTTTTGGTACTGAGTAGTATGCCAGTATATGGATAGGCCACAATTTATCCATTCACTTGTGGGTGGACATTTGAATTGTTTCAGATTTTGGGCTAATACAACCAAAGCTTCTACGAACATTTGTGTACAAGTGTTTGTATGGCCACAGGCTTTCATCTGTCTTGGGAATTTTCTCAGGAGCAGAATGGCTAAATTGTATGATAGGTATAATTTTTAAAGAAACCGCCAAGCTCTTTTCTGAAACATGTGTATCATTTTACAGTCCTACCAGTGTTTGAATGTTCCAGCTGATACACTTCCTAGTCAGCCTTTTCTATAAGTTTTTTTTTTTAACTTTTACAAATTTTAAAAGGTGTTTGATGTTGTTTCATTATGGTTTTAATTTGCTTTTCCTTAATAAGTAAATGATGTTGAACATGTTTTATCTACCTATTTGCCAGTCATATATCCTCTTTGGTGAAATGTCTATTTAAATCTTTGATTATTTTTAAAATTGAACTGTTTATTTTCTTTTTGAGTTTTGAGAGTTCTTCATATGTTCTGCTTACAAATCTCTGGTCAGATCACGTTATTTGCAGATGTTTTCTCCAATGCTCTGATTGCCATTTCATTTTCTTGACAGTGTTTTCAAAGAGCATAAGTTCTTAATATTTATGAAGTTCAATTAGTTAATTTTTCATTAATGGATAATGCTTTTGGTGTATGTTTAAAAAAAATCTTTGAATAACTAAAGTCACAAAGATTTTTTTTTTATCTTTTCTAGAAGTTTTATAGGTTAAGTTTAACATTTAGGTGTATGATCCATTTGATTTATTTTTATGTGGTGTATAGATCAAAGTTGACTTTTCAAGTGAATATCCAATTGTTCCAGCAGTACTCTTTGAAAATCTGTTCTTTTCTGCTGAGCTATATTTGCACCTTTGTCAGAAATCAATTTATAATATAAATTGGGACCATCTCTGGGACTCTCTGTTCTGTTCTATTGATTTACTTGTCTATCTTGATGACAACACTACACTTCCTTGATTACCCTTGATTAAAACTTGAAATCAGGTATTAATCTTTCAAAAATATTTTTTCTTTTAAAAGTTGTTTTGATTCTTCTAGGTTCTTTGAATTTCCATATGAAATTTATAATCAGTTTGCCATTTTCTACAAAGAGAACCCTGCTGATAGTTTGATTTAAAATATTTTAATTTACAGAACTCTTTTAGTTTGATTTAAAATATTTTAATTTACAGAACTCTTTTCAGGAAAATTTAAAAGCTATTAGTATTGAATTTTTCCATCTATGAACACAGTATTCCATCTGTTTAATTATTTAATTTCTCAGCAATATTTTGCAGTTTTCAGTATATATATCTTTCACACTTTTTTCAAGTTTATTCCTATGTATTGCATATTTTTGATGCTATTTTAAATGCTTTTAAAATTCAAGTTTGTTTTTTGTTGTTGTTATTCGTATTCCTGATCTTAGGGAGAAAATGTTTAATATTTCTTCATTAAGTATAATTTTAGTTATAGGGTTCTCATAAATATTCTTTATCAAGCAGAAATTCACTTTTATTTCAGTTCGCTATGCATTTTTATCAGCAATTAATTTTGGATTTTGTGAAATGCTTTTTCTTCATCTATTGAGATGATTACATGTATTTTCTTTTTGAGTCTGTTAATAATAATGAATTATGTTTATTGATTTTCAAATATTCAGTTAACCTTGCATTCCTGCAGCCAACCCCACTTGATAGATTACTCTCTCACTGTATCCTTCTCTCTCCTCTCTCTCTCTGTCTCTGTCTCTTCTCACTCTGTGCATGTGTGTGTGTCTCTCCATGATTTATTTGCAAAAATCAAGACTATAATTTTCTTGTAATGTCTCTGGTTTTGCCAATATTATTTGTTCTCTAAACATTTGGTAAAATACAACATTGGGTCTAACTGGGCCTGGAATTTCCTGTGGGAAGACTATTAGCTACATATTCAATTTCTTTTTTTCTTTTTTATTGTTATTATTATTATTATTATACTTTAAGTTTTAGGGTACATGTGTACAATGTGCAGGTTAGTTACATATGTATACATGTGCCATGCTGGTGTGCTGCACCCATTAACTCGACATTTAGCATTAGGTATATCTCCTAATGCTATTCCTCCCCCCTCCCCCCACCCCACAACAGTCCCCAGAGTGTGATGTTCCCCTTCCTGTGTCCATGTGTTCTCATTGTTCAATTCCCATCTATGAGTGAGAACATGCGGTGTTTGGATTTTTGTCCTTGCAGTAGTTTACTGAGAATGATGATTTCCAATTTCATCCATGTCCCTACAAAGGACATGAACTCATCATTTTTTATGGCTGCGTAGTATTCTATGGTGTATATGTGCCACATTTTCTTAATCCATTTTCTGCAGTAGATGAAGGGCTTTTCAGGTTGTTTCATCTTAAATGTGCTCTGGTAGTTTGTATCTTTCAAGAAATTTGTCCATTTCATTTATATTTTCAAGTTTATTTGCATAAAATTGATCATAATATTCCCTTAATCTTTTAATATCTGCAGAATCTAAGTGATGGTACTTCTCTCATTCCTGATATTGATAACTTCAATTGTTTTCTCCTGATCAATCTGGCTAGAAGTTTCTCATTTTTTTCCCATCTTCTCAGTTAACAAACTTTTTGTTTTTCTGCTTCTATTTGAGTGATTTTTTTTCTGTAATATATATTTTATTATCACTTCTAAGAACTGGAGATCTAATTTGTTCCTTTTTTTCTATTTGTTTAAGGTGGAAACAGAGGTAATGGTTTGGGCACCTCTCTGTCTTCTTTTCAATGTAGGCATTTTGTAATATAAAACTTCCCTTAAATATTTTCTTAATGTCAACCAACATATTTTGCTATACTGTGTCTCCATTTTTGTTCAACTCAAAATACGTTCTATTTTCCCTTTTTCTTTCTTTGTTGACACAAGTTATTCAGCATTATGTTCTTTAGTTTCTAATTATTTAGAGGATATTTTGCTATCTTTCTCTTTTTGATTTCTGATATGATTTCATTGTGGTTAGAAAACACCTTGTATGACCTAAATCATGTTAAATAAATTAATACTTGTTTTATAACCCAGAATTTTTTTTTATATATTGTGTTCACTGTGTACTTTTCTGTCTTTGGGTATTTTATAAATATTAAGGTAATTTTATTCAAAGTATTGCTGTAATCTACATTCTTGTTCATTTTCTATCAACTTGCTCAATAATCTCTTGAAAGAAGTATATTGAAATCTTTGATAATATTTGCAAATCTCCCTATCTCTTCCTGCATTTCTATCAGCCTTCGCTTTAAATATTCTGAAGGTCTGTTATTAGTTACATAAAAACTCAGAATTTTTATGTCTTCTTGACTAGCTGACTCTTTGATCATTACATAATAAACATCTTTAATCTTTGCTTTGAAAAATACTTTATCTGATATTAAATAGCCCCTTCAGCTTTCTTTGTTTAGGATTAGAGTGACATACATTTTTCCATTTTAAAATGTTAATTCAGTAAGGTTTTTATATTTAAAGTGTATTTCTTGTGACCACTGTGTAGTGGGGTCTCAGTACATTATCTAATCTGACAATCTCTTTCTTTTAATTGGAAGATTTATGCTATTTACTTATGTTTTGTTTAATTTAAATACCATTGTTATTATTTAAACTTCTTATGTTTAGAATGTTGTAGATTTATCATCAGCACAAGTAAGCATCATGTTGATCTTCTGTAGTCACAACTTCTTTTTGCACCTACCTCTTCCTTAACCACTGGCAACCACTAATCTATTATTTTCTGTAATTTTGTTTTTTCAAGATTGTTATATAAATCAAACTGTACATCATCCTTTGGGATTGATTTTTCTCATGCAACATAATTCTTTGGAGATTCATCCAGGTTACTGTGTGTATCAAAAGTCTAGTTTTTAAATAATGAATGGTATTCTTTGTTACAGATATACAGCAGTTTGTTTAACCATTCACTCATTGAAAGGCATCCATGTTGTTTCAACTAATAAATAAAGAACAGCTTCCACTGACCATGCATTAGTGATCCAGATTCTTGCATCTTCGCTCATATTTGATGTTGCCACTATTTTTTTATTTTAGCTATTGTAATAGATGTGTATGCTATATCATTGTGGTTTTAATTCGCTTCCCCCTATGACGAATGATGTTTATGTTCTTGTTTGTCATCCGTATATCTTCTTGGTTAAGGATTTCTTTCTATCTTTTCATGGGCTTATTTGCCACTTATTTTACCTCTTTGGTGAGATGTCTGTTCATGTCTTTTGCAAATTTTCTAATTGGATTGTTCATTTTTTGCAGTTGAGTTTTGAGAGATCTTTATATATTACAGATACTAGTCTTTTGTAATATATGTAGTTTGTAAATATTTTCTCCCAGTGTGAGTCTTGTATTTTTATTTTCTTCAAAGTCTCTTTTGCAGAGCAAAAGTCTGTAAATTTTGATGTTCAATTTGTCATTTTTTTCACTTTTATATGATTTTGGTATTAAATATAAGAATTCCTTGCCTAACATTGAATCCTAAAAATTATCTGTGTTTTTTCCTAAAGTTTTATAGTTTTACATTTTATATTTTTTTCTGTGATCCTTTTTGAAGTAAATTTTGTGAAATGTGAGACTTACATTAAATGTAATGTTTTGCCCATGGATGTCTAATTGCCCTAACACTATTTTTTGAAAAGGCTATATATCCTTGATTGAATTACATTTGCACCTTTGTCAAAAATTAGTTGAACATATTTGCGTGGTTCTAGTGGGTTCTCTATTTTGTTCCATTTATCTATGGATGTACTCCTTTGCCTTTATATAATATGACATAAAACTGAGTAGACTGATTTCTTATTTTTGCTCCCTTTAAAAATGGTTTTAGCTATTCTAAGTACTTGGCCTTTTCATATAAATTTTAGAATAATATTGTCTATATCTACAAAAAATCTTGCTGGGATTTGATTAAAATTATGCTAAAGCTGTATATTAATTTGAGGAAAATTAACATCTTTATTATGTTGAGTCTTTTAATCTACTAATATGTCTTTCCATTTATTTAAATCTCCTTTGATTTCTTTCATCAGTGTTGGTAATTTTTATTATACAAACCTTATACATGTTCTGCTAGATGTACACCTAAATATTTCACTTTTGATTGATTGTGAATCATACTACATTATTAATTTTGGCAGACATATGGTTATTGCTAGTATATAGAATTATACTATAATTGTATTGCTATAGTAATACAATTGTTATATACAGAAATGCAAAATATATCATTCATCTTAGTACACTTTCCATGGGCACTTGAAAAGAAGGTGTGTCAATAGCAAAGACTTGGAACCAACCCAAATGCCCATCAATGATAGACTGGATAAAGAAAATGTGGCACATATACATCATGGAATACTATGCAGCCATAAGAAAGAATGAGATCATGTCCTTTGCAGGGACATGGATGAAGCTGGAAGCCATCATTCTCAGCAAACTAACACAGGAACAGAAACCCAAGCACTGCATGTTTTCACTCATAAGTGGGAGTTGAACAATGAGAACACGTGGACACAGGGAGGGGAACAACACACACCAGGGCCTGTCAGAGGGTGGGGGACAAGGGGAGGGAGAGCATTAGGACAAATACCTAATGCATGAGGGGCTTAAAACACAGACGATGCGTTGATAGATGCAGCAAACCACCATGGCACATGTATACCTATATAACAAACCTGCACGTTCGCGCATGTATCCCGGAACTTAAAGTAAAATTAAAAAAAATATATATATATATATATAAAAAATAAGTAAAAAAAATGCACTTAGGTGTTAGCAATACAATTAAATGGAGAAACATAAATACAGTTTTTCAGGATTTCAAAATGGCTGCCTTCTTGCCCCTTACAAAAGAAAGAAGACTATAATTCACAAAATGCCAGGATCTGTTGACAAGTCACATATATTTACTAATTTTTATTTTTGTTATTGTTGTCTTATTTATTTATCCTTGTGCTCTTCCATTAAAACTGAGAATTAACTGTTTATTATTTACAAGAAAAAAGAAAAGAAGTTGTATACTACTGTTATTTTAGTGGAATGTTCTATAATAGTCAATTAAATACTACTGGTTCATGGTGTTAATTTCTTCTAGACTTTTGCTGATTTTCTATCTAGTTATTCTAGAGAAAGGGATATTAAAATGTCCAACTATAATTATGGACTTAGCAATTTCTCCATTCATTTCTATCAATCAATTTTTGCTTTACGTATTTTGCAACTCTGTTGGTGCATTCACATTGACAATTGCTATTTTATACTTCTTGGTAGTTGATAATTTATCATAATATAATGTTCCTCTCTGTCTCTAGCAATTTTTTATACTCTAAACTCTACTTTACCTGCTATCAATATAAGTACCCCTGTTTCATTTGATTAACATTTGCAAGATATACCTTTTTGTATCTTTCTACTTTCAGCTCACCTATATTTTAAGTGAGTCCTTTCTAGGCAGTATACAGTTGAGTCATGTTTTTCATTACATCCACCTAACCCATCTTTTTATTGGTATATTTAGATTGTTTACATATAATATAATTATTGATATATTCTGGTATTACTTTCCTTCTGCTTGAAGAACTTTCTTTACATTTCTTCTCATTCACATCTGATTCTGATTAATTCTTTTTGTTTTTTAAATTTCTAAAACAGGGTTTGATTTTTATTTTTGAAAGATGTTTTCACTTGGTAAATAATGTTGTGTTTCAGTTATACCTATGTAACAAACCTGCACATTCTGCACATGTATCCCAGAACTTAAAGTAAAATAAAAAAAAAGATAAAGAATTTTGTGCTTATAGTTCTTCTTTCAGTACTTTAAGGTGTTGCTTCACTGTTTTCATTCTAGCTTGCAATATTTCCAAAACATGTCTGCTGTCAGTCTCATGAATGTTTTTCTGTGTTTAGCATATCTTTTTCACTGAATGCTTTAAAAATTTTGCATTGTTTCTGATTTTAAGCAAGTTGAATATATTGGTTCTTGATAGAATTTGCATCATATTTAGTATTTGTGGGGGTGGGAAAGGGGTACTCTAGGGATAGATAAGCTTTTTGGATCTGAGGGTGATATGGGTTTGCTGTGTCCTCACCCAAATCTCATTTTGAATTGTAGCTCCCATAATTTCCATGTATTGTGGAAGGGACCCAGTGAAAGATATCTGAATCATGGGAAGGTTTTCTTCCATACTGTTCTCATGGTAGTGAATATGTCTCACGAGATCTGATGGTTTTGTAAAGGGTTTCCCCTTCCACTTGGCTCTCATTCTCTTCTTGTCTGTCGCCGTGTAAGATGTGCCTTTTACCTTCTGCCATGATTGTGAGGCCTCCGTAGCCACATGGAACTGTGAATCCATTAAACCTCTTTTACGTCATAAATTACCCAGTCTCAGGTATGACTTTATCAGCAACGTGAAAATGAACTAATACAGTTGGTTTATAATTTTCACCAAATTTGGAATATTTTTGACCATTATTTTTTCAAATACTACCATTCCCCCTTTTGGGATTCCTATATATTTGGCTGCATTAATTTTTCCCACAGATCACAGATGCTATGTTCATTTTTTTGAGTCTTTTTTTCTTTATATGTTTCACTTTGGAAATACCTTTTGCTAGGCATTCGAATTCAGTAATGTTTTCTTTTTTTTTATTATTATACTTTAAGTTCTAGGGTACATGTCCACAATGTGCAGGTTTGTTACACATGTATACGTGTGCCATGTTGGTGTGCTGCACCCATTAACTTGTCAGTTACATTCAGTATATCTCCTAATGCTATCCCTCCCCACTCCCCCCACCCCATGACAGGCCCTGGTGTGTGATGTTCCCCTTCCTGTGTCCAAGTATTCTCATTTTTCAATTCCCACTTATGAGTGAGAGCATGCGGTGTTTGGTTTTCTGTCCTTGTGATAGTTTGCTGAGAATGATGGTTTCCAGCTTCATCCATGTCCCTACAAAAGACATGAACTCATCCTTCTTTATGGCTGCATAGTATTCCATGGTGTATATGTGCCACATTTTCTTAATCCAGTCTATCATTGATGGGCATTTAGGTTGGTATTGTGAATAGTGCTGCAGTATTGTGAATAGTGCTGCAGTCTTTGATATTGTGAATAGGTGCTGCAGTAAACGTACGTGTGCATGTGTCTTTATAGCAGTATGATTTATAATCCTTTAGGTATATACCCAGTAATGGGATTGCTGGGTCAAATGGTATTTCTAGTTCTAGATCCTTGAGGAATCACCCCACTGTCTTCCACAATGGTTGAACTAGTTTACATTCCCCCCAACAGGGTAAAAGTATTCCTATTTCTCCACATCCTCTCTAGCACCTGCTGTTTCCTGACTTTTTAATGATCACCATTCTAACTGGTGTGAGATGGTATCTCATTGTGGTTTTGATTTGCATTTCTCTGATGGCCAGTGATGATGAGCATTTTTTCATGTGTCTGTTGGCTGCATAAATGTCTTCTTTTGAGAAGTGTCTGTTCATATCCTTTGCCCAATTTTTGATGGGGTTGTTTGATTTTTTCTTGTAAATTTGTTTAAGTTCTTTGTAGATTCTGGATACTACCCCTTTGTCAGATGGGTAGATTGCAAAAATTTTCTCCCATTCTGTAGGTTGCCTGTTCTCTCTGATGGTAGTTTCTTTTGCTGTGCAGAAGCTCTTTAGTTTAATTAGATCCCATTGGTCAATTTTGGCTTCTGTTGCCATTGCTTTTGGTGTTTTAGCCATGAAGTCCTTGTCCATGCCTATGTCCTGAATGGTATTGCATATGTTTTCTTCTGGGGTTTTTATGGTTTCAGGTCTAACATTTAAGTCTTTTATCCATCTTGCATTAATTTTTGTCTAAGGTGTAAGGAAGGGATCCAGTTTCAGCTTTCTGCATATGGCTAGCCAGTTTTCCCAGCACCATTTATTAAATAGGGAATACTTTCCTCATTTCTTCTTTTTGTCAGGGTTGTCAAAGATCACATGGTTGTAGATGTGTGGTATTATTTCTGAGGGCTCTGTTCTGTTTCATTGGTCTATATCTCTGTTTTGGTACAAGTACCATGCTGTTTTGGTTACTGTAGCCTTGTAGTGTAGTTTGAAGTCAGGTAGTGTGATGCCTCTAGCTTTGTTCTTTTGGCTTAGGATTGTCTTGGCAATGTGGGCTCTTTTTTGGGTTCCATATGATCTTTAAAGTACTTTTTTCCAATTCTGTGAAGAAAGTCATTGATAGCTTGATGGGGATGGCATTGAATCTATAAATTACCTTGGGAAGTATGGCCATTTTCACGATATTGATTCTTCCTGTCCATGAGCATGGAATATTCTTCCATTTGTTTGTGTCCTCTTTTATTTCGTTGAGCAGTAGTTTGTAGTTCTCCTTGAAGAGGTCCTTCACATCTCTTGTAAGTTGGATTCCTAGGGATTTTATTCTCTTTGAGGCAGTTGTGAATGAGAGTTCACACATGATTTGGCTCTCCGTCTGTTATTGGTGTATAGGAATGCTTGTGATTTTTGCACATTGATTTTGTATCCTGAGACTTTGCTGAATTTGCTTATCAGCTTCAGGAAATTTTGGGCTGAGACGATGGGATTTTCGTCCATGTCATCTGCAAACAGGGACAATTTGACTTCCTCTTTTCCTAATTGAATACCATTCATTTCTTTCTCCTGCCTGATTGACCTGGCCAGAACTTCCAGCACTTTGTTGAATAGGAGTGGTGAGAGAGGGCATCCCTATCTTGTGCCAGTTTTCAAAGTGAATGCTTCCAGGTTTGCCCATTCAGTATGATATTGGCTGTGGGTTTGTCATAAATAGCTCTTATTATTTTGAGATACGTCCCATCTATACCTAATTTATTGAGAGTTTTTAGCATGAAGGGCTGTTGAATTTTGTTGAAGGCCTTTTCTGCATCTATTGAGATAATCATGTGGTTTTTGTCTTTTGTTCTGTTTATATGATAGATTACGTTTATTGATTTGCATATGTTGAACCAGCCTTGCATCCCAGGGATCAAGCTTATCCACTTGATCATGGTGGATAAGCTTTTTGATGTGCTGCTGGATTCGGTTTACCAGTATTTCATTGAGGAGTTTTGCATCGACGTTCATCAGGGATATTGGTCTAAAATTCTCTTTTTTTGTTGTGTCTCTGCCAGTTTTTGGTATCAGGAGGATGTTGGCCTCATAAAATGAGTTAGGGAGGATTCCCCCTTTTTCTATTGTTTGGAATAGTTTCAGAAGGAATGGTACCAGCTCCTCTTTGTACCTCTGTTAGAATTCGGCTGTGAATCCATCTGGTCCTGGACTTTTTTTGGTTGGTAGGCTCTTAATTATTGCCTCAATTTCAGAGCCTGCTATTGGTCTATTCAGGGATTCAACTTCTTCCTGGTTTAGTCTTGGGAGGGTGTATGTGTCCAGGAATTTATCCATTTCCTCTAGATTTTCTAGTTTATTTGCGTAGAGGTGTTTATAGTATTCTCTGATGGTAGTTTGTATTTCTGTGGGATTGGTAGTGATAACTCCTTTATGATATTTTATTGCATCTATTTGATTCTTCTCTCTTTTCTTCTTTATTAGTCTTGCTAGTGGTCTATCAATTTTGTTGATCATTTCAGAAAATCAACTCCTGGATTCATTGATATTTTGAAGGGTTTTTTGTGTCTCTATCTCCTTCGGTTCTGCTCTGATCTTAGTTATTTCTTGCCTTCTGCTAGCTTTTGAATGTGTTTGCTCTTGTTTCTCTATTTCTTTCAATTGCGATGTTAGGGTGTCAATTTTAGATCTTTCCTGCTTCTCTTGTGGGTATTTAGTGCTATACATTTCCCTCTACACACTGCTTTGAATGTGTCCCAGAGATTCTGGTACATTATGTCTTTGTTCTCATTGGTTTAAAGAACATCTTTATTTTTGTCTTCATTTTGTTATGTACCCAGTAGTCTTTCAGGAGCAGGTTGTTCAGTTTCCATGTAGTTGAGCGGTTTTGAGTGAGTTTCTTAATCCTGAGTTCTAGTTTGATTGCACTGTGGTCTGAGAGACAGTTTGTTATAATTTCTGTTCTTTTACATTTGCTGAGGAGTGCTTTACTTCCAACTATGTGGTCAATTTTGGAATAAGTTTGATGTGCTGAGAAGAATGTATATTCTGTTGATTTGGGGTGGAGAGTTCTGTAGATGTCTATTAGGTCTGCTTGGTGCAGAGCTGAGTTCAATTCCTGGATATCCTTGTTAACTTTCTGTCTCGTTGATCTGTCTAATGTTGACAGTCGGCTGTTAAAGTCTCCCGTTATAATTGTGTGGGAGTCTAAGTCTGTTTGTAGGTCTCTAAGGACTTGCTTTATGATTCTGGGTGCTCCTGTATTGGGTACATGTATATTTAGAATAGTTAGCTCTTCTTGTTGAATTGATCCCTTTACCATTATGTAATGGCCTTCTTTGTCTCTTTTGATCTTTGTTGGTTTAAAGTCTGTTTTATCGGAGACTAGCATTGCAACCCGTGCTTTTTTTTGTTTTCCATTTGCTTGGTAGATCTTCCTCCATCCCTTTATTTTGAGTCTATGTGTGTCTCTGCACGTGAGATGGGTCTCCTGAATACAGCACACTGATGGGTCTTGACTCGTTATGCAATTTGCCAGTCTGTGTCTTTTAATTTGAGCATTCAGCCTATTTACATTTAAGGTTAATATTGTTATGTGTGAATTTGATCCTGTCATTATGATGTTAGCTGGTTATTTGGCTCGTTAGTTGAGGCAGTTTCTTCCTAGCCTTGATGGTCTTTACAATTTGGCATGTTTTTGCAGTGGCTGGTATCAGTTGTTCCTTTCCATGTTAGTGCTTCCTTCTGGAGCTCTTGTAAAGCAGGCCTGGTGGTGACAAAATCTCTCAGCATTTGCTTGTCTTAAAGAATTTTATTTCTCCTTCACTTATGAAGCTTAGTTTGGCTGGATATGAAATTCTAGGTTGAAAATTCTTTTCTTTAAGAATGTTGAATATTGGCCCCTACTCTCTTCTGGCCTGTAGAGTTTCTGCTGAGAGATCCGCTGTTAGTCTGATGGGCTTCTGTTTGTGGGTAACCTGAGCTTTCTCTCTGGCTGCCCTTAACATTTTTTCCTTCATTTAAACTTTGGTGAATCTGACAATTATGTGTCTTGGAGTTGCTCTTCTCGAGGAGTATCTTTGTGGCGTTCTCTGTATTTCCTGAATTTGAATGTTGGCCTACCTTGCTAGGTTGGGGAAGTTCTCCTGGATAATATCCTAAACAGTGTTTTCAAATTTGGTTCCATTCTCCCTGTCACTTTCAGGTACACCAATTGGATGTAGTTTTGGTCTTTTCACATAGTCTCATTTCTTGGAGGCTTTGTTTCTTTCTTTTTACTCTTTTTTCTCTAAACTTCTCTTCTCGCTTCATTTCATTCATTTGATCTTCAATCACTGATACCCTTTCTTCCAGTTGATCAAATCGGCTACTGAAGCTTGTGCATGCGTCACGTAGTTCTCGTGCCATGGTTTTCAGCTCCATCAGGTCATTTAAGGACTTCTCTGCATTGGTTATTCTAGTTAGCCATTCATCTAATCTTTTTTTCAAGGTTTTTAGCTTTGCAATGGATTTGAAGTTCCTCCTTTAGCTCGGAGAAGTTTGATTGTCTGAAGCCTTCTTCTCTCAACTCATCAAAGTCATTCTCCATCCAGCTTTGTTCTGTTTTAGGCAAGGGGCTGTGTTCCTTTGGAGGGGAAGAAGTGCTCTGATTTTTAGAATTTTCAGCTTTTCTGCTCTGGTTTT
This sequence comes from Pongo abelii, assembly GCF_028885655.2. NCBI lineage: Eukaryota > Metazoa > Chordata > Mammalia > Primates > Hominidae > Pongo > Pongo abelii. The sequence continues at coordinate 23,295,935 of NC_071990.2, forward strand.
TCCCCATCTTTGTGGTTTTATCTACCTTTGGTCTTTGATGATGGTGACGTTCAGATGGGGTTTTGGTGTGGATGTACTTTCTGTTTGTTAGTTTTCCTTCTAACAGTCAGAACCCTCAGCTGCACGTCTGTTGGAGTTTGCTGGAGGTCCACTCCAGACCCTGTTTGCCTGGGTATCACCAGCGGAGGCTGCAGAACAGTGAATATTTCTGAACAGCAAATGTTGCTGCCTGATCGTTCCTCTGGAAGCTTCGTCTCAGAGGGGCACCTGGCCGTGTGTGGTGTCAGTTGGCTCCTACTGGGAGGTGTCTCCCAATTAGGTTACTCAGGGGTCAGGGACCCACTTGAGGAGGCAGTCTGTCCATTCTCAGATCTGAAACTCCGTGCTGGGAGAACCACTACTCTCTTCAAAGCTGTCAGACAGGGACATTTAAGTCTGCAGAAGTTTCTGCTGCCTTTTTTTCAGCTATGCCCTGTCCCCAGAGGTGGAGTCTACAGAGGCAGGCAGGCCTCCTTGAGCTGCGGTGGGCTCCACCCAATTCAAGCTTCCCAGCCGCTTTGTTTACCTACTGAAGCCTCAGCAATGGCGGGCACCACTCCCCCAGCCTCACTGCCACCTTGCAGTTGGATCTCAGATTGCTGTGCTAGCAAGGAGTGAGGCTCTGTGGGCGTGGCACCCTCTGAGCCAGGCGCTGGATATAACCTCCTAGTGTGCCGTTTGCTAAGACCATTGGAAAAGTGCAGTATTAGGGTGGGAGTGACCCGATTTTCCAGGTGCCATCTGTCACAGCTTCCCTTGGCTAGGGAAGGGAATTCCCTGACCCCTTGCACTTCCCTGGATGAGGCAGTGCCTTGCCCTGCTTCAGCTCTTGCTTGGTGGGCTGTACCCACTGTCGTTTACCCACTCTCCAACAAGCCCCAGTGAGATGTACCTGGTACCTCAGTTGGAAATGCAGAAATCAGCCGTCTTCTGCGTTGCTCACGCTGGGGGCTCTAGACTGGAGCTGTTCCTATTTGGCCTTCTTGGACTAAGTAATGTTTTCATCTGCAATTTTTTTGCACACATTAATCTCATTCAACATACTTTTCATCTCAGACATTGCAATTTTTATTTCCTGAAGTTTAATGAGTGACTTTTTTTACATCTTTCCTTATCTCTTCTCATCTTAATATGTTTAATCTTTCCTTTATCTTCCTGAGCATATGGAATACAGTCATAATAATTGTTTTCAGATCCTTGTCTACTAATTCTGCCATCTGTGTTGTTTCTGGGTTTGTTTCAGTTGATTGATTTTTGTTTTATTTTAATTCTTTTTTACATGTCTGGTAGTTTTTAATTGGTTGTCAGACATTTCGGATCTTACATTGTTGGGCGAGTACAGCTTTGTATTCCCACAAATGCTATCAAGTTTTATTCTTGGACATGTTTAAGTTACTTCTAAGCAGTTTGATCTTTTGGGTCTTGTTTTTAAGGGCTGCTAAGTGAAACCAGAGCTGCATTTTCCTAAATCTAACGTTCCCTCACTAATGAGGCAAGAGCCTTCTATATACTGTGAACAATGCCCCCTGAATTATGAGGTTTTCCACGGTAGCAGTGCTTGGCACTGTTCTCTCTAATCCTTTCAGTTTATGTTTTTCTGGGTTCACATAGTTTCCTCAGAAGTGTTTGATAATCAGTTCTCAGCTGAATATTCAAAAAAGATCTCTTTTTAGATTTCTGAAACTTTTTCTCTGGTACCTCCCTTCTTGTCCATACTCTGCTCCATGAAGTCAAGCCATCTTGACCTCACTAGAGTCCCAGCTCCCTTCCCTCAATTCGGAGAGATGACCTAGTGCTATCTGAGTTTCTCCTTCCTACACCTTGGCTTGGAAGCACCTCGTAGAACTCGTGGGATGATTGTAGAGTTCATATTCGTTTTTTGTCTCTGATACTTGACATTTTAATTATCTTTGAAGTGCTATAATGTTTTGTGCGCATTTGTTTTGCAGTTGTTGCTGTTATATTTGGAGATGATGCAAATTCAGTGTCTGTTTTTTCTTCTTGACCAAAACCTTCTTGCTTTAATATGTTTTTTCTTTTTTAAAACTTCCTTACATATGCCTAATGAGTATATAGTGTCATGTTAGTAGCTTTTATTTTTAGCTTAAAAAATTGTTTTTACAATTAATCAGAGATGTAATGTATAAATTCAAAATTCATTTACTTAAAAATTATATATTATGGGCCAGAGTGGTGGTTCACACCTGTAATCCCAGCACTTTGGGAGGTGGACCACCTGAGGTCAGGAGTTCAAGACCAGCCTGGCTAGCATGGTGAAACCCTGTCTCTACTAAAAATACAAAAATTAGCTGGGCATGGTGGCGGGCACTTGTAATCACAGCTACTTGGGAGGCTGAGGCAGGAGAATCACTGGAACCTGGGAGATGGAAGTTGCAGTGAGCCGAGATTGCGCCACTACACTCCAGCCTGGGTGACAGAGCAAGATTCTGTCTCAAGAAATAAAAAATAAAAAATATGTATGATGAGTGGGTCAGGAATATAGCTTTTAGAATTTAAAAATTATCTAGCTTAACTTCCTTATTTTGTTGTTTATATGACTTGTTAAGGTTCGTATAAGTTTAAAAAATAGCCTCTGCTAATAGGTTGCCTGGGTGTAATCTCAAACTCTATCATTCATTTTCTATATTTGCTTGGACAATTGACTTAATATTTCTAAGCCCCAGTGTCCTCATCTATAAAATAGAAACATATTTATTAGAAATACTGATACTAAGTGGAATGCACTAGCACAAGGCCAACTCACATTAAACAAACATTACTTATTAATAATGAGTTAACTATTAGAAACCGCACTATCATTTGAATCCACTTCTCTGATTCAGCCTCAAAGGAAGAAACTGACTCCAAATCCCCTATTGCAAATGAAGCACTAATCATAATCTTCTATATTAGGTTTGTGTATAAGATTTCATTATTGTTTTCTATTATTTACTGCCCCTTCTTATGACAGAATTATACCTCCCTGAAACACGGAAGTCAGACTTGGCCATATGACTTGCTTTGGTCAATGAAATGCGAATGAACCTGACATATATCACTTCTAGCAGAAGCCTGAAGAGTAACTACATAGGTTTTTTATTTTCCCATGAGACCAGCATGACCTGGTAGATGCCAGGATTCAAAATGGAGAATTTGTGGAACAGAGCTTCCATTAACGCATGATGGATGGGAATTGTGGTTAAATAAATAAATAAACTATTGTTGTAAATGATGAAGATTTTGAAGTCTTTGTTACCACAGAAATAACCTTTGTTACTATAGAATAATCTAGGAAAAGCTGATTAATATATTAAACTACATATCTTTTCTGGGCATTGTTGTATTAGTCAGGATTCTCCAGACAAACAGAACCAATAGGATATACTGTATATAAGTATATAAAAAGATTTATTGTGAGGAATAGGCTTACACAATTATGAACGCTGAGAAATTCAGACCCAGGAGAGCCAATGGCAGTTCCACTCCAAATCAAAAGACCTGAGACATGGGAGAAGTCAGAAGACCTGAGATATGGGAGACACGTTATAGTCTGAGTCTGAGACTGAAGACAGGAGAATATAAATATTCCAGCTCAAAGACAGGCAGAGAGAATTTTTTCTTACTCAGCATTTTATTATATTCAGGCCCTCAATGGATTGAATGAGACCCAACCACACCAAGGAAGGTAATTTGCTTAACTCAGTCTACTGATTCAAATGTTTATCTCATCCAGAAACATCCTCACAGACACACTGAGAATAATGTTTAACCAAATATCTGGGCACTCTCTGGCTCAGTCAAGTTGACACATAAAATTAATCATCACAATTGCCTTGCTATTTCTTTCCAAGGCAACAATTTCTACAAAACTTACCAAATATATTGCTAAATGCTATGCATTTTATTTGAAAATTTGATTTATAAAGTGTTAATTTTCTGAATTCAAGGAAAAATATAAACTTTTTTCATTTTTTTATCCCAGATATTTGGTAACATACAAACAGAATATGATATAAATGGTTTTGAAATAAAATTAAGCCAGAATTTTGGTATCATCAGGGAAAACTGTACTCTAAAAATAGGAAGAATGGAAATTGTTTTCTTGAGGGTGGTCCCTTATTAATGTATTAAGAAACTCCTTTTTTGTCATCTGGCCTGAGAACAGGTTCACTCAAAGTTAACTAGGTAGATTTTTAAATAAAATACTTGTTGCACAGTAGCAGCCAATAAGAATACATGTTTTGAAGCTTTTGCAACACTAATTATTATGTAACTCAAAAGCATACAGAACATTATTGATCAAAGTCTTTTAAAAATAAAAATACTATACAATTACTTAATTTAAAATGATCATGAAAAACAAGAAATTCTTTATAGCTGCCCAATGAAAATAAGCCTTTATAAATTAATATTTACTAGGTTTTCTGCTTTGATATATTTTATTTTATATTTTGAAAATACCTCTGAGGAAAGTTTGAAAAGGAGTGGACATGAGGAGAAGTAATGGGGATTTCAAATGCCATGGTAGAAATTTATTTCTTAAGCTGTGTGTTGGATACATTGGTATTAAATTGCCTTTATTCATTTTTTTATATCGCTTCAATGTTTAACCAAATTTTTAAGAAATCCACTAAGTTGAAAAATAGAAAATACTCGTTCAAATTTGATGCAAAAATTGTGAGTGACAAGTAGCAGAAGCTGCTTTAGTGGAGAGATGAGGGCAGAAGCCAGATTGGAGATGGTTCAGAAAAGAATGGAAAGTGATAAAATGCGGTTACAGTGTAAAAACAACTTTGTCAAGAAAAAAGATAGGGCAGTAAATGAAAAAGGATGTAGATTCAAAAGGAGCGTATTTTATTTTACTTTATTTTATCTTGTAATAAAGAAAGAATTGACACAAGTTTAAAAGCCAATGGGAAGGATCAGCTGAGAGAAAAAGACACTGGGAAGAAGAAAAGGATATACAGTAGTGAAAGGTACTTGAGAAATAGGGGTGTAACCCATCTTGTACACAGAGGAAGTTATCCTGAATTGGAAAAAAATATATACAGCTCCTTTATTCTAACAGGAAGGAAGGAGAAAAGAAAGAGAAGGTTTTTTTAGAAAGTTAGAAGAGACATGCCTGTTTTCTGAATTAGAGAAATTAAAAAGAGACTTGAGAAAAATACAATCAGAAGAAATTTAGTAGATAGTAATAGGACTTTACTGATTAAATGTTTTTGTGTGTATGGTGGGGGTGGGTGGTGGTGGTGGAGAGTACGTGAATGAAAGAGGAATACAAGAGTAGCTGGACTTTGAACTTGAATAGTTGGATGAAATATAATGCTAGCTGTTGAAGAGAGCGAAAATCACCTGGTGACCATTAAACAGGCCCCAGATACAAGAACTCCTTATATGAAGAATTTAGAAGGGAGCAAAGACCACCTGGTAACAATCAAACAGGCCATCAAGAGGCAAAGCTCCCTCTCTGGAGACTTTAGAAGTAATTAAACTTCCCTAGTATCTAAAGTCGGCACCTGGTTCCAGGCCTCTTTTAACTTTTATAAGTAACCAGAATTTCTATACACCTCTGGAATGCAATGCCAAAACTCATTTTGCCATTCTTGCTGACATTATGGCACCAAAATGTCTACAAATATAATAATTTATTATGCAAATTGTCCATCAGCTCCATTTTAAGGTCCATAAATACCATTAAGAAAAAAATCCACCTCCACGAGCTCAGTCCTCGCTCACTGAGGCTCCCCACTGCACTTTTGCAGCATTACTTTCTTTCTAATAAACATTTCTTTTTGAATCCTGTACTGTTATCAATACGTTCTTCTTATCAACCCGTGACTCAACTGCTTCTCGATGCTGGGGCTCTGACACCTCGCCTGGCACCTATCATAGAAATATGATCATGTGTTCATTGGAAGCCTACCTCAAGATCAGACTTGTGCTAAAAAAAAATCTGAGGTACAGATCAAAATAACCACATTGTGGTTACTACCTCTCCAGTGAAAACATAAAAGAACCAGGAGTCAGGAGACCTGGAGTCTCTCCCGGTGGCACCACTACAGGTACATTGACCTGGGTACACTTGTTAACCTCATTGGCCTCGTTGTCTTTATCGGACCGAATCAATTTTTTGTCTTCATAATTTTTTTTTTTTTCTCTGAGACAGTCTTGCTCTGTTGCCTAGGCTGGAGTGCAGTGGTGCAATCTTGGCTCATTGCAACCTCCACCTCCCGGGTTCAAGCGATTCTCCTGCCTCAGCCTCCTGAATAGCTGGGACTACAGGCACCCACCACCATGCCCAGCTAATTTTTGTATTTTTAGTAGAGACGAGGTTTCACTACATTGGCCAGGCTGGTCTTGAACTCCTGACCTTGTGATCCACCCACCTCAGCCTCGCAAAGTGCTGGGATTACAGGTGTGAGCCACTGCACCCAGCCATCTTCATAATATTTTTATGCACTCTACTGAGAAACTATATTGGAAAACATCTTCAAAATTCCAAGTTTCTAGTCAAAGAAACAAGTTTCTTTGTTTTGAGCCAGGTTACAGTGAGATAATGGTCAAAAACATCAATTGTTTTTTGAGCAGTTCTTACATATATACTTTCAGTATTCATTTCCTCATTTAATAAGAGTTTATTGAATACTTAAACTATGTACATAGTACAGTTTTAAACACTTGGTAAAATTTTTAAAAAATCTGTGCCTTCAAGAGGCTTACATTCCAGAGAGAAGAAAAAGATAATGATTAGTAAATAAAATAAAGAGAGTATGTTTGAAAGTGATAAGTGCTTGAAAAGATAAAACGATCTTGAAAGGAGAGCACTGAAAGGGAGACCAAGCAGGAGGATTAGGAATTACACTGTATTTAAAATATGACTCTAGGCTGGGCTGGGCACGGTGGCTCACACCTGTAATCCCAGCACTTTGGGAGACCGAGGCGGGCAGATCATGAGGTCAGGAGATGGAGACCATTATGGCTAACAGGGTGAAACCCTGTCTCTACTAAAAATACAAACAATTAGCCGGCATGGTGGCAGGCGCCTGTAGTCCCAGCTACTCAGGAGGCTGAGGCAGGAGAATGGCGTGAACGCGGAAGGCGGAGCTTGCAGCAAGCTGAGATCACGCCATTGCACTCCAGCCTGGGCGACAGAGCAAGACTCCATCTAAAAAAAAAAAAAAGAGACTCTCAGCATCAACTATAAGAAGAAGGTAACAGTTGAGCAAAGTATAAGGATTTAACCGTGGGATATCTGAGGGAAAGGAAGCGGCTGGTGAAGCGGCCCTGAGGCCAGAGAGCACGTGACACAGAGGAAGAACATCACAGTGGACCGGAGAGACCTGGTGGAGAGAAGGTGATGGCATCGGAGAGATAAAGAGGGGCCAGTTCATCGGCTTCTCCTTTTGAGTGAGACACGGAGTCACTAGACCAATTTAAGCAGAGAGAGACATGATCTGATGGAGGCCTTATAAAAGATCACTCCCACTATTATGTGGAAAGAAGTTTTCTACCTTTTGGTGGGGGTTGGAAGAGGAAGGCAAGAAGCCTGGGAAAAAGCTATTGTATTATGGTTAAGGGAAGAGATAAGGTGGTGGCACATTGTGGTTCTATTCTAAAGGTAAACAGAATTTGCTGACACATTTGGATATATGGTGTGAGGGAAAAAGTGAAGCGAAGAGTAACTTCAAGATGATTGGCCTGAGCAACTGGAAAGACGGAGCTGTCATCAACTGAGGTGGAAAGACTGTGGGTGGGGCAGGTTTATGAAGGGTGTAGAACAGATCGTCTCTGGAGGATTTAAGTTTGAGGGGTGGATTTGGCATTTCAGAGAGTTGGCAGCATGGATCATGTGGTCATCTCCTACCTAATGTAACACCTCATCTGAGTAGTATGTGAATAAATGACACAGTACAGCATATTTGTGCAGAACTAATAATATATACAAGTTTTCTAATTTTCAAATTCTTGATAGTCTACCAAACTTGTTTTTATTTGTTTGAATGCTTTCTGATGGAATGAAAATAGCATAGATTATCCAAGAAGCTGACTTAGATGGAATGGAAATAGCTTAGAATATCCAAAAACTGATTCAGTCATTTCTTTCAAAATGTTTAAACTGCTTGACTCTTGTTAGAAGGAACTTTCCATGTTTTCTAAAAAATCTAATTCAGATTTTAATATTGCTCTGAGATCTCTCTCACAATTTTATATGCCAAATTTAATTGTTTTTAATACAGCAAATTTCTAAAGTAATTATTCTGTTATTTTGCAGTCAAGAATATAAATGTGTAATAATATAACCATAACCCAGCTAAAGACTGGGTCTATCCCAGGTTTATCTGATTCTGCAAGTAGGTTTAGGTTATTGCTGATGAGGAGATTAATTCCACATACTCAAGTCAACAATGATTGCCAGACAGGTTTATGGGATGGAAATGCTTACAGATAATTCAGGGACCTTGATTGTAAGGTGATATGAAATATCTTTGCAATATTTTCTCTTAGTTACTTTTATCTGCTAGGCTTATAGACCTGTAAATAAAAGTGGCAGATTTCCCCAAAGAATTCAATTTTAGTTATGAGCTTACTTTATAGAACCTCTATTCTACCTATATAAGTACTTCATGTGGTAACACAGGCAAATATAAAGCAACATCCTATTTTATTTTATTAGTGTATTTTACAACAATTCTGCAGATACACGAGCTTCAGAGATCATAAACACCAAGGTCTTGAAGACTTTACCTTCCTATAAAGTACTTTTTGAAAAGTAATACTGCCTCCCAACCTATAAATACACTGCTACCCTTGAGGGAACAAAGATTTATCTCTTCTCAATTTACAAGTAAATCCATTGTTAACCCATCTCACCTCTTCACCAATAAAGGGCTGATTTATGATTGATGGTCAATGAGTCCATCTGAGGCAGTTTCTACTAAGGTTAAGAAAAGGAAGTATAAGAAAACCTGGTAAATTATGCACCATTTAAGGCAGATTAAAGAAAGGAAGCTGTATTATACCACACAGCACCAATCGTAAGCAAGGAACTGTTATGTGCTGTACTTCCATGATGAGAATGATGGTGCAAGTCAGTAATTATTCCCTCAACAGAACGTAGTTCATGAGACTTGGGTATTGTGGCTGTGCCACAATTGTCTCTTAAGATAATTCTGACAAATTCTGATTTATAAATAATGACTTGCCTGTTGTTGCCTGCATTTCCTCACATTTCACTGTTTGCATGCATATATTATCCCATGCTAAAAAGCAAACACAAAGCCCCCAAACAAAAAGCACATTGTTATAGTCTGAATGTTTGTATCTCCCCAAAATTAATGTTGATACCTAGCCCCTAAAGTGATGGTATTAAGAGGTGAGGATTTTAGGAGGTGGTTAGGTTATAAGGGTAAACCCCTCATGAGTAGAAATTAGTGCCATTATAGAAGGGACTTCAGAGAGCTGTCTTTCCTTTTTCCACCATGTGAGTACACAGCTAGAAAGTACAGTCTATGAATGAGAGAGCAACAGGCTCTCATCAGACACCAAATATGATGGCACCTTGATTTTGAACTTCGCAGCCTCCACAACAGTGAGAAAGAAATTTCTGTTACTTATAAGCCACTCGGTCTATAGTGTTTTGTTAAAGTAGGCCAATAGGACTGAGACACACATATGTTTATAAGAGAAGAGTGAAACCAATTAATTGAAATAGGGATTGTTCTAGTGGCTAATGGAAAATTTTACTGAGAATGAAAGAGTAGTGTATGGAGTTAGAGGATTCCATGTCAAATCCTCCAACTCTTCCTTAAAATACACTTTCCTTAGGATCTATAGCATAATTGTGTTTCCTTAAAATATATTTTCTGTGGTGTCAGTCTCCTCAAAGATTCTTTGTTATCCCTCTTGTTTTGGGGATGAACAGCCAAAGGACCATGAGGAGAGCTCTTCATGTGACCCTAATATATCATGGTCACCAATATATATTTTGGGACCCCAAGTGAATGACAGTGAGTGGCAGTCTCTTTTCAGGGATGTATGGTAAAAGCACACTTGAGAAATACTGGGCCTTCTTACAGGTTTAACATTTAAAATGCTCTGAGAAGAAGTGTTGCAATATTTGTAATATATTTCACCATGGACTTCTGTTGTTGTAGTTGGCATAAAATTCTTTCACACATCGGTCATGTTAGTCTAATCCAACTACTCTCAGAATGAGGAAACTGAACTACTCTCAGGAGGAAACTGAGGTCTGGAAAGGTAGATAGTATGACCATGATCTTTAAGACTGTGTCATAGCCTAAACTAGAACTGTGATCTGTGGGCTACCAATTCAGTGCATCTGGGGATTTATAATAAGGCCTTTGTGAAAAAGTTGAGCTGCATGTAAGATCAGGGAAAAGCACAGGAAAACAGAGGAAACTGTCTTGCTCAATATTTTTTAAAATCTCATTTACCCTAATATTGTATTTCTTTTCACTGTTAAAATGATTTGAAATATATTACCTCATATACCTACCTTCATCTAGCAATAGATGCTCCTTGAATTATGATGGAGTGACTTCCCAATAAACGCATCATAAATTGAAAATATTCTAAGTCAAAAATGGGCTATTAAACACCTAACCTACTGAACATCATAGCTTAGCTTAGCCCACCTTAAATGTACTCAGACAATTACTTTAGCTTACAGTTGGGTAAAATCATATGGCATCACAGTGGATTGTAGGGTAAGGGGTGTTGACTCTCATGATCCTGTGGCTGACCGGGAGCTGCTGCTTGCTGCCACTGCCCAGCATCTGGAGAAAATATCTGTGGCATATCACTAGCCCGGGAAAACAATTGGAATTCAAAAATCAGAGTACATTTTCTACTAAATGTGTATTGCTTTTGCACCATTTTAAAGTTGAAATCTTCTGAGTTGAAGCATAGTAAGTCAGAGACCATCAGTGCTTAGTGAGTTATCCAGAAACCTGAGTTTTTCTTCTTCAAACTTGGAAAAATTAAATTGTACTTTCCTATGTTTGTCAGCCAAGGGCGTGTTTCAGGAAAAACTCTCAAATCCTGTTTCTTCTGTGTTCTCACAACACAACAATCGACACAGAAGACTTCTGTGACCAAATGTGTAGGAGTTTCTCTTCTCTCCACCAGCAAGCAGCATGACACCAGCTGGCTATCCTCCAATTCAATTCCAACACCATCTACCTAGAGAGAATGTCAGATTCCACAGGCTGAGGGCTCAGTCCCCAAGACTGCCCTTTCACCATGCACACCAGTGACAAGTCTGAGCCTCTGGGACTTCTGAACAACTGGTTTCAAGTGGTGGGTCCCACGATCCCCTTTTTGGGTTCGATTAATTTGCCGGAGGGGCTCACAGAACTCAGGGGATCACAGTTACATTCACTGGTTTATTCTAAGGGATGTTACAAAGGATACAGAGAAAGAGATGAATAAGGTGAGTATGGGGGAAGGGACCTGAAGCTTCCGTGCCCTCCCTCGGTGCACCACCCTACTGGAATCTCCACATGTTCAGCTATCAGGAAGCTCCTGGAACCCAGTCCTCTTGGGTTTTTTGTTTGTTTGTTTGTTCTTAAGACGGAGTCTCACTCTGTCGCCCAGGCTGGAGTGCAGTGGCGAGATCTCTGCTCAGTGCAAGCGCCATCTCCGGGGTTCACGCCATTCTCCTGCCTCAGTCTCCCGAGTAGCTGGGACTACAGGTGCCTGCCACCATGCCCGGCTAATTTTTGTATTTTTAGTAGAGACGGGGTTTCACCATGTTAGCCAGGATGGTCTCGATCTCCTGACCTCGTGATCCGCCCACCTCGGCCGCCCAAAGTGCTGGGATTACAGGCGTGAGCCACTGCACCCAGCCCCTCTTGGGTTTTTATGGAAACTTCAGGATGTCAGCATTCCTTCCCCAGGGTAAAGAGCAGGACCCTCTCTGGGGAAGGTCTTAAGACCCATAATCAGAAAGTCAGGGGGAGATTAAAGTCCTGCCTTGGCACAGATGAAAGGATGGCAGGAAAAGGGCAGAGAGATTCTGTTTTCTCAGACCTGCTCCTGAAGCTTAAAGGACCTAAGATTATAACAAAAGACTAACAAAGGGCTATGGGAATTATGAACCAGGAACCGTGGATGAAAACCAATACATATACTTATATCATAACATCACAGGCTGCCATAACAAAATATTACAGCCTGACTGACTTCAACAATACAACAATAAAAATTTATTTTTTTCACAGTTCTGCAGGTTAGAAGTCCAAGATCAAGGTGCCATCAGGGCTGCTTTTTTTGGTGTTTTCTTGCACATATGGTTTCTTCTCTGTGAATGGGTGGAGAGAGAAAGAGAGACCACTCACTTTCTTTTTTCTCCTAAACACACCAGTCCCATCAGATCAGGGCTCCACCCCTAGGACATCATTTCATCTTAATTACCGCACTAAAGGTCCCATCTACAAATACAGTCACGTATGAAGTGTTGTGGATAGGGCTTCAACATGTACATTTTGAAGAGACATAATTCAGTCCAAAACATTTCTGATCATATTTGTTATGATCTCATTTATTGTTTCAGGAAATAGTCTCATTTCATCCCCATTCTCTGTTTGCCCCTTGTTAGCCCTTTATTTCTTATACCTGAGCTTTCCACACATCTTTATTATACTGGTAATCTCTGAAGTTTTGGGGAAAGGCCCAACAGCAGTCTCAAAAGATTTTCATTACCTTCAATTTTCATAGACCTTATTTTCCTGCACTGAACACCCTCTCTCCAGGATCTCAGTTTTGGAATTCTGCTTCCAGGCAGAGACCATTTCTAACAAGCACCTGCCACAACATGCCCATGGTCCTTCCACAATAATGGGATATCATCAATTGTAGATTTACAGAGTGGAGTCTGGGGCAATATTCCATGTAGGAGGTGAAACTTTATCTGTACCAGCCACACTAGTTGTATCAATGTGTTATCTTTCTTTAAAACAGTGTCTTATCATGCAATAGCAAAGAAATGTGGTTGCATTGTCACTGACGTGACCTTTTCTTCTAACATTCTGGTGGTCAATTCAGGACATATATGCATGGTATGTGTTCAGTGACTGTTGGTTCTGCTTAAAATTCATTGTGACAAAAGAAAGAAGATAGGTAATATACAGATAAACCAAAACTAACTGAGTTGCTTGTGACTACTTTCCTGACAGCCTGTACATCGTTCATTATTACACTGTCATTACAATGATGACTAACATCTGTATATTGCTTTCAGTCATGCACTTTTTATCGCTCCACATAATAATTTTGCAAAGTGAGACATAGACATAGGTAGTTATAGCACCTGGCTAGGATCATGCAGCTATTAAGTGGTTGAACTGAGCTTAAACCTAGTTGTTTCTAAACCTCAATTTATTAATTGATTTACTCCAGATTGACTGCATGCTGGACTCTGGTAAGACAGTGGTGAGCAAAAAAAGTCACCATCTCTGTCTTTGGGACAGATCAGGCTACAGATACATACAGACATGAATATGGCAATTACAAATAGACTGTAAAATTGTAACCCTGAGAAATTCTGCTTGTGGCGGGGGGGGTCATAATGAATAGTAATAGAGAACCTGACTTTCTTTAGAGAGGTTAGAGACATTAAAATCCTGTATGTTTTAAATAAATAGGCTCACTCTTACTTGGGCATTTGACTAGCCATTCAATTAACCTGTTGGTTATGCTGAATAATCTATAAACTAATTAATATGCCAGTCTCATTCTTTTCAGTTACCTTGGATTAAAGACAAAACTGTACAAAAACAGGAAAGAGAGCTTCAGTTTTTACCATAAATATATATTTCAGATAAAGTTCCAAAAACCTCAGACAGAGCATAGGTCTAAATCGGCCCTCATCCCTTAGTGGGGAAGGTAAACACACTTCATATTAATTGGGGTTCTTACCAAGGCTGTGATTGGCTGAGAGAATTTCTCATATCAATACACGTACCACAGAAATCAAGGGAGCAATCAGATTTAGGCTATACAGACAGCAATGGTAGTGAAATCAGAGAAGAGTATGTGATTCACTGAGGAAGGTCAGAGAATGGCACGACAGGGAAAAAGAAGAAGGTGGTTAGAGGCAGATATAGATAGGAGAGCCTATAATAAAGACTTAAGGTTATTGGAAATAATTTCTAATCCTCTTTAGTAAGTGCCTTTACAATGACAGTTAATCATATTAATAACATACATCCAGTTTCCAAAAAACTATCTCTGGTTTGAAACATATTTTAATTTTTTGTTAAGAAGTATTCTTTTGTCTCAAACTAAAAACATCTGAAACATGTCTCACTAAGTCCAGCCAATAGGCTTTATAGCCAGTTTTGATGTCTGATATCAAAACTACAGAATGTATGTGTGACTGTAAACACGATTCCATCAACCTTACAGAGTGACAGACACATCTGAACTTGCCCTTAGTAGCTCATCGCTGAAAGCCAGATCTAAAGATCACACCCATGTTACACGTTTATATTCATTACACTTTAGGATATGATATGCCTCAATTCATCACTCACTTAACATTGTAGTGTTTTTGTTTCTTTTAGAACTATTTTCTTTAAGTATCAAGAGATACCCTTGTTCCTCTGAGGTTACAACACTTGAAATCTAAATATTTGTTTACTGTCTTTTTTTTTTTTTTTTTTTTTTGAGACAGAGTTTTGCTCTGTCACCCAGGCTGGAGTGCAGTGGCGCGATCTTGGCTCACTGCAAACTCCACCTCCTGGGTTCACGCCATTCTCCTGCCTCAGCTTCCCAAGTAGCTGGGACTGCAGGCACCCACCACCATGCCCGGCTAATTTTTGTATATTTTTAGTAGAGACAGGGTTTCACCATGTTAGCCAGGATGGTCTCGATCTCCTGACCTCGTGATCCACCTGCCTTGGCCTCCCAAAGTGCTGGGATTACAGGCCTGAGCCACCACACCAGGCCTATGTTGACTGTCTTTACATTATTCATGTTTATAGAAATATCAATAATAGGAGTTTTCTTCTTTACAAGAAAGGTTTTTGTTTTGTTCTCATAATTTACCCAAAGGCATATCTATTATTTTCTTTCAGATACAGTTGTATGTTCATATTTTTATGATCAGCATATCTTCTCATAATTCTCTTACCTTTTCAAACCATCCATTCAATACGATATTAAGTACCTACTTTATGCTATTAATTAATCATATCATCATATTAACTTTTCCTCTCTTTAAAAAGATTTATTTTGTCGTGATATAAAAGAACTCAGAAAAACTAAAAGCCCATGCCTACAAGCAAGTAGTTAACAGAAAAGCTTTCTGTAATACATGATTCTAACATACTAAAAGAAAATTGCATTGAAAACAATGTAGTCTAACTAATAAGAAATACATTTGAAACTGAAAATTAAATATACTTTTGCATATCCTGAGATGCTACTTCACTTGCCTCATTTGCATGCAAATAAGCGTTCAATAACTATTTTAATTGCTATATTCCCCCCAAAAGCAAGGAAAGAAGATTCAAAATATATGTATTATTTTCTATGAGAAAGAATGTTAATATTCACCAAATAATTACCTAATTTACATAGTGATTAGACTCATGTGCAACAAAGTATTTTTTTTTATAAGTATACAGAGGGAACATTAGATGTGAAATTTTACAAGTAAAATGACAAGCAAATCTAATAAGGAAAATTGTATGCAGGTGAAACACTTCTAGTACATTATTTTTAATATAACTTTATTACTAATGTCAGAATAATAAGTCAAGTCCTTAAGCATTCTGTGCATCATATTTGGTAGGTGAGAGGGGAAAAGCAAATATAATATACTTAAAAAAATATTGAACATGATCAAACACATCTGAAAGAGATAGATTCCTCAGGGAAGAATTTCCACCTACATAATTTCAAGTGGAGTAATCTATTTTCTAATTAGCAAGGAAAGAATCCCCTGTATATGACCTTGAATTCTAAAATATTAGCTCAGAGGGAATATTTACAATCCGAAGGCTCAGCTGTATAATGAAAATGCGGACATGACTTTTACTGTTGTTAAGGTTCTTTTTAAATCATTCTTAGAAATAATCAGCCTATGTTGACTGACATTTATAGTATGGAAATTGGCTGGAATACAAATGCAATGGTGTTTGAAATTAGAAAACACATTACTGAGGAGGCAGGTTAAATATTTGTGGTGTACAAAGCCATTTTTCTTGGTACACCCAATACCTTTCTTTGTTCCTTTTGATCAAGCTTATATACTAAATGAGTTTTATAAACTTGAAATTATTTTAGTTTGTTAATGCTACTCCTTCTGTCATTTTATATGCAGTTTTATTCGTTTCATAGAAATGTATTTTTCAGCTTTCAACATTTTAAGTATTATAAAAAAGAGGAAAGACTTTAGGATTTAAGCTTGGAGAATTTGTCTGTTAAAAATGTTTGTTAAGTGAACAACCAAGTGCTTGAATCAATGAAGAGCAAACTGACAGTCCTGATTATAAATAATCTATTCATTTATTTGTTTGTGTGCATATAGTGATTTAGAAACAATAACTATAAGATGAACAATGAAGCTGAGCAATGAAAATGAATAATGAGGAATGAAGAGGGAAGCTTGATGAGTATTTCCATTTCATGATCTTTTTGACCAGAATCTGGAACAAAATAAAAATATGGGGCTTTTTGGAGAATAATGGGAGACTACCTACACTGCTTTGGGAACTAAAATTACAAGAGAGAGTCCACTATAATAAAAAGTAATGGATTTGGAGTCAACCACCTGAGTTGGAAGCCTGCCTTCTTCATTCAACCTCTCTGACTCTAGGACGTTACCATTCTGAAGCTCAATTTTACATGAAACGGGAATAAAAATAGTTTCTTTCTTATTGTGAGGATGAAATGAGATAATTAAAAAGCATAATGTCTGTGTAACATGGCCAAGTTAATAAGTAATGGCAAATTACTTGAAGGCCCAAGGAACGTGGGGTGTTTCTCCCTTCAGCAACTGACTTCCTGATCTTTTGGATGCAAAGATTCTGCATCTGTTATGGTTTCTATCATATGATTGAGACAGAAAGTGGACATTTAACATCCCCAGGGCACAGGTCAAAGATTCATGTATTTTCAAATAGTAAATTAGTGCAAAACTGTGAACTAAAAGTCTATATGATTATAATTTACTATACATGATACAAACTGCATATTTATCTAAATAGTCATTCATGTGTTCACTGTTCATGAGATAATGCATAACCCTGGCATAAAGTTTCATTGTACCTGACAGCAGCAGCTGCAATTTATTAGAAATGCAAATTTTGTAAAAGTGGAAAAATGTGCAAAAATCCATGAACTTCACGGCCAGGCTTGGTGGCCGTGTAATCCCAACACTTTGGGAGGCTAAGGTGGGTGGATCACTTGAGGTCAGGAGTTTGACACCAGCCTGGGCAACATGGCGAAACTCTGTCTACTAAAAATACAAAAAATTAGCCAAGCATGGTGTCACATGCCTGTAATCCCAGCTACTCGGGAGGCTGAGGCAGGAGAATCACTTCAACCCAGGAGGTGGAGGTTGCAGGTGAGCCAAGATCGTGCCACTGCACTCCAGCCTGGGCAAAAAAAGTGAGACTCCGTCTTAAAAAAAAAAAAAAATCTGTGAACTTTTGAACTTCAGACTATTCTAAAGCATTGAAGAAATCCCTGTGTTGGGAAAAGTACTCCTGTACAAACTCCTCCAGGGAATGGGAATAATAGTGGGAATACATTCACATAATTCTACAAGGATTTAGTAATCTTGATATAAAAACCAAAAAAAGTACATTGCAGGCCAAGCAAAACACTGGTAAGCTGAATCCAGTGGTACATAATATTGTGACCAAGTCTAGTTTTCCCAAAGAATGCAAGGCCTTAGGATTAGAAAACCTATAAATATGGCAAGCCTTCACATTAAACGATTAAAGGAGAAAACCCACAGATGCAGGAAAAGCATCTCATATAATTCAACACTCTTTCGTCATTAGAATTCTTTGCACACTAACATTAAAAGGGCATTTTCTTAACTGAATAACTGATGTCCACAAAGTCCTCAGTGAAAAAGGGACCATTCAAAGCATAGTGTTAAAACAGTGGTTTATTCTAGAAAACTACATTTTGAAAAGCCTGTTTATTCTTTACAAAGTATTTGTCATGAAACTCGGAGCAAATGTCATAAATTGTGCTACAGAATCATAATCTTTATAATGGGATGTTGTCTGACCCCTGTCTAACTTAACGAGATGAATTCAATTAAAGGAGAAAGAAGCTAATCTATCCTTATGCAAGCAGTCAATGCAAGAAACAGAAAGGATTGTTGTTTTGCACACTTGTGCTGATACTTGTTCTATATCTTGCACCTTAATTACTCCTGCTGTCAAAGTAGACAATATTGCCTTAGCCCTTGGTACTCTGTGGTGGGAGACCCAGCAGCACTGGCATCAATTGGGAGCTTATTAAATATGTAGAATATCAATCACACCCCACCACAGACCTATTGAATCAGAGTCTGCATCTTAATAAGGTCTGAGGTCATGTATCTGCACATTGTAAAGCATGAGAGGCACTGCTCTAGGCTACTGATCTTCCTGCCTTCAGAAATACCATGAGGATCATTAACCCACACGAAGAATTTCACTTGTGGAATACAGTATATATTTGCAAATGTTTTCTGATTTATGTTTGTTTAAGGTGTGGGAATTTGTTGACAACTTTCCCCATCATGGTAAGAATAATAGGTAACAATGATTAAACCATTTAACTGAGCAGAGCACTGTCTTAGCATTTTAAATGCATTTATTCACTTCATTTTTCCAACTCCCTTGTGAGTTACATTGCTCCATGGTACAGAAGAGGAAACTATACGCAGTGACTTTGTGTGACTTGTCCAAGATGAAAGCTACTGAAAGCCACTGTATGTTTCGGAGCCAGTGAGTCCTATTCCCTGGCCTGCAGTATTAACTACTCTTTTAAGCTACTGCTCTAGTATGATAAACATATTCTTAAACTGTCAGATTCCTTAATCTTTTCACTTTTTTCCCTACATGTATTTGTATATTTAACAAAGTTTAATAGGTGGCATATATTAACTTTTTAACTATGTACTTGTTATTCTTTAAACATTCGCATTATTTAACCATTTTGTTTTCACAGCTTTATCATTTTAAAACTTTATTGTTTTGTTTTACAGATAAGGAATTTTTTTAATTCCTCCTAGAGTTGAAAAATAATTGAGCCCCAGAGACATTATTACTTGCTTAGCCTCAGACAAGTTATATATTAAAGAGTAAAAACTAGTAAAATAGCCTAGAAGAGATTACTCCGATAGAGGTGTGAGTAGTACTATTCTTCTGTTCCAGAATTTTCTATTTGGCATACTCTTGAGCAACCTCATGAAGCAGCATTTCCTATTGGTAAGGTCAGGGATAACAACTCCTCAAAAGCAATTTTAATTTTAAAATTCCTGCCTGCTCAACCCCCTGTGTCCATCTTCTAAGCTGTAGAACCAGCCCTGAAAACAAAGCTACTGTAATAAAGAATGCCGATGTTTTGGGGATGGTACAGGACAGAGGGCGAATGTTAGCAGAAGGCGTCGCCATATTCTATAATAAGTCTGTCCACTAGAAATACAATGTAAGCCACATAAGTATTTTTAAATTGTCTGGTAGCCACACTGAAACAAAGAAAAAAGAGAAATAGGTGAAGTTAATTTTAATAATATATTTTATTTTACCCATTATGTGAAATGTTATTTTAATATAGTCAATATTAAAAATTTTTAGAGAGACACTTTGACTTTTTATACTATGTCTTTGAAATTGGCGTATATTTATAGCACATCTCATTTCCAACAGCCACATTTCAAATGCTCAGTAGCCACCTGTGGCTAGTGGCTACCATATTGGTGCACTGGGCAGCAGAGTTGTAAAGGCTGTAAGCACCTGTGAAAAAATAAAATCAGGTTTGGATAAAGATAAGGAGGGAGTAGGTCAGCAAGTATGTCTATTATCAAAGGAATAATCCTCAAGGACATCATTGTTCATATATGCTACCACTCTGTTTCTGTCCAAGATTCATGCAGTGCTAATGCTGACATTCTTCCTCTTTTAAAAATTGAGGCTAAATAGCATATGATGCTTTTATTCTGATTTTCCCATTTCTTATTATGATCATAATTTCAATTAAAAATTATTTTTTAAATGATCTTCATAATTGCACAATACTGTGTATGGATTTTTGATCATTTTAAACAATTTTCTAGCCTCTGCCATTTGGTATAATTTTTCTTATTATCAACAATGCCTTGATAAAGTCCAGCTACAGAATTCTTGGTGCTCACGTCTGATTAGACTACATATTTTTAATGCCCTCCACGATATGACCAAATTGCTCCCCATAAAGATGGCACCAAAGGCAACTGTCACAGGTGCTCCTTTGCCACTCTGCCCGACTCTGTTGTACTTTGTGAAATATCTTTGCTACTGTAAAGGATGACATATTGGATTTTTCTTCTAATTTTTGTCTCTTTAAGTAAAGGTTAGGAGAAATGTGTGTGTGGTGGGGGGTACAGGCCATTTGTATTTTTTCTTTCATGCACTTGCTGTTTTTGAACTTGGGCATGTTCTTTACATATTGAGGGAATGAATTTGTTTTTAATTAGAAATGTTGTAAATATTCCCCAGTTTGAAGAAAGATATTGTGACACTTTTTGGCATTTATAATTAAATAGTAATATCTATCAATATTTTTTCAATTGGTCTATCTCTTCAATTATATATTTACAAAGAATTGTTTTCTTCCCCAAATTAAATATTAATTTACATTTTCTGCTTTTTTATTGTTTCTTTTTCTATACTTAATGTCTCAACCTATCTGAAATTTATTTTTTGAGAAAGTATGTAAATGACGTGTAACTTTAAGGTTCTGAAAAGTATTAGTGGATTCCACTAGATACCTAAATATTTGTTAATTGCAGAAGCTCTTTGCTGCACAGAATTAGGTATTTAGTCAACTTAAAACAATTATTTCATTCTCTTACTATGTTTTGAGCCAGGTTTTGCATAAGGCCTGTGGGAGTCATTTCCTAAATCAGGCCCAGATGATGTAAGAGGTGTGAAGTTTAGAATTAACACAGTATTTCCTTTACTTGGTCAGCGATTGAGCAAGTTAGAGAAGTAGGGAGGGATGGGAGAGAGCCTCGTGAAAGGCAAATGTAGTGATGTGTTTTTGCTTTTTTTTTCTTTTCTTATATTAAAACCTTTCTATACTGGCACAGTGTCTTTCTTTTTTATTTTTATTTTTATTTTTTTGGCCTGGCATGGCTTTCTTCATCTATAGCCAGCCCTGATAGAGCCTCTGTTTGCCCAGAATAAAGAGACAACCAAACCAGCTGTAAACAGGTGATAAGTGCCTCTGTGACCTCCAGACTTGATGTATCCAGACCCAGAATTACTTTCCAGAGTCCCTAGTGGAGTTCAGATGTCCTCCAGAATTCTTACTTCCTCATGTTCCCCAACCCTCATG
Source organism: Pongo abelii (assembly GCF_028885655.2). NCBI lineage: Eukaryota > Metazoa > Chordata > Mammalia > Primates > Hominidae > Pongo > Pongo abelii. Next base: position 23,317,544 of record NC_071990.2, read on the forward strand.
CTTCTCCAAACATCATTCACACAGGCACACACACACCCCCCTCAATCCTTCAAATATCGTTGTTCAGAAATACTTGTAGCCTTCTGCCAGATTTCCCTTTCTTTGCTTCCCTGGTCCACAAGGCCTTCCCATGAGAAGAGTCATAGCCCATACCTCAGTTCAACTTTGTTTTGAATAAATGGATCCAGAAGAAATGCTTTACAATTCTTGGCAATGGATTTTTCTTCTTTCATTTCAAAGAATTTTTTTTCTATTTTTGTGTTCAATTGATACATGTAATTAAGAATCCATAAGTGAGTGAGTTAAATGCCTGTTATATAGTTACCATAATATTAACTGAAAGATAGGATATCACTGAGATATTAACCATACTGTTAATGCATAACTATTTAGCATTCTCTTGTGCTAAACGCATGTATGTCAGAAAACAGTGCCGAAGGAGTCCCAAGCACAAATCCATCATCATGTTTGCAGGTGTTAGTTCAACAGCATTGAAAGGGCCAGTGCATCCGAGTGTTATTTCACTTGCTGTCAGCAATATCAGCAGCATAAAGGAAACTAGAGTTAAAATACGAATTGTCTTGCTGGCATACATGGAAGGCACAGCCTTTGTCAGTGCCTATGCATTTTGTTCATATTTTCAGTAAAATGATGCAAACTTTCATTTAAAAAGCCAGTTGATAGAGCAATATCTGACTTTATTGAGACTGTAGTGATGGAAAAAGCCATTCCTTCTGGATGCCATTCCTGGGGTTTATGCTGCACACCTCTTCAATAATTGTGTATGGCAATAACAAGTCAGTGGCTGTGTGGGATAATTGGCTCCTCCTCACTGCACTTGTGGGGAGTCAATCTGAGAATTACTGAGATTGAACAAAAGCCACAGCGACTGCAAGACTAGGCCCACATTGATCTAGTAGAAATAGGATGGATCTGTCAGGGCCAGGCAGAATGCATCCTGCTCTTGGTGAGAGAATTATTTCCACAGAAAAGGGAAATAATTATTCCCTCCAATGAAACACTTGAAACAAAAATACACACACTCACAACGGATTCTAATAGAACCCTGAACATGGAACAGAAAGAACATCTTTTTCTTCTTTTTCTTTTTCTTTTTTTTCTCTTCTTTCTTAATTCTTCTGGTAGTTCTTGCTTAGGAAAACATTACAATGGGATTCTCTCTGAGTCTTTCTGCATTTCCCTCAGTCTGTCTGGGCATTTTTATTTTTTAATCAGCGTATTCACATTTCCAAGCCCGGTTTAAAAGCCTTCAGTTGAAACGGAAAGAGGCAGATCCATTTGGTATACATGAAGGAGGCAGTAATTGCATTGGAAAACCCCAAAACACACAAACCAGATCCAGCTGTAACCAAACACGTATGGAAAGCAGTGCACAGAATTTTCCATGGCCTGCAGCAACGATGTTTTACAAACAGTCCCTGAGGTGTCTCAGCAGCTACACATGCTGTGGAAAGAAATTAGATATCAATGCTAAAGATTTACCAGATGGATATTCAATCAGTGCTTTTGTATAAAATTCTCTCTCTAAATTGAATATTGAAGAAATAGCTACATTTAACTTACAAAATTAACATCTTTGTTTTCTATCATTCCTCCCTGACATGAATGCTCAGGGCTGAGAATACTAAGGACAGAGTGCATGTTATATACGTTTATAGGACACATGAAAATAAGCACTAAGGATAGCCTGAAAATAATTGGCCTAAAGCAAGTAGGAAGTAGATTATGAGAAAATGCACAAATGAATAATTATTTTAAATGCCCTCAGTTCAAGATTTGAGGTAACAAATTGCCTAATAAGAAACAGACTTTTTTTTTTTAAAGTCACTGTCTGCTTGCAGAATGCTGCAACTTTCTTCTAACAGTCTTAATGTTGCTGTCCAGATAAATACTCCTAAACTTTATGCTCTGGTTGCACTAAATCCTGACTTTTCTCTTTCATTTTTAAGTCCCTTTATACCAAGTCTCCACCTTACCCAGATAAACTTTTTTTTTTTTTCAAGATGGAATTTTGCTGTTGTTGCCCAGGCTGGAGTGCAATGGCATGACCTCGACTCACTGCAACTTCTGCCTCCTGGGTTCAAGCGATTCTCCTGCCTCAGCCTCCCGAGTAGCTGGGATTACAGGCACATCCCACCACACCTGGCTAATTTTTTGTATTTTTGGTGGAGATAGGGTTTCACCATGTTGGCCAGGCTGATCTCAAACTCCTGACCTCATAATCCGCCTGCCTCGGCCTCCCAAAGTAATGGGATTACGGTCATGAGCCACTGCACCCAGCCCCAGATAAACATTTATTCCTATCAGTCTGTTCTCCACTGGTACACTGTGTGCTATTATCAGTACTGCTAGACATGGTTTCCCTAGAAACGCACTCTCTTTTACCTCAACATGTTCAAAGTTTGCCCAGCCTTAGAGACCTCTATAACTATTCCAAGCCTCAGTGATCGCTTGTCTGAAGTTTCCCACCATAGAAACAGTTCTGGTATTCTTTAGGTTTGGGGTCTAGGATAAGACATTCTCAATTTAGACAATGCAAGATGGCAGAGTTGAAGGAATAGCCAGCTTAAAATATGTAAAAATAGGCACTGTTAAAAATGTAGGAATAGAGTTAGTATAGATGCTATAGTAAGAAAACCGTAGAAAATTTGTGACCAAGGAAGAGTTTGAGGCATCTGCATTGTGCTGGAGTTCAAAGAGGAGGTTGGAAGAAGAGGAATAAATGTGAGTTTTCAGAGTTTAATCTATTGTAGACTATGCCCAAAGTGTTGTAATCAGAAGAAGTTATTCTTGCTCCTACCTCTTTTATTTCACTGTCTATTGGAATTAGCCATGATACCAATGGGCGTTGAATACTCAGTCACTTACTATGGCTGTAGGACCACACATGGGTGTGTGGGTTAGGATGAAATTGTGTACAGCTACACATAGAAGAAATGTTAGGAGACACAAGAATGTATAAAGATGGGGGTTTCAAATGGAATACTCTCGAGATTCTTATTGTGACCTTCATGGTCCCAAATAATAACGGTATTTCACATTATGGCATGGACTATAGGCTCATTGGCAAGCAAGTCAGAGTGATTACCATGTATACATGTCATACTGGAAAACAAAACAGGTATTAGGGGATGAGATCTATCTAAGTTGAATCAGGAGTGCCAAATCATAAGCACTACATTGTAAGTCATGAATTCTTAGTTAATAATAGCTATTAGTTAACCATACATCTTCATTTGCTTTAAGCAGTTCCAGTTCATACCTTTTGTCCTTGTGTAATATTGGTAATACCCTTCTATTCCCAAAGTTATTTCTATTTGCAAGATAAATAATGTGACTACATTACCAATCCTTGTTGAGCACTTATTACACAACTGGTAATGTTCTGAATGTTTTATGAGTTAATTTCTTTGAGCTGCACAACAGCCTTATAAGATAGGTGGTAAAATTATTTTTATGTTTTGAATGAGGAAACAGAAGCCCATGAATTACCTTTCAGATGGTCATACACTATGGAGGTTAAGGCAGCTGAGACTTATAGGACACCAGCTAGAGAATTCAGATAGATTTTGCTGAATTCTAACAGAATTATTGAGAATAGATTTTAAATTATTTAAATGTTTAGTAGGGAGTCAGGGTCATTGGAGATTTTTCCCCAAAGTTAAGCAGATCTAAATATTTAAATAAATGACACCCAATGATTTATAAGCAAAGACCTCTATGATACTCCCACAGGAAGACCACAGATACTTGGAGGAGGCTGGGGTGGGAGATGGAGTGAGTAGGTTCAGCTACTAAAAGGAGCTGGAGCAGGAATAAAAGTAGGTTCATCTCTAGAGCCCATCAGCATAACTGCACTGCTTCTTGGCATAATAGAGAGTGTCTTACAGATCTTCAGTTTCCTACAGGTGCTAGAAAATGAAAATGTTTAGAGTATGGTAGAAGTAGACAGTCAAAAATATAAGTGCTTCGGAGTAATTTGTCTTAAGCAAAGAAATATGGTGAATTAATATCTATACACTTCTGGGTAGCTGTTAACCTCAATGAATTTAGTAGCTATTTGTAAGATATTAGCAATGGAGTTGTTCCTTTGGGTACTGTAATTGGCTCTCCTAAGCCTGCTTATGAGATGTGTACTCATAGGTGTTCAATAAATTCTTTATTGGAATGATTTTTGGAAGTGATTAAATTTACACGCACATATATCCATGAATAATCTTGCCATAACAAATTTGCTTTTAAAAACTTATAAAGATTTAGCAGCTCAATTTTATCGAGTAACGCATTGGGAATGAATTACGTTTGTTAAAGCAACGGTCGATGATATTTAATAATTTGGGGGCCCCAAAACCATGACTATTCTATGCAAGTTTGTTCTTGTCGTGAGAGTCTGCAGTTTTCCAGGTCACAGTCATTCTATTTACATAAAATTCTCAATCTTTGTTAATGAGTACATTCAAAGTTTATACGTCATCATGGCATTTCTCAGAAAGTTTTGCTTTTCCTCCAGAATGGTCTGTAATTTGTTGGCTGCCTGCTTTGCTTAATGCCAGAGGAACGATTTCCATGTTTCTGCTTCATGCTGCAAATTTTCAACTCCTACCTCAATGTTCTGTGCTTATTTATTTATTTATTTATTTATTTTTGTCTTTTTCTGACCTATTGCATCTGTGTTCTACCCCTACTTCGGAAGTAGACTTTACAGTTTTGGTCAGAATAGTAATTTTCCGAAGAGGGTAAAAAGCTGACAATGGATTTACCCAATGGGAGAAACATAAATGTCATTGTGTTTTCTATGTAATAACATAACCATTAACCTTGTTTGCAAGAATTCAGGAACACTGGTGTAATCCCAGCACTCTGGGAGGCCAAGGCGGGCAGATCACTTGAGGTCAGGAGTTTGAGACCAGCCTGGCCAGCATGGCAAAACCCTGTCTCTACTAAAAATGCAAAAATTAGCCAGGTGTGGTGGCATGCACCTGTAATCCCAGCTACTCAGGAGACTGAGGCAGAATTGCTTGAACCTGGGAGGTGAAGGTTGCAGTGAGCAGAAATTGCACCACTGTACTCCAGCCTGGGTGTCAGAGCAAGACTCTGTCAAAAAGAAAAAGAAAGAATTCAGGAACTCATATGACAATCTATAACAATGTAGCTTTAATTAACATTTACTTATCTTCTGTAAATTATAGTGCTTATAAATGGGCATTTATACATATCAACCTAATGCTTTATTAGTAAAACATTCTATTTACTAATGCTTTATTAGTAAAGCATTCTATTTATTATTGCCTTATTAGTAAAGCATTCTATTTATTAATTGTCATTTTATAATTAAATACCATTATATTTGTTTTTAATGCATGAAGTAACAATGTTCTTCTTTCCTCAACTCCAGCATTGAGAGCACAGTTCCTCTTTGTCATGTCTTTAATGTGTGAAGATACAATGACCTATAGTACATTATGCTAGAAATGATTGACACGCCAACATCCATCCCCCTACTTCTGTTAATACTCCAACTCTCGTTCCAGGTATCACTTCTTATTCATGAAATATATATGTTTCAAGGAAAGTGGGTTAACCCTCAGCCTCAAAAGTGTGTCCTGGTTGATCCATGTAAATGTGAGCAACCTAGTCTCCCTGACTACCACAGGAGATTCAAGTTGGTAGCATCAACATAGCCATTAGGACTTTTGTTTTATACTGATAAAAGGCAAAACCTTGGAGGTAATTCAAGATATCCTATGCATTTTTTTCCTCCTTACTAACTACTTACAAATAAAACAACAATTTAAAGATCAGAGGACAGCAAAATGAATGCGTAGCAGTACCTAATACTTATGCAACCCCCAACCCTCCAAAGAAAAGACCAAAAGAACAAATAAAAAACTACATTTCTACAAGAGCATTTGAAGTAAAGCACTGAAGTACAGCAAGGGAGTGGTTAATACCTTGTGAAATGTGGAGACTCAGGATGGCCTCATACAGAAAGCAGTGAAACACTCAGCCACTGCCGCCCATCTCCTCTGTCAGGAGCAGGACAGAATAGGATGCACTTTACACTCTGGAAACAAAGGTAAGCAGGCAGCATCCAGCAGCCCCATTTAATGCTGTGGACATCTTCAGTCTTTACTGCTTTAAAATAAGGCTGTCCTCAAGGGCCTTGAGCCCGGTTTGGGGAGCTTCCAGGAGCTTGCATGGCTGCACTGGCCAGGAGAAGGAGCCCATGTTGTGCCCCCTCCCCTTTGTGTGACCCAAGCTGCTGCTGCACATGCCATCTTGTAACTGAAACCAAATAATCTGTCTACTGCTGAAAGTATTGACAACAACAGATGGATTGTTTTTTGCTATTGAGTTATTCATCTAATTTTAAAATGGGCAAAAGATTTGAATAGATATTTTTCAAATGAAGACATACAAATGACCAACAGGTATATGAAAAGTGCTCAACATCATCGATATGGTTTGGCTGTGTCCGCACCCAAATCTCATCTTGAATTGTAGTTCCCATAATCCCCAAGTGTCATGGGAGGGATCCAGTGTGAGGTAATTGAATCACAGCGGTGAGTTTTCCCATGTTGTTCTCATGATAGTGAATAAGTCTCACAAGCTCTGATGGTTTTATAAAAGGCAGTTCCCAGCACACGCTGTCTTGCCTGCTTCCATGTAAGACGTGACTTTGCTTCTCCTTTTGCCTTCTGCCATGATTGTGAGGCCTCCTCAACATGAGAATGGACTAATACAATCACTAACCATCAGAAAAATGCAAATCAAAACTACAATGATATATTATCTCACACCAATTAAAATGACTGCTATCAAAAAGACAAAAAATAAAAAATGATGCCATGGATATGGAAAAATGGAAACTCTTATACACTGTTGTTGGGAATGTAAATTAATACATCCATAAAGGAAAACAGTGTGGAGGTTCCTCAAAAAATTAAAAGTAGAATGTCCATATGACCCATAAATCCCACTATTGGGTGTACATCAAAAGGAAATGAAGTCAGTCTGTCAAAACCAGACACAGCAAGACAAATACCACATGATCTCACTCATATGTGGAATCTAAAAGAGTGGATCTCAGAAAAGTAGAGAGCTTAATAGTGGTTACTAGAGACTGGGGAAAGAATTAGAGAAGGGGAGATGGGGGAAAGGCCAGTCAATGAATACAAAGTTTTATTTAGGTAAGTGCAAAAGTAATTGCAGTTTTTGCAATCAAAGTCATGGCACAAACCAGAATAACTTTTGCAGCAACCTAATAGGAGGAATAAGTTCTGATCTCTACTGCACAGTAGGGTGATTATGCTTCATAGTATTGTATTGTATATGTCAAAATAGCTAGGAGGGAGAATTTTGAATGTTCTAACCATGAAGAAATAATAAATATGAGATGATTAACATATGAGATGAAATATTCTGATTTGATTATTATACAATGTGTACATGTATTAAAATGTCATGCCAAGTCCCATAAATATATAAAATTATCATGTGTAAATTAAAAACTAAAGAAAAAATTAGATATCCGATATCTACATATATAGATATACATATAGATATATTTGTATATTTATTTGGGAGCAAGGCTGTATAGCTGTAGTAGCTGCCACAAGGTATAAAACTCTCTGAAAGTATTTTGGGTTTAGATATATTTGTATATATGTACAAATATTATATATATATATATATAGAGAGAGAGAGAGTCAAATATCTATACAAGTGGATATGGCCATATATCTCTACAAATATATCTAAGCCAAGCCTAAAGTACTTTCAGAGAGTTTGGGATATATGATGTACAGATATCTATACATCATATACCCTAGATATATTTGTATTACTAATTACATTAGAAGTAAATAAACTAAAATTTTCATCTAAAAGAGTGATATTATCAGACTGAATAACCAGACCAACCAAGTACTTTTTAAAGTGCTTTAAAAAAGCACTTTATTATACAGACACAGACAGAGTGACAGTAAGAGGAAAGAAAAAATGTAATGTACACACTAAGCATGAAGAAGATGAGGTGGTTACATGACTTTCAGACCAAGTAGACATCAAGAGAAGTTGCATTACTAGTGATAAAGAGGAACAGTTCATAATGATCAAATGACTGATTTATCAAAAAGCCACAATCATAAATGTTCATGCAACTAAAAATAGTATTTTAAATATATGAAAAAATGAAAGAAGGGTAAAATAGGCCAATCTATAATCATAAGTGGAGATTTAAAAACTCTCTGTCAGTAATATCAAGAAAAAGTAATTTATAGACAAAAAATCAGTAAGGGTATATAAATGATAGTAAAAGTCAAACAATGCAGTCAACCAACTTGACCTAACTGACATTTATACAGCATTATAACCAATTACGGCCAAATATATATATATGTATTCCTTTGTGAAATGGTTACCATGACAGATTATATATTGGGCCATAAAATAAGTCTTAATAATTTTCAAATATTATAATCTTACAGAGCATGTTCTCTGACTTCTACAGAATTTAAATAGAAATCAACAACAACAACAAAAGATTTCTAGAAAGCTACCAATGCAATACAATGTTAGACCAGACAATTTTAAATAACTCACAGGTAAAAGGAGAAATCACAGAGTTATTAATTTCACACTGAATAATAAAGAAAAGGCAAGATCGAAGTTTGTGAGATATGGTTATACTAATGCTTAGAGGGAGAGCTATATGTTTAAATGTTTGTATTAGAAAAAAGGAAAAGTTTGCACAAATGATAAGTTGGTGCATAAGCACTTGCAGTTTTTGGCATTAAAAGTAACGGCAAAACTCTCTCTCTGTGTAAATTACTGAGGGAGAGTTTTAAATTTGCTCTCCTTTATTTAGCTTGCTAAATTGTCACATTAGCAAGCTAAATAAAGGAGAGCAAAGTTAACCCAAAACATATAGAAGAAAACAAATAACAAAGAACAGAAATCAATGAAATGGAAATTAAAGAGAAAAATCAATAAAGCCAAAACTTCTCAATCCAGAATTCTATATGCAGATATATTCTGCTACCCCAAAATTTAAGGAATGTGTCACCTACAAGACTGCACTAAAAGAAATACTAAAGGAAACCTTTCAAAAGACTATTAAAATGAATAATCCCAAGAAACAGTGCTTAGAAAAGAGGCTATAAAAATGTACATTACCAATCTCAAGATTAAAAGAGAAAGTATCACTTTCGATTTTGCAGTTATCAGAGAATTACATTATGAATGACAGATTATCAGAACAACCTTATAAAAATAATTATGACTATCTAAATAAAATGGACTTATACCTTGAAAAACACTACTGAAACTGACACTATCAGAAATAGATCTGAATAGCCCCATATTTTTCAAAACATTTACTTGAAATTAACAAAACATTTCCCAGAAAGACATTCCAAACCCAGTTGTGCAAGTGAATTTCAGCAAACATTTAAGAAAGAAATAAGACCAATATCACCCAAATATTTGCACAAAATAGAGAAGAACATTTTCCAGCTCATTTTATAAAGTCAGCATCACACCAACATCAAAACCTGACAAAGACATTATAAGAAAAGGAAAGTTACAGGAAAATATTTCTAGTTAATATACTTCTATATTCTAAGAAGTTGTCTTAGAAAATTTACCTTGTATACTTAAAGGCTAAAGTCAATCAATATACTTAGGACTATTTCAAGGGACTTAAGACTTTGAATTCTAGATTGTCCTATGAAAGCTCTGGTTTGGTGCTTGGTAAAAATTAATACTGTGATGAATGAATTTTATAGAAGTTAGTGTTTATTACTATAAGCTCAAAGTAAGTCCCTAACAGAAGAAATCAGGCTGGGACTCTTCCATGAACAAGGCTTTGTTAATAGTCCCAGTTCCTTGTGGGAGATACTGTCAGCTAGGTGGCAATGGTGTTTGTCTGTTGAGGGGTGCCACGCCAGATGGCATTCACTGCACACTGGTTACATGGTTCAACTATATATATAAGAAACCAGTTTAACCATATATGTATGTAACCAGTTTAACCATACATATATATTTATACTCTTACTGAATTTTTGTCTATGTATAATATCTATATAATGTATATAAATATATAATGTTTTATATATCTATAAAGTTCCTTAAGGGAGAGATTCTGTTTTTTAAAAATATATATCTTACATTAATATATAAAATAAAAATATACATTATACATAATATGTATTATACATTATACATAATATATTATACATTATACATTATATACATTATACATAATATATACATTATATACATAATACAATATATACATTATATACATGTATATACATTATACATAATGTATATACATTATATACATGTATATACATTATACATAATGTATATACATTATACACATGTATATACATTATACATAATGTGTATACATTATACATAATGTGTATACATTATACATAATGTATATACATTATGTATGTATGTATGTACATTATGTATGTATGTATGTATAATGTATATACATACATAACGTATATACATTATACATTATACATAATGTATATACATAATACGTATTATACATTATACATATATACATTATACAAATAGAATGTATAATATATATTATACATTATACAAATAGAATGTATAATATATATTATACATTATACAAATAGAATGTATAATATATAATACATTATACAAATAGAATGTATAATATATAATACATTATACAAATAGAATGTATAATATATATTATACATTATACAAATAGAATGTATAATATATATTATACATTATACATATATACATTATACAAATATAATGTCTAATATATAATACATTATACATAATGTCTCCCAAAGGTGGAGAAAATAGCCAAAATAGAAACATGGAAAAATACACAAGATAAAAGCTTCAGATAAAAAAGCTTCAGATAAAAGAACAGGCTTATACATATAATGTATAATATATATTATACATATAATGTATAATATATATTATACATATAATGTATAATATATATTATACATTATATGTATAATATATATTATACATTATATGTATAATATATATTATACATATAATGTATAATATATAATACATTATGTATAATGTATAATGTATAATATATATTATACATTATAATGTATAATATATATTATACATTATAATGTATTATATATTATACATTATAATGTATAATATATATTATACATTATAATGTATATTATACATACATGTAATATATACATACATGTAATGTATGTATATAATGTATATAATATATACAATATATACTATATATAATGTATATAATGTATATTATATATACCATATATACATTATATAATGTATATAATGTATATTATATATACAATATATACAATATATAATGTATATAATGTATATAATACATACATGTATATATAATACATGTATGTATAGATAATACATGTATTATACATACATGTATAATTTACAATATATAATATATACATTATTATAATGTATAATGTATATATTATACATTATGTATAATGTACATAATATAATATGTATAATGTACATAATATAATATGTACATTATGTATAATGTATAATATATATTGTACATAGACAAAAATTCAGTAAGGGTATAAATGATAGTAAAAGCCAATGCGTCAACCAACTTGATCTAACTGATGTTTATATAACATTATGCCCAGTTACAACTGAATATACATTGGTTTCTTTGTGGAATGTCTACCATGACATTATCTGTTGGGCCATAAAATAAGTCTTAATAATTTTCACATATTATAATCTTGATGACATATATATTTTGTATATGTGTGTGTAGATAGTGCTTTAGTGATACATAGGACTATATATACACATACATATATATTTAGATATATATATCACTCTATCACTCTGAAACTAGACTTATATTCTATAGAACCTATCAATACTAGAAGATGTTTAGGTATTGTTTGTTTTTGTTTTTCCTCCTATTGCAATGTAAGTTCCTTAAGGCAGAGATTTTTTTTTTTTAATGCATATTCAGTGCCTTGAAAAGTATTTAGCACATTGAAGATGAAAAATTAATACCACTTGAATGAATGAATAAACATATAAATGAATGTGAGGTATGTTTTCAAGTGCTAAGAATATAAAGCTGGAAGAGAAAATTAGAAGCTTGGCATAGAAATATAATATTTGTATCTTTTTGCAAGCCTGCACACAAAAATATGTTTTATTAGTTGTCATTGTCCTGAAAATGTAACTAAAGTTTTTATATTTTAAAAAACCTCTGTGAAGATGGAAGTAGCATGATTGGTAATATCTTTACTAGAAAACAACTTGTATTAGTCAGTTTTCACACTGCTATAAAGAACTGCCCAAGACTGGGTAATTTATAAAGAAAAATGGTTTCATTGACTCACAGTTCAGCATGGCTGGGGAGGCCTCAAGAAACTTACAATCATGGTGGGAGGGAAAGCAGGCATGTCTTACATGGCGGCAGGTGAGAGAGCGAGAGAGAGAGATAGAGAGAGGGAAAGAGAGAGGGCGGGAAGTGAAAAGGGAAGAGCCCCTTATAAAACCATGAGATCTCATGAGAACTCACTCACTATCATGAGAACAGGATGGGGGAACCTGCCCCCATGATCCAATCACCTCCCACCAGGTCCTTCCCTTGACACATGGTGATTATGGGGATTACAATTCAAGGTGAGATTTGGTGGAGACACAGAGCAAAACCATGTTACACCTTAATGTGTGTTAACCTACACAAACAGAAAACTGATCAGCACCTAAAAAGGGTTATGTATGGTCCCACCCCAAAGGTGGAGAAAATAGCCAAAATAGAAACATGGAAAAATACTCAAGATGAAAGCTTCATAATTTTTCTCAGGGAAAATTGTGGATGAGAGTATAATTAAATCTAATGTCATTAGGATTTTATTGAAACAACGAAACCCCTTTTCCCTCAGCCCTTAAGACTGCAGTGTTATGCAATGACAGTTTCTTAAAATGAAAAAAGATCAATCCCACAAATTTTTTTAAAAAATCAATTATCCAATGGGAAAGAGACGGATTACCATTGATTGCATCCTGCCTGTGTTAGAGATGATGGATGGCTGCAGTCACGGCATTGATCTCTGGGAACAGGCTTATACTGTCTTGCATGGCTTATTATGGGGCCACCCACTCAGAGGATGCATACATACACAACAAATTTCACATTTTACATTCTATTAGGGTCTTTTTGGCTATTCTTTTGCTCATATGACTTTGACTGTGTCACAAAAATTAAGCATTGTTACTTGCTTTTAAAAATTTGTTTAGATAAGATGAATATAAAGAACTTTTGGACAGACAGTGCTGTAACAGAATGAGAGAACAGCCATATAAGTGATCTTCTGGCAGTGATTGTAGTTTGTTCTGAAGTGAAATGCCTGAACCCTCATCTTGTAACTCATTCAAATCCTTTATATTTTCAAATAACCAGGAAACATGTGAGATATTACAGGTTTATTCCAACCTGCACCATTTGGGGATGATAAATATTAGCCTTTTAGTTGCAATTTATACACTGTATGAAATAATACTTATATAATTTTTTGATTGCTGATGACTTGTTAGTTTAGTGGAATATATTGTGATTTCAAGAAGACGATTTTCAATTAACTTTATTTTAATTGTCTGTCCTTCCTTGAAAAAAAAGTACTTCAACCTTATCTACTGTTCCAGGAATCATGGAACTCAGAATTCATAACAAAAGCCATTATAGGTTCTACGATGTATCTACAGTTCCATTGACGTGTTTACTGATGCAGAGGTTCAGTTACACAGCCACCTCTTTTGCTTACTGACCTACTTGCTAATGAGCAAAACAACCAAATGCACATTTAGGGGGTGCTTGTTGGAACTATTTTAAGCATTGTGATGCCAAGTAAACAAGACAAATGTTAACTTTTCTTCATAAGCATAATAGCTGTGGTGCTGTTTACACAGAATAAGGAGGACACAAATTTGATGAGTACTCACAAATAGGAAACATATATCTTTTTAATAAACTAACCTAAGTCAATTAGGCCATTCAGCTGATATCAAGGTTTCTTTCTTTGTTGTTTATTATTATTATTTTTGTTTTTGTTTTGCAAATGTTAGTAAACTAACCAGGGTTAAAGGAAGGAAAGGAGTACCTTCTAAAGAAAAGAACTCTAATTGCAAAGTTTACCAAATGTAGTAACATTTCTTCGTAAATATGTATGGAAGAGTCATACAACCTGTTCTGTAGTTGAAATAGTCTTTGATCTAGACTATGATCACATGAAACTGCCCCTTGAATGAATGGTCTTGCCTTAGACAACAATAACAACTAAAAATAACTAATAATTCACCTTTTGGCATAGATTAGTATTATCTAGCACATCTTTTTGATACATTTATTTAATACATTTTGATAGTAACATATTTAATGCTTAATTATGTTAAGCTGGATTACTGAATAGACATAATAGTTCCGCACTGAAAATTTTCATTTGGGGGCACAGTTAAAAAACATAGCCATGAGTTACCATCTATCTTGTAAAAAAGTATACAAAAATCAAAGTAAACAGAAACAAACTTCCCCAAGACTCTCTGACAGTCTTCTTTTTTTCTCTGTGTGACACTGGGAAGACAACCTACTATTCTGTTGAGTCTTAACAAAATTAACCCTAAATTTCTGAGAGGTGAAGCCAGCCGGGCTTCTGGGTTGGGTGGAGACTTGGAGAACTTTTCTGTCTAGCTAAAGGATTGTAAACATACCAGTCAGTGCCCTCTGTGTCTAGCTAAAGGTTTGTAAACGCACCAATCAGCACTCTGTAAAAATGCACCAATCATCACTCTGTGTCTAGCTAAAGGTTTGTAAATGCACCAATCAGCACTCTGTAAAAATGCACCAATCAGTGCTCTGTGTCTAGCTAAAGGTTTGTAAACACACCAGTTAGCACTCTGTAAAAACAGACCAATCAGCACTCTGTAAAATGGACCAATCAGCACTCTGTAAAATGGACCAATCAGCAGGATGTGGGTGGGGCCAAATAAGGGAATAAAAGCTGGCCACCTGAGTCAATAGCAGCAACCTTCTTGGGTCAGCTGCCACTCTGTGGAAGCCTTGTTCTTTCTCTCTTCACAATAAATCTTGTTGCTGCTCACTTTTTGGGTCTGCACTACCTTTATGAGCTGTAACACTCACTGCAAAGGTCTGTGGCTTCACTCCTGAAGTCAGAGAGACCACAAACCCACCAGGAGGAACAAAAAACTCCCAATGTGCCACCTTTAAGAGCTGTAACACTCACTGCGAAGGTGTGCGGCTTCACTCCTGAAGTCAAGTGAGACCATCAACCCACCAGAAGGAAAAAACTCAAGACGCATCTGAACATTTTGAAGGAACAAACTCTGAACACACGATCTTTAAGAACTCTACCACTCACCACGAGTTTCCGTGGCTTCATTCTTGAAGTCAGCGAGACCAAGAAGCCACCGGAAGGAGCCAATTCTGGACACATTACCACATGAGAAAGTAGAATGTAGCATAGGACTGGAGTGTCAGCCATTATTTGGAACTGGGTCTGAAATTAGGTGATAGCCAAATGGTGCAAAATAGTGAATCTCCAACTCTGGATAGTCAATTTTGAGCCTATTTTGAGTATAGTCTCACGAACCTTCCATTCGAGGAAGAGGGCTCATATAAAGAAGAGGATAGTGGGGTTACAAAGAAAAGAAAGCATGTGAACACAAATGCATTGCTGGGAAATAGTAAGGCTGGTCCAAGAGACACTGGAGAGGCCAGTTTTTTTGTTAGTTTGTTTAAATATTTCTGATGCAAATTGTGAGGATATCATAGTAAACAAAGGATCTGATGCATTCAGGGTTCTTGTAAAGATTATTAAAGTACATAAAGCACTCCAGTGGAGGCTGGCCATTCATAAATGTTAGATGTTATTATTAAAAAATGAATTTTTTTCTTAACCTTTTTTTTAAAAAATTTATTAATTTATTATTATTATACTTTAGGTTTTAGGGTACATGTGCGCATTGTGCAGCTTAGTTACATATGTATACATGTGCCATGCTGGTGCGCTGCACCCATTAACTCGCCATTTAGCATTAGGCATATCTCCTAATGCTATCCCTCCCCCCTCCCCCCACCCCACAACAGTCCCCAGAGTGTGATGTTCCCCTTCCTGTGTCCATGTGTTCTCATTGTTCAATTCCCACCTATGAGTGAGAATATGCAGTTTTTGGTTTTTTGTTCTTGTGATAGTTTACTGAGAATGATGATTTCCAATTTCATCCATGTCTCTACAAAGGACATGAACTCATCATTTTTTATGGCTGCATAGTATTCCATGGTGTATATGTGCCACATTTTCTTAATCCACTCTATCATTGTTGGACATTTGGGTTGGTTCCAAGTCTTTGCTATTGTGAATAGTGCCACAATAAACATAAGTGTGCATGTGTCTTTATAGCAGCATGATTTATAGTCCTTTGGGTATATACCCAGTAATGGGATGGCTGGGTCAAATGGAATTTCTAGTTCTAGATCCCTGAGGAATGGCCACACTGATTTCCACAATGGTTGAACTAGTTTACAGTCCCACCAACAGTGTAAAAGTGATCCTATTTCTCCACATCCTCTCCAGCACCTGTTGTTTCCTGACTTTTTAATGATTGCCATTCTAACTGGTGTGAGATGGTATCTCATTGTGGTTTTGATTTGCATTTCTCTGATGGCCAGTGATGGTGAGCATTTTTTCATGTGTCTTTTGGCTGCATAAATGTCTTCTTTTGAGAAGGGTCTGTTCATGTACTTCGCCCACTTTTTGATGGGGTTGTTTGTTTTTTTCTTGTAAATTTGTTTGAGTTCATTGTAGATTCTGGATATTAGCCCTTTGTCAGATGAGTAGGTTGCGAAAATTTTCTCCCATTTTGTAGGTTGCCTGTTCACTCTGATGGTAGTTTCTTTTGCTGTGCAGAAGCTCTTTAGCTTAATTAGATCCCATTTGTCAATTTTGGCTTTTGTTGCCATTGCTTTTGGTGTTTTAGACATGAAGTCCTTGCCCATGCCTATGTCCTGAATGGTATTGCATACGTTTTCTTCTGGGGTTTTTGTGGTTTTAGGTCTAACGTTTAAGTCTTTAATCCATCTTGAATTGATTTTTGTATAAGGTGTAAGGAAGGGATCCAGTTTCAGCTTTCTACATATGGCTAGCCAGTTTTCCCAGCACCATTTATTAAATAGGGAATCCTTTCCCCATTTCTTGTTCTTCTCAGGTTTGTCAAAGATCAGATACTTGTAGATATGCGGCATTATTTCTGAGGGCTCTGTTCTGTTCCATTGATCTATATCTCTGTTTTGGTACCAGTACCATGCTGTTTTGGTTACTGTAGCCTTGTAGTATAGTTTGAAGTCAGGTAGTGTGATGCCTCCAGCTTTGTTCTTTTGGCTTAGGATTGACTTGGTGATGCGGGCTCTTTTTTGGTTCCATATGAGCTTTAAAGTCGTTTTTTCCAATTCTGTGAGGAAAGTCATTGGTAGCTTGATAGGGATGGCATTGAATCTATAAATTACCTTGGGCAGTATGGCCATTTTCACGATATTGATTCTTCCCACCCATGAGCATGGAATGTTCTTCCATTTGTTTGTATCCTCTTTTATTTCCTTGAGCAGTGGTTTGTAGTTCTCCTTGAAGAGGTCCTTCACGTCCCTTGTAAGTTGGATTCCTAAGTATTTTATTCTCTTTGAAGCGATTGTGAATGGGAGTTCACTCATGATTTGGCTCTCTGTTTGTCTGTTATTGGTGTATAAGAATGCTTGTGATTTTTGTACATTGATTTTGTATCCTGAGACTTTGCTGAAGTTGCTTATCAGCTTAAGGAGATTTTGGGCTGAGACAATGGGGTTTTCTAGATATACAATCATGTCGTCTACAAACAGGGACAATTCGACTTCCACTTTTCCTAACTGAATACCCATTATTTCCTTCTCCTGCCTAATTGCCCTGGCCAGAACTTCCAACACTATGTTGAATAGAAGTGGTGAGAGAGGGCATCCCTGTCTTGTGTCAGTTTTCAAAGGGAATGCTTCCAGTTTTTGCCCATTCAGTATGATATTGGCTGTGGGTTTGTCATAGATAGCTCTTATTATTTTGAGATAGGTCCCATCAATACCTAATTTATTGAGAGTTTTTAGCATGAAGGGTTGTTGAATTTTGTCAAAGGTGTTTTCTGCATCTATTGAGATAATCATGTAGTTTTTGTCTTTGGTTCGCTTTATATGCTGGATTACATGCATTGATTTGCATATATTGAACCAGCCTTGTATCCCAGGGATGCAGCCCACTTGATCATGGTGGATAAGCTTTTTGATGTGCTGCTGGATTCGGTTTGCCAGTATTTTATTGAGGATTTTTGCATCAATGTTCATCAAGAATATTGGTCTAAAATTCTCTTTTTTTGGTTGTGTCTCTGCCTGGCTTTGGTATCAGGATGATGCTGGCCTCATAAAATGAGTTAGGGAGGATTCCCTCTTTTTCTATTGATTGGAATAGTTTCAGAAGGAATGGTACCAGTTCCTCCTTGTATCTCTGGTAGAATTCGGCTGTGAATCCATCTGGTCCTGGACTCTTTTTGATTGGTAAGCTACTGATTATTTTCACAATTTCAGCTCCTGTTATTGGTCTATTCAGAGATTCAACTTCTTCCTGGTTTAGTCTTGGGAGAGTGTATGTGTTGAGGAATTTATCCATTTCTTCTAGATTTTCTAGTTTATTTGCGTAGAAGTGTTTGTAATATTCTCTGATGGTAGTTTGTATTTCTGTGGGATCGGTGGTGATATCCCCTTTATCATTTTTTATTGCATCTATTTGATTCTTTTCTCTTTTTTTCTTTATTAATCTTGCTAGCGGTCTATCAATTTTGTTGATCCTTTCAAAAAACCAGCTCCTGGATTCATTAATTTTTTGAAGGGTTTTCTCTATTTCCTTCTATTTGAAGGGTGTCTCTATTTCCTTCAGTTCTGCTCTGATTTTAGTTATTTCTTGCCTTCTGCTAGCTTTTGAATGTGTTTGCTCTTGCTTTTCTAGTTCTTTTAATTGTGATGTGAGGGTGTCAATTTTGGATCTTTTCTGCTTTCTCCTGTGGGCATTTAGTGCTATAAATTTCCCTCTACACACTGCTTTGAATGCATCCCAGAGATTCTGGTATGTTGTGTCTTGGTTCTTGTTGGTTTCAAAGAACATCTTTATTTCTGCCTTCATTTTGTTATGTACCCAGTAGTCATTCAGGAGCAGGTTGTTCAGTTTCCATGTAGTTGAGCAGTTTTGAGTGAGATTCTTAATCCTGAGTTCTAGCTTGATTGCACTGTGATCTGAGAGGTAGTTTGTTATAATTTCTGTTCTTTTACATTTACTGAGGAGAGCTTTACTTCCAACTATGTGGTTAATTTTGGAATAGGTGTGGTGTGGTGGTGAAAAAAATGTATATTCTGTTGATTTGGGGTGGAGAGTTCTGTAGATGTCTATTAGGTCCGCTTGGTGCAGAGCTGAGTTCAATTCCTGGGTATCCTTGTTGACTTTCTGTCTTGTTGATCTGTCTAATGTTGACAGTGGGGTGTTAAAGTCTCCCATTATTAATGTGTAGGAGTCTAAGTCTCTTTGTAGGTCACTCAGGACTTGCTTTATGAATCTGGGTGCTCCTGTATTGGGTGCATATATATTTAGGATAGTTAGGTCTTCTTGTTGAATTGATCCCTTTACCATTATGTAATGGCCTTCTTTGTCTCTTTTCATCTTTGCTGGTTTAAAGTCTGTTTTATCAGAGACTAGGATTGCAACCCCTGTCTTTTTTTGTTTTCCATTTGCTTGGTAGATCTTCCTCCATCCTTTTATTTTGAGCCTATGTGTGTCTCTGCACGTGAGATGGGTTTCCTGAATACAGCACACTGATGGGTCTTGACTCTTTATCCAATTTGCCAGTGCGTGTCTTTTAATTGGAGAATTTAGTCCATTTACATTTAAAGTTAATATTGTTATGTGTGAATTTGATCCTGTCATTATGATGTTAGCTGGTTATTTTGCTCATTAGTTGATGCAGTCTCTTCCTAGTCTCGATGGTCTTTAAATTTTGGCATGATTTTGTAACAGCTGGTACCAGTTGTGCCTTTCCATGTTTAGCACTTCCTTCAGGAGCTCTTTTAGGGCAGGCCTGGTGGTGACAAAATGTCTCAGTCTTTGCTTTTCTGTAAAGTATTTTATTTCTCCTTCACTTATGAAGTTTAGTTTGGCTGGATATGAAATTCTGGGTTGAAAATTCTTTTCTTTAAGAATGTTGAATATTGGCCCCCACTCTCTTCTGTCTTACAGAGTTTCTGCCGAGAGATCCGCTGTTAGTCTGATGGGCCTCCCTTTGAGGGTAACCCGACCTTTCTCTCTGGCTGCCCTTAACATTTTTTCCTTCATTTCAACTTTGGTGAATCTGACAATTATGTGTCCTGGAGTTGCTCTTCTCGAGGAGTATCTTTGTGGCATTCTCTGTATTTCCTGAATCTGAATGTTAGCCTGCCTTGCTAGATTGGAGAAGTTCTCCTGGATAATATCCTGCAGAGTGTTTTCCAACTTGGTTCCATTCTCCCCATCACTTTCAGGTACACCAATCAGATGTAGATTTGGTCTTTTCACATAGTCCCATATTTCTTGGAGGCTTTGCTCATTTCTTTTTATTCTTTTTTCTCTAAACTTCCCTTCTCGCTTCATTTCATTCATTTCATCTTCCATCGCTGATACCCTTTCTTCCATTTGGTCGCATCGGCTCCTGAGGCTTCTGCATTCTTCATGTAGTTCTCAAGCCTTGGTTTTCAGCTCCATCAGCTCCTTTAAGCACTTCTCTGTATTGGTTATTCTAGTTACACATTCTTCTAAATTTTTTTCAAAGTTTTCAACTTCTTTGCCTTTGGTTTGAATATCCTCCTGTAGCTCGGAGTAATTTGATCATCTGAAGCCTTCTTCTCTCAGCTCGTCAAAGTCATTCTCCATCCAGCTTTGTTCCATTGCTGGTGAGGAACTGCGTTCCTTTGGAGGAGGAGAAGTGCTCTGCTTTTTAGAGTTTCCAGTTTTTCTGCTCTGTTTTTTCCCCATCTTTGTGGTTTTATCTACTTTTGGTCTTTGATGATGGTGATGTACAGATGGGTTTTTGGTGTGGATGTCCTTTCTGTTTGTTAGTTTTCCTTCTAACAGACAGGACCCTCAGCCGCAGGTCTGTTGGAGTACCCGGCTGGCCATGTGAGGTGTCAGTCTGCCCCTGCTGGAGGGTGCCTCCCAGTTAGGCTGCTCGGGGGTCAAGGGTCAGGGACCCACTTGAGGAGGCAGTCTGCCCATTCTCAGATCTCCGGCTGTGTGCTGGGAGAACCACTGCTCTCTTCAAAGCTGTCAGACAGGGACATTTAAGTCTGCAGAGGTTACTGCTGTCTTTTTATCTGTGCCCTGCCCCCAGAGGTGGAGCCTACAGAGGCAGGCAGGCCTCCTTGAGCTGTGGTGGGCTCCACCCAGTTCGAGCTTCCCAGCTGCTTTGTTTACCTAAGCAAGCCTGGGCAATGGTGGGCACCCCTCCCCCAGCCTCGCTGCCGCCTTGCTGTTTGATCTCAGATTGCTGTGCTAGCCATCAGCGAGACTCCGTGGGCGTAGGACCCTCTAAGCCAGGTGCGGGATATAATCTCCTGGTGCACCGTGTTTTAAGCCCGTCGGAAAAGCGCAGTATTTGGGTGGGAGTGACCCGATTTTCCAGGTGCCGTCTGTCACCCCTTTCTTTGACTAGGAAAGTGAACTCCCTGACCCCTTGTGCTTCCCGAGTGAGGCAATGCCTCGCCCTTCTTCAGCTCGCGCATGGTGCGCGCACCCACTGACCTGTGCCCACTGTCTGGCACTCCCTAGTGAGATGAACCCGGTACCTCAGATGGAAATGCAGAAATCACCCGTCTTCTGCGTTGCTCACGCTGGGAGCTGTAGACCGGAGCTGTTCCTATTTGGCCATCTTGGCTCCTCCTAAAAATGAATTTTTACATAATCTGGATTTTTCATGGCTAGGCCCAACATTATATAGAAAGGTCCAGGAATTGAGGAAATATCCATTGAATTATCATATCAGTAAAAGCTGACCTGCTGGTAGTTTGGCAACTAGAAAACTTTTTTCTTGAGACGGAGTCTTGCACTGTCACCCAGGCTGGAGTGCAGGGGTGTGATCTTGGCTCACTGCAAGCTCCGCCTCCTGGGTTGACACCATTCTGCTGCCTCAGCCTCCAAAGTAGCTGGGACTACAGGTGCCCACTACCATGCCCGGCTAATCTTTTGTATTTTTAGTGGAGACAGGGTTTCACTGTGTTAGCCAGGATGGTCTCGATCTCCTGACCTTGCGATCTGGCCACCTCAGCCTCCCAAAGTGCTGGGATTATAGGCAAGAGCCACCGTGCCCAGCCAGAAAACATATTAATAGATCATTTATGTTTACTATTTTTATAAAAAACTTGTTATGATAAACTAGCAATTCAAGCATGTAGATCTCTACTAAGGAAAAAGAGAAACCTTTATTGGATGCCTATGTTGCAGGCACAGTGCTAGTTGAGAACATCTCCACTATCAGCTTTTTTACTTAAAGTGTATCATCTCTATGAGGTAGAAAATATTACTACCATGTTTATGGGTGATAAAAACACTATGAATCAAGCTAAACAGGGCTACTTACACAGTATCCAACAATTGTACTTTAAAATTCAATTTTAAATCTTTTAACAGGTTGAAACATCTGAATTTCTCACTGAAAACGAGTTTTTATTGACTTTCTATCATACAAATGCCATTGTACCCTAACTCTGAAATGTAACATGACTAAATCGGTACCTCTTTTCTAAGGGGTTATACTATATATATATATTTTCTTTTCTGGGCACTATGGAGACATTTTGTCATATTTACATTACTTTTGTATCCTCGAAGAATGTAATGATGGCGTTTTACTGAAAATGAGCACTGCCTTTTTTGACTCAGATGGCTGAGTGTAATGTGGTCATCATCCCTCCATGTAACACTCTTGTTCATCAGGCACTGAGTTCTTGATGGAACCCATAGAAAGTACAGCCCCTACCTTCAAGGAGCTTATTTTTGCCTGAACATAAACTAATTTATTTCCTGGTGAGCAACTTTTCTAAGTCTTATATTTGAAATTGATCAGTCTCATCTTAAAAGACTTCTTTTACTCATAAGACCATCTGGAAACCAAAAGATGTACACGTAAGTTACATTCTAATGGGCAGAGACAGGCTCACCACCAGAAGCTTGCTGATAGAGTGGAAGCCTGGCAAGTGCTGATGTTTGCCAACAAACAATATCCTTTGTAATGGGCTTATTGGCGGGGAATAAAGATTGGCCACATGGATGCACTAACCTGCCCCTCCCTTTCAAAATAGTGATGCTTGTCCTGTAGGCACTAATCATCCTCTGTCGTGGTTAATTGGAGGCACATAGTACCACTGCTAGCTTCTTGCTGTGATAAATATTTAATCATGGAGGGGAAAGCTCCTTTTTGAGAAGACACATCAGTCTGTGACTCTTGAAAACAGAACAAAGGGCACTGTTACCTGGAAGGAGCCTGCACTGCCTAGTCCAGGGTTGAGAAAGGCCCACCTAATTACTTCTGTTGAGAAGCAGCAGTCTCCTTCTCACTGACTGTCTGACATTTAGACATTTCTCCCCTCACCTCTTCCCCTTGGTGTGAAAAGGAACCGAATACAAAATGAAAGTCCACTTTGCTAGTGAATTTTCTACCCATCACAAAGTTAGGCCATGGATATGTGATGTGTCACTCTAACTGTGGCATTTTTCTCTCCAATTAAAAATAATGGATGATGTTGGCCTGTCAGCCTGCATGGTATTCCTGTAGGGAGAAAATTAGTTGGTATCTCTATAGAGCTATTGTCCACTAATTTGAAGTTCAAGGTCTGACTGCGATCCATCTCTATGTCTCCCCGCGTTTCAGTGTGTCACTGAGAATCTGTGTTTCTCATGGGAAGACTCTGACAGGCACCATTATAGGTGAACCGATTTTTCCTGGAACAATTTTCATGCAAACTGGGAGTGAAGAAAGATGATCACATCTTTCAATTACTCAACTATATTTCCTGGAACAGTCTTCTGAATTTGTTAGTAGCTACTTCATCACTGAGATGTTAATGTATTGTATTGGCCAATTTTAGATGACAATTACATTTTGAGAATAACAACAAAAAAATAATTTCTTAATATATGAGACATTAGAAGAAAATAAAGAATATTCAGCCACCATTTGGTCAAAGGGAACAAACTATTCTACTTATGTGTGTATGTATGCTCTTTATACATTGATTCCTCAATTTGGAGAAGGATATACAAATTTTTGGTTTGTCCTCTATTGTTAGCAGAAAAAAATGCTGACAATTTTAATGTTGGATACAAATGGTTGAAGAGGTGCAAACTACATTTAATTAAATCTTGTAAGCCAAAGGTGATTTTTAATAGTTAAAAACATTTCATTCCTCTTCAATTACTCCTACTTAGCCTTCAGGGTCCTCTCTTTCAAAGGGAGTGCTATTGCTGAGGCAGACAACTTTCTTTGAAGAGAATTATGTCTTGGGTTATAAATGGAGTCAATTTTAACTACTGTTTGAAAAATCACCATTATATCCTCATCTCTAAAGATAGCAAAACATATCTAAAAGCAATATGAAAGGAAGAAAAAATAATAAAACATTAAAAGGATAAAACAAATTATTTCAAGATATAACCAATAACCACAAACTCAGCAGTATTGCAATAACTAGAATACAGCTCAGATAGAGCATTGTGAATGGGGAGTCTTTGACTATGTCTAACTAAATATATAGAGGTTTTTAAACTTTATATTACGTAACATAGTTCTTTAAAAATGTATTGAATTACCTTCAAGCTATGAGGTACAATTTCAAACATATAGCATGAGTAAAGATAAATTTGCAATAAAAATGTCTTTAATTCATTAGTTGTGTTTTCTTATATTCAACAAATATGTTTAATATGTTTATAAAGTTGCAGCCAAAATATCTAGATACTTATGTTGCTTTAATTTATTTAAAAATTGTATCTTAAACATTTCTTCATATTCTTAAGGGTCCTAACATTTAAGATCTACTTAACGAAACTTAATTTTCGTTTTTTCATAAGTACAGATAATTTCACAGTGAATGTTTGTTTATAAGTATTATATATCTTCTTCAACTTGTTAATGTTCAGGTAGATAGCCTCAGATAAGATCTCATAAATTTAAAATCTATCTCAAAGTTACAAGAATATAATAACCTTGAATATTAGAGGCTTGTGCTACGTTAACTACCACCCGAGAAAATATTGAAAAAAAATTGTGAAATTGAGAGAGGAGGAAGGAATAAACTGGTTAGGCAGGCAGTTAGGATGGGTCTTCAGTTGAATTATTTCAAATAAAAGAACAACCTGCAGGCATAGATAAGGGAACTTGCACAGGGAGGCTTGCCTAAGACATGCCCACAGCCTTATAGATAAGAAAGGCTACACAGGAGATTTGCTCAGACATGCCCAAAATGGAAAATTTTGTCCCCTCACACATACGCAGTAAGGGGAACAAAGCAATATGGAGTAACTCAAGCTAAGGGCCCACATGCATACTAGGGAGGATGGGGTGGAGCTACCAGAAATCTGCACGTTATGCAAATGAGATGCCTAGCCCTCGTTGGTTTCTTATAAAAGCTTCTGTATTCAACTGTGAAATGGAAACCCTTTTTCAGGACCCCTCTCTGAGACAGGCAGCTTTCTCTCTTCTGATTATTTAACTTCTGCTCTAACCTCACCCTTGGCTTGTCTGCATCCTTAATTTCCTCGGCTGTGAGATAGAGAACTTCTGGTGGCACCCCAGACAATCAGCTGTTTCAAAATGTTTAGAAGGGGATAATTATAGACCAATTGCTTTGTGGATTTTTCCACTATCTTTCCTAGTTTTAACAGACTAGTGAAATATTCTATGTGAGACAAAATGAAGTAGCACTTTACAGCAAGCAGTGAAATATTTTTGTTCATGAGTTCCACATTTACCCTAAAAACATCCCAAGAGCAGGAACATGGAAGAGTAAATCTACCTACTTCAGTTGTCTAATTTTACAGAATAAACTGAGGCCCAGCTAAGAGAAAGGTCTTGTGAACGCTTTGTTTCCTGCTTCCCAGTTCATTAGTCTTTGGCCTGTAACTATATTACCCCTTCAAAGAGGGCAAAAAAACTAATTTCTATAAAGGAATGTGGTTTAGTTTTCATTGTGTTTAGAAAAATCAGGCTATGGAGGCTGTGGATTAGATATGAGTCATTAATGCAGTAATATTATAAGAAATATGACAGTGACACAGATAACAGCAACTGAGACATCTTAATATCATTTGATTCATAATGATCACAACTGAATTAGGATGTAGTACCTTGTTTGTATTCCACAATTGATCTATAGGGTACATCCATGGGAGAAAAATAAAAGTGATTAATTGTTGAATTTTCCTTACAAGTTAAAAAAACATGTTAGCTTCTACTAAGCTTGGAAATAACAAAACTGTGGCTGGTTGAGGGTGAAGACTTAACAAGACTTCAAGTATAAAAAGGATGACTCAGAAGATATAGAGCTGTTACATATTACTGGGAAGACCAGAATAGGAAGTGAATTTGAAATGGATTAGAAGGGACTTAGGTTAGACATAACAAAACATGGT
The DNA here is from genome assembly GCF_028885655.2 of Pongo abelii. Lineage (NCBI taxonomy): Eukaryota > Metazoa > Chordata > Mammalia > Primates > Hominidae > Pongo > Pongo abelii. The sequence goes on from NC_071990.2 coordinate 23,344,378, forward strand.
GTAATGGATTTGAAATATAACTTCACATTATTTTTATGTGTTATGAAAATGTATTCCCAGGAAAACTGGAAAAGCCAAAAGAAAAAAGGAAAAGGACAATATCTGGCTAAAACATTAGTGTAGATGTCTACAAAAAGAGAAGTTAGAGAATTCTGATTTCCCTTCCAATCCTGTAATTCAGATTTTCAGTGACTAAAAATGCAAAATCTCCAGGCTAAGCATATCTCTCTTAAGATATAAGTCTTCACATATTTAAGCTTAGAACAATAAATCACATGCAGCATCCATACAAAGTCATTTAACCTAAAAATAGAAATAGAGTGGTCTCTACTTTTTCAGAAATTGGTTAGAACAAAAACAGAAAGGAATTTAATGTATAAAGTGAGAGGTAGTTGCAAGGAAAATGACTTATGGCATGTAAATGCAGATTTTTATGATACACACATTTAGTAGATGGATTTATAACATAGAAAAAGTTTCAGATGGCATTTAATCTTATTTAGTTAAATAAGATATTGAAACACACTATTTTTTATTTTATAAAAGGAAAAGCATATTAAAAATAATACCTTTGAAATCAGACTCTCTTTTTCTAGATTAAACTAAAGTTAGATAATATTTTATATGATACCAATCTGTTGTCATGGTTAACATTGCAAAGGGGAATTGAAATGGAAAATTTTCAAGGAGACAGTTCTTTGGTGACATGATGCTCTTCTAAGCTAGCATTGTGTTTCATTTCAAAACCTCTCTCCACTCCTGCAACTGCACCGTTACCACAGTCTGTTTGGCACCCACTATGCCAACAGTGTAGGACACAATTACATAACGTTCTAGGATGGAACTATAGGAAATCTTTATTAGTTTCCTGTTTCTGCCATAAGAAATTTACCACAATCTTAGTGGCTTAAAATAATATGAATTTATTATTTTACACTTCTGGAAGTTAGAAGTCTGAAATAGTCACATGGGGTTAAAAATCAAGATGCTTCCCTTTCTGGAGGCTCTAGAAAAAAAATCCATTTTCTTGCATTTCCCCCTTCTAGAGTCTGCCCACATTCCTTGACAGTGGCTCCTTTAAAGCTCAGCAATGGTGTGGGCTAGGCCCTTCTCACAACATGTTACTCTGACCTCTTCTCATTCGTGCCTCTCCTGTTAAGTATCTTTGCGATTATATTGGGGCCACCTGGATAATTAAGAATAATCACCCATCTGAAAGTCGGTGATTAGAAATGTTAATTTCATTTGCAGCTTTAAATACCCTTTGCAATGTAACCTAACATATTCTCAGGTTCTGGAGTATAGCACATGGGTATCTTTGGGAAGTAGAGGCATTGTTCTGCTTCACAAAGTCAAAATGGCATGCATGCGTGTGTGTGCACAGGCATACACGCACACGCGCACACACGCACACACACAGGAAACTGAATCTACAAATAAACTTGGGGACATTTCTCTGCCACAACTTTAGATAAAATAGGAGTTCCTTTTGCAAAACTGTGTGTCAAAACTAGGGCTGCTGACTCATATTTTAGCCAGATCCCTGTCTCACTGTCATTCTCTAAATGACATAGGCAAAGTGAAAGAAAAGATGAAATTGATATAAATCCTGAAGACCCTTTTGTGAACACTGAGTTTTCCTTTTGTTTACTGACTTTGAAATTCACTGGAAACCTGATGCTGTGGACAGGGAAGGTATGGAAGAAATTTGCAATAGTAATATTGTTGTAAAAGTGGAAGGATTCTGTTATTCAATGTGTTATAAAAATTGTTACAGATGAAATTAAAGGGCAAGAATCTGACTGAAATAATTTATCAATTCAATTATTTTATGGGACATGCTCAGGAATACAAAGAAACCTAGAAGAAAGACATCTGGGTTCAATTAAAGTGGTAGGCAGCACTAGTTAGGGAGGTAGTCTTTGTGTGAGCAAATGGCCAAGTGTTTGATTCATGGGAAGACAGCTATAAAGAAATATTTTAAATGAAGATAAAAATAGCTGAACCACTTTAATATTGTGGTTTTCTTGTTTGTTTCAATAGCAATTCCTGAGGAATCTCATCCACACTACCCTATGGACTAAAAGGAAAAGCTCTGTAAGTATCTTTGGAAAGGCTTCTATGCCTTTGTAGCTGCATTTTAGTTAACCAACCATGTCATGTCACACTGGATGATGTACAATTTGGACCTTTTATGACCTTGGGCAATTCACTAAATCTAATTCCAGAGGATCTGGAAAAGGCAAAATTTACATTCCTGATTCATTAGATGGAGAAAATTTGACCATATATTAAGATACTAATGGTTCTATCAGTAATTTATTAAAACTGGTATGGGTAAAATGGAATGTCATGTTGAGTGATATGTGCTTTCTACAGTCCTTGTCAGAATATCCTAAAGAGTACCATTTTTGTTAGCATTATTATCCCAGCATTCTTAAATCCAGATTCAGACTCATTGTCAGTTTTTTTGAAAACTTTACATTCATCAAGACATTTAAAAGTGTTCTATAAAATCAAATAGATTAATGATCAGTACCTTATTTCTACATCCAAAGAAATAGACAGTTATGCCAAATGATAATGTTCATCTCCTTTACATCCCACAGAGCAGGTGACATTTCAAAAACTATCCACAGTTATTGCAAAGTATCCATTTTTCATATCCTGCTTATGTTTGTATTATATTCAGCATGTTTGTAAGATATAGATTTTTTTTTTAATGTGTGATGTTCTTTGAAGGACATCAATAAAAGCTGATGTTTGAAGTGATTCTGATATGCAATCTAAATAATAGGATTATAGAGTCAAGACAAGAATCAGATATATGCACTGACAATAGTAATTTTTGTACAAGATATTTTTCTGTGGGTAAAGTTGAAATCTTTAAAGAAATATTAAGATCTGATAAACAGTCTACTTTCATGAATCCTGCAAATTCATCCCATGACATGCTCTCAAGTGAAGAATGAATGTCAGTGCTTTTTTCATGGGAAAAATATTTGGGCTGTATAGACTATCAGGAACATAGCAAAACATAGCAAACTTATGTTCATAATATTTTTTGTTTTCTTTAACATAAAATGAAACATCTTGACATTTAACTTCAAGACAAATTGATCAATTGAGAGTACATTGAAGTTTTTATTTAAGATTTAGCACCTGCTAAAGTTCCTGAGTGAAGTCTGTACTTAGAAGCTTCCTGCATTTCCTGAGCAAGGCCTTGTATTTCCTTAATGCATTCCAACATTTAAACAAAAAATTCACTTTATTTTTGGAAAAGCTATATTGAACAGTACTGAAAATCAGTGAAGGGCCAAGACCAATTCGATGTGTCCTTTTAGGTTCATTGCAAATTACTCATTACTTTCTTATCTTTGCTGAATATTCAGGATACAATTAAAGGGACCATGGGTGGGCTTTCATCTCGTCCTCTTCACTCACCATTTTGTGTTGAGAAAAACACACATTGTTAGCATATTAGATATTTATTACCCAGGTGAGCTCTGGTCTATTAGTGTGAACCAGTGCAAACTAAAAGCAGCAAGTACTCAGTTATTATGCGCTTGACTGGAAAACAAATTGATAAAAAGCAAATACACCATAAATTCGTGCTCGAGAGACCATTTGCTGGTGTTGCATGTGGCAGTAAGGATCATCGTCCAAGGTTCAAAGGTTAATTGGGTTGGTAAATTTGGGCTCAAGTTCCCATCACTCATCTGTGTTTATTGGATATTCCTTGGAGAGGGTATAAAGGCCAGGGTTGCTATGTTCTGGTTTTGAGATACTGGAGGTGAAAGAGGAAAGTGAGACAGAGCAAGAGAACCCTGATGCAAATGTCACTTTTTAATGTGTTCTAAAGTGTAAACGATGAATATGGATACTTTGGCTGTTTACACAGCCTGAATAGTTGCCACATAAGTTACTGACATTCAGCCAGTGCCTATCAACATAAAAGCACAAGGAAAAAAATGTTTTGAGAAGTTAAAGTTCACAAATGTCTGTACATGCTAAGCTTTACTTTGCACTGCGTAGCTTTGCTCATTAAATTTCAGGCCTTTGAACAGAGTTAGGACTAGATAAAGATTATTCTTTCATTGAAATATATGAATGGCTGCCTTTAACACATAATATTTTTCCAGATATATGGGTGTGCTTTTCTGGAGGGACATCTAATATGTGCAAACTTAGGTTTAAAAGTATATAATTTGAGATGGAAAACTATGTGCATTCATAAAATAATGCCCTTAAATACGGTATTTAAGTTGTAGTTGAATTTCCAAATTAACTATTTTAAATTTCAGTAAAAACATTCTATAGCCACTGGAGTCTATTTATTTATCTGTCTACCTATCTATCTATCTTGATCATCACCATCGTTTTCTATAACTATTTTAGCTCTTTGATGCTTATTTGCTACTAAGGTTCTAGGCATTCTCTACCTAGAATAGATTCGTTTGTAAATAATAATTTATAAAATAATATCTTGTCATGTCCAAGCTTTACAACAATATTGTAATATCTTCATTTATAAGAAAACTGACTCTTAAAAAAGATAAGCAACTTGCTGAAAGCCACGCAGATAATAAGCACCATGATTCAAATACTCTTGCCAAGACATGTTGAAAGCAGTCTGCCTTCCACAAGGGACAGCTTCATCTAAAGCAAAAGAAGGGAATGGCAACTCTCTTCATAAATTTATCTATACTTCAGTTCTCTTAGGGCAAATCCACTTTTTAATCTCGATTTATTCAGATCAGCTTTTTGTGAAAACACAACTTAAAGGAGAGCTGCTAACTAATTCCTATTTGTGTTGTGCTGGGGCCATGTGGCTTCAGATGCTTATGATATAAAAATATGACATTGTTAAAATACATTTATTAAATGTATTTTTTTCTCCTCCCCCTCCAAGTAGAGAAAAATGATGTGTCATCAGTATTGACATGCTTTTACTATACTATTATTCCTGAACCACCTTGAAGGGACGATACAATGAAGGTTCATTTGTTATATGCCTACAACAATAGATAGATTTAAATGGCTTCTCTCCATTATTGTATTCACAGCAGATTTCCTATTGTGTGATATAACATGATATATACAAGCAAGGAGAAAAATTCCCAATCTTATTTATCTTTTTTTCTGGAAGGTGAAGCAGTATTATGTTTTACTACCTGTCTTGGTTTCTCATTGTTTTGATACATTTTATTGTAAACAGTGTGCTATTGTTCATTTCCAGCTTGTTTTTAATCTTAACACAAAGGAAAAAAGTAGTAGTGGTCATTTGCATACTTTATCAGAAACACTTAGCCAACTCAAATGGATTTTTAAGACAGTTGTGTATTTTTTGTTTTTCTGAATCTTTATTATATATAACTTTAACTCCAAAAAAATACCCTAGAAACAAATAATTTTCCAAAGAATCAGTTAGGAAATCTTTATAAATATTTCACTAAAACTATTACTATTCTTAAAACCAAAACATAGATGGTCAAATATTATGATTTATACCTTAGTTCAATCATTTTCCCATGCAAACGTCCCACTGCTAATTTTTTTAGAACCTCTGATGGTTGGTTATTGTTAAAAGCACATTTAGGGGAAATGAGAATAAGCCAAGAAGAGCTGGAAAACCATTTAGATGAAGTTGATCAATGATACAATATTCCATGCAACTTAAGTACAAGTCTTCTGTTTTTAATGATAGATTATTACACTTCGATTATTATTTAAAATTTCTACTTATTTTTGATTGCTTAGATATGGCAGGAGTAATTGTGTTAACAAAATAGTAGACCATGTCTACTGCTGCAATCTTCTGACAATGGGTTTGCTTATATAAATAAGTACAGACACGCTAGGCTCAAGGGGATCGCCACCAGTAAATGATCAGTCTTCAAGTGGAAAGAGCTGACAAAAAATGCCAGGCTGTCTCCCCCTTTGTTAAATAAATATTCTTGAGTACAAAATTAAAACTCCAACACTCTGCCTAGGAAAAACCTCTGCAGCAAAAGCTTAACAGTTGAAAATGATGAAGTATGTTTTTGCCACATTCATACACCCATGCATTTTTCATTTTCAAAGGATCATAAAATGCAGTTTGTGATTTTCAGCAAATGGCATTAGGAATTTATTAAAGTGTACTGCACACACTGATAATTAAGAAGTAAAAAAAAGTTTGCATTTTAAAGTAAATAAGAGTATAATTGGATTATTTGTAACATAAAAGATAAATGCTTGAGGTGATGGATACCCCATTTAGCTGGTGGTACTTATTATACATTGCATGCCTGTATCAAAATATCTCATGTACACCATAAACATATACACTATAGTGTGTATAAACATATACACTCTTCCACTTCCAAGAATTAAAAATTTTTAAAAAATGGTTTTAAGAACATTGACCAAAATATAGTGTTCATACTTCTTGGAACTCAAACTAGAAGTCCTCAAACATCACATTAACTATCAGCTTCAAAGCGATAAAACTGAAGTTATTCCCACTGGCAGAAAAATGAGCATATATTTATGTGATTGGTGTCTGTCTGGTCAAACAGGTTATACAGCCTAGTGTACCAGGCACCCCAATGAGAGGACTGATTAAAAGTCAGTGTTTTGGATCAGTTACTGGGAGTTGATAGGGCATGTAAAAATGTTATAATTTGAGGAAGAGTGATCAAAAGTGAATTAAAGATCTAATTAACAGGAAGTCAGGACAGCAACTATCAAGGAGTCAAAACAAAAGGAGATGCAGTCCAAAAAGTAGACAGTGAAAGCAGAGACAAGAGGTTAAGTCCAGGACACAAGAAATCAGTGTTCTGAGTGTCTACTGCACAAGATAGAGCTATTCATGCTGTAGACATAAAGTGGTTCTTAATGGCAGTGGGCACATGACATGGAGGTTCCAAGGCTCCCAACCAAGTTCTGGAATGGAAGGGAAGGAAGCTCCTCTTCCATAAATCCTTGCGAACACTCCTGGCCATGTACACATGTGCACACATGGGAGAGAATGTGCACGCACACTCACTGGTGACTACATGGATGTGGCTGTGTCCTGGGCTGTCACACTCTCTTAGTGTGCCCTGCTGCCACACTCTCTTAGTGTGTCTGCTACTCCCCCAGGCCCAACCCCCATTGGATTATGAATCCAGCATTGTGGTCAGGGCAGGGCAAAAGGAAAGTAGGGCCAGGAGCATCCTGTTGCCCATGGCTTGTGTGCCCTGTTATCTAATAATGAGTGGGCAAGATCATTTGTGAGAAGCTAGGGTCACTGTCCTCAGTACTAGAAGTGACCCCAGCACAAAGCAGTTGAGTGTAATCCGTAATACAGTAACTTAAAAATATATTATTTGAGGAATGGATATCTTATGACCATATAAGCTAATAGAGACCTTGGGTCAATTTCATGGTCTTAATGTCCAAGAATAGGTCACAGATCCAGGTACCATTAGAAAAGGGGATGGTTACTGGAGCATTAGGCATTCATTTCCAGGAGCAACTCACAGTTGGGGAAATCATTTGCTTAAGGGCTTTGTGTATCAGCTCTGCATACTGCACAACTGTATTTATTTTTGTTTTGTTTTCTATCCTTTAAGTATGTTCCCTCTTAACCCCAGAACAGATGCATAGTCTTCCTGCTACCTGGAGACTTCTTTCCCCATCCCCTGTCTTCTGCTTACCCACATAAATCCTTTTCCTTCTACTAAATGCTTAAACATACTTTAGCTTTTGGCTCAAGGACCATGTTCTTGTGGTAAACCTGCCTGACATATCCAGTGGAGGCCGACGTCCTTTATTATCAGAACATAGCAGCCTGTTCCTTTCTTTTACATAAGTTTGTAGCCACATGTGCACTGAGTGGTCTGTTGGCCACTGAGATTATGGAGAGGTTGCACGTATTTATAACAAAAGTCAAGGTAAGACTATGAGAATGAGTTGATGGGAAAGGGTATAATAGAATACGAGGGAATAGAGTACAAGGTATTTGGAGGTCAAGGAATGGAAAGCCCACCTGTAGGAAGAGTCATCTCTGTGCACATTCAAATAACCATGAAGGATCATGGCAATAGTTTTGGAGAGACAGAAAGTGAGCCAGGAGCTCAGTTCTTCAAAGAATGAAGTTCCATGACTTGAAGAGGGGAAGTATTTATCTACAAAACCAGGGGGATGGTTGATATTGTCTTATGACAGGAGAGTCCAAGGTGAATGTTTACATGGTAAAGAGAAGAACAACAGTCTGAAAATGGTGACAAGCAGCAAGGAAGACACTTATCGCATGGACAGGCCCCAAGGGTATAAGAAGCCATGAGAAGGTTGTAGGGAAAGCAGTTGTTTGAGGGGAGAGTCAACTTTCAGTTGGAGCAAGAAGATAAAGTGAATGCTCAAAGAAGAAGCAGAAGATATAGGAGGGTTCACTAACGATCGATTTTGAGTTCCAGAAGCTCTGTGAATTAAGATAACACACTGGGGCAAGGTAGGAGAGAAAGTCAAAAAAAGGCTAAGGTCTGGGTGGTATCAGGATTAGAGTTAAAGGGATGAGCGTGAGTTCTGAGCTTCCATGGGTGACCTCCACAAACAGGACAAGGTGTGTGATGAAATTAAACCTGGATAGTCCTCACCGTTCTAAGACTGTACATGTGGAGGGGAGGGAGGGCTGTAGGGTGTTCCTAAGACAGGAAGAGTTCTTGCATACCTACTTGGCTTCTGCTAATAGAGGTAAGGTTTCTTGAAGAGAGGTGCTCATACTTTGAATATTTGGACAATCATGATTCCTGCCAATAGTAGTCTGCAGAGGTTCTACTCCAGATATGTGGGTACCCTCCACAGTGGGCAGGAGGTCTTATTTTGGGTCATAAACTCCCTCTTACCTGTTACTGATGGCAGCCCTCAGGGTGGTAATTGTCCAATAACTGGGAATTATTGTACTACTCTGTTCTACGTTCTGGTAACTCAAAGGCTGACTTCATGGTTTCCAAGGCCCTTCATTGTGTCTTTGGTGCTGAAGCCTGGAGTTGAACTAGCCAAATTCAATCCCAGAGTAATAAATAGGCTTAATTTCTTTTTTATCCACAGTGTCTTAATGTGGCAGCTTCCGACCTCCCTGTTTTATATCTGCTAGGCATCATTAAACCTGTCCTGCCATTGGAATTCTTACTCCATGAATAGCTTCCTTGTAAACTGCTTATTTGAATTCAGCCTTTTGTTTGTTATTTCTCATCTTTTGACTTACTTTAGAAAATCCTGAGAACAATACTGGGCTCCCAGCCTTCCCATCACCCCACAATTGGTTATGGCTGGATTTGATCCATTAGTACTTTCTATATCCCTCTGAAAGTAAAGAATAACAGGGCGTATGTTTCCTGTCTCACTGAAGTTCACCTAGCTCAGCCTATCTGTAATGCAAAATATGACACTTTTCCTAAACGCTCACAAAACTCTTCTCTAAATATAGAAGATATGACTCTGGTGCAATACAATTCATTTGTTTCCATGACTAAAGTCTACCCAAAGCAACAACAAAACAACAACAACAACAACAACAAAAACAAAAATCCTGTAGGGTTATTTTTATCTGGGTATTTATTTTTAATAAAGATTTTTGTCTTTTTAGTGATGTCCTTTCCCTGGAGATTTTGCTAACTCAACAAAAATTTGTTAAATTTAGGTGAAGAAATAAAATCTTTCTAATTTCTAATCTTTGTTTTTGAAAACATCTTGAACTGTTCAAATTGCTTGCTGGTGTCGATGACTTAATTACTTGTGTTGTGAGAAGGGATTTAACCCAAAACAGCTACTGAAAACTTGGTATAAGCTGTGTATCAAAATTTTATAAATCAATTTTTAGATACTGTTTACTAAATCTGGGATTAGAAGCTGATATTGTTTCAGTATTCTTTTTTAATTCTTAGCCATAACCTTCTAGGGTCATCAAGCCTATTATAAATGGCTCACTAGAGAAATTAAAGAAAACTGCTTCCAAGTTTCCTTAACTTGCCCAAATGGCCAAGTTGAGTATTCAATGCCAGAGACATTTAAGATGAAGAAAAAAAAAAAAAAAAAAGAAAGAAAGAAAGGGTATTGTAGATAAAGCAAAAGTAATCTGGAACTGCCTTGGCCCCCACTCTTCACTCAGGCCTGGTTCCAGGACTTTATTCTCCAGCGACCAGGCATGCTCTTCCTCCAGGTAGAAATGGCTGATAAAGAACATGGTATTATTGGCTTTTTCTGAAGTATGATTCTGCTTCCCCCAGCATTTTTCACTTGGGGTAGAGAGGAGAGATAGCTCCATCTCAATGTTTCACCTGAACAATGAAACTAATAATGAAACTCAGCAATTTCACTTCTTTATCAGGACTTACTTGTTCATTTATTCAACAAATATTTATTAAACACTTATTCATTCATTCATTCATTCATTTATTCAACAAATACTTACCAAGTGTCAACTAGGTACCAGGCCTTCTCCCAGGTGTTAAGAACATAATAATGCATAAACTCAGACATAGTCCCTCTTCATAAGTACCTTGAAGTCTAGTGGAGAACACAGTAAACATAAAAATAAGTGAACAATTACAAAGACAAGATGAACTTTTCTGTTATAGCATTTAGCAGCAAAACTTTTCCTAGCCTGAGTGGCTGGGTAATGAGAGAATGGTTGCTTGAGGAAATGATCTAAGCAATGAATAAGGATTAACCAGGAAAAGGGGCGTGCAAATGGCAGGCACAAAAGTCTTGAGGTGGGAAGTAGCGTGGCATGATGAAAGTAGGAAATAAGAGAGGTCAGAAACCAAAAAAATAGTGGCAGTAGGAGCCTGCTAGAGACCTGAATTGTGTCTCCCCAAAATTCATATGTTGAAGCTCTAATCTCCATTGTGACTGTCTGTATTTGGCGATAGGGCCTTTAGGAGATCATTAAGGTTAAATGTGGTATTAAGGGTGGCATCTTAACTCCACAGGATCTGTGTACTTAAGAGGAGAGGTGTGCCTTCTCTCTCTCCCCCCCGCTCCCCATCTCTACTTGCAAGCACCTAGGAATAGGCCTAGTGAGGACACAGCCAGAAATTGAAGCCTTTGCCGGAACCTAAACATGCTGGTACCCTGTCCAGGACTTCTGGCCTCCAGAAGTGTGAGGAAACAAATTTCTTGTTTAAACCACCCAATATATGGTACTTTGTTATAGTGGCCCAAGCAGATTAAGACAGAGCCAGATCCTATAATGCCTTACAGGCTCTTGGTCCCAGAAGCAGGGAGAAGCCATGTAGATTTTTGGCCATGGTGGGCACAGGGGCTAGGCAGGAGCTGGTGAGAAATGAGTGACAGGGTGAGATTTGACTTTGAAAAGATTAATTTGATGACAGAAGGAGAAATGATTGAAAGGGAGAAGAATGAATGCAAGGAGATCATTTAGCAGGTCATTGTATAATTTAGAAAAAGGATGATCCTGGTTTGAAGCAGCAGATAAACATTCATGTATGAAATAGAGAAATGGTAAAAAACAGACAAACTTGGAGATGGGTGGGATTCTGAGAAAGGTGGTGAAAAGATGCTGCTACTCCACTCAATAAATGGTGGTGACATTTACTACAATGAGGGACACTGGAGGATCGGTAGCCTGGGTGGGTGCAGAGGAGAGACTATTGATTTAGTTTAGGCATGTTGATTTTCTTTATACAGAGACACAGAGTATATAATCTCACTGCTTACTTTTCATAAGTAAGCATAAGTAGTTCTCTTACATTTCATAAGGGAGATCTGAACTGATGGTAAGAATTTGTGAGTCATTATCAGATAGATGATAATTGAATCCATGGATTTAAATGAAATTGTCTAGGGGCTATAAAATGAGAAGTGAGAGGGGTTGTATGATGGAGTCTTGAGTAACTCCCACACATAAAATAATTTTCAATTATTTATGCCCCCGCCCCTACTCCCATCCTTTTGCCTCTCTGTCCACACATGCACACACACACACACACACACACACACACACTTCTGACTTTCAAAAGAAGGGCTCAATCCCAATGTTTTCATTATTTATAAAGTTGTCCCATTTGAAGTGGGGGCTACTCATTGTCAATATATTTTGAAGGCCAAATCATTCTAACTGAAGCAAAATTATCTCTTATCTGATATGCATTTGTTATAATACTTAGCGTTTCCTTTCTCCAAGGTGATGTAATGTTTGGTGGTATATTTTCCATAAAAAAAACTTAAGATTTGTGATCTATTTTCCGGTGATGGTGAAGGACTGCTTTGGGAATGCAACAAATGGGGCAGGCACATCCCTTCTCTGAAGTGGTGGTTCATCTTTTAGGAAAATTCTATTTTTTATCCAAATACGTGGTGTATATGTATTTATATCTCAGTTAATTTTAGGTATCTCCCAAGACAGCATAGTATCTGATCCTAAAATGACTCTGAGAAAATGTTAAAAGTTCCTGAATAATTTTTATAGTCTCTAAAGAATGAAAGTCAGTTGTATCAATTGTATCAATTGTAAAAATGGAGTCTTCATAATCCTGATCATGAACTAAATCTAAGCTCCTCTTCAGGGCAAGGCCTTTCTTGTTCTCACCTTGCTCTCTAGCTTCCTTCCTTTCTGCTCCTGCATGGGAATGTAAAACTTTACCAATAGCCAGTGAATTGTAACAGCTTGACTTTGCTATTGATTCCGTCTCTGGGCCAGTCTCACACTAGTCCTTTTGCCTGGAAGACCCTTTCCTTGTTGGTTTACCTGATGCAGTACTTACGCAACCTGCCCTCAGGTCTCAGTGTGAGGGTAGTTCCTTCTCTGGAAGCCCCCTATTCCCTGAGTTGGCCCTGAGACATCCCTTCCCCTGTATGCCCATTATATATTTTAAGTTCACAATTCTACTCCTCTTCACATTGTAGTTAATTTTTTTTCTTCTCTACCCCTCTATGAAACAGTAGCAACATGAGGGCAGGAATCAGGTCTTTTTTATTCTTTGAATTTCCAGCACCCAGCTTTTTTTTTTTTCTTACCCTATGCCGTGTAACCTACTGTATTAGTCTGTTCTCACTTCTGTAAAGTGAGAACTAGACATAAAGGACTGCCCAAGACTGGATAATTTATAAAGGAAAGAGGTTTAGTTGACACACAGTTATGCATGGCTGGAGAAGCCTCAGGAAACTTACAATCATGGCAGAGGGGAAGCAAACACATCCTTCTTCACACGATGGCAGGATAGAGAAGTGCCAAGCAAAAGAGGGAAAAGCCCCTTATAAAACCATCAGATCTCACGGAAACTATCACGAGAACAGCAACATGGGGGTAACTGCCCCCATGATTCAATTACCTCTTACTGGTTTCCTCCCACGACATGTACGGATTATGGGAACTACAATTCAAGATGAGATTTGGGTGAGGACACAGCCAAACTGTATCACCTACTTAAAATAATAAAATAACAAACCATAGAAATGAATAGACCATTTGGTCATGCTCTGCCTTTGAATTGACAAATACCTGAAGTTGCCAGTGTTTAAAATTATTGTTCCCCTAAAAGAGAAAAAAAAGGATCAATCTTGACTCATTATCTAAAATATTTAAATATAAAAATGAAGACACCATTTGTTCATCTAGTCAACATATATTTATCGAGTATCTATTGTGTACCAGGCATTGTTCTGAGCTCTGGAAAATAGAAATTTAAAAAAAGAGAGAAACATGGTTTTTATCTTCATAGAACTTAGTGAGAGAGACATAAATGTATGAAAGAATTATACAAATAAATGTAAAATGATACCTGTGATAAGAGCTAGGCAGGATACTTAATGGACAATTACTGGGTACTATGGAAGTGATTAATAGAAGCTATAGATCTATTCAAGGGTGGCAGGGAAGCATCCAAGGGGAAGTGAGGCTTCAACAGGTTTTGAAGGAAGGGTAGGTGGTAACCAGGCTGAGAAGGGAGGAGGGATGGGCAAAGCGAGAACGCAGACAGGAAGGAAGGGCACCCATCAGGCAGGCCTTTGCAGCAGCGGTGAGAATTTGGCTCTTTATTTTCAGAGCAATGACAGGCTGTTACAGCCACATCTTCTTAATGATGTGATCATGAGAGGTAACATTTATCTGCAGTAGAGCTCTATTTAATACGTTAGGATGGTAAAATACATTGAGTTTTTCTTATACCAGGCACTGTACTGTGTAGTAGAGATAAAAATGTGAACAAACATGGTTCCTGACTTCCAGAATTTCACATTCATGTGGAAGAAAAGGTATAGAAAAAAATATATTTGTGAGAAGTTATAATAAGAGAAGAATATATAAATTCAGAATGTAAAACAAAGCTGAAGCTTGAGGTCTGTGAGGTTCAGGAAAGGCTAATGTCAGCAGTTGTTCTCTAGAGCAGACATTGAAGAATGAATAGGTATGTTTGCAGGGAGTGCTGATCAGGCAGAGGGAACAGCATGAGCAAAGGAACGAGGGTATGGAACAGTATGGTGTGCATGTGTGTGGAGCTCAGAGCGCATGGCAAGTAAGCACTTCAAGAGCATAAAGTACACAAAGAGGATGAATCAGGCAGGAAATTTTGATCTGGGCAGGAGGTGATAAGTATTATTTGCTATAACATGAAGCTTTTCCTAAAAAAACAAAAACAAAACTTTGCTATGGACAGTTGGAAGGGAAGTGGGTCAAGCAAGGTGATAAGAAGAAACAGGAAACAAAGTTGATAGTATAATTTTTTTTCTCCCATAGGCAAAGTTGCTGTACATAAATATACTTTACTTTTGTGTTCTGGGAGTTTCAGAGCCTTTATCTGTTCTGTCTTCTTTAGCTTCCTCTTTATGATTTTCTCCTCTCTGTCCTCTCAATTTCATTGACTTTTATTCTCCTTTCAAAACCTAACTCTCCCTGGTGCTTTGGAGAAGAGGTATTCAGCTGGAGAAGATTCAGCCCCTCTTCTTACATTTCTCTATCTCTTCTGAATGCTGATTTCACATCCCTACTTTGTTCACAGAACACCTGGCATTCTTCCATCATATTTCCAAATTTCTCTATAAATAACCAGCTATGGGAATTTTATTGTCTACAGGACACACAAACAAAGATTTTCTTGACAGTCTACCAAATGAGTGTGAGGTATATCTATGATCAGACAATCTCCAAGGAGTAGGTGGCCTGCCTCCATGAGGGAACAATGAGAATTCGAGCATTTGAGAGGATATTTGCAATTTTAAAAGGCATGTAAACCACACTTTAAAAAAATACAAGCTTTTCTTCTTGATATGTATAACTTTCCTAACTCTCAGTTAGCTTCATACCTTCAGGCAGGAAGGAAGAAATGCAATATTGGCAAAAAATAATTCACTAGAATTGGCTGGGAATGATGTGTTTCTGGCACTCTGAGATACTTAACACCTTTCAGAATAGAGGAAAAAGTTGCTTTGAAAACGTTTCAGCAAGGCACACATGGAGAATATTCCTGATGAAGACAGGCTGTTAGCACTGTATTTTACCACTGCTTTCCTCTACCCAATTCCATCATTAAATATGCTGTTATTCTCCCATTTGGGGTCAAAAGTCTAGAAACTGGCAAGGGTTTCTGCCCTGTTTCAAATAAACTTATTTGTAAATTGCATAGAAAAAGAGTTTCTTTCAAAACAATACCCATATACAGATATACATGGACCAGTATCAGTATCCAATTAGGCAGATGAGGATGGTACTGCATTGGCAACAGGCCAGAACATACACATGGATTAAAAAAAAAAAAAAAAAAAAAAAAACAGGCTCAAATAAAATAACCTAAATCAGGCTCACAATACTTCTCTCTCTTAAATAACTATTCTGTAACATTTTCTAGAGTAATATTTGATCTCTTGATTGCATTATGATTTATTTTCAACAGGTGTACACTCTGACACAAAGAATCAGAGCTGAAATTGAGCGTGTTGGGTTCCATTAATTGAACTGGACCATATTTGCAAAAATTATTTGTCCAGAGAGTGGTAGGCAGCACTTCGAATCTGATCTGGTAGATTTAGTCCAAAATTTTAATGCCACACTTTGTGGAAAGTGATAAACAGCTGGGAGTAATCAAATAAGACTGAACACAACTTGAATCTTTTTTGACGAGCAGTAGTGATGTAAAGTGAAAAAGATGTTGGGCATGGAGTCAGCAGATTTGGCTGTAAATTTGAAGTCTGTTTCACATATTAGATGCTTAATTTTGAGCAACTTCCTTAACCTCTCTAAACTCCAGTATTCTCAACTGTAAAATGATGTAATGCCTATCACAGAGTGGTTTTGAAGGCCTTAAATTGCTTTTGCATATTAAAGTACCTAGCAAAGACCTGGGGTACAGAAAGCTTTCAATAATAGACTACTGGATAAAAATATGGATGAGTTTAATTTGACTGTTGGGAAATACCTTTTTCCCAGATGAAACAGCCATTGACTTGCAAAACATGGGGGGCAGTGACTGAGATGAAGACAGAGGAGCATGGCCAGCCTAGTGCAGACAGTGTATTGAAGTCCTTATAGAGTGTTTACAGAATGCCTGCCCTGTCTTGAGGTAAGAAGATCCTTCCCAAATCTCACCTTGGCTTCTTAGTGTCATACTGGGCCACTCAGAGCCCAGGGAAACTCCCCAGACTCTTGAAATTATTTGTTTCAATAACCGTGAGATGCGCTCCTGCAAAACAGGGAAAGCATAAATTGCTTTTCCACAGATTAATCAAATGTAATCCAATCTCACTAATAACGACCAAAAGCTTCCTATGCACCAAGTCTCTACTAAAAATAAACATATATGTCAATAAATGCATAATGTAGTGCTTCACAAAGCAACAAATAAAGTATATGATAAAGCAGAAGAGTAAACAAAGTTTCATTTGCTCAATGAGATAAAGAATTAAAGAGGAAGATGGTACTTTTCTTGGATGACATTACATTTGAAGGGCAGAGGTTCCCATAAATGGAGATGTTCGAAAGCATTAGAATTTACAGTCCACAGTGAGTGAGCAGAGGCATGAAATCATTAAAAAAAAAAATAGATCCCCTCCTAAGCAGACGTTCTCAATGTAGCTTTTGTACTTTCAGCCTCTTCTTTCACTCCCTTTTATCCGTTTTATCTTTAATTTTTTTTCACCTAGAATTCCAATACAACCAACATCTGCATTTGCATCCTTTCCTGGTCTCTCCAGTCCGAAGGAAATATATTCCATCAGGTGAATTAGATTAGAGTTGCCCCTAGGGAGGATTTGCACTGTACAAGAGGAACCCTTGGAATGGAAAATGAAATGAAACCATGTTCCATAGTTTTCCCAAATCAAATGGTTCTGGGTGAAGGCTATGTTGGAGGCAGAGCAGTGTAGCTTGGGGGATGGGACAGAATGCTTTCCACATGGCCCATTGGGAGCTGGCTGCATCTCCAGAAATAACTTAGCCCTGTGCTTTCCCCAAATGAAGGCTGCTAAAAAGGGCTGGCTTCCTCAGAAGAGGCTAAATGAAGCCACTGAATGCTCAACAAAAACGGGCTCTAACATTTTTATAAATTTCTTTCTTTTTTTAGAGACAGAGTCTCACTATGTTGCCTAGGCTGGTCTCAAAATCCTAGCCTCAAGCTATCCTCCTGCCTCAGCCTCCCAAGTAGCTGGGACTACAGGCACTTGCCACCATCCCCAGCTTTCTATCATTTTTAGCAGCAAGATTCCAGGTTGATTTGGCAACCATTATTGTGAAGAGGGTTTCCTGAAGAGGGCCAGGAAGAGGGGTAATGCCTGTCACCCACCAGGGGTCATGAAAGGCTGTGTTTCAGGAGCTGAAGGGGACAGAGGGGTGCTGTTACAAAGTCGTCTCTGAATGTTAATTCCATGTTCCAAATTTGTTCACAGAACACCTGACAGAAAAACCATTCTTACATTTCTATGATAGCAGGTTGAGATTCACACGCGCCTTCACTTCCCGCCCTTCATTGCAGTATCCATGTACTTCATTAAACTACTGTCATATTTTCTCCAGAGATGACTGCTTTTCAGTTCTGGGTGAAGTGACAGCTAAATATAATGGAGCATAAATCAATCTGCAAACATCTGCTCCTGGGGCCTTTGGAAGGAAAGGTGAGGGAAGTGTACATACATATGTAAGCTTTCTGTAGCAAGACTGAATTTACCACTATGCTCCCGTATCCTTTGGAGATCCCAAGACATGAAAAATCCATTGTAACAGGACACCAGAAACCCTGCCTCTTCAGGGTCAGCCTTCAAATCATTGCATCAGGAAACATTTCATTAAAGTTTTCTAGTAGAAGAGGTAACCTTGTGTTTTAAGTAAAAGAATATAACCTAAAGCATATGTAGGGAATAATACTTAATGGAACAATACATTATTAAATATCTGCTCAAAAATAATCTTGGTTCTACCAAGAAAAGTATATTATGGGACACTGTATAACTGTAGCCCAAGCATAAAACTCAAATCTCGATGTTCATGATTTTTTGTTTGTTTGTTTGCCTCTCTCTTTTTTCTTTTTCTCTCTCTCTGAAGAGAAGAAAATTTAGGTGATTTTAAAGCTACAGTTCTCACAAAAGGTTTATGCTCATCTTTTCACTGATGCTCCTAAATGCACTGTTTTGCATTTAGTTTCTGTTTCATTCCGTCAGCATGCCAAAAGAAATCAATTTATAAGCATTACAGACTTTCTCTCTGAGTCATTGAAAATAAATGCTAATTCATGGGAAAATTGAAACATGATACAAGGTACAGGTAATATCTTTCAATGCGTGTTGTGAAAGCATGTTGAACCATATGAGCTGGGCTCATAGTTTTATATACTGTGGGTATAAAAGCCCTCGGTATGTTTGCTAGGAAATATGGAGGCAATTCAGGAGGGTGCTTTGCTACAGAGCATGCATTTTATGTTTGTCTTCCTAAATCTTGCCAATAGATACCGGTTATAAGCCTCAGGATAAATTTGCAATAGAATTTTCTGTCTTACTAGAAAATCAAATTGGCAAAGCTCTTGGCTGGTAGATAGGGTTTGGGGATTGCACAATCTTAAGGTTGAAAATGAGTTTGGAGTACGTACCTATTATGATCTGTTTCAAAATCAGGAATATACAAACTTAATAAAGGAGAGAAAGTAAAAATCCTGCAGGACACATATCACAAGCCAAGAGCAAAGATGTTTTTCTCATTCTTGAACTGAGTGAAGCAAGCCTAGTTTACAATGACCACTGCCTCTGTTCTCACAATGCTGAAATGCTTGTAACCTCTGTGATAGGAGCTCAAATTTGGGGGACAGATCTGGGTTTAAATTCAATGCTGTCAAATCCTGAACAAGTTGCTTGTTCTCTGATTCCTCAGTTATAAAACCTATCCACATGATTTTTGTGATTACTAAATGTGACACAGTAAATGATGTCCTGACCCAAAGTGAGCACCAGCTACTTTTCACTCTTATCTCCTGATTGGAAATTAGTCATACTTGCTCTCAAGGTATAAAAAAAAAAAAAAAAAAAAAAGTTCAATTAGTAATTGTTGAGCATTCACTATGTGCTAGAAAATGTTCTAAGTATAGGGATATAATTGTGAAGACTATAACAATAAGAAGAAATAACATTTATCTAAGAGTGCCAGACACTAATCTAGGTACTTGATATAGTAGTAAGTCTGCCTTCCAGGATCTTACAATTTAATGGGCATACACGGGGGAAAATGGGCAGAGGCTGTACAGTGTGATGAGGGCTAAGAGAGAGTTTGTTCAATGGCCTAAGGGATCATATTTCTATGGTCAATTAATCAGAACTTGAGAGGAGGAGGAAGATTTCTTAGAGAAGATGGCATCACTGTGACCTGCTTATGAGAAAGAGATGGCCTTACTTTCTGAATTTTTAAGTGGTAAGATAAAAGACTTAGCAGATTGCATACTGTGCCCAGAAAAATGGTCTTTAGATCATTAGGGTAAGAAAGTATGTGTGTGTCTTGGTATAGGGAATGGGGTGGATATGCAGATATAGAATACCTAAGACTGGCAGTCAATGGTATGGCTTCATACAGAGAGAATGTTCCTCTATAAATCAAATAAATAACCAAAAAATAGGGGAAGCCCTAGTAAACAAAGAAACTATGAGAATTAGAGTGTTAGAACAAGAAAATGGGTAACATGGCATTTGAAGAAAGGCTGGCTACTCTAAAGGAAAGCCTCATAAAGTCACTTAAACATGAGAGAGCTAATGAATTGGTGCTTGTGGTGGATGGTATTACTTGCCCACAATTCTTTGTTCACTCCTTACCCTTGTCATGACTTCCCTGCCCCATTGGCTCTGATCTTGAACATGACTTGCTTTAGCCAATGGAATATAAGCCATTTTGCTGTGAACATCGGCTGTTTGTCATGGCTGTTATACTTCTAGCATCTTCCATGAGAACAGCATGCCCTAGACACCTCTTTATCAGGGTGACTCACTTGTGGAAGATCCCAGAAATTTATCTGAAGCAGAGCCATCTCCGTCAGCCCATAGGCCTGTCCACAGGAAAAAATCATAGATATGTTAATCATTAAAAACCACTTAGATGGCAAGGTGCGGTGGCTCATGCCTGTGATCCCAGCACTTTGGTAATCCTAGCACTTTGGGAGGCTGAGGTGAGCGGATCACAAGGTCAGGAGATCGAGACCATCCTGGCTAACACAGTGAAACCCTGTCTCTACTAAAAAATACAAAAAAAATTAGCTGGGCTTGGTGGCAGGCGCCTGTAGTCCCAGCTACTCGGGAGGCTGAGGCAGGAGAATGGTGTGAATCCAGGAGGTGGAGCTTGCAGTGAACCAAGATCACACCACTGCACTCCAGCCTGGGCGACAAAGCGAGACTCTGTCTCAAAAACAAAAACAAAAAAACCACTTAGATTTTGGGAGCTTTTTATTATGTAGTATTATTGCAGAAAAGAAATATAACTAATGAAATATCCTTTTGAACAAATATTCTTATTGTTTCATTGTATTTCTTTAGAAAAGAGGCTGAGTGTTACGGCATGGAAGAGCAAAGAAGGTGCTCTACTGGTGGCAGTGCCTAGCTTAGATATTTCATTTAGCAAATCAGAAGTTCGGAATTACCTGAACTAACATTCCTTAGTAGCTTCTGTGTCAGATTTTTTGAGTACCATGTTTAAAAGTTCGAGCTTTGGAATCAGCCTTCCTTGGGTGAAACCTTAATTCTGCCACTTTCCCACTAAGACAACCTTGGGCGCAAATTACTTGACTTTTCTTGACGTACCTTTTTCTTCTCATTTGCATATAAAATAGTATTTGTTTTACAAGGTAATGAGGATTAAGATAAAGGTACAGTGCTTAGGACAGTTTCTGGCAAATAGTAAATTGTTAAAAATTAGGTATCACTGTTCACAATAGCAAAGACATGGAATCAACCTAAATGTCCATCAACAGTAGACCAGATAAAGAAAATGTGGGGCATATACACCATGGAATAGTATGCAGCCATGAAAAGAATGAGATCATGTCCTTTGCAGCAACATGGATGGGCCTGAAGGTCATTATCCTAAGCAAACTAACACAGGAACAGAAAACCAAATGTCACATGTTCCCACTTAAAAGTGGGAGCTAAACACTGAATACACATGGACACCAAGAAGGGAACAATAGACACTGGCACCTACTTTAGAGTGAAGGGTGACAAGGGGTTAAGGATTGAAAAACTACCTATCAGATACTATCCTTATTACCTGGGTGACAAAATAATCTGTACACCAAACCCCCATAACACGCAATTTACCCGTGTGACAAACCTGCACATGTACCCCTTAACCTAAAATAAAAGTTCAAAAAATATATACACATAAGAAATTAGATATTTCTAGATCATAACTCTTGCATACCTATGTTAAGTTAAATTTTTAGAATATTTCATCCAACCTTCTTCTTCATTCCACTGTGTCTCTTTTGTGTGCTGCCACATGACTTTTTAGTAGCCCTGGAATAATGGCACCCTGAAGAAGTGCCTGGATTTCCACTCTTTAATTTGGGTTGGGTTTTAAGGGCCTAAAAAAATGGTTTTCAGTATCTTCTTTGATCATTTATTTATTTAATTTTAATTGTTATTTCTAAAGAGACAAGATCTCATTATGTTGCTCATGGTAGTCTTGAACTCTTGGGCTCAAGCAATCCTTCCACCTCTGCCTCCCAAAGTGCTAGGATTATAGGCATGAGCCACCATACCCAGCCAATTATTTAAACTTATTGAATAAACAGTGCTAAAATCAAGTGACAGCTAGTTGACCACTTGAGAAGACCAGTTTCTGAGATTAATTTTGGACTGTTGCTGATTTGGAAACTCTGAAAAGAAGGAAATGTGGCTGTAGCTTTCTTTAATGGAATTTCCTCTGGCAAATATTCTCTTGAATTGCATAGCAGTATTTAATTCACAAAATGTCAGCGAGAAATAGTGTTAGCTCACTTCGCCCTCCAGAAGAAACTGTTTTGTCTAAGATCAAGTATCTTAATGACAGAGGCTTTTTATTAATATATATTCCTAGGCAGTGCAGCTACATGTAGTCACTATATAGGAAGGTTATGTTTCAGAAATATGAGTGCCTTATTATAAAGATATTTTCTTCATGAGGCAATGTTCCTAAAATGTATGCTAGGTAATCCATGATCCACTAAATCCATGAAGTAATGGGTCTGAGATATATGCCATAAACCACAGCAGTTCCTTGATGGGAAAACTCGATGTGGATTTGTATCTTTCCCTGAATGTCAAGGGTGGTCAGGATGACTAAAGTTAACTTTTTTTCACTTTTCCCCTTTCCTTTCACAAAATAGACAAAGTTAACTCTACCCGTTATTTCAGAAGAAAAAGTTACTTATTAAAAAAATCCTTCTGCAAAAAAAGAAGCAATAAAAACAATTTCACAGTTTGAAATGTGGCAAAACATGTTGTGATAATCCCCCCAACACACACATATACACACACACACACACATTAAAACCATTCACGTAAGTTCTTATCTATTATTTCAATTATAGAAATGAGAAAAATTGTTCACTTTGATGGAAAAAGGCAATAATATAAAATCAAGACCAATTAATTTCAACATAAATTATATTTTCCTTAGAAAGAGTCACACCCTCACCAATGATATTCCTTCTGGAGGCACAAGTGAAGTTACTAAAGAGACAAATACATAAACATGCACATATTATACGCCAAGAACCTTAATAACCAACTGGCTGAAGCTTTTCATTCTGTAGCTGATTAGGCAGAGAGCTAAAGTATTTAAATGTCATCTATGGTAGTTCTAAAATAAGTCCACAAGTTTTTATAAGCTCCACTCAAACAGTGGAGCCCAATTTCCCTGTCCTTGAGGGTAGAGCAGATTTAGCAACTTATTAATATTTTCAAAAAATAGAATGTGGCAGAAGTAGTGGTACAGGGCTTGTGAGACTAGGTCATAAATAGCACAGCAGCTTCTCCCTGCTGTCTCTTGGATAGCTTGGTGTGGGAGTAGCCAGCTGCCATGTCCATGTCAACAGAGAATTCTAACAGGGCCCCAAGCTTCCGACTCATTAGTGGATCATAGATTACCCAGCATATATTTTAGGAACATTGCCTCATGAAGAAAACATCTTTCTTATAAGACACTCATATTTCTAAAACATAGCTTTCCTATATAGTGGCTACATGTGGCCAATTCTAACAGGGCCCCAAGCTTCCTGCCCCCTAATGTGCATGCCCTGCCCCATGAGTGTGGGCAGAACATAAGAATACCATCAGACATGCATGACCAAATAACCATATATGGAAAGGGTGAAGGGACAGTTACCCCTTGATTACATTATGTTATGTAACACTGTCATAGCAGACTGGAAAGAGATTCTCCTGCAGCCTTTGAAGAAGTAAGTTGCCATGCTGCAAGAAGGCCACGTGCTAGGACCTTAGGACAGCCTCCAGGAGCTGGGAGAGATGCCTGGCCAACAATCAGCAAGGAAACAGGGACCTCATCCCTACAACCATAAGGAACTGTATTTGACAAACAACCTGAGTGAGCTTGGAGAGGGACCCTGAGCCCAGTGAGAACACAGCCCAGCCAATGTCTTGATTTCGGCTTCAGAAGAAACTCTGAGCAGAGGCCTCCATCTAACCCTGCCCTGACTCCTGACCCATGGAAACTGTGAGATAACAAATGTGTGTTCATTTGGGTCATTACATTTATAGTACTTTGTTATAGAGCAATACAAAACTAATACTGAAAGGCACTCAGGCCTTCTGCCAATAACCACCATCATATGAATGAACCATCTTGGAAGTGGATCCCCTAACCCCCATCAAACCCTCAAGGACTGCAATCTTGGCTGACGTCTTAACTGGAATCTCATGAGAGACTCTAAGTCAGAACGGCACAACTAGGCTGCTGTATACATCCTGTTTGGTTAAAAATATATTTTATAATGTTTTAACATCTTTAGAGGCCTAGCTGGCAGGATAAACTCCTCCTCCTATGGCTAGCAAATTCAGAGATAAGAAACAACTCACCGATGATCAAAAATGCATATTTCCTATGTGAACCAGCCAATCTCAATCTCAAGTCAATACCTCCAACCACCTGCTTTATTTGACTCACACACCAAGCCAATATTTTCCTGCCCTAAATCCACCCAAGGCCAGGAAGGTATCACACAGCTAGAGACCACCCCTACAGCACAGAAACCCCCATTATTCTAATCAGTCAGTGCTAAATGTTATCCCTGACCTGCTTTGCCTCTTTCACAGAAAACACAATAAAGACTCTGGGCCATAGTTTCTCCTCCCTTCTTTCCTCTGCCTCCTGACAAACTCTGGCACATCTCCACATGACCCTGTGCAGAGTGGCCTACACACCTTCTCTGGGGAAATGCAAGTAATACGTTTTTTTCTTCAATGAATAAACCTCCCTGTGCCATCACTCAAAAAATTTAAATTCGACCATCCTGGCTAACACAGTGAAACCCCGTCTCTACTAAAAATACAAAAAAAAAAAAAAAAAAAAATTAGCCAGCCATGGTGGCGGGTGCCTGTAGTCCCAGCTACTTGGGAGGCTGAGGCAGGAGGATGGCATGAATCCAGGAGGTGGAGCTTGCATGAGCTGAGATTGCGCCACTGCACTCCAGCCTGGATGACAGAGTGAGACTTTGTCTCAAAAAAATAAAATAAAATTATGTGGATGCATTTTTAACAAAGCTACTCCCTAATTTCTGACCCACAGAAATTATGTAAAATCAATGTTTACTTCTATGTTAAGCTGTAATTACTGGGATAATTTGTTACACAGCAATAGATGACGAATGCACCATCTTTGCCGCTACTCATTGACAGGGCCACAAAAGTGAATCTAGGTTACTGACCCTCCTGCATGTAGGATAAAGTAGCAAAAAGAGCACAGATTCTGACTTCAGACAGATCTCAGTTTGAATTAAAACACTGCTGTCTACTTTCTCTTTAGGCTTGGTCAAGTACCTTTTTCTTCAATGAGTCTCAATTTCCTTATCTTTAAAATGGAAATAATACCAAAGTCATTAGAATTCTATGAAATGTTTGAGAACTAAGCAAGAGAAAAGTTAAACAGGGCTTATCATGGAATTGGAGTTAAGTAAATATTAGATCTTTATTTCTAATCTTGTGTTCTTCTCACTGTCAGTATGACAACCAAGTTAATAATCAGTTGCTAACACAAATTTTGTCGGTCTTAAGATCCCTGACAACTTCTCTTTGTATAAGCAACTAACATTTGAAGATAATGGTAAAGGCATCAGAAGAGGGAAACTCACAAGAGATTGATATGCATAGGAACAAAGAGTTCACATCTTGAACAAAGAGTTCACATCTTGAAGAGTTTCAGTGTCCTTTCAGGTATATTTTGTAATTCTTGGTTGCGTAAGTGAAGGGAGCCAGGTGGTTCAAATAGAGCCTGAGTGCTGTGCCAGAACACCACTGTGAGAAAAAGAGGAAAACACAGCGCTCTTGTTTTCTCTTATACTTCTTATCTTTGCTAAGACCCATATCTCTCCCTTGCTGTCTTTGCCTCTCTCTTTTCTGAGAGATGTAATAAAAATATGAACAAATGCCAGTTGGCCCACTAATATATCCCTTCAGCTAATAAATCATGTCAACAAGCATATAGCAAGGTGATTCTCAAGGTTTATATCTACTTGAGAAAAAAGTTATGACATATTGAAAAGTTTAAAATCATAAGATGAAGATACAGACAACTAGACCTCAACATTGATAATGAAATCTTAAATAGGGGCTTCAGATAGGTTATTTTGAGATAGATTGTACTCCACAATCTTCATGAAACAAAAATTCTGGAAAAAATATTAAATTATAATGACAATTTTGATATTCATCTTTTTTTAAAATGCTGGAAATATGGAAATAGTGAAACTCCACTCCATCCTATACCATATACAAAATCAGTTTTTCTCTCGTATGCTGTGTGTCATAAAAATTTTTTGGCTTAAGCAAATGCCAAAATTTTTCTTCTGTGTATTCTAGAAGTTTCGTAGTTTTAAATATAATGTTTAGGCCTATGCTTCATTTTAATTTAATTTTTGTATATGGTATAATTAAGTACAAATATTCTATTGTTTCAGCACCATTTATTGAAAAGCTACTCTTTCTCCATTAATTTACTTGGGAAACATTGTCAAAAATCAAATGACTATACTGTATATGTCTGTTTTTGAACTCACTATTCTATTTCATTTACCTGTATGTCTATTCTTATGTCAATACCGTATCATCTTCATTACAGTAAGTTTATCATGTTTTGAAATCAGGTAGTTTAAGTAGTCTGTTTTGTCATTCTCATTAAAAATAATCTTGGTTCTCTATTGCTTTTGTATTGTCATGTAAATTTAAGAATCAAATTGCCTATTGTTACAAAAATTATGTATCAATGTTGATTGAAATGTTTTTGGTGTATATTTCACTGTGGGGAGAATACACATCCTAATAATATATAGACTCCCAGTCCACAAACACATTGTATGTCTTTATTGATTTAGGTCTTCTTCAATTTCTCTCAGCAATATTTTGTAATCTTAAGGTAAATGTATTGCACACATTCTATTAAAGTCATCCCCATATTATCACATTATGATGCTATCACAGCTGTTTTTTCAATTTCCAATTTTTATTGTTAGTATACAGAAGTACAATTTACTTTTACATATAGACCTTGTATCCTGTGATATTGCTAAACATCCTTATTCATTCTAGCAGCATGTTTGTTAAAATCAGAAATAGCAGAGAAATAATTCAGTACCTATAGTTTCTTCAAATCATTCATATATTTGTACCTACCTCTTCTCTCTACATTAAAATCATTAGGAGTGTGCATAAAAACTAGAAAATGCCTGTTAAAAGAGAAGCTGCTGCCTGCTGTCTACCAGAGGAATATATGTTTGATGAGAGATGCTTGGTTTGGGAAATCTATTCTTGCTGTCAAATGCAGTTCTGGCTATATGCAAATAGAAATATGAACCTATTGCTCACTGCCTCCTGTGGTTCTGTGTGTCCCAGGAATGCCACTCGGACTGCCAGCCTCCATCTGGCTTCTCAATTAGAGCCCAATAGGACAACTGATTTTCTGTTGTTCTAATGAGAAGGCAATCAGTTATGTGCTTCTTTCCATCAAAACTTGATTTGGTTATGGAATAGTACGATTTTTATTATTGCTATTTTAATATGCCCTGGGCTATTTGGTATTTATAATTTTTTTTAAGAAAATGCAACAATTTTTATTTGTTTAATCCTGGTAGCCCTTCTCTTTACAGGTCACTCATATTCATTACTGATAGCCTTCAGCTTTAAAACATTACACCCTTCTCTAACCCACTAATATGGCCTCTCCCAATATCCCACCGGAATGCTTATGAAAATACACTAAAGACAAGAGAATCTATAACATAACTGAAAGTGCAGACTAATAAACGTTGGCGATGGCAAAAACAAGTTAGATAGAAAGTAACCTACCCAATGTAAGTCACAAGGCCTAGCTACATGGTTCTTCAGAAAAGCATCTGTAAAGAGGTAAAAAAGGGCTCTTTATATCCCATGAGACTCTTTATAAGAAGCTTCTTTATATCAGAAAGCAAGGGATTATACAGACTGGAAATTCTCACTCCAAATAATCAGATGCATGTTTGAAATTATATGGATATTAAAAAAATACTACAAGCAGCCAAGCAAATAAAAGTGTCTACAAATGTTGGAACAATATCTATGGAGTTATCAAAGGAAGAGTTGAGACTAATAAACTGTACCTCTAGAGAATATAAAAAGACAAAGGCAGATATTTTCCAGGTTCAGGAAATACTCTACTGTGGAAACTTTTGTAACTGGATAAGTACTTTGATCTTGGAATGAAGATGACAACTGGTATTTATAATCTTTATTCTTCATACCTATCTCTTATTCCCTAACACATTTATAGCCAATTTTCTGAATTATTGAAGTTAAGGAATAGTTATTTTTATATTGGGATTGTGAAAGAAAACCAGATAGTTTAATAAATACAGTGTTAAAAGGGCATTACCAGGACATAATAATATAAGTTGAACTCCTGTAATTGAACACCATGGATAACTAGAGGCAGTATGCTAAAAAACGGTTAACTGGCCGCCTGTATTAGTCTGTTCTCCCGCTGCCTAAGGTCATACATGAGACTGGGTAATTTATAAAGGAAAGAAGTTTAAGTGACTCACAGTTCTGCATGGCTGGGGAGGCCTCAGGAAACTTACTGTCGTGGTGGAAGGGAAGCAAATATGTCCTTCTTCACAATGGCAGCAGGAAGAAGAAGAATGAGTGCCCAGCAAAAGGGGAAGCCCCTTATGAAATCATCAGCTCTCATGAGAACTCACTATCACAAGAACAGAATGGGGGAAACTGCCCCATGATTCAATTATCTCCACCTGGTTTCTCCTACAACATGTGGGGATTATGG
This sequence comes from Pongo abelii, assembly GCF_028885655.2. NCBI lineage: Eukaryota > Metazoa > Chordata > Mammalia > Primates > Hominidae > Pongo > Pongo abelii. Next base: position 23,373,344 of record NC_071990.2, read on the forward strand.
GAACTACAATTAAAGATGAGATTTGGGTGAGGACACAGCCAAACCATATCACTGCCAATGATCTTTGTTTTGTAATCCTGTTCAACAACAGGGCATAAAAGAAATGAAAGTTTGAGAACTGCTTGCACAATCTAAACCAATCATAATGAAATTAATGAAGATTCTGTGTTTCATTTTCTACTGTGTTCTTTAGAAGAGCTGCTAGACCTAAATAGTAAAATAGTTATAATAGGATTTTACCTTTTTCCACCCCATGCCTTTTGGGGAGATGATGGCCTCAAGGACATTGCCGTGAGGTGAGAACAGAGAGGAAAGAAAATTATTGACAAAAATGATTAATTCATTTTAAACTAATCCATAGCAGTAAGATGATGTATGCTTTACTATGTCTTTTCCTCTGAAGGAAACCTTACACCATAGCCTTTGAGACTGACAGATTTATGTTAGTAACCTGGAGCCTGGATCCAACGGGTAAAATGAGATGAAGACACTCACTTAAGAGAACAGAAATGCATTGCCCATATTACTATAAGTCCATATCTTTTTCTCAGACATAAATGATTTCCATATCTCGTTAGCTATATATCTAGATTTAGATCTGATGATATAGTATCTACATATGGATAGACAGATAAAATAAGCACACACACATGCACATGCTTTTTCTTCTAGTGTTAACTTTCTTACATATGGGGTATGCCTAGGCTAGGGGTATTTATGTATGTATGTGTGTCTAATGAACAAAATCTTTCTATAAGGTTAAAATGTATTTCTGACTAATAAAATGAATCAGATACCTCAGTGATAGAAAGTCAAGCCACTCACTCATTATGGCTTCTCACTGGAATTTGATGTGAGTCAATCAAACAAAGAAATATTTGCCATAATTTCAATAGCTAGCTAGTGTTTCTGCAGTTGAAAAAATATCAGAATTCAGGAGTCCAACAGCATTGGTCTTTGTAAAATGATTTTGAAAGATGCGTCACATTACTTCATATAGAAGCATACCTAAAAACAACTGAATGTAGCTTTGAATCAATAAGAAACAAAGACAAAATATATACAATAAATTGATGTAGATGAACTTCTGAAGGCCATCTGCAGAGGGCAATAAAAATAAAATGACAGAAAAGTTCCCTGAATATTATGACAGAATCAGAACCAGAGACAGTTTTTTTTTGAATGTTATAAAATAATCTGGTAAGAATAATTTAGTAGAATGCACAAACCCAAGTACAGTGTGACTGTAAAGTAATGAGACTTATTTAACCAATCTCACATACAACTGTATTTCCATTCAGATGCTATATATTGAAAAGTGTCAACTTTCCTCGGAATCTTTACGGCATCTATGTAGAAGCAGGCACTTTACTGGGATGTTGATTTGCTCTATTCCTGGTTTCTATCGGAACTATTATGTATTTTCCAGTCAAGCTTAAAATAGGTCACACTGAAACTTTAATGAGATTCCTTCTCCTAAGGAACTTCTCTCTAATGACTTCAAGTCCACTTTTCTAACCAAAGAACAGGAACAATTCTTTACACCCAAACATTCAGATTCTTTTAGTTAATAAATTGATTATCCAGATGTTCTTCTCCATGTGAGGCCACATCTTTGAATGCTACTAATTATTTTCTCATGCTTCACATCACATAGGCAAAACAGTTTCATGTGGTAGTGCATGGATATAATTGTGAGCCTTATATGGTTTAAATAGACTTTGGGATTTTCTTCCCTCGAGTGGAGTTTTAAAATTTCTGAAATTCAGTTCTCTTGAATTCTATGATGATCTTTGAAACCTGACTAAATTTTACCTGAAGAAAATAGCAGAAGCCTATATTTTGGTCATCTGCCACTAGGTAAATAACAAGAGCAATATTCTTGGCAAGTCTAGCTCAAGAAAGTCATGTCCAATCACATCTGATTATATTCAGGAAGTCTGGAATTTAAATGGTTTGAAAACTAATGTCTGCAATTAAATAATCAAATAAGTTAGCAAATTAACAATATCCTCTAAATTACCTCCTCAAGTAATTGTAACATTTATAATCAAATACATTTGCAGAAAATATTTTTGCATCTTTGCTTTTTGATCTGCATCTTAAAGTGATGGCTCACCTGCTTTGATGAGTGTGAAGCCCTCATAGTCTATTCATTCTTTTCAATATTTTGTTTCCAGAGCAGGTACCAAAACTTGCAGATTTCAGTTTTTGTATACATATTTTTTTACCTTTTTTGATCTTTCCCTACAAGCCTTTCTGCGTATTTCTTAGCTAAAAGGAGGGATGTTGTATGTTAAAAACAAACTGATACAGGAATCATAAGGATTTACTTCAACAGGTAGCCTTCACTAAAAACCACTGATTATGCCTGTGGTCCCTGCTTTTATTTAGTTTGATCACTTTTTCTGATATTTGCTCCTGAAAAATACTGTATCTTTCAGAAACAGTGTGGGGTTATTAGGAAATTATTAAGATGTCAACTCAGCTTGTGCTAGTAACCTAACAAGGGTTCTACCTCTTCAATGATACAGGAATCCTTGCGCAGGAGAACAAAGCAATCTGCAGATACATCTATGAAGAGAGACAGGGACTCTTTCTTCTTTATGTAGAAAACTAGTTGATTAACTATTAAAAGCATCCGCAATTTTAGTGAAAGCTTTTAATTATATCAGTCATATATGGCCCGGAAATTAGTTCATGTGGTAACTCCAAAAGGCTATAGACTGTTTCCTGACACACACAACACTCCATTGGTAACCTTGAGCCTCAATGCAATTAAACCAGAATTGACACTGCTATAGGGCTTGGAGAATATATGTTATTGCTTACTTCGTGGTTTAAATCTTAGATCTATCATTCTCTATTTACGTAACTTTGTTCAGGCGATTGCCCCTTTCTGTTTCCTCATCTACAAAATAGATAATAATACCTATTTTGCTAAAATGATTTAACAAGATAACTTGTATTTCTCAGTGCCCTAGTGACCAGGACTTAACACAATCTTCCTACAAACCATTCTCAATGCAGCAAACATAGCTCTTATAAACACTGAAGTCATCTTATGCCACCCCTCTGCTCAAAAGTCTTTAATGGATGTCCCGTCAGTACTTTCAGAGTGAAAGCAAAAGTCCTGACAGTGGCCCAGAAGACCCTGCACTATCTGTCCTCATTGCTGGCCTGTTATCTCCTCATCTTCATTTCCTATAACCCTCTCCTGGCTCAGGCTGCTCCGATGGCCTGTTCTCCTTGATTCTTCAGAAACTTATAGCCATGTTCCTGTCTCAGAACCTTTGCACTGTTTCCCTGCAGGGAATAACCTTCCTCCAAAAAGCCACATAGTTCGCTTCCTCTCCTCCTTCAACTCTTGGCTCAGTCGCCACCTTCTCAGTGTGGCTCCATTTAAAACGACAGTCCTTCTCTTAGCCCGCCTGATTCCCTCCATCCTGTTCTGTTTTTTTCTATAACACCTGACCCTCTCTAATATACTATATCATTGATTTGGTATGTTTTTTATTTATTTTTTCCCTCACTAAAATGTTGCATCATAAAAATATATTTTTTGTTGTTGTTCTTGTCAGCTTTGTTCGCTCACTTATCCCCCCACACCTATAAGAGTGCTTGGCATAAAGTAGGTGCTCAAAAAATATTTGATGAATGAATAATTAGTAAGTGGTAGTGAGTTTTTGCATGAGTACTTGGCCTAATTTACTTTCTTATGACTTAGTTCATAGCCACTTCTTGTCTCATTCTTCTCCAGAGTGCCACATATGGCAGGGTAATTATTCTTCCCAAGGAAGTGCAGCCTGGTTGTGAGCCCAGACAGCCTCCAGCTACCTCAGAACATGATCATTTCCCATTTCTCCACTTTTACAAAATAGCTGCCCAGCAGTATGCCTTTGAGTGAGCATTCAAGAGTCTCCAAAGAACACTGCTTGTTTTTTTTTGTAGTCTTGCTGTGGGGGGAAGAATTCTCCACACAACTCAATCTTGCCAAGGGCCACAATTTCTCTCTTTTTTATGCCCTGCAATATAAAGTCAGCTCATGATCTACTTTTCAGCCATAGCTGACAGCACCTGGGTCCCTCTGTCTCCACCAGACACCGGGACCATTGGCTATGAGTTAAGCCTCTGACACACTACGCCCAGCTTAACTGCTGGTAATGAGAAAGGAAGAGTCACACCACAGTCAAATAATGTACTCCTGGATGGAACTGAACCTACAAAGGATGTTTGGAGGTAAGGTAAATAGTGAAGAGCTTAAAGATTACTTTCTCTTAAACAATATTCTGCAAATTACCTCTCTTCTTCTCTTCCCTTTTCCTATAAATACAAGGGGCATAAATTAAGGTGAGGAAGATGACAGATGGTTTCAGAAAGAAAACATGAACAACAGTTGCTTTGTTTTTATTTGGGCAGAGACGATGGGAGAGGCTCATGCCACAGCCTGAGAGGGTCAGGTATGGCTCTGAGGAATGATTCACAGTATTCTAATGAGACTCTCTTGGATGAAAAATAGTTGGCTGCACATGGAAACTACACAGCTCTACTGTTAAGGAGAATTGAGAATAAACAAAACCACTTTGCCCAGCAACTGACTTGAAGAGGATACTTCCTTAAGTTACCACTTCAAGTTTAAAATTGCAGAAGAGCACACGGCTGTGTATGAATACGAATGTATGAAATAATGGTAGTCTGCGCTTTTTCAAAGGGCGTAAGTTCCAAGCCCCCACCCTCCCCAGTGAATGCCTGAAACCACCATCAATTGGAACATTTCTATTCTTGTCTTCCACCCACAAATTTAATGGCTTTCCATCTTAACTAAGCACTTATCATGCACTGTGGCCGTAACTTTTGTGGTTTGAGGTGTGACAGCAAAATTAGCCTGAATTTCTTCTTCTTCCTTCACAATTTCACATATAGAAGATTCATTCTAACTATAGATCTCAGCAACCTCAGCATAGGATTTTTTTTTCTTTCCTTATTAAATATTTGCACTTTGGGCCCATTATCGAGTAACACAAGAGTTACTTGAAAACAAGCACTGTGATACCACAACAGTCGATCTGATCACAGATGGCTACTGAGTGACTCATGGGTGGAGAGCATCTACAGCTTGCATTTATTGGACAAAGGGATGATTCCTGTCCCAGGCAGAGTAGAGCAGGAGGGCACCAGGTTTCATCATGCTACACAGAATGATGGGCAATTTAAAACTTATAAATTGTTTATTACTGGAATTTTTCATTTAATATTTTTGGACTGCCATTGACTGTGGGTAACTGAAACTGCAGAAGGTGAAATTGTGACTGGGGGAGCTACTATATTCCAACAGCGCAGTACCCGTAAGCATGTGGAAATGTAAGTCAGCATAATATTGGTACAATGTATCGATTTGCTTGCCAACCTTGTGAGTTAGTAATGTACTAATCTCATTCATAATTGCAAAGTATTAAACTTCCTCTATGGGTAGCATTGCACTATACTCTGGGGGAAAAGATGCAGGAAACTGTCTTTCTCTCCAGCGAAGTCACAGATGAATGTGGGAAAAAGACAAGAAATAGAATAACTTATCATATATTGTGGTTACAATCAATGACAAGATAAGTTTCTGAGTGTTAAGGGAACATAAAGAGACATTGGGGGCTGGGCACCGTGGCTCATGCCTGTAATCCCAGCACTTTGGGAGGCTGAGGTGAGTGGATCACGAGGTCAAGAAATCGAGACCACCCTGGCCAACATGGTGAAACTGCGTCTCTACTAAAAATACAAAAATTAGCTGAGGGTGGTGGTGTGTGCCTGTAGTCCCAGCTACTCAGGAGGCTGAGGCAGGAGAATCGCTTGAACCCAGGAGGGAGAGGTTGCAGTGAGCTGAGATGGTGCCACTGCCTTCCAGCCTGGTGAGAGAGCAAGACTCCATCTCAAAAAAAAAAAAAGAGAGATACATTGATTGGAGATGGGGATCTCAAGTAGAAAGGCAAAGAACGCTGCATATTTACAAGAAGATGTTACTTTGTCACCTTGAAGAAAGCCTAAGTTGGAGTTAGCTCAATGGAGGTGTGGTTGAGTGAGAGGGGACATGATTCGCAAAAGAAAGAGCTTGAGCCAAGAGGTGAAGGCAAGAAAGTGTATCCTGAAGGACACAGAAGGGACAAGAGGCAGGAAGGCTTTCTCTGGTGTCCTATAGAGTTTGGGCTTGACTCTGGATGGAGAGCTGCTAGGAGAATTTGGGTAAGGCAAAGACATAACTATTACATTTTAGAAAAAATGATACCACTGGCAATACAGAAAATGTATCAAAGTTGAAGCCACTGGGTACATCATGGTTCAAGTCGCTGAGAATGAGAACTGACAGAGACATAAGGGGGGGTGGCCGGTAGAGGGGAATTCATGATGAACTCAGTTTGGAATATGTTGAATTCACATATTCAGAGAAATGTTTAGGGTAGTGGGAAAGACAAGATTTGGGCATAAGAGAGAGAAGAAAAATTTGAGAGAGTTGAGATCGTGCAGTGCTTTATCATAGCATGTATGATCTCTTGACACATTCTTTATTTCATGTCTTCCCTGACTAGAAATAAACTTCACGAGGGTGAGAACTTTGCTTTATTTCTTTATTTCCACCATCTGGAACTGTGCCTGAACCACAGGGAGCACTCAGGAAAAATTTACTGAAAAGATGAATTATTCAGAATTGTAGTTGAAAAGATGTCCTCAGAGGAGTTTACTTCTTATATACAATGGACATGAAATAGGGCATGGAGTGAAACCGTAGGCAAAACATTGGGTGGATAATGTCATTTGATGCCGGAAAAGGAAGCATTGAGGAATTAGGAAAAACAAGAGATAATGAGGTCCTAGGTGACAATGGAAGCAGTTGTGGAAAACTGCTTTAAATGTCATAGAGCACTCAGAAGGAATTCATAAATGACCTCATAAAGAAGTCCACTGTGGTTTCCCTGCAGAGGTGGGAATAGAATCAGAGTGCTAAGGATTGAGGGATTAAGAGGAAGTGATTGTATTATTCCTCTTTTCAGATAATTGAGACAGAGAAGAGAATAGCAGTAGCCGTTGCCAGAAATATTGAGTAAGGAATAATTTTGTCTGTGTTTTTACATTTTTATTGAGCGCTGTTATGATTAAGTAAGAAATTAGTAGTGAAGTTGAGGTTGAAGACAGGACAGAGTGGTAACGGGAGGAAGAAGATGTACAGAGGATGTAAGACCAGATCTGTTTCATTTCCAGCTGTAACCTGAGTTCCATGCAAGCACTGGCTGCATAATACACACTCAGTAAATCATTATTAATTGAATGAATATATTTTTGAATGAGATAATGATGAAACGAGTGAATATACGTGGTTCAGAATCAGGAAACAGGCAGAATAGTAGTTTTGACTGGTGGGGGAGGGGAGCTTGTCTGTGTCTTTATCTTTCTTCTTCCAGGCAAACAGAGCTTGACTCCCATGAGTTTTTGTCCTTTTCTGGATATTAAGGGGCTAGTGGCTTTCTGGGACCTAAACCCACACCTTTGGTGTTCTTCTCTCTGCACTTACATACAATTAGACATGATGTGATCACACATCTGTCTCCACTTTCCTTCTCCAGCCTAAGTTTTTTAGTTCCACTTAATTCCACCATGTCTTGAATGACTCATTTTATTTTATTTACATGTATACATCCTCATCTCACCCTCTTAACCAGCTCACCCACATTCTACCTGGTCTCCCTGTTCCACCTCTGAGCATTGCATAGATTATCTGAGATTTCAAGGCAACCTTTCTGCCTGTTTTGCAATCAAACTTGTCTCTTGTAAACGCACGAGAAAACCTCACCTCCTTTATAAAGTTGTCAGAGACTCCTTACAAAATACTAGCTCAATGGTATAACTCATCTGCTATTTTTATGAGTGGATTAGCTTCAGATTGTTTTTTCCATGGAGACACACAGGATGTATGGTATTTACTAGGATAGCACACTCCTCATGAGGACACCTTGGAATGCTCATCTTTTCCCTGAGCACTTGCAGTAAATTCTCCTTTTTTCTTCCTATTCATAATGAATATGAATTATGTTGTAGGAATAACATTAAATCGTCTCTAAGTTAGTACTTTTATAAATTCTAACATAGCTATTAGTAACAAATATTTTTTAAAAATCCCACCAGTACTTCAGACTCTTTGAATAGGTTAGAGCACAATTAAGGTAGACTTAAATATTCGAACAGACAGAAAGCTTCTCCCTGTATGGCTGCAGACCGTACCTTTCTGACCAGCCATCTTATCAGTTTGAATTTCTGGTGATGAGGGGATTTAGACAAGGTGTCCCTTCACTAAGTTTACCACAAATCATATGACAGCAATTCAAAAATTATGCCTTATTCTTGACTTAAGTGCAATGTGGATAATGTTGATTTATAATATAGAAGTTGTATTCGTTATCTATTAATCACTGCATAATAAATTACTCACTGACATAGAGGCTTAATATTTTTATTAAAACTGTCTCAAACAGTCTCTATGGGTCAGAAATCCAGGAGGAGCTTACCTGGGCGATTCTGGTTCTAGCTGTCTCATGAGGTTTCAGTCAAGATGTCAGCAGGGCCTGCAGTCATCTAAAGGGTCCACAGGGGCTGAAGATGCGCTTCCACGTGGCTCACTTTCATGCCTGACAAGTTAGTGCTGGCTTTTAGTAGGAGACCTCAGTTCCTCACCATGAGGCCTCTCTTCCCTCCACCCCCATGAGGCTGCTGGAGTGTCTTCATGTTATCTAGCAGGCAGCTTTTCCTGGAGAGAGCTACAAGAGGGCAAGGCAGAAGTCTCAGAGTCTTTTATGTTCAGCCTGAGCACACACACCATCATTCCTGCAATGTCTTGTGAGTTATACAGGTCAGCTTAATTCAGTGTGGGAGGAAACTACACAAAAGCAGGAATACCAGGACCTGGTGATTGATGGGTCTTCTTGATCTGGGTTTTGCAGAACTGATGTAAGAAAGAACTACATGTATGCCAATAGAGGTATACCTGTGTATGTAAATATTTCTAGATTATGTGTTTGTGATGGTTACTTTTATCTATCAACTTGACTGCATCATAGGGTGCCCAGATTAAACATTATTTTTGGGTATGTCTGTGAGGGTGTTTCCAGAAGAGATTAGCATTTGAATCAATTGACCCAATAAAGTAGGTTGCCTCCGCAGTGTAGGTGAACAGCATCTAACATAGGTGGCAGAAGGAGGAATTTGCCTGTTTTCATTTCTGCCTGCCTACTTGAGTTGGAACATTGGTCTTCTGCTCTTGGACTGGAAATTACACCATCTGGGATTACCCAGGCTCCTGTTGATTCTGTTTTATATATCTGTTTTCCTATTAGGATTCCTCTTATATTAAAACGCTTTGTTTACCTCAAACACTTTACATTTTTATTACTTACCTTAGCACCTTCACTGCAATTAGTGCTAAATATTTACTGAAAACAAAGAAGAGACATCAATATACATATTTTGGCATACTTATTTTTTACACTTATTTTCAAGCATTTCAGGGATAGTGAAAAGTCCTGATCAGTTTGCATTCAGCCAAGTCTGTTGGCTATATTTACTCCAAATGCCCATGCATGATTTCAAGGGCATAATGGATATTGCAGGGACTTGGAGTCCTCTTCCAAGAAAACTGGAACCCCTGCCGGGATGTGGATAGCAGATGTGTAGTCCTGACAACGGGGACTGTGTTGTATTGCTGGATTAGATGTTCATTAAGGGAAAGTGGTGTATATGAGCTTTACACTCAAGATTTACCACTAATGCTTTCCAGACCCACAGGAATCTTCTGCACTTGTTTTTCTCCACTAACTTTAAGAGACTTAAAATCAGCCATGGGAAGTCAGAGACCAGTCCTGTGTCTCAAAGATGTGGAGATTTTGGCATCTATCCTTCTAACTGACTTGCAGTAGAAGAATGGCCTAACGAAACCTTGTTCATGTTACACGTGCTCATTTGCCCTGAACACAGATATGTAATCCAGAAAAATGACTGCAAGCACGCTGGAACAAGGTTCAGCAACCTCCACCCCCAGCCGATTGCAGTGACATTGTGCGTAACAGGCTAGCAAAGACTTGGAGCCCAGGGGCAAATCGTTTAATGTATCCATGTCTCTTTTGCCTCCCTGCCTTGTGAAAATAGAGCGATGATGGCTGGTACATCTTACAGGACTCTTGTGACAAATGGCTAATAAAAATCCAAGCAAAAGCACTGCGCAAAAAAGGGGACTATAGGAGGCACGGGGTAACATGATGATAGAGCCTAAGAGACGTAAGTGCTTTGGGGATAATTAGAAGATTTTGGCAGTATCTTCAATGTCACTAAGGTCTGAGTAACCACAACTTCAAGAAGTTCGTTCTGTGGTTCACTCAGGTACAGACTCTTTCACTTTATCAGGATCCACTTTCTCACTTTTTTTGATAGCAAGACCAATGTTGTTCAATTGGGTCAGGTCATATGGTGGTAGGGCCAAAGAAACATAAGGAGTCAGGCCAATCAAAAGGATGAATTCAGGCCTGTTTGGTCATACTGATGGACTTTGGCCCTGGTATCTTTTTACTCTGTTTTATTAATAAATATACTTTAAATGTTTCTGGTAGAGAAGAGTGCTGCCTCTCAACTAGAATGTTTTCCAGACTCTTTTGTACACAAGATAACTCACGGGGTATAGTGGCTCACCCCTATAATTCCAACACTTTGGAAAGCTGAGGCAGGTGGATCACTTGAGGTCAGGAGTTCAAGACCAGCCTGGGCAACATGGTGAAACTTCATATCTACTAAAAATACAAAAATTAGCTGGGCATGGTGGCACGCACCTGTAGTCCCAGCTACTCGGGAGGCAGGAGAGTCGGTTGAACCTGGGAGGCAGAGGCTGAAGTGAGCCAAGATTGCACCACTGCGCTCCAGCATAGGCAACAGAGCAAGACTCTTTCTACAAATAATAATAATAATAACTCATGGGAGACTTGCACTTTTATCCCCTATAGGCAAGGCAGATTTATTAGATGAAGATATTAAAATACTTTCCATTGAGGAAACAGGTTGGAGGTGGGAGGCTGTAACCATGCTTGATTTTGTACCACCCTAACCTTTGCTTGTAAGTATACTTTTTGAAAACACATTTTATTAAACTGAAATGTATTTTGTTCTGAAGGGTTGAAAAAGGCTAAAGAAGTGGGAAGGAATTTTTGTTAAAACTTATACAATAAAGGAAAATTTTCCAGCAACGTGGAAAGACATCAGAATTGAAATCCTAGTAAACCACCATGTGACATGGACAAGTGGCTTATTATTCCAATTTTACAGAAAAGAAAAATGAGACATAAATGTTAACATCTACGTGTATGATGATTACGTGAGATAAATTTGGGTCTCTATTTTGAGTGTTTTGAGGGCAGGAATGGATTAGGACTTTCTAAAATATTAAATGGGCCAATCTAAATATGTGATCAAAATTTTTCAGAGATATATTGTGTGGTATTTACAGCAAGATGAGAATGTATTTTAAATTGATCTTTGATCATATTTTTATTCTTTTAAACATGTTGTGCCTCATTTTCTCTGTAATAATAACTATAATTATATCCATTCCTCATTATAAAGCTGCTCTTTTTTCTTTTCTGACATTCTGCCTTCATTGACTAACGATGGTGAGGCTACCTCCTGAAGTTACTTATAACATTAAAGAGATTGGGAAGGAATGTTACATGCAGTCCACATTGTATGTGATACGGACGGGAGACAGGAGGGCAGAGTCCCTGATGAGAGCTCCACCCTCAAGCCTGGACCCATGGCCCTGAATGAGAACAGCATTGCTGCTTTCCTGCCCAAATGTTGCTTTTTCCAAAACCACCCTGGCCCACCATGCCCCCTATCCTGTACCTATAAAAACCCCAAACTCCACTGGCAGAGGAATAGACTGGCACAGCAGAGAAGGAAAGAATAGAAGTGTCTGAATGTCAAAGAGGGAGCTGGACAGTCAGAGAGGAGTCTGGCTGGGGACAGCTGAGCTCCACGGGAAGATCATCTTCCCACTCCATCCCCTTTCCAGCCCCCCAACCCACAGAGAGCCACCTCCATCACTCAGTAAAACCTCTGCATTCACCATCCTTCAAGTCCATGTGACCTGATTCTTCTTGTACTCTGGACAAGAATCCAGGTTCCAAGAGGGCAGGGTATATGTCACCCTGATTCCCCACGGGACTGTTTAACACTTAGCCCTCTGTGGACAGCAACTGCTAAAAGAGCATTAATTGTAACACACACCCTGTGGGGCTCCAGAGGTCTTGGGCAACTGCTAGATGCTGCCCCTGGCATCCAAACGCACTAGCCCTGGTTCCTGTACCCACTTACCTGCATGCTCCCCCTCCTGCAAGGGGTTTGAGTTCAGCAACAAAGCAAAACAAGCTACCACCAACCCCCCACACCCTCCCTGTGGCAAGACTCACAAGAGGGTCAGGGAACTCTCCCCCATCATATGAATTATTCCAGTTTAGTTACCTACAAAATAAACTTGCCAGAATTAGTGTTTACTACATAAGCTAAGCACCTATTTCAACATGTGTGAGCTTCTAAAAATCAAATCAATGCTCTTCTGTCCAATTTTGGCCAAGGCTTCATGATCTCTTTCCTTAAAACATCAACTTAAATTTTACCATTACTTTTCTCTCTTCCTTCCCCTTATCCTATTCAACTATTATTAGAGACATTTTAAAAAAATTCCTTTCCTTTTCCATGCTTGGTTTCCTCAATAGCGATTTTATATAGAAAACATTTGACATTATAGTCTAGCTTTTCATAGTTAAAATTAAATATTTCATTAAAAAGAGGAGTCTATTTTTTCAGACTTGTAGGGCTCTGGGAAGTGGACTTACGAAAAAAATGACTTTGTATTTATTTACAGATAAATAACCATGTGTCTGTAATTAGTAAGAGATCCACTGTATGTAATTTATCTTTTTCTTATGTGTCACCTGTTAAAGATGACCTTGTGTTTCCTGACATACTGTCAAGTGAAAGATTTTGTAAGAATGCTTCTATATTCCTACATTATTTTATTGCATTGCTCATCAATTTTGCATTTTCTCCATCTCTTATGATCCTAGCATTTCCTTTATTAGAAGTAATTATCTAGTTCATAGAAAAGTGTTTAATTTGGTTATTTTCATGACTTCAAAGAGAAATTCTAATGTAGAAAGATTTTTTTTATATATCTCTTACAGACTCAAAATATACACCACTATTATAAAAATCTTCCCTGCCTAGCTCATAATACCCCCGACTCCTACCCCACGGTTCCCTAGCTTATTATTACCCCATGGTTCCCATAGCATCTCTTTTAGTCTGTATTGCTATCATGTGTTTTTCTAATCTGTTCCCCATAGTAACAGTGAAATCCTTGAGGGCATGGGTCTTTTTCAACTCTATTTTCAGTACCTCACATTGTGAGTGGGTGTAAGTAGTTCAGTAAATAACTGTAGATGTCAAAATAAATAAATGTCAGCTAATTTTTATTTATATTCAAAGACAAAATTTTATTTATTGTCATAATTACCTTTACCCAATCTATTTTTTATTGTTTGTTTCAAATTACATCAATAAAAATGTGACAATAATCATGCTCATCCTTAGACTAACACCAATGTTTAGAAGCAGTTTCACCATATAGTTCCATTTTTTAAAAATTCAAAATATTTGCTATATTCTTTAATTGAGTCTTCCCAAAGAAATCTTTGAACTAATTGTTGGTTTCTCAGATTTCTATTTTGTTATCTTTAAGACACTCTTTAAGTCTCATCAAAAATCTTCATGGAAATTAATTACATTGTACCCAAACTTTATAAAATCTTACCATTTAAAGATACTTTAGAGTTCATTTGAACCATTCTTCAAAAAATTAGCAATGAAGTTCTTTTGGATTGATTGATATTCATGTACCCAAGAAAGACAGGTAGAATATTAATTCATTTTATTATTTCCAAAGAGAAGGTGTGAAAATAAACTAGAACACAACTGAGTTGGCAGAACTGAGTTTGTGTTTACGAAACTGAAAAGGCTGGACCACAAGGTGGTTTAGTGGTGATATATTAATTTAGATAACAATTAAATCTCGGAGACTCACCATATTGAAAGTTTATTTTTTGGTTCACACAAATCTGATATACTGGGTAGGGGCTTTTCTCCATTCATTTACTCAGGGATCCAGGTTCCAGTCCAATATGCACCATTCAGCCTGGTTGCAGCATGGTAAGCAGCCGTGGAGGCAGCAGGTGAGCTCTTTATTGCCTTGGACCAAAATTATATGTCACTGTTGGTGTCCTTTATTTGGCTAAAGCTACTCATAAAGACCTGCTAGACCCTACCTTGGCCAGTCTCTACCTAGTTATCCCCCCCTTGTCACCATGTATTAATTAAATGCACTCTCCTTTCCATATGCATAATGGACTGACCTCTCTCCAAGTGACGCAACGTAAAGGCATCCAGTCTCTGCATCTAGTTCAATGGCCAGGGCCACTGGTTGTGCTTGTTAAGGAGTATAGAACCAGACATGGGAATTCATGGCAGTTTCTACCACAGGATGTTTTGATCAAGTATGCTACATTGAATGCCTTTCACAATCAAAACACAGTCCTGGGTGGTCAATTATATTTTTACATATCACAATTCAATTAGATGTAGAGACTAAGAACAGAATAGAAAACAAACAAAAAATAACCATAGCATTGCTCTTTAAATCAGTTTTCACAGAAAATATCAGTATTGTTACTTCAAATCTTTGGAAAGACCAGATTTGATCAGTTAAGATTTAACATCCACGGAGTTAGGACCTTTGGCTTCCTTAACTGTTTTATTTTTCAAAAATTTCAGTAAAAGCTCAATGAGCATTTTTATTTACTAAGAAAAAACTGTGAGGTCATGTTACTAGCTATGAAATGATCACGATACCTCACTAGTCAAGTGGTGCAGTTCAAAATAAGATAATGAAAGAACAGTTAAAATTCATACTTTTTAAATGGAGGTATTGAACTAATAAAATTTTTGAAAGTAGCTTAAAGATAATTTGCTGTATGTTTTTCCTTTTCTTCACTTTCGATCAGATCCTCATAATATCCATTCAAACCACAGGCTACAAACTGTGGCAAGAGATGGCCCCACAGCAGTGCATGTTTTAAGGTTTATCTTCCCTGAGCTCTTTGAGGCAGAATAAACATGGTTACAAATGGAATATTTCTGAGCTTATATTTGACTAAAACATAGGCTCAAATCAATCAGCAAAAATCAGCTATACAATAGGAGGATTAGAGAAATGATTATTTCTAGAACCATTTAACACCTCTTTAGGAAAACAGCAGCTGTTAACCCAAATCCATTACTTAGAACTTTTCTGACAATAACATGTACCTCAGTCTGAATTTTCACACCAAATAGCTCAGTCTGAATTTTCAGTCTAATAGTTTCTTGTGTAAGGCATAAAATATATTTTTAAATGGGACTCTAGCATTGAGTTGAAAAACTGCTTGTTTCATTCAGGTAAGAGTAGTGGCTTTTGTACAACTGAAAAAAAATTCCTTTCTGTCTCTGCCTTTGTTTATCCATTTGTAAAAAGGAATTCTTTAAATTTTCATAGCATAACTGGGAAAAACGTATTTCGAGCCCAATTTCCAATAACATAAAATTCTGAAAACTTTGAAAATGAAAATGAATTCATTTAACAATTTTATGTTTTGTCTAATTCTGCAAAAATATACCAAATAAAAATAAAGATGAGGGATCCTATGAAGCAACTTTCAGACATTCAGAACCAAAAAGACAAAAAAAAAAAAAAGAGCATTAAAGTAAAATATGATGTACCCAGGAGTTACATCTGTGAACCAAATACAGCCTCAAATTTCGATCTGTGCTTCACAGCAGCCAGCAAAAAGAACAAAACATATTTTGTTAGTTCATATAAATAAATAAATTAAAAATGCATGAATAAATAAATAAAGCAAATCAGTTTCTCGATTCTGAAATATTTTCTGGAAGTGAGAACTGAAAGGAATTTCCACCACGGACCCACAAGCAGGGAGATTGGATTAAGTCTTTAAAACCTCCTGGTCATAGATATGATATGAAGTTTATTTTGACTTTTTATTTTAATGTTTAATGATTATGACAATAATGGCTAATAATTTCCCATGATCCATTTATTCAACAATTGTTGGTGGCATATATAATGAGTGCTGGGTGTTAAGGAAGCAATGGTGAAGTAGAGACACCCTCCCTACCCTCATGGTGCTTGCAGCCTAGTGGAGCTATGAAAAGATAGGCAAGTGAGTCCTATGATTGCAGGAGTAATGAGAAGGGTCTTCTAAGCATAGGGGTAAAGCCTGCAAAGACCCTGAAGGGAGAAAGTAATGGCCATTCTGAGAACTAAGTTTGCACAGTGCACAGAGGGCATGAAGAACGAAGGAAAGGTGAGATTACAGAGGTATGCTGGTAACTAGATCATAAAGGGCTTCATAAGCCATGCTAACGAATCTGGCCTTCAACATGAGGACAGTGAACCAAAGCAAAGTTTAATGAAAATGATTCTGAGGTTTGCCAAAACAGAACACTCAAAAAACAACCAACAAGAAACTGAACTCCAGCGATGCCATTGGATGAACTCTAACATAATGAAATGCTTATAAAGTGTGAGATGAACAGGGAAATGTAATGCTTACTCTGTGTGACCTGCTACTAGTCCCTAATACAGCAATTGGTTTCTACTCCAAGAGGGACCAGACTGCAAGAGACTCAGCTCATTCCCTTGCAATCTTGAGTCTCTTCCAACAGATGGATACATACTCTATCAATCAGCCTAGCAGAGGTCACACATCTGGCATGGCTGCTTGTATCAGCAACAGCAGTAAAGATGCACCGTGGGCCAAGGAGAATCTATCTTGGTGGCTTGTGATAATACTAAATGCCTCATGTCTTCTGCCTTCTAGTGAAGGAGGATAGTTTCTGCTATCAAAATTAAAACAAGGCTGGGCACGGTGGCTCACACCTCTAATCTCAGCACTCTGGGAGGCCAAGGAGGGCAGATCACCTGTGGTCAAGAGATCGAGACCATCCTGGCCAACATGGTGAAACCCCATCTCTACTAAAAATACAAAAATTAGCCAGGCATGGTGGCATGTGCCTGTAGTCCCAGCTACTCGGGAGGCTGAGGCAGGAGAATCACTCGAATCCGGGAGGCAGAGGTTGCAGTGAGCCAAGATCGCACCACTACACTCCAGCCTGGCAACAAAGTGAGACTCCATCTAAAAAAAAAAAAAAAAAAAAAAAAATTAAAAGCTTGACGTGTCAGAAAATTTTTTGTTACAGTTATGTCTTCAGTGAACTGAGAACAATGAGCTTTGCTTTCCTTAGAAGACAGGGGCTAAGAAGATTCTCTTCCGTGTGTGTTACAAGAGAGGAAAAATGCATGTCTTCTCAACGCAAACCTCACCCTTTCCAACTATGCGCCCAGGTCTCCTCCACACAGCAACCCCTTCCCTGACCAGACACATCACTTTTTAGAGCTGGAATTTAATTTCCTTACCCAGTGAAAAATTAAAATGCTTAAGTAATAACATTCAGCAACATTGTCTGCTCTCTGGTAATTCACAAAAACAGGGCAATTATGCTTTGCCTCGGGTGGCTGATGAGGCCACTTTGAATTTCAGGCATTATTTAATAATAGCCATGCTTGCATCTAAGTGCATTGTTATCATTATTGGCCATAAAGCTGGTGGGGGGGGGGGCGTGTATGTATGGGGGAAATAGTTTTAACTATTTAATTTGATGATGTAACAACACACTCTTGCCATTACCATTCCTGTAAATTCATATCTAGCAACAACATGCAACACCTTTATAACTCAGTATTTCTTTATAACTCAGCATTTCTCTGCATGCATTCTAGTTTAAACTTTAAAAAACCTTATAATTACCACTTCAAGTGAAGAGGGCTTTAGGGTACAGCCACCATCAAGGATATATTAAAATTAAAAAGAAAACACATTGAGGGACCAGAGAGAAGATTGTGACATGTGGGGCAATGAAACTGCATGAGAAATTTCAGTGCCTGAATTATTCACAGATTATTTATTTTGGCAGCCTTCTTTTCTTTTATAAGAAAAGCCACTCATAGATTAGTCTTAATTTTCCTTTTGGCTGATATAGTTTGGGGAAGTAGTCATCTTTAATAAGGTGGTCATATGTGTTGAGGAGACTATGGAATAGTGTTAGGGCAGTTGACTTTGAATCCAGTAAGCAATGTTTCAAACCCCAATATAATCTCCTTCATAACCTCATAAGTCACAAGGCTTCAGAGTACTTCTTCAGGAAACTGAATTTCCAAATACAATCTGTTCCACAGATATGTGAGGTTACGCTATTTGGCTCATGAAAAGAATTGGAAATAACAAAGCTGTGCTTGTTAATCTTAGAAAAAGCAAATTTAGAGGATATAATTGTTTTAGATTATCTGCCAGGTTTGTCAAAAAGAAATTGGGATTTGATTTATTGATCTTCATTGCTCCAGTGGGTAAAATATCTCCAAGAGATAAAATATACAGAAAGCAAATTTCCACTGAATATAAGATGTATTTTTACATTTGAGTCTGTGATAACCATTTGTCATAATTATTTTCTAGAGTTTTTTTTTCTTTTTTTGCCCCAGATGGCAAGTTGCTTAAAATCTAAGGCTCCTTTCAATTCTTCACAGCCCAAGATTATATGGGATGGACTGGGAACAAAGAGAGGGACTGGCATTTAAAGTCTTTTAGTAAGTTTAAATTTATTTCATTGAAATGGGTCTCTGTAGGATAGGAACCCAACTTTCCCCATCTGTATCTCCATCTCCTTCTCCCGTGACACACCCCACTAATGGTTTCCAGTGGCAGAAGTCCAAGATACAGTAATCCTGTTTGTTTGATGACTAAACATCCTTTTATGCCTGGAGGATCAACTCTAACAGTCAAACAAACTGAATTAGTGCCTAATGCCGAAACCAGAGCACTCTCTGGACTTTAAAGAGTGGCCTGAATCACCAACATTTCTATTCTAATTAGTGACTCCCTAGAGGAAAAATCACTTTGCTTCACTTCAGTTGATTATGACAAACTTTTGGGAATATAATTGACCAAAAGAGCACTGAGTTTAAAATGCATGTTGAGGTTCTTGGGTAGCATGAATCCATACCAAGTATACATAGAGACCGTGAACTGGCATATGTTTCTCCCTTTCTCAAAGTAAATGTTTTGATTTGACTTGATTTGCATTTAGGGTAAGTAAAATTGAAACTGAGATGAATGTGTAAGCTGTTTAGGAAGACGTGCCTAAGTCTGATCTGAATTTTACCAAACGTTAATTAACCCTTTAGGGAGAAGAATTTTGCATTATTTATTTGTCCTACTCATATATAGCCTGGCTAGAGCTTATGGTTGCCAACATATTATTATTTCATGAAATCTCCCTCTTACTGCGTGAAAATCTTTCACATGTTCAGATTGTTTGCCCTCCTGACCTGGAAGAGAAGACCCGCTCTCTGGAAAGGTGATGTCCCAAGGAAGACCTGACACTGGGGATTCTGTTATAGTTATTTATTCTAGGAAGGAATAGCAAACTCCCTGGATCTTCTGTGGCGTGGAAAGCAAATTGTGAGCTAGAAGTAAAGAACAGAGAGTGAGATGGAGCCCAAGATAGAGTATTTCTCCTTCACAGTGTAGTTTCAGGCAGACTTCTATGATATAATCCTAACATAGAGATTTGTGATTTAGGAAGTAACATTATTCAATGACATCCTATTCCCCACTCTTCTAAGGTCCTTTCCAAGTTCCAGGAACTGCGTTTTTAGATAAATAAGACCATAGGGAAAGGAATTATGTCATCATGACTATGCACATAGAAAGACCAATAGTAAAGAGAAAACTTCTATCTCGTATGTCAGACTTTCATTATTTTTCTTTTTCATATGAAACCACCAATATTTAGAAGAGTATTAGACATCATTTCTTGCCACAGACTACTTCACTGTTATTAACTATGGTTGGACTCCAGTTGAACCTGTTCTGAATTAATCTGAAGTTCATATTGAAATGGAAAAGAATATTTAAGAGTCCTGGTTCTTAAATACTCCTGGTTCTGTTGACAAGAATAAAATATACATAGAAAGTCCTATCATCATCACAGGTAGCCCTGACAGTCACATTCTTCCAACACCGTGTCATCTGTTATGTTTGGAATAGAGCATCTTTCAACAACCTCCCAACTACTCACCCTGCTATGAACCATCTTTATCACTCCCTGCTCTGAAAAATTGTTTGTTTTTTTTTTTCCAGAAAGAGGGAGGTAAAAAATTAAATAAGAGTAATTTAAGCATCATATTTACTCAGAATATGTTGCTTTTTAATTTCCAGTTCAACATTTGTCTTTAATTAGGAAGAAAGAATACATATGTTACATTATCATAGCTAGTTAATCTTATCATTTTTTTCTTTGTCCCAATACACTTTGGAACAAATGTTATTCTCCATTCATCCTGACACTAAATTGGTTAGCCAAACCCAAAGATCTACTAATAATCCTGCTTTGGCATGGGAGAGTGAGTGAGATAAGGAGGCAATAGAGGAGATGAGTTGACAAATGGAAGGAATAGAATTCTGGTTGATGTCCTTGTCTCTAAGCTGTAGCAGCAAGCATTTATCCTAAGTACGTAAGATTGTTAAATAATGATGAATACCATTTGATTATCACCTCTTGCAGTAGAAGTCTAACTCCAGATTGCATTAATCTCTTTCTGTATTTATTTGTCTCCTCTATTATCTTATATATAGATAAGGTATATGTGCACGTACCTGGTTGAAAAGGAATATCCATCTATTCAGATTCAGGGATTAACGGAATAAAAAACCACTGTTTTTTTCTTTATTTAAAAAAAGCCACATTTTTTATAGCATAGCCTTCTTGGTTCTCTTTCTTAAGAAAAGGTATTAAAATTTGAACCTGTTCAGAGAATGTTAATTTTAACCATCAGTTAGAATTCAAATATCAGTTAGAATCACAAATAAGTGACTCCTCAGATTCATATGCAACTTGTAATGCAGTTTCAAGTTTGGTTGTGGCAAAATCTTAAATTATTGTGTATCTGGACAGTGGGAATGCCCAAAAATCTTTTAGATGATTGACCAGAATGGGAGAGGGTTTTTATACTATAACCTGAGATTTCAAAATAATAACATCATAATCCTACTTATTCAAATAATTACCAAGTAATATAAACAAAGAGTTTTAGAGATTTCAGAAAACCTATAGCAAAGACATCATGACCACATCATAATTCATAATCTATCTATAATTTTCAGAGCTATAAGGATAAAATTATAATTCTTCCTTATCTAATATGACTAATATATATTAGTACAAAGATATCCCAGGCTGTTCACCAGATTGTTAAAAACTTCGATATGGTCTATGTTTCTGTTTTTGTATTAGTACCATGCTCTTTTGGTTACTGTATCCTTATAATATAGTTTGAAGTCAGTGTGATGCCTCCAGCTTTGTTCTTTTTGCCTTAGATTGCTTTGGCTATACAAGCTCTTTTTTTGGCTCCATATTAATATTAGAATAGTTTTTTCTAGTTCTGTGAAAAATGATGTGTGTAATTTTTTTTTTTTTTTTTTTTTTTTTTTGAGATGGAGTCTCACTCTGTCGCCCAGGCTGGAGTGCAGTGGCACGATTTCTGCTCACTGCAAGCTCCGCCTCCCGGGTTCACGCCATTCTCCTGCCTCAGCCTCCTGAGTAGCTGGGACTATAGGTGCCCGCCACTACGCCTGGCTAATTTTTTGTATTTTTTAGTAGAGACAGGGTTTCACCATGTTAGCCAGGATGGTCTTGATCTCCTGACATCGTGATCCGCCCATCTCAGCCTCCCAAAGTGCTGGGATTACAGGCGTGAGCCACTGCGCCCGGCCAATGTGCGTAGTTTTATAGTGATAGCATTGAATCTGTAGATTGCTTTGGACAGTATGACCATTTTAACGATACTGATTCTTCCAATCCATGAATGTGGAATGTTTTTCCGTTTTGTGTGTGTGTGTGTGCCATCTATGATTTATTTCATAGTAGTGTTTTGTAGTTCTCCTTATCGAAATCTTTTTCATCCTTGGTTAGATGTATTCCTCGGGATGTTATTTATTTTGTGGTTAATTGTAAATGGGATTGTGTTCTTGATTTGTCACTCAGCTTGGACATTATTGGTGTGTAGAAATGCTACTGATTTTTGTACATTGATTTTGTATCCTGAAACTTTACTGAAACTGTGTATCAGTTGCAGGAACCTTTTGGCAGAGTCTTTAGGGTTTTCTATGTATAAAATAATGTTGTCAGCAAAGAGAGATCGTTTGACTACTTCTGGATGCCTTTTATTTCTTTTTCTGGCCTGATTACTCTGGCTAGGCCTTCCACTATTAATATTTTAAAGAAAGATCCTGATGTCTATCTTCTAATAAATTGTGTTATAATAAATTAATGTGTGTTATATGACACACAATTTTTAATAGAATGCTTTGTGTATATATTATATAATCCATTTTCTTTCAACCTTTTATGTGTTTTTGTTTGTAAATACCTTGAACAATGCCTTGCACCTAATATAGTCAGTAATTACATACTACTTTATATTGTAATTCTTTTTTATGAGAAAGCTAAAAAAATACAACTATAGTCTTCAGTCTTTTTTACTTCTGTTAAAAGGACCAAAAGAATTTAGATCAGCATTCTCCTTTTATATAAAATAAAAGATAAAAGCCATTTCTTGCTTTTTTTGTTGTTGTTTTGTTTTGTTGGTCCTCATCCAAGTGTTATTTTTGTTAAACCAAAAACAATTTAAGAGGGAGGAAAAAAATTCCTGTCATTTAACAAAGTGTATATCTGTCTATCCAGTTCAAATTAAATTAAATAAACAAACATCTATTGAGTATCTAATATGTGAGCAACAATATTCTGGTGCTGACAGGGTTCAAGGAAATATGTGCTCTCAGAAAATATTGTATTTTTTGTTTTACAAAAACAGGCCACATAAAATGAGATGTTATATGATTCTTTACATTTTACATATGATCCAGCATTTGCATATGTGGTTTCTTACATGTGTCATGACTATAAATTACTTAGGAATATAAATATATATGTATGTGTATATATATGTGTTATACATATACATACATAATTTTAATGTAATATTAAAAAATAATGACACTTAAGGCTTTAAATATAATATTTGTGAGAATCAGTGCTGAAAAACTGTTATCAGTTTGCTAGGTGCTCATATACATAAACTGAGATAAAGCAAATGTCTTGATCTGACATGTTTATTTTATTCAAGCAGGTCTAATAACTGAGCTGTGAAAGCTTAGAACCATTTGGTCCACTTTATTTAATCTCTGTTCTTTATAGTTTGACACTGTATGTCATTTGAGTGAAAGTTCTATTGAAATGATCTTTCTTTTAATGTATCTTGGCATCTTAGGAGCATGTTCCACAAGAAAATTTTTGATTGCTGTACATTTTTAATATCAACAACTACATAAAAAACCTCTCAGCGATTGAAATGAATTAAGCCATAATTGTCCTTGGCTTTCATGTTTTGGTAAAGGCACAGAATTAAACACCTTGGAGATTTTCTTAGACCTAAGTTTATTTCTCTCCATTTAACATTTCTGAAGTTAAAAGAACCACAAAAAAAGTCAAGGGCAACTGCAGAAGTAAACTCAGAACAATAAAGAGTGAGTTTAAAGAGCACCTGGAATTGATGATAAAAGTGAAACTATCAACCATCTATATTTTTCCTCACATAATGTAAAATATCAGTTGATAAGCCTGTCACAAACTGAAGTGACAATTAATTGAATTATTGAGCATTAGTGACTAGATTTTCTTAAATGTATGGATATTTATTATGATATAAATATGCAATATACTTTCCACCTGAATGGGTTGGAATTTAGCAATTTTTTATTGTATTTTTACACTTTCCATTAATCTGACAGCATTGAATGTAAAATAGCTGGAGTTTATTGCTCTAAGAGAGTATCAGTTAAAAACTGTACAATTACAAATTCATCTAAGAGGACATTCAAAGTGACTTTTTAACTAAGGAAGTACATGTCCAGACATTGTGGCTCTGGGTCACTCTCACCCCTACTCCCTGCCACCACGATTAACCTGTAATTCCTAATACTCATAGGAGTAAGGTTCTGATATGATGTCATTTGCTATAGCTCATTTTTTTTTTTAGTATTGCATGAACATATCAACTGGTATAAATGAATTCTGATTTTAAAAATCCATTTAATCTCCAACTCTGTTGTTTTATGGTAAATAGTGATTTAAAACAAATATTCCACATTGTAAAAATGTTGTTGTATTATAACTAAGTTCTGGGATACATGTGCAGAACGTGCAGGTTTGTTACATAGGTATACACTTGTCATGGTGGTTGCTGCACCCATCAACCCATCATCTACATTAGGAATATTCTACTTTTTAATCCAATATTTCTGCATTGGTTAATAATTTTAAGAAGAATAAAAATTATGTATACACTACGAAGATTAAATGATAAGTTACATAATGATAAGAGAATTCTTGAAACTGATGGGATATTGATTCAATTGGTCAAAAATAAATCACTCCTTTCATAAACAGAGGAAATGTCAAAGCCCTATATTCATAATGTCCATGAAAATGTTTCTAGATGTTGAGAGGGGAATGCAAGGGAGTAAGAGAGTACAGGGCTGGAGAAGGAATTCAACCACTCAATACTATTTAACGGGAACAGTTTAAAGTTTTCATTGATCCACCATTATTTGGACACGTATGGTTAAAAGAATGCATTCTTATTTTTTATATTTTACCTTTTATTAGGACGGATACAAATTTCATCTCAGTGTTTAGTTTCCTGACAAAATGTCTCTAAGATCTCTGCCAGGCCACACATAGTGCTCTTTAGGAATAATTGTTCCTGTTATGAACTGAATTGTGTCCCTCTCCCACCAAGTTCTTATACTGAAGTCCTGATCTCCAGGACCTCAAAATGTGACTTTATTTGGAGACAGGGTTTATACAAAAGTATAATTATTAAGCTAAAACAATGCCACTAGGGGGGCCCCCATACAATATAATTGGTGTCCTTTTAAGAAGGAAGATTAGGACACAGATGCGCACAGGGTAGGCCATGTAAAGACAAAGGGAAGAGAAGATGGCCATCTTCAAGCCAGGGAGAGAGGCCTCAGAAGAAACCAGTCCTGTTGACAACTTAATCTCAGACTTCCAGCCTCCAGAATTGCGAGAAAACAAATTTCTGTTTCTGTTGCTGAAGGCACCCAGTCTGTGGTGCCTTGTAATGGCAGCCCTAGAGAACTAATATAGTTCTCTCTCTATATTTTATATATATAATTATAATTATAATATAATTATAATATTATATATTATAATACATATAGTTCTTTATATATAATATATAAATATATAATATATAAAGAACTATATAATATATATTATAGAATATATAATTATATATTATACTATTATATATAATATATAAAGAACTATAATTATATATATAATTATAATATATGCAAATCTAAACCAAGACAGGTAGAATTGTGCTAGGAAGAGTCTCAATAAAATTATCATTATGATGTAAGTTCTTCTGAGAGTTAAGACAGGAATAATATTTTTTTCACTCGGTTTATACTATTCCTGCTCCATGATACTGTGCTGAAATGGTAAACCTATCCAAGGGAATTTAATTATTTCTCCTAAATTATTAATATATTTGGATATTAAGCTTTTGATATTTCCATAGCATTAGAAATGCCCTGATATTAGTTCATTACTTTTACCACTATAGCTTTAGAGCCTGGAATAATGCTTAACATAATGATTTTTTTTTCTGGCTTTACTATAATGCAAAAGAAATAGGAATCCCTGCCATGAAATCAAAGGAAGACATTGATTTATGCTCTGGGAAGAATGAATTGAAAATTGAATAAAGACAAGAGAAAATAAAATTTCCTAGACCCAGAACAAATGGAAATTGATTTAATTTACTGAAAAGAAATCACCTCTTTGAGTAGTCAAGCAAAGCATTAGGATCTTGCTGACTACCAGGAAAGGACAAATTAGAATTAGAAGAATCTATGAGTATGTGGACTCCAAATTACTATAGTACCTTTCTGGTAAATTTCTCCATTTTACACAAAACATGTAACATTTCAGGGAATCATGACTTTTTTCCACCAGTAATGTATAATGATATTAAAATATTTTCTTTGCCTTGCCTTTTAAAAAATGATTAAATTATATTGTCTTCCAGGCACACACCACATGCATTTTTGATAGTGGTGTTTGAAACATAATAGACAGTTCAGATGTCTACAGTTTTCCTAATAACTTTCAACTCCTCTAAAAAAACTTCATTTCCAGAGCCATGGCTCAGAATCCTTGGACAGTGAGAGATGGGGACGGTCACACGTATCAGGACATAGACTTCTTGCTAGTATAGGACTGACCCCAAGCAACACTTTTAGATTTATAACGAATGGGTCAGGGAAACTGCCTGCCTGCCAACTGTAAGAAAGTGACAACAACGGAAGTTTAAAAAAATTATATTTAAATATTCTCTGTACTGAAAAACGATGTGGCAGAATTGAAATAAAAGTATACTACCTAAAAATCCTAATGATTTGAACTTCTTTTTGATCTCACCTTAGATGGAAATTTTGACAAAAAACTGCACAGGACTTAATGTAGCACAAAATACATTGAACTATTGGTATCATGTGAATGACATAATTTAAGACAGAATAGGACAGACATTTGGAAATATGCGTGTCTTTCTATCTGAAGACCATCTCCATGGTTGGGATGAGTGATTTCCCCTGAGTGGAGTGTCTAGTCTCATATCATTTATCTTAGAGCAGGAAAGGAGGGAGATGGGCTTGAAGTGGTGAATGAGAGGTTCACCTTGTCCCCAAGTTAGCCTAGAGGACAGGTCCCAGCAACTGTAATTTCTCTTGGTATTTTACTTTTGTTATTTTCTAGTGACCTCTAAAGTTGCAATAGAGAGAGCTTAGTGTAAGCTGTGCTCTGGGGAATGGAGGGACTAGTTATGTCGATGCTTGGGGCAAGCAGTTCCCAGCAAAGCAATTGGCAGACATATGGAGAAGCCTGTTGGAAGAGTTAATCTACAAATATCCAAGATGAAATGCTCTGGCAGGTTAGGAGGCTAAGTTAGTGACAACTGACGACCAGCATAAACTTTGAGAGTTCACGATAATTTTTCTCAAGAGGATTCAGTAGAGGAAAGGCTTTTGAAATCTGTGGTTTAGAAGCTTGTATCATTAATCTTTGGGCATTATGGGAATAAGTTTCTAAAGACCTTGGAGGGGGCCAAAGATTATTAGCTTAAACTATATCTCTGGACTTGAAGTTCATCCTGTTCCCCAACAACTTAGAAAATGGATAACAACTTATCTTCGGTTAAAATGTAAAAGCAAAGCCCAATCAGTTAGAGTTGAATCTTCTGGACCGGGCAGACATCCATAGTAACAGTAGTGTGAAGAAGGAGAGGGTTAATCAAAACAAGGATGGTCAGGCAGTAGAAGCATGGAAAAAAAACAAAATTAGTTGTTGATCGTGTCCTCGGAGGAGTGTTTCAGATATAGAAAACCTAAATTAAAATTAATCTTATCCTAGTGTCATTGACAAGATTATCCCTATTCTATTATTATTATTTTTATTATACTTTAAGTTTTAGGGTACATGTGCACAACATGCAGGTTTGTTACGTATGTATACATGTGCCATGTTGGTGTGCTGCACCCATTAAATCGTCATTTAACATTAGGTATATCTCCTAATGCTATCCCTACCCCCTCCCCCAACGCCACAATAGGCCCCGGTGAGTGATGTTCCCCTTCCTGTGTCCATGTGTTCTCATTGTTCAAATCCAACCTATGAGTGAGAACATGCGGTGTCTGGTTTTTTTGTCCTTGCGATAGTGTGCTGAGAATGATGGTTTCCAGCTTCATCCATGTCCCTACAAAGGACATGAACTCATCATTTTTTATGGCTGCATAGTATTCCATGGTGTATATGTGCCACATTTTCTTAATCCAGTCTATCATTGTTGGACATTTAGGTTGGTTCCAAGTCTTTGCTATTGTGAATAGTGCCACAATAAACATATGTGTGCATGTGTCTTTATAGCAGCATGATTTATATTCCTTTGGGTGTATGCCCAGTAATGGGATGGCTGGGTCAAATGGTATTTCTAGTTCTAGATCCCTGAGGAATCGCCACACTGACTTCCACAATGGTTGAACTAGTTTACAGTCCCACCAACAGTATAAAAGTGTTCCTATTTCTCCACATCCTCTCCAGCACCTGTTGCTTCCTGACTTTTTAATGGTTGCCATTCTAACTGGTGTGAGATGGTATCTCATTGTGGTTTTGATTTGCATTTCTCTGATGGCCAGTGATGATGAGCATTTTTTCATGTGTCTTTTGGCTGCATAAGTGTCTTCTTTTGAGAAGTGTCTGTTCATATCCTTCGCCCACTTTTTGATGGGGTTGTTTGTTTTTTTCTTGTAAATTTGTTTGAGTTCATTGTAGATTCTGGATATTAGCCCTTTGTCAGATGAGTAGATTGCAAAAATTTTCTCCCATTCTGTAGGTTGCCTGTTCTCTCTGATGGTAGTTTCTTTTCCTGTGCAGAAACTCTTTAGTTTAATTAGATCCCATTTGTCAATTTTGGCTTTTGTTGCCATTGCTTTTGGTGTTTTAGACATGAAGTCCTTGCCCATGCCTATGTCCTGAATGATATTGCCTAGGTTTTCTTCTAGGGTTTTTATGGTTTTAGGTCTAACATTTAAGTCTTTAATCCTTCTTGAATTAATTTTTGTATAAGGTGTAAGGAAGGGATCCAGATTCAGCTTTCTACATGTGGCTAGCCAGTTTTCCCAGCACTATTTATTAAATAGGGAATCTTTTCCCCATTTCTTGTTTTTGTCAGGTTTGTCAAAGATCAGATAGTTATAGATATGCAGTGTTATTTCTGAGGGCTCTGTTCCGTTCCATTGGTCTATATGTCTGTTTTGGTACCAGTACCATGCTGTTTTGATTACTGTAGCCTGGTAGTATAGTTTGAAGTCAGGTAGTGTGATGCCTCCAGCTTTGTTCTTTTGGCTTAGGATTGACTTGGCAAATGTGGGCCCTTTTTTGGTTCCATATGAACTTTAAAGTCGTTTTTTCCATTTCTGTGAAGAAAGTCATTGGTAGCTTGATGGAGATGGCATTGAATCTATAAATTACCTTGGGCAGTATGGCCATTTTCATGATATTGATTCTTCCTACTCATGAGCATGGAATGTTCTTCCATTTGTTTGTATCCTCTTTTATTTCATTGAGCAGTGGTTTGTAGTTGTTCTTGAAGAGGTCCTTCACATCCCTTGTAAGTTGGATTCCTAGGTATTTTGTTCTCTTTGAAGCAATTGTGAATGGGAGTTCACTCATGATTTGGCTCTCTGTTTGTCTGTTATTGGTGTATAAGAATGCTTGTGATTTTTCTACATTGATTTTGTATCCTGAGACTTTGCTGAAGTTGCCTATCAGCTTAAGGAGATTTTGGGCTGAGATGATGGAGTTTTCTAGATATACAATCATGTCATCTGCAAACAGGGACAATTTGACTTCCTCTTTTCCTAATTGGATACCCTTTATTTCCTTCTCCTTCTTGATTGCCCTGGCTAGAACTTCCAACACTATGTTGAATAGGAGTGGTGAGAGAGGGCATCCCTGTCTTGTGCCCGTTTTCAAAGGGAATGCTTCCAGTTTTGGCCATTCAGTATGATATTGGCTGTGGGTTTGACATAGATAGCTCTTATTATTTTGAGATACGTCCCATCAATACCTAATTTATTGAGAGTTTTTAGCATGAAGCGTTGTTGAATTTTGTCAAAAGCCTTTTCTGCATCTATTGAGATAATCATGTGGTTTTTGTCTTTGGTTCTGTTTATATGCTGGATTACATTTATTGATTTGCATATGTTGAACCAGCCTTGCATCCCAGGGGTGAAGCCCACTTGATCATGGTGGATAAGCTTTTTGATGTGCTGCTGGATTTGGTTTGCCAGTATTTTATTAAGGATTTTTGCATCGATGTCCATCAGGGATATTGGTCTAAAATTCTCTTTTTTTGTTGTGTCTCTGCCAGGCTTTGGTATCAGGATGATGCTGGCCTCATAAAATGAGTTAGGGAGGATTCTCTCTTTTTCTATTGATTGGAATAGTTTCAGAAGGAATGGTACCAGCTCCTCCTTTTACCTCCAGTAGAATTCGGCTGTGAATCCATCTGATCCTGGACTTTTTTTGGTTGGTAAGCTATTAATTATTGCCTCAATTTCACAGCCTGTTATTGGTCTATTCAAATTCAACTTATTCCTGGTTTAGTCTTGGGAGGGTGTATGTGTTGAGGAATTTATCCATTTCTTCTAGATTTTCTAGTTTATTTGCATAGAGGTGTTTATAGTATTCTCTGATGGTAGTTTGTATTTCTGTGGGATCAGTGGTGATATCCCCTTTATCATTTTTTATTGTGTCTATTTGATTCTTCTCTCTTTTCTTCTTTATTAGTCTTGCTAGCGGTCTATCAATTTTGTTGATCTTCTCAAAAAATCAGCTCCTGGATTCATTGATTTTTTTGAAGGGTTTTTTTGCGTCTCTGTTTCCCTCAGTTCTGCTCTGATCTTAGTTATTTCTTGCCTTCTGCTAGCTTTTCAATGTGTTTGCTCTTGCTTCTCTAGTTCTTTTAATTGTGATGTTAGGGTGTCAATTTTAGATCTTTCCTGCTTTCTCTTGTGGGCATTTAGTGCTATAAATTTCCCTCTACACACTGCTTTGAATGTGTCCCAGAGATTCTGGTATGTTGTGTCTTTGTTCTTGTTGGTTTCAAAGAACATCTTTATTTCTGCCTTCATTTCGTTATGTACCCAGTAGTCATTCAGGAGCAGGTTGTTCAGTTTCCATGTAGTTGAGTGGTTTTGAGTGAGTTTCTTAATCCTGAGTTCTAGTTTGATTGCACTGTGGTCTGAGAGACAGTTTGTATAATTTCTGTTCTTTTACATTTGCTGAGGAGTGCTTTACTTCCAACTATGTGGTCAATTTTGGAATAGGTGTGGTGTGGTGCTGAAAAGAATGTATATTCTGTTGATTTGGGGTGGAGAGTTCTGTAGATGTCTATTAGGTCCGCTTGATGCAGAGCTGAGTTCAATTCCTGGATATCCTTGTTAACTTTCTGTCTCGTTGATCTGTCTAATGTTGACAGTGGGGTGTTAAAGTCTCCCATTATTATTTTGTGGGAGTCTAAGTCTCTGTGTAGGTCACTCAGGACTTGCTTTATGAATCTGGGTGCTCCTGTATTGGGTGCATATATATTTAGGATAGTTAGCTCTTCTTGTTGAATTGATCCCTTTACCATTATTTATTGGCCTTCTTTGTGTCTTTTGATCTTTATTGGTTTAAAGTCTGTTTTATCAGAGACTAGGATTGCAACCCCTGCCTTTTTTTGTTTTCCATTTGCTTGGTAGATCTTCCTCCATCCCTTTATTTTGAGCCTATGTGTGTCTCTGCACGTGAGATGGGTTTCCTGAATACAGCACACTGATGGGTCTTGACTCTTTATCCAATTTGCCAGTCTGTGTCTTTTAATTTGAGCATTTAGCCCATTTACATTTAAGATTAATATTGTGATGTGTGAATTTGATCCTGTCATTATGATGTTAGCTGGTTATTTTGCTCGTTAGTTGATGCAGTTTCTTCCTAGCCTCAATGTTCTTTACAATTCAGCATGTTTTTGCAGTGGCTGGTACTGGTTGTTCCTTTCCATGTTTACTGCTTCCTTCAGGAGCTCCTTTAGGGCAGGCCTGGTGGTGACAAAATGTCTCAGCATTTTCTTGTCTGTAAAGTATTTTATTTCTCCTTCACTTATGAAGCTTACTTTGGCTGGATAAGAAATTCTGAGTTGAAAATTCTTTTCTTTAAGAATGTTGAATATTGGCCCCCACTCTCTTCTGGCTTGTAGAGTTTCTGCCAAGAGATCAGCTGTTAGTCTGATGGGCTTCCCTTTGTGGGTAACCCGACCTTTCTCTCTGGCTGCCCTTAACATTTTTTCCTTCATTTCAACTTTGGTGAATCTGACAATTATGTGTCTTGGAGTTGCTCTTCTCAAGGAGTATCTTTGTGGTGTTCTCTGTATTTCCTGAATCTGAATATTGGCCTGCCTTGCTAGATTGGGGAAGTTCTCTTGGATAATATCCTGCAGAGTGTTTTCCAACTTGGTTCCATTCTCCCTATCACTTTTAGGTACACCAATCAGATGTAGATTTGGTCTTTTCACATAGTCCCATATTTCTTGGAGGCTTTGTTCATTTCTTTTTATTATTTTTTCTCTAAACTTGTCTTCTTGCTTCATTTCATTCATTTGATCTTCCATCACTGATACCCTTTCTTCCAGTTGATTGAATTGGCTACTGAGACTTGTGCATTTGTCACATAGTTCTCGTGCCGTGGTTTTCAGCTCCATCAGGTCCTTTAAGGACTTCTCTGCATTGGTTATTCTAGTTAGCCATTCATCTAATCTTTTTTCAAGGTTTTTAACTTCTTTGCCATGGGTTCGAACTTCCTCCTTTAGCTTGGATTAGTTTGATCATCTGAAGCCTCCTCTCAATTTGTCAAAGTCATTCTCCGTCCAGCTTTGTTCCGTTGCTGGTGAGGAGCTGCATTCCTTTGGAGGAGGAGAGGCACTCTGATTTTTAGAATTTTCAGGTTTTCTGCTCTGTTTTTTCCCCATCTTTGTGGTTTTATCTACCTTTGGTCTTTGATGATGGTGACGTACAGATGGGGTTTTGGTGTGGATGTCCTTTCTGTTTGTTAGTTTTTCTTCTAACAGTCAGGACCCTCAGCTGCAGGTCTGTTGGAGTTTCCTGGAGGTCCACTCCAGACCCTGTTTGCCTGGGTATCACCAGCGGAGGCTGCAGAACAGCGGATATTGGTGAAGAGCAAATGTTGCTGCCTGATCGTTCCTCTGGAATTTTTGTCTCAGAGGAGTACCCAGCCATTTGAGGCATCAGTCTGCCCCTACTTGGGGGGTGCCTCCCAGTTAGGCTACTCAGGGGTCAGGGACCCACTTGAGGAGGCAGTCTGTCGGTTCTGAGATCTCAAGCTGCATGCTGGGAGAACCACTACTCTCTTCAAAGCTGTCAGACAGGGACGTTTAAGCCTCCAGAGGTTTCTGCTGCCTTTTGTTCAGCTATGCCCTGCCCCCAGTGGTGGAGTCTACAGAGGCAGGCAGGCCTCCTTGAGCTGCAGTGGGCTCCATCCAGTTCGAGCTTCCCGGCCACTTTGTTTACCTACTCAAGCCTCAGCAATGGCAGGCACCCCTCCCGCAGCCTCGCTTCCACCTTGCCGTTTGATCTGGGACTGCTGTGCTAGCAATAAGCGAGGTTCTGTGGGCGTAGGACCCTCCAAGCCAGGCGCGGGATACAATCTCATGGTGCCATTTGCTAAGACTGTTGGAAAAGTGCAGTATTA
The DNA here is from genome assembly GCF_028885655.2 of Pongo abelii. Classification (NCBI taxonomy): domain Eukaryota; kingdom Metazoa; phylum Chordata; class Mammalia; order Primates; family Hominidae; genus Pongo; species Pongo abelii. The sequence continues at coordinate 23,407,043 of NC_071990.2, forward strand.
GGGTGGGAGTGACCCGATTTTCCAGGTGCCATCTTGTCACCCCTTTCCTTGGCTAGGAAAGGGAATTCCCTGACCCCTTGTGCTTCCTGGGTGAGGCAATGCCTCGCCCTACTTCTGCTCACGCTTGATGCACTGCACCCACTGTCCTGCACCCACTGTCCAACAATCCCCAATGAGATGAACCCGGTACCTCTGTTGGAAACGCAGAAATCATTCGTCTTCTGTGTCACTCATGCTGGGAGCTGTAGACTGGAGCTCTTCCTATTCGGCCATCTTGGCTCCACTCACACGTTTCCCTGTTCTATTAGTAAATAAATATATTTGGCCACCTTTTCCTGATAAATACTTCATTCACTCAGTTCTCTCTGCTCCAAATAGGTGTTCACCAAGCAACATTTTGATTATGTTTTAGCTTCTTATATGTATCTATATTAGAAGCTTTAAAATTTCAATCTGGAAAGATATTAGCTGGAAGTATAGAACTGAAGGGGTGACTCAAGGCTGCATTCAAATAATGTGAAAATTTAAAATAAAATTTGGTTGCATTTAAATTGGGGAAGTTTGCAGGAGGAATCTATGGAAACCTTGGTAGGCTCAAGCTGGTGTTCTCACTGGTGTTCTGTTTTATATTTCAGAACAGAAAGATTAATGCAAATCTACTTATTTGACAGATTAACAATGATGGCTTAGAAAGAATAAATATTTAGTTCTTATTCACTTAACAGTACAGGAATAACAAAACAGTAAAAATGTATGCAGATGTAGCTTTTAGATCATTTGGAATAGTTTTCATTCAACTCAGTAAAAGAGAAAAGAACATAGAGAAGTATGCCTGGGAGATTTTCAGATGCCAGCACTGGAATGGGCATACATCACTTCCACTGCTTCTTGCCACATATAACTGCAAAGGAGATGAGCAATATAGTCTAGTATGTCCCCAAGAAGAAGAAAAAATAGCCTTGCTCAACCACTAACCATCTATCACAATATAGGCTCATTGAACTGATAAAATCCATTTTCTGAGACCATAAGGCTGACAGCCAACCTTTGAATGAATAGTAAATTCCACAAGGTAATAGATGTCACACAGTGAGGTGCTTGTGGGAATAGACTGTGACAGATGACAGACAGACAGACAGACAGACAGACAGCTGACTGTAGAGATAGGCTTCTCTAGAAAAGAAACACTAATTTATACTTCTATGATATTTTTCTTCTTTAGATATACATATGAACAACTTTTTCATACAATGGCTAGTTTTTCTTTACAGAAAGCATTAATATCTTTAATATTATACAATATTAATACATGTACATATGCATATGTATATATAAAAGAGTGTGCATATATACCCACGCATGCATAGCTACAGTGACTGGACATCTGCACATTTAGTAAGATACAGTGGTTCAATTGTATCCTTGGGAGATTGGTTCTAGGACCCCCAGAGATAACAAAATCCAGGGATGCTCAAGTCCCTTATATAAATTGGTGTAGTATTTACATTTAAGCTACACACAACCTCCCATATACTTTAAGTCATCTCTAGATTACTTATAATACCTACTATGATGTAATACTATGTAAATAGTTGTTATACCATTTTTTAAATCTGTACAATTTTTATTGTGTTATTTACTTATTGAATATTTTTCTACCTATGCTTAGTTGAATCTAGAGATGTGGGAACCCACACATACAAAGGGCTGTCTGTATATAAAATCATGACAAAATCATTTAATATTTTAGTTACACTTTTTTTTAAATTACTATAAATGTTTCATTCAATGATATCATCATCTCTCATGGATTTAACTCTTTAATTACCATATATATGCTGACGAGTCTCAAAATTTATATTTTGCCCAGATCTCTCTTCTGAATTTCAGACTTTTCTAACTAACCGCCTTTTTAAGAACTGCAGATGGAGGTTTAATTTAGGATTGCGAATTTGACGTATCTAAAAGAGAAGAAACTGATCTTAACCTAACCACACCCCCAAACTAACTCCTCCCTCATCTCAGGAAATGGGGTGTCTCTTCTTCTCAGTGTTCAGGCTTCAAAGGCTATGGTGCCATCTTTGACTCTTTTCTTTCACTCACAACTTACAGAAAATCTCTCAGTCAATACTGTCAGCTCTGTCTTCAAAATGTGTCTGTAATGCAACCATTTATTTTCATCCTCACAGTCGTACTCCTGGTTCAGACCACCAGCATGAGCATGTGGAGTTTTGAAGTCACCCTTTAATTATTTTCTCAAGTGCTACCCTTCGATGCAATCCCAACCCTGTAGTCAGAGAGAACCTTACAATCTAAGACAGGTAACATTACTCCTCTGTTTCAACCCTCTGGTGGATGGTCATTTGGGGGTAAAGGACAAAATCCATACAATGACTGCAAAGCCCTACTGGATCTACTCAACTTCTCATTATCTTTCTGAGGTCATCCCCAACTACTCTCCATTTTGTTCCTGCTGCCCTGGACATACTGGCCTCTGGCTCTTCCTTGACAAGCCATGCACACTTCTACCTCAAGTGTGCATTGAGATAGAAGTTTTTCTATTCCTGGAATGGTCTTCTCTCAGACACTCTTCTGGGTCACTCCCTCTTTTTCTTCAGTCATTTGCTAAAATAGTTACTTAGTTAGTGATGTCTTCTCTTGGCACCCATCTAAGATGTTGGCTCCTGTTCCCTGACACTGCATATCTCATTGTATATTTTACTTTTTCCCTTGGATGCTTATTGCTTCTAGCATACTATACATTTTAGTTAATGATCCTTTAATTGCTGATGTCTTGTATTAGAACACTGACTCCATTAAGTCAGGGATTTTTTTCGATTTTGTTTGTTGATATTTCCCTAGTACCCAGAAAAATGTCTTGGACGGAGTAGGTATTCATAAATATTTGTTACATTAATCCCATATTCATATACCTATTAATACCATGCCTTCTTTGACATGGGGAGCCGCAGACAGGATATTTAGTATTTTTGTGTTTCAGAATAGAATATCTCCTATTGTGAGATATACTATTGTTCAGAATAACTTTGACACTTTTACTATCTACCTTTTAGCTGTTAACAATCCATTTTTTGCTTATGTAGAAATATGTTTATGTTTATACTCAAAATTTTGTTTATGGATATATTTTAATTTCTTAAGGCCAAAGTTCTTCCTACTTTCTCTGTTTGTTTTTTTTCTTCTTACTTTTACTTACTTTAGATTGAAGGCATTATTATTCTAGATTATATTTAGAGGGATTGTATATTTGTCAACCAAAATCTCTCTTTTCCCAGTAATTTTGAGGGAATGATGTTTCTGTTATGATTTTGTAGATATTTCTAATTCTTTTTTGCCTTCCAACTACATGAGACTTCTATTTGCTTAATCTTGTAGGAAGTTCTCAGAATCTGTACATCTCGATCATGATCTGTAACTGCTAATTTAGAGTTAAAAGCATAAGAAGACTGCATGGAAATCTATAGAAATACAACCATAATTTCTATATTTTCTTTAGCTCATAAACTGTCTCTTTCCTCATTGAGTTTAGATAGATCAAAATGTACATGTTCTCATTTTCAGGTTAAAAGTTATATTAATTATAGGGTAATATTCAAGTCAAAAATTATTTTTTCATTTTAATAGTATTGTGCACCAACATCAAAAATTCTCCCTCTGTTTTTTGTTGCCTGACCCTTACAAAACCATTCTGAGAACTTCCATCATGTATGTGGTTATGAGATGACAACTGTGGTTAATTTCAACAACAACTTTGCCAATAAAGACTCAAGGGGGCAAGTAGCAAAGGGTTTTCTCCACTCTCTAGCATCTAGGTAGGCCTGTTCCGTGACACGGCCTACCTCTGAATAGGGCTTGAGCAGGTGGCACTTAGAAATGGGCATGTGGCATATTTGTTCATAGTCAGCATATACCAATAGCATGATGTACTGATGCATGTGCTTTTGAATTTTTCATTTGAATTTTCAATTTCCCTTCAGAATCTGTTAATAGAAAATGAGCATCCCTGGTATTCACCTATGTCACAAATTTGTCCAAAGCAGCAAAGTGGGGTTAGTGATGTTTATCCAGAAATGAAATCAAGGGCATAGAGCTCATTTTCACGAGAAATATATTGTATTCAATAATGTGAGAGCAGCTAAGTTTAAAAGATATTGGGCATCCACTGAGCCCCAGAGGCTGTATCCTCAATATATAAATGATCTGTCTTTGCTATTTTAGCAGGGTCAATAGCCATTATTTTTGGTAGCCACTTGTCATAGTTCCTTGTGATTAAAAATGCAATGATTATCGTCAGTGTACATTACCTCACTCCTGCTACCTATCCCAGGCCTCTTCTCAGATGACCCAAGGTTCAGACATGGTTGTAGCACAGAATACTGAACTATGTGGTTAGAGGGTTTTCTTCCATTTGTAACCTCACAAAGTGCAATATTGGCTGCCACTGAATCAAAAGAGAATGAATCAGAAGCATGTGAATAAATGTGAAGAATTATAATGTGGTATAAAGAGCACTGAATTTAAAGTTAGAAGACCTGGGATGAAGCTTTTGCCCTAACATTTAACAGCTCTACTGTTAATGACTGCCTACCTACTTTCTAGGATTGTTGTGAGGATTAGGTAAACTGTGTAAGCAAGACTTATTTTGTATAAGCTATAAAGCACTTAACTATCAATAATACATGTTGGCCGGGCATGGTGGCTCACGCCTGTAATCCCAGCATTTTGGGAGGCCGAGGTGGGCAGATCACCTGAGGTCAGGAGTTCATCCTGGCCAAAATGGCAAAACCCAGTCTCTACTAAAAGTACAAAAATTAGCCAGGCGTGGTGGTGGGCGCCTGTAATCTCAGCTACTCAGGAGGCTGAGGCGAGAGAATTGCATGAACCTGGGAGGTGGAGGTTGCAGTGAGCTTAGATCACACCACTGCACTGAAGCCTGGGCGACAGAGCAAAATTCTGTCTCAAATAATAATAATAATACATGCTATTATTGATAATATTATTATTTATGGCTGAATAAGACCAAACTCTGTAAAAGTTACAAAGCTTGTTTTTAGTATCTGGAAGATCCTTAGGGGTATTAAATAGATACCTTTCTTCATGTCTCAACAGATGTTTCAATTCATGCCATCACATCTTTGAAAACTGGCAATTCAACGTTGCCTTGAGCATTTCCATGTACAGGAAACACAAGATCTCTTAAGGAGTCCATTTCACCGTCAGACGGTTCTAAAGGATATAAGTGGTTCTCAGCATTGAAACCAGTGCTGGCTCCTGGTTTGAATTTCTGAAGCCACTCCAGTCTGGTTCTTGTGCTCACCATTCCTCCAAATTGGCCGCCTATGACTTCTATGACAATAAATCCAGTGGACCCTTGCCAAGCTTATCTTATTTTCTCAGCAGCATTTGACCCAGTTGGCATTCTTGACTTTTTCAAGGCTCCTTCTGTCCTTGATTCGCACTACGTCACTTTCTCCTGGATGCCTGCCTATGTCTCTGGGCATGGCGTCCCCATCTCATTTTGTATCTACCTCAATTCCAAAAAAAATCATAATCTCCAGAGATGCTTTGTCCCACACAAAATATTTACCTAAATGTTAGTTTTCTTTAGGCTTCCAGTCAGTTTACTAAGAAAAGCATGTAATACCATGCATGGGAATAAAAGGAGTTGATAAATAGAAAATATTCACTTTTCTCTTTAAAAGAATAACATAATTTGGATGGATATTCTTTTTTATTAAAATGATATTCTTTTTTATGAAAAATAATATGCAAGTGAAAAACATTGATGATCTCACTTTGTGTTCGTTACTGAATTATATCTGCAAAATTCCCAACTACTTATGTTGACTGGTAATTCAAAAAGAATATTATTGAATATTAATGATTTAATTCAATTCAAGATACATGTACATAAGATTTTTTTTCAATTTCCAATTATTACTCACACTCTGAATTAACCTGTACTAATTAAAAAGAAAACAAGACCTTTCATAAGGAAGAAAAACCAGTGCAGGATATATAATCTACAAATATGGTAAAATTGCTTTAATGGGTTATCTGTCTTGAGGGAAGAGCCTAATGCAAAGTAGGTGGAAGATTTAAAGGTGAAGCAAACTCCCTTGTTCTTTTTATTTAATAAACACCATCACAATTGACCTTTAAAGCTGATAAAGCTATAAGGGAAGACAAGAACAGATGCAACATTCTGCCAGACCTATTTGAATATATTTAACATATGGCCAAGGATTGATTCTTTTTCCAAAGAAATTTCAAGTTGATTTTATTTCTGTGTGGGTATTTTGTAATATTAAGGTTTTTTGAATAAAATGAATTGAAATAGTAAGTTAACTGGAAGGGAAAGCGAGCCTTTTCTTTCGATGGTCTTAGAGAGGGTTTGAGATAATGGGAACAATGGCTTCCAGTGACATAAAGAGGTGAAATATATAAGCAAGCATCTGTGTTTGCTAATTCTGTGTCATGCTGAGGTATGATCTCAGTACTATCCACAGAGGTGTGGGAATTAAGCTGCCTTTTATTTGACCTCAACATTTTTGATTTGTTATATTGTCATTTAGGCTGTGAAAATGTTCAACCTAATCTTTCCAGCCTCTTATAATCAGCCGGAGTGGTATTGATCTTCCTGTCATTCTCTCATACACCTTGAAAAATCATGTATGAGTGAGAATGTGCACACTCTTATAGATGATCTGAAGCCATTCAATATGCTCTTAATTATAAATAGCTCTTTCTAAATTTACTACAGCTATAAACATCATATAGTGATATATACATATATATTCCCTCTCTTATCCACACCCGCACATTTATATTCATACTTTTATTGTCACATATGCCACACATTTCACTCCCAGATGTCTCTCTGTGATATCTATTCTGTACTCACCCTCTAAACAATCTCAAGCCATTAAGAGATACCTGACTATGAAAGAATTGCACACATGGCTCGCAGAGAAACCCTGGAAGGAAACATGCTGCTTTGAGCTGCCTTCAGTTTGTTTGTTTTCAAATATTTTAGCTAAGAGTAGGAGAGATCATTCAGCATCTACTAAATACATGCCTTCAGGAAATGGCAAACGTAACAAGCAGTCGCATTAACTATGTAGGAGGACACAATTCCTTTTGAGACATCAGGGCAGTGTTTCTAAGTGCAAAAACAGTAAACAGCAATGCAACTTCAGGACTCTGTGCAACTTTATTTGTAAGGGATAATTTTCTTGCTACATTTAGTGTTCTTTCTTTTTTTCTTCAGCCCCATATTTTGGTTTGAAAGTTCTCAAATCTACGAAAAATTAAAATGTAGCACAACAAACATTCATCTATTCTTCACTTAAAAATTAACTCAATATTTAGCTATTATTGTTTTCTTTCTCTCTACCTTAAATGCTAATACTTTGTTAATGGTGGTGGACAGCCATTTGAAGGTAAGTTGCAGACATTATGATATTTCACCTCTAAATACTTTGTCATGCATTTCTTGAGAATAAAGGCATTTTTCCGTATAACCAGAATACTCACAATTAAACACATGTGAGCAGTAAATCTAATTATACTGATATTTAGTCCATATTTTGAATCATGACTTTTTTTTTTTTTGAGACAGAATCTCACTCTGTCGCCCAGGCTGGAGTGCAGTGGCGCGATCTCGGCTCACTGCAACCTCCGCCCCGCAGGTTCAGGTGATTCTCCTGCCTTACCCTTCCGAGTAGCTGGGATTACAGGCGCCCGACACCATGCCCGGATAATTTTTTTTTTTTTTTTTTTTTTTTGTATTTTTAGTAGAGGTGGGGTTTCACCATCTTGGTCAGACTGGTCTTAAACTCCTGACCTCGTAATCCACCCAACTCAGCCTCCCAAAGTGCTGGGATTACAAGTGTGAGCACTTGGCCCCGACATGTTTTTTTTTTTAAACATTCAGGCTGGAGTTTGTGTAGACTGTCTCACGGTCTGGGTCTCTTTGATTGTTTCCTCATAACTGATTACATTTACGTTACCTTTTTGTTTTCAAAAATACCACATGGGGGACCTTGTGTACTTTTTTTATTGCTTCATAGCAAGTAGCACTTCAATTTTATTTCACTATTGGTGGTGCTAAATTTGATCACTTGGTTAAGGTGGCACTGTGCAATCTACATGTTATAAAGGCACCCATTCCATTAATAAATGAGTGAGTGATATTTTTAAACCCAGTAGATATGCAGTATCCCAACATCTTGCACTCAATAGTTCTAGCATCCATTGATAACTTGTAGTTGTTTTCATCAAAAGAACGTTTATGCTGGGCACGGCGGGTTACCCCTGTAATCCTAGCACTTTGGGAGGCCAAGGTAGGAGGACTGCTTGAGCCCAGGAGTTGGTGACCAGACTGGGCAAAATAGGGAGACCTTGTCTCTTAAAAAACAAAAGAACCCCAAAAAACAAAAAAAATAGCCAAGCATGGTGGCACGTACCTGTGGTCCCAGCTACTTGAGAGTCTGAGGTAGGAGGATCACTTGAACCCCGGAGGTCGAGGTGGCAGTGAGCTGTGATCACAGCCTGGGTGACAGAGTGAGACCCTGTCCCCCACACCAAGAAAGAAAGAGAGAGAGAAAGAAAAGAAAGAAAGTTCCATTTACAAAATTAGTTCATGTGCTTCAATTTAACAAATAAATATATATATATAAATGCAAGACAAAGAAAATGATTAATATAAGGGTTTTAATAATATTTGAATATAATTAATGCCTTTATAATTTTTTTACTCCAGCATAACCTAACCATTGAGGCCAACAAACAAATTTAGCTGTTTGTTGGCATGTAAATAAAGATGGGAGTGGGTTCATTGTAAAGCTTTGAGGACCAGAGCTACCTTCTTTATGAACTAGAGCTAATTAGAGATTAAGCATATGCAAAATCCAGATATAACCATAGGAAAATACTATTAACTTTTGAATTGGCTAAAAATTACTTGAATTATTTTTCTGTGTTTCTCACTTAAGTGCTGTCCAGACTGTTCATTTATTTATGTATTTGAAGAGAAAATAAAAGCAGAGGGGGCATGTGGGAAGCAGAGCTGTGATGCCAAAGCCCTCCATAAAGAGTCTCTTTTTGATTGAGGCATTTTTTAAAAGAGACATTCAAAATAACATCTAATGAATTATCTTAGCCAGGTTTGAAAAAGCAAGAAAACACAATCCACAAACACTTCCTACACAGGTCAGGTCAGCACCCTTCCAGAAAACTTTGAAATTGTTCTAAGAAAGACAAATTAAATTATGAAGAGATTTCAGCCATTTCCTGGTACAGAATACACTGAAAAATGATAGCAAGATCTTTCATTAGGGAAAGTGAAAGGCAAGTGAATACATAATAGCAGTACACAACGTTATGGAAGGTATTAAAGGTGATGAAATCTACACTGCAAGGGAAAGAGTTTTAAGATCAGTAAAGTTTTACACAGTTGCGAGTAAACACCTGGAATGTGTTGCTATTAGAGACTCTTAGGCTAAATTTAAGAAATTTGACTTAAATTAACAGGTGATAAATTCAAATAGGAGGGTAAATAGAAGCTAATAATATTTTAGTAGAATCGTGTGAACAGCAACTACCAATTTTCCTTTTTTTTTTCCTATTTTCAGATACTCTCCTTTAAAAAGTTATGCCATAGAGCAATATAAAAATCCCTGTAGTTCTATGTTTTAGATTATATACATATGTTTTGGAAATTTATGTTACTTCTACTTTCAAAAACAATAAGGAAAAACCACAGTTATCAACTCTTACATGTTGATTTTCAAATTAGTATTTTTCTCATTATAAAATAATACACATTTATTTCTGATACTAGTAATTAAGAGGAGTAATGCATTATCAAACAACTGAAAAGTGGCTGCTATGAACACTTAATGTATTTCTTTCTTTTTAAAATTACTAACAGTTATATTTGGATTACACTGCTATGTAGCTATATACCCTACCCCATGTATTGATTTTTTAAATATATAAATATGAGTTTGAAACCTATAAGAAGAAGAGCTTCGAGCTGGGCACAGTGGCTCATGCCTGTAATCTCAGCACTTTGGGAGGCCAAGGCGGGCAGATCACCTGAGGCCAGGAGTTCAAGACCAGCCTGGCCAATATGGCAAAACCCCATCTCTACTAAAAATACAAAAATTAGCCAGGCATGATAGTGGGTGCCTGTAATCCCAGGTACTTGGGAGGCTGAGGCATGAGGATTACTTGAACCCAGGAGACAGAGGTTACAGTGAGCTGAGATCATGGCACTGTACTCCTGCCAGGGTGACAGAGCAAAATCCTGTCTCAAAGGGGGGGATAAAAAAGAGCATATTTTTTAAGTAATTTCAACTTTTATTTTATATTCAGGGGTACATGTGCAGGTTTGTTACATGGGCATACTGCATGATGCTGAGGTTTGGGATATGAATGATCCTGCTACCCAGATAGTGAGCATAGTTTCCATTAGTTTATTTTTCAAATCTTGCCCATTAGTTTGTTTTTCAAACCTTGCCCTGCTCCCTTCCTCCCTCCCTCCCTCCTCTGTTAGTCCACAGTGTCTACTGTTGCCATCTCTATGTCTACGAGTATCCAGAGTTTAGCTCCCACTTACAAATGAGAACATGTGGCATTTGGCTTTCTGTCCCTGCATTAATTTGCTTAGGATAATGGCCTCCAGCTGCATCCATGTTGCTGCAAAGAATATAATTTCATTTTTTTTATGGTTGTGTTATATTCCATGTTGTATATGTACTACGTTTTATTTAATCCACCACCGATGGGCACCTAGGTTGATTACACGTCTTTGCTATTGTAAATAGTGCGGTGTTGAACATACGAGTGCATAAGTCTTTTTGGTGGAAACATTTATTTTCTTTGGGATACATACCCAGTGAAGGGATTGCTCGATCAAATGGTAGTTCCGTTTTAAGTTCTTTGAGCAATCTTCAAACTGCTTTCCGCAGTGGCTGAACTAATTTACATTCCCACCAACAGTGTTTAAGCATTTCTTTTTCTCTGCAACTTTGCCCTCATCTGTTGGGTTTTCACCCTTTATTAATAGCCATTCTAACTGGTGTGAGATGGTATCTCATTGTGGGTTTGATTTGCATTTCTCTGATAATTAGTGTTGTGGGGCATTTTTTCATGTGTTTGCTGGCCACTTGTATGTCTTCTTTTGAGAAGTGTCTGTTCATGTCTTTTGCCCCTTTATAAAATGGGATTGTTTGGTTTTTGCTTGTTCAATTGTTTCAGATCCTTATAGATCCTGGATATTAGGCATTTGTCAGATTCACAGTTTGGAAAAATCTCCTATTCTGTATAGCTTGTCAGTTTACTCTGTTGATAGTTTCTTTTGCTGTGCAGCTCTTTAGTTTAATTAGATCCCACTTGTCAATTTTTGTTTTTGTTGCAATTGCTTTTGAAGACTTAATCATAAATTATTTCCCAAGGTTAATGTCCAGAATGGTATTTCTTAGGTTTTCTTCTAGAATTCTTAGAGTTTGAGGTCTTACATTTAAATACATAATCCACTTTAAGTTAATTTTTGTATATGGTGAAAGGTCGGGGTTCAATTTCATCCTTCTCCATATGGTTAGCCGTCTATCCCAGCACCATTTATTGAATAGGGAGTCCTTTCTCCATTGCTTTTTTTGGTCAATTTAATTGAAGATCAGATGACTGTAGGTGTGTGGTGTTATTTCTTGGTTCTCTACTTTGTTTCATTGGTCTCTGTTTCTGTTTTTATACTAGTACTGTGATGGTTTGATTATTGTAACCTTATAATATAGTTTGAAGTCAAGTAATGTGAGGCCTCTAGCTTTTTTCTTTTTTGCTTAGAATCGCTTTGGTATTTGAGCTCTTTTTCGGTTTCATATTAATTTTAAAATAGTTTTTTCCTAGTTCTCTGAAAAATTATGTTGATAGCTTAATAGGAGTATTGTTGAATATGTAGATTCTTTGGCCAGTATGACCACTTTAATGGTATTTATTCTTCCAGTCTATGAGCATGGAAAGTTTTTCCATTTGTTTGTGCCATCTATGATTTCTGTCAGCAGTGTTTTGTAGTTCTGCTTGTCGAGATCCTTCACCTCCCTGGTTAGATGTATTCCTAGGTATTTTTTGTGTTGCTATTGTAAATGGGATTGCATTCTTGATTTGGTTCTCATGTTGAACATTATGGGTATATAGAAATGCAACCAATTTTTCTGTATTGATTTTGTAAACTGAAACTTTACTGAGGTTACTTATGAGTGTCATATACTGGGGATCTTCACAAATAATAACATAATGAAACAAAAACTCAACTAAGCATATAAAATAGGTCTCCTGGTAAGATGAGCTTTAAACATCCTGCCAGGTTTCTCTGTTTAGCAACTTAGATAGAAGGTCGTCTGGGTAGAAAACTTTTTTGCCTCCTTCTAAAACTCTTAAATGATCATTTTTAGTTATAAAAATGGAAATCTAGGAGGTGTCATTTTCCCTCCTGAAACGTTTCTCTAGCTAAACCAATGTTACTATTTCTTACCATTCTTGTTTGGCACATTCTTGGAAGGCACAGGGTAAATCTTCCCTGGATTCAGGAGACCTTCTGGGTGAAACTTTCAAACCTGACTCCATTTTGAGATTCAGTGGATGGATGGGAGTGGCTGTGACTGTGATATGGGGGCAGAAAAGGACAATACAGGCCCCAGAGGAGAGCATCCTGTAGGGAGAGCAGAGCTTGGACTGGCCATCTGAGTTTTTCAGCAAGCTGTGGCATTTTGTGGAGAAGGCTGGATGGCAGCAGAGTCCATGGTTGAAACTGTACACACTCAGGGCTCAGTTACCCTGCCATAATGCCATGACTGGGAGAGAACAGCCAAGTCTGTGAGTCTAAACTAAAAAACCTATTTTTTTTTTTTACTTCCAATTCTGTGGTATCACCAGGTCCTGTGCAGAGAACTGAGCTAATAAGGACATTGTAGTAGACACAGTCCCACACACAGCACCAAGAAAAGAGCCAGGCAAGAATATCACTTTCATTGATTTGACACTCATTTTCTGCTTCCCTCTGGCACTTGGAAATAGCCCTAACGCCTTTAAACTGAGTAAGACTCCATGTGTCTTTAGAGTTTTCAGATGAGCGGTTAATCTTGGACTGCCTATTTATGAGGCTCAATTGTAAAATGCGAGAAAGCAAACATGAACAAATAAACAACATATTTGAATTTCAAGGAGATATGTACAGTGATATACAGTTTACACAATTCTCTCCAGGCATGAGGGAGAGCCACGGAGGCTAACAGACCTAAATGGTTGCTTTTATCCAAGTTTCTATTGCTCTCAGGACAGAAGAAACTAACCAGATAGAACCATCTGACGTCAAAAAATATGCACCCAGCCTCTAGCTGGCATTAACGATTTTTGTTTTCATCTAGACTTTGAAAAAACAGAATTCTAGCCACTAAATGTGCAGAAAGTTAGACTGTCTCTTAATTTTGTTTCCTTAGCATGCTTAACTAATACCTTAATTCTACATGAGGAGGAATGCCCAGTCTCCCACTTTTAAAGGGCCTAAGAAACGGTTGTCATTATGCTTTTCCTATCTACTTTAGCAAGGTTATATATTTGCCAAAATTTGTACCCTGTTCATTCTGAATCTTTACTTGACTGATTCATAGAAAATTGGTCTTAGCCTGGCTACTGAATTGTTTATGTTTTATTTAAGTATAAAATTATAGTCCTCCAAGTAGCTCATTGTTACCTTTGTTTACTGAATAATTACCTTAGTAAATGCAACGCTTCCTTTTCAGACAATTAAACAAATATTTTCAGAAATATAGAATGTACCCAATCTATGAGGCCTTAAAACTTAGCTAAATTTTAACAATTATTAGTAAAAGATTAATGTGTTCGACGGCCCTTCTACTTCTTCCTCCCCTACCTCCAATCTATGAGGATAATTCTTCTTTAGGGAAAAAGGAAATAAACTACCTGTGCACTTAATCAGGCTAGACCAGGCTATTTGGTAGCTGTCACTTGAAACAGATGTGATGTCACCTTTTTGTGAATAAATGAAAACATGCCCCTTAAATAAATGATAAACAGGAACCAGCAGCCATGGAGTATAAGGAGGAAGGTGAGGGGAAGAGGCAGGTGTAATAAAAATAAATAAATAAGTGAACCAAAAGGATTTTACAAAGTGCAGTGATAAATCTCTCTGGGCTCTAGTTGTTGTGTTTATTTGAAAGACATGAAGCACCTTTTGGGTGCTCCTTAAACCATTTTATCTTTACCTGTGCACAGTTTGACAATCGCATTTTTACTTCAGGGAAAGAGTAAAGGACAGAAAAGAAAAATTGAAACAAAAAAAGGGCAATAAAAGAAGAGACAGAGCTCACAAACTTGAGTTATTGCTAACGTCATAATAACATCCCTTTCAGTTCACGCTTTCACCAGCATAGGATCCAGGAATGAGGAATCTTGTGGGAATTTTGTATCCATGGCCTCCTCAGCATTTGAAGATGGAACAGTCAAGCTGAGTTACTGTCTAGATAGGAAGAAAAATGAACTATTAAAACTGCAGAAAATAGTAAAGCTGATAAATTATATTGTATCCCTGTCAGCTGTTTTCTTACTGTAAGCTCTGGGATAGGAGTAGATTGATTTAAAGGATAAGAAAATAAAAGGGACTTGAAGGAGAGAAAATGTTTATTGAGAAAGTGATAGAATCACATATAGGGAGTGATCTCTTATCACTTGAGAAAACAATGAAATTCAAAATATCGTATTCTTTCTTTATCAAATAATATATCTCTGAACCAAAAGTAGACAAAGCAAGGCTCAGAAGGATGGAAAATATAGTAAACAGGAAGTCAGTCCTAATGCTGTCAATAAGAAAGTTATTTCCCAGTAACAGTGCCCAAACTCCCGTCTATTTCCCATCAGATCTGGAAGCACTTCAAGGCATCATTGAAACCATAGACACTTGTCAGTTCCTGTTGTTACTCTGGGCTGTGAGTGGGCCACACTGGGGAACACTCTCCAAGGTCCTTCAGACTGGGCAGCCACTTAGTCCCCAAGGTACTGCTACATTTTTAGGGTTTGTAATGGTAGACCCCCAGTAGTCCCAAGTACCCAAATCTCTTCCAGTTACTATGGCTGCATAACAAAGCATCCCAAAACTTAGTGGCATAAAGCAACCATTTCTATGTTCATGGATTAAGTTGTTCAGGTGTTTGGACAAAATACAGCAGAGATAGCTTCCTCTGCTCCCTGATGTTTTCTGGGGTCTCAGTGGAAGACTGGAAGTCTGGAACTAGGATCATCTGAAGGTACTGAAGTCACTTAATGTGTGGTTGTTGATGCTGACTGGTCTGGGAGCCTTGGTTTCTCTCCCTGTGGGACTCTTCATTTGACCTCTCTAAGTGAACTTGTTTGGGCTTCCCTTCAGCATGGTTGCTGTATTCCAAGGGCAAACATTCCAAGAGAAAGACAGCCAAGAGGAAGCTGTGTGGCCTTTCCTAATCTAGCTGTGGAAGTCATGTAGTATTATTTCTGCCCAGAAATAAAAGTCAAAAACCTGCCCAGGTCCAAGCAGAAAGGGAGGATGAGAGGAGGCTTCACTTCTTGAGAGGAAGTTGGTGAGGTTCTGGAAGAGCACGAGGGATCAGAAATATTGCCATGATGTTTTTTTGAAAATATAATATGCTCCAGTGAGGAAACTACAGTATAGAGTAGTTAAGAGATTTACTCAGCAGATCCACAGCTGGTAAGGTCTGTGGCAGAGAACAAATCCTTCTTTCAATTACACAACAGTAAGGACATACTAACCCCAGCTGAATGGGAGTTGCCCTTTGTGATGGTTAATACAGAGTGTCAACTTGACTGGATTGAAGGATGCAAAGTATAATTCTGGGTGTGTCTGTGAGGGTGTTGACAAAGGAGATTCATATTTGAGTCAGTGCATTGGGGAATGAAGACCCACCCTTAATCTGGGTGGTCACCATCTAATCAGTTGCCAGCGAATATAAAGCAGGCAGAAAAACATGAAAAGGCTAGACTGGCTCAGCTTCCCAGCCTACATCTTCCTCCTATGCTGGATGCTTCCTGCCCTCGAACATCAAACTCCAAGTTCTTCAGCTTTGGGACTCGAACTGGCTTCCTTGCTTCTCAGCTTGCAGACAGCCTATTGTGGGACCTTGTGATTGTGTGAGTTAATACTACTTAATAACTTCCCCTTTCTATATACATAGATATCCTATTAGTTCTGTCCCTCTAGAAAACCCTGACTAATACATCCTGATGGAGAGGTGACATCTTCAGGGAAATAAAATTTCATAAAGAGATAAAATGAAAGCAAACTGGGGTACTTCACAAAACTGGCATCACACCAGGCTGGTTCATGGGAATTAAACATTATTTGAATGACTTTTTGTCAAGCAGCCATAAAGAAGCTTGCAACTTTAAAACTCTATAAGTTTTAAGTTCGATCACTATTAGGGCTAAGGTTTTTGCAGATGTAAACTGTAGTATTGATTTTAATATGTAAATGATGTGAAAGGAATACTCAGCATATGTATAATCACAAATCAGGAGCTAAACAGTGAGATATATGCCAATATCAAAGGATTGCGAGTAGACAAAACATTTCTGCAAGTATTCTAACTAGTTAATATATAAAACATGCTGTAATAAAGTTGACCTTTAAAAACCTGTGTAGTAATTTCTGATTATGATTGTTTATATTATATAAATCTAAAAAAGATACATAAATTTCAATACAATTATTATATGTAATTATATTAGAAGGTCAACCTCTTTATTAAAAATACCATAGCTACAAAAGGGTCAGTGATAGGAAAAATATATATCCATACTACTGGGGAGGAGAAGTTACATTTAATAGGACACTTTAGCCTGTTCCCCCCTCCCCAAGCAGAGATTGAGACAAATTCTTGTATTCAGTTAGTGTATATGGTAATGTGTCTTGGGAGTTGGCGATTCAGAGAGTGGTATAAAAGATCTAGCAGAGAAAAGCAACGTGTGGGTGAGGCTTTGTGTTAGCCACTCTATCCCAAAAGAAGCCTCAGAGGACACTAATGAAATAGACCTTAGATCTCCTTCCCTAGGGAATGAAAGAAGAGAAGCTTTTATCTGCTGGCTCCCATCATTTGCTGGACAATGATGGTCAAATTGACATTCACGGTCCTCCACTCCTGGGTTGCACATGCCTGAGAGCAGAGCAAATTCTCCCCGTTCCCCCATTTCAGCCCTCCAGAAGAGCTACAGCAGAGAATGGAGGTATGCAGTACAGGAGTGAGGCAATGTGTCACTCACATATACCTGTGCAAGACTAGAGTAAATTTCTCCTTTAAATTTATGTAAAATGCACAGATCATAACGGTTCATTTAAAAGGGTGTTGAGCGTCTTACATTACAGGCGAAACCATCACCTCATATGACTGTTACCATCGCCCTAGAAGGGCTCTAAATTCTCTTTGTCTTCAATTCTTCCCAACTATTTTCTGACTTCTATCACTGTAAAGTGGGGATTTAATTTTAATTTATCTGTTTTATAACAATGTAATAAAAAGTATATGTTCCACTGTCCATGGCTTCTGTCACTCAACATAATGTTTTGGAAGTTCATCCACGTGATGATGGGTAGCTGTAGTACACTTTAAAAAAAATTGTTGGCTAGTATTTTTCTGGTGGAATAGATCACTATTTGCTTATCCAGTTCCTTATTGATGGCACTGTTGTTTCCTGTTTTGCGGCCTTATGAATAAGTTTGCTCTGAAAAATCTTGTACCAGTTTTTTTGTGGAAATATGTTTATATTTCTTTGGGGGGTAAATACTTAGGAATGGAATTCCTGGGTCATACAGTATATATTTAGCTCTAGCACAATGGTGCTGAGCAGTTTACATATGATGGGGCCATTTTACAGTCCCATGAGTTGTTTCAAATCCTTGCCAACAGAGTATGTTTCCTGTTGTTGTTGTTTCAAACAATAGTCATTCTAGTGGGTGTAGAATGGTATCTCATTCTAGTTTTAGTTTGTGTTTCCCTAAAGACTAACGAAGTGGAGCACCTTGTTTGCTTATTGGCCATTTTTTATCTTTGGTGAAGTATCTGTTCAAGTCTTTGCCCATTTTTCATTTCTGTTGCTGTGTAATAAATTCCCACAAACTTAGTAGCCTAAAATAGCCCAAATTTATTTTGTATTACAGTTCTGTAGGTGAGAAGTCTGATGCAGGTCTCAGTGGGCTGAAATCGAGGTGTTGGCAGAGCTGCACTCCTCTCTGCAGGCTCTAGAGCAGAGTCCCTTTCTTTGCTGTTTGCAATTTCTAGAGGCTGCACATATTCCTTTACCTGTGGACCCTTCCTCCGTCTTCAAGCCAAGCCTGTTGCATTTCTCTAACCATTCTTCTGTAGTCACAAATCCCTGGCTAACTAAAGTACAGAGTAGTCACTCAAAGTAATTTGCTCTGAACTCAGCAAGGAAAGGTTCTCCAATTGTAAGACGGCTTGTCATGAGATTGAGAGCACCCAGGTCTTCCAAGACAATCTTTCCATCTCCAGATCCTTAATTCAATCACATCACATCTACAAGTGCCATTTGCCAAGCAAGGTAACATAGTCACAGGTGCTAGAGGTTATAATATAAGCATCTTTGAAGTGGAGGACATTATTCTGCTTACCACAGTCACTTGTTTTTTTGTGGTTGATTTTTACATCTTTAAATTTTCATTTTTATGAATTCGAATTTGTCATTTTTTTCTTTTTTGTCCTTTTCATTTTGGTGCTTCTTATATCCTGTAAAAAAATTGTCCTATTCCAATGCTATGAACTTATGATCCTTTTTTTTTCTAGAAGCTTTATTGTTCTAGCTTTTATGTTTAGGTTTCTAATTCTTCCTGAATTAAAGTTGTGCATTAAGTAACATCTAGGTCACAGTTCTTGTCTTTAGTAAAAATATTGATTTGTTCCAACACTATATGTTGAAAGATATCCCCATTAAGTTGAATTGGTGCTATGACCATAGATTAGTTCTACAGGGTCTGTTTGTGGTGGGTTACATTTATCCATTTTTGTGTGCTTAGTACATTACTACACTCTCATGATTACCATAGCACTGTAGCAAATTTTGGAATCAGATAATAAAAAGATCTTTCAATTTTGTACTTCTTTTAAAAATTCCTTTACCTATTCTAGGTGGTTTACAATAGATGGAAATTTTTAAATTAGCTTGTCAATTTTACCAAACCCTGATGAAATTTTGAAAATTTGGAGTGAAAGACTATATTGAAAATATTGACTCTCCAGATCGAAGAATGTTGTATTTCTCTTCATTATTTAGGTTTTTCTTATTGTCAAGTTTGGTGAAACTCTTCTAATATTTAATTAATAATTATAATGTCAGATGTAGATTTTCTATAGATGTTTCATTAATTAAGGAAGTTTCTCTCATTTTCTAGTTGCTGAGAGGTTTTATTATAATGAGTGTTGAATTTTGTCAAGACCTCTTTCCAGCATCAGTTGAGATAATCATAGGGGTTTTCTCTTCATTCTCTTCATATGGTGAATTATATCAATTGATTTTTCCTAATGTTAAACCAAGCTTACATTTCTGGGGTAAACCCACTGGTCACGGTATATTTCTTTCATGATGTCATGATGTATTAGAGGGCTTGATTTGCTAATGATTATTATAGAATTTTGCATGTGTATCCTGAGAGTTTCTGATCTAAACTCTTTTTGTTTGGCTCAGTTGTCATTGTCAGACTTTGTTTCAACAGTACAGAAACCTCATAAAATGGGTTGGGAGGTTTTTCTGACTGCCCCTAAAATTGGTATAATGTTTCAGTTCTTAAGCTAGAAACTAAGATGACTGTACATCATTCTTTTATAATCAATAAACCTATAACTATAAATTTTCTTCAAAGCATTGTTTCATCATCATTCTCTAATTTTTAATGTTACATTCTCATATTTGTTCAGTTGGAAAGTTTTGAATATCCCTTGTGATTTCTCCTTTCACCATAAATTATTTATAAGTAATTTCTCTTGTTTTCCAAATAATGTAGATTAATATATTGTTAGCCACAGACATGTTTAAATTTTCATATGAAAGCTTCAAATGCTATAGATTGAGATAATTTTACTAATATGTTTTGTACATATGTATGTTTTATATATAACATTTAATAATTTAACCCAACATATCCAACATAATTTAAATATATAATCATTATTAATATATTCCTTTTTTTAAATAAGTCTTTAAAATTTTATATGTATTTTTATCCTTACAACACATCTCAATTTGGTTTAACTACATTTCAAGTTCTCAGCCATATGTGTATACTGGCTACCATATTTGTGGCAACAAAGGCTGGAGTTAAGAAGTGAAGTAGAGAGGATTTTGGAAGAGAAAAGAGTCCAGAACAATGGCATTTGTGCAAACAGGATCCTCTCTATTGTGTTAGGCCTGAATTTGGTTTTATAAACGTATTCTGGATACTTTTACAACATTGTCTATTGAAGTTTTTATTGAAGAGATATTTGTCACAAACAAAAGACACATTGAGGACATAAATCTCACATGAGGACATTGAACATACTTAGTTTGGAGTATTTTTAAAAGGCAGACAGAAAAGGAAAAACACACAAATTTTTTTTTTTTGAGACAGAGTCTCGCGCTTTCGCCCAGGCCGGAGTGCAGTAGCGCTATCTTGGCTCACTGCAAGCTCCGCCTCCCGGGTTCACGCCATTCTCCTGCCTCAGCCTCCCAAGTAGCTGGGACTACAGGCAAAAATTATTTTTAAGTTGATACAGAATTTCAATTTTTTTAAACTTTTTACTGCCTTGGTATAAAAAAAATAAATTTGATTAGGTAAAAAAATGTAAACTTCAATATTCTGTAAACTAGATTACTAACAACCTTTGAAAATGACTTTTCTGTTAGCATGTGTAAAACCTTTGATAATTTATCTATAATTATTTTTCTTTTATTTCAGTGTTAAATAGGATAGTAACGCTAGGTGAGATATGTTTACATCTATTCACCCATTCTTTTTCTTGTATGTCTCTAATCAATGATTATGTTGGAGAAAGTTTATGTTTATAGTTGGAGAAACTGCCAAAATAATTTCCCAAGACCTTTATTTTATAGCTTTCCAAAACTAGAACAGTAAGTTTAATTTCAGTCTGTAAAATGAAAAAGTTACAGCTAGTGTTTAATATTGCTATCAGAGAGATTAGACCATAATAATTTCAGGGGAATGTTAACTTTTTCTAATGATAAATGACATCTCTCAATTTACTGAGCTAATGTTACTTATTGACTGTCAGTAGAATGGGAGGTATGGGGATTTTTTTCTAGTTTTAGTATTTGCTTTTTAATTTATACTGTAAACTAACTTTCCCAAGCCTAGAACCAAGCCCTTCCTAAGTAGGGGCTCCATAAATGTTTATTGACTTGACTGATACACCCCAAAAGAAAAGAAACATAGCTGGAGTTAGATTATGGTCAGTTAATAATGTAATCAATCACCCAGCCCCTAAGTATGCCGAATCTGTAACCATGTTAGTATGTGCCCTCAAACCAGTTAAACATAGTTGACCCTTGAACAACATGGGTTTGAACTTCATGGATTCACTTACATGTGGATTTTCTTCTGCCTCTACCACCCTTGAGAAAGCAAAACCAACCATTCCTCTTCCTCTTTCTCCTCCACCTACTCAAAGTGAAGACAACAAGGAGGAAGACCTTTATGTTGATGATCCAGGTCCACTTAATGAATAGTAAATATATTTTCTTTTCTTTTTTCCTTTTTTTTTTTGAGACAGGGTCTTGCTCTGTCATCCAGCACTGGAGCAATCACAGCTCACTGTAGCCTCAGCCTCCTCTGGGTTCAAGTGATCTTCCTGCCTCAGCCTCTGGTGTACCTAGGACTACAGGCACACACCGCCACACTCGGCTAATTTTTTTCTTTTTTATGGAGATGGAGTCTCACTAGGTTGCCCAGGCTGGTATCGAACTCCTGGCATCAAGTGATCCTCCTGCCTAGGCTTCCCAAAATGCTGGGATTATAGGCATAAGCCATTGGGCCTGTCCTCTTTTATTATGACTCTCCTAGTAACACTTTCCTTTTTATAACTTAAGAATACAGTATATAATACATACAGCATATAAAATAAGTGTTAATCAACTGTTTATGTTATTGGTGAGGCTTCCAGTGAATAGTAGGTTATTAGCAGTTAAATTTTGGAGTTGTCAAAAGTTATACATAGATCTTCAACTGCGGTGGTGACAGTGTCCCATCCCCCATTTTGTTCAAGGGTCAAGTGTAATTGCATCAAAAAAATCTAACATCTGCATAGATGTATAAAGCATCAGTAATAACATCCAAATTTTCTATTAAAATATCCATATAACACACAATTTAGTAACCCATAGTCCTTAATTCTAGTTGTGACTGTCACTAATGAAGTAGTAACATAAAGTAGACCTTTGACATTTTTGTTCCTCAGTTACTTTAGCTGCTAAAAGATAAACCACTTTATTATGTTCCTAGGGATTGCTGGACATTTAAAATGAAATAACAGATGTGAAAGCAATTTCTACATTTATAGGTGTATCATATATTCACACAACATGTGTTGTTAATATCATCGCATGTTCTTAGATGATTGATGCACAAAGACATCACTCTCCAATGCAAATGCTCATTCATATGGATAAAGTCTGTAATGGCATGTGGGTAACAGTGAGAGAGGGCTAACATAAGATGTATACCTAAACTTTGTGGATAAAGGACTTTTTTGTGTTTTGCTTCCACTCTAAAACTGAACTAAATATTTAGTAGACATTTCTATTAGATGTTGTTTTTACATATTAATTATATTTGTGTATGCCTGTATATGTGTATACACATATGTGTATATATACTTATATATATATGCGTATTTAGTTAGATTTATTTCATCAGGAAATATCCACAACTTACAATGACTGGTTCCTAGTTCATAATATGTTTGACAAGGCAAATCTTAAGTGAGTATTTAAAATCAGCTACTTTCTAAGCATATGGGAGGAAAATATGAGAATCTCTTATGTGATGTTTGCACAAGATTAAGACAAATTCTTCACTTCTTTAGGTGTCATGACTTACCACTCATCAGTCTCCACTATCCCCAATTTCATTTTTTATGTGCATTTATATTGGAAAAAGAAAGAGTTAGCAATTCCAGCAGCTCGATACCACTCTCAACCCTTTCAGCATGGAGCACCACCACATTTGGATTGCAGCTTAAAGATCTTGTGGATAGAGTCACCCCATGTAAGACATTCGGGGTTTAAACAAGTCACATTTGCAAGTAACATGCACGTAGTTCTTGCGGCAGCGTTCATTTGTTTCAACCTTCTCACCTTCCCCTCTCCATCTTCATCCCACCTATATAAATAGCACTTAGCTTCTTTCGAGCTTAACGAACATTCTTAAATGTTATGAGAAAATAGCAGAGTCAGGGAAAAATACATGCCATAAAAAATGTGCAAGTGAAGTAGCATTGTCACTGCGTCTGTTCCCGTGCAGATCACAGCTCGATGGCCTCAGTGTGAGTCCTTCTGCGCCCAGTAAAAATGAAAACAACATTGTAATAAATTAGCTGGAACTGCGCTTCCCTAGGTGTTCAGTGACAGCTTGATAAATAACCCTAGGCACTACAATTTGGCTTTCCCTCTGCCAAGGTTTTCTGCCATAATATTTTCAGGCCTTAAGTCATGGTCATCAACACTTGATTAATACACGGAGGAACAGTTAAGATAACATGAGGGATATATTTCCCTGAACAGGATAACGTGGCAACAGTGTAATATTTTATTTGGGTTAAGCATTTATTGATCATTACAAGGATGAACATTTTTATATATAATTAGTAACCGTAATGTCCCAATCCTTTGAATAACCCTAGAGGCATGTCGTAGGTTTGTTTGTTTTTGATGATTGAGGTATATTTCCTTGTCTTCTCATTTTCTTATTTTGTGACAGGGGTACTTAAATCTCCTAGCACTATTTTTGTGTGTCGAGTTTATTCCTCAGTACATACTCCATTACATATATATATAAAATATATATATATATACACACACACACATATATATGCACACATATACCTGTATATATAAATTATGTATATAATACAATTGTGTTTTATAAGTATTTATACCACATTCACTTAACCTCAATCCATCAAATAAATTCAGTTATATTTGTATAAGTTTCACAGGGAAAGAATAACTTAGCATATAGCTTTTCTATTTAAACTACTATTGTCAGAAATAAATCTGTATTTGCTCTCTGTATCCCAGTCATCTTTATTCTCTGATGAAAAAAAGGTAACCATAAACATTCATTTTCCATTAATTATTGCACCAGAGAAAAATCAATGTTCAAATAAATGACAATAAAACTGATTTTTACTGAATAGCAAAGCTGGATAAAGGAAGAAGAAATCATTTGTTTTTATTTTTGGAGGGATGGCTTGCATAATTAACTTAACTCTAAGATACTGAACATAATGTAGTCACTCTACATACATTTATTTATTGGAGCACTTCCCATCCCTTAGGCCCTATAGAATATAATGAGTTTAGACCCCATGCTTCCCTCTACTTGGGCTGAGTGTGTTTGCTGTGTGGGCACAGCTGTGCTGTGTTTCTGCATATGCATTTAAGGAGAGCAATAACAACAACTGTTATATATTCAGCAGCTAATAAGTACTGGGTACTGTTTTAAGAGTTTTACATTTTTATCTCATTTAGTTTGCAAAATGACTATATTGGGTAGGTATGTTCTATCCCCTTTTTAACGATGAGGAAACGAGAGCAAGTATTTGAGTTAGCTGAAATCACCAAATGAGAAAATGGCAAGATGAGATTCAAAACCAGTAAGTCTGTCTCAGGAGGCTCAGCTCCTGAACAATGAGCTATACTTCAAAATAAAGGGATTTGGCATCGGAGGCAGAGGAAAAAAGCGTAACAATTGCAAATGGCCTTTCCCCTAAAATACAATTTTTTTTTTATTTCTTAAAGCTAAGTACAACTGGATTTCATGGAATCCTTGAAAAATCTCATCTAGGAAATTCTTCTGATTAAATTCATCACACTTCCATCATTCCTTTACTATACTCGTTCTATTTCAATAAAAAGTCAAATTCAAATTTGACAGATCTGAATGATCAGAAAAATTGCTGCAGTACATCCAATCATTGTTAACACGGAAACACACTGTTATTGAATATTGAAGGTTTACCCTGCATTAAAAATGAACAGTAAAGGGAGCTTCTTTATTTTGTCTGACCCAGAGCGGGATTTGCACTTATTCCTTTTACAGGAAAAATGTTTGACTAGATAGATAGGATGCATGTCTTACTTGTCTTTGTAGTTCCAGAGCCTAGTTCTGCATATGATACATAACAAGCACTCATTAAATATTTGTTACACCAGACATGCCTAATTGACCTCAAGATATTCATCAAAACATTTTATTGCACAATTTAGATAAGTGGAGTGTTCACATAGATTAAGGTCTTAGTTACAAAACCTTTGGGTTATGAATGGCAAAAAACAAACAAAAAAACAAAACAAAAACAAAAAACCTTTGTGGCCAGGCACGGTGGCATATGCCTGTAATCCTAAGATTTTGGCATACCAAGGCAGGCATCTTGAGTCCAGGAGTTAGAGAACAGCATGGGCAACATAGCAAAACCCCATCTCTACAAAAAGTACAAAATTAGCTGGGCATGGTGGTGCGTGCCAGTAGTCCTAGCTACTCGAGAGGCTGAGGTGGGAGGATCTGCCTGAGCCCAGGAGGCTGAGGCTGCAGTGAGCCATAACTGCACCACTGCATTCCAGCCTGGGCGACAGTCAGACCCTGTCTCAAAAAACAAACAAAAGACAAACCAAAAATCCCACCTTTGCCTCATCTAAATATAAACTTATGAATTTATTAGAAGGATACATGGGATTCAAGATCAAAAACATAAAACAGAGCACCAGTAACAAACTGGAGTGGCCCCAGTGATTCCCCTCCTCACTCGTTCTTTCAACATGTATTCTCTCTCAGTATCTCTTCATTCTTTCCTTACTTCCTCACCTAGATTTTCTGCTATGTCATACACATGACAGAAAACAGTCACTCCAGCCCAGTTCCTACATGAGCTCACAGCAATAGCACCACCAACTAACTGACTCAGTCTCTCCGTGTTCTGAGTCTAAGTTCTTGGAAGCAAGAATTCAATCGGTCTAGTTTGAGTCAGGGACCTATCTCTGGGCTGCCTGGCTCACTTTCCACTCAAAAGAGGCCATGGAAACACATTCTATGAAAGGTGAAAGCAAGCAGCTGCTCCAAAAAGAGAGGTGTGGGGTGCTAAGTCTATAATTGCAGAGAAAATGATTGGCATCTTTAATGCATTTGTATTCATCTCAGCAAAACGGTACCTGTTTGAGATTCTGCCATTTTGCAAAGAAATACGGTTATATCCTCATGTGCAATTTTTATCCAAACTAACCTACCAGAAGATTTAGAGAAAAATCAACTAAATATTTATTTGAAAACCAAATATTCCAAATTGAGTGAAGTGAAAGTATGTTCCTTCCATTTTGGTCAGTTTATCCGTGTGAAATGGAATAACTATAAAACACCAAAATACTTTCGTCATTTGATCTCTACTTGCGTTGTCATTACTCAAGACAGTTCAAGACAATATATTCACAACAAGAAAAAAAGTACACAAAATCAAAACACAATCTCATTTATCTGCATTTTAAATGAAACTAGAGAGATGAGGTTATAAATACTAAATATTAATTTGCCATTCTATTTTCTTTGAAAGAAATGCCTTTATTCTATAATCATATCCATTTTACATTTTTGCATTATTAATAAAATGGATATGGCATCAGTTTTTTTTCTTTTTAACATTACTATTTGGCAAGTTAAAAGGCTGAAGTATTAAATATGCACTGCAAATATTATTTTTGTTTACTTGTTAGTGAAGGAAAAAATAAAACTGCTGCTCATTTGTAGTAAAAGCACAGGTATAATAAGAAACTTAACACATTAAAAACAGCAAATAGATAGGAAAGAGGCAATAGCAGAGAAGAAGTCATGAAGGCAAAGCAAAACTTGAAGCTAAGACAACTAGGTATATTTCCTGGCTCTGAGTTTTGTAAATGCCTAGTCAGGAGAAATTCAACCCTTTTCTCATTCTCATTTTCACATATGGTGGTTGCTGAATAAAAGCCTCCAAAGATGCCTATCCCTTGACTCTGGTTACCTGTGAACATGTTAGCTTGCATGGCAAAAGGGACTTTGCAGTTATGATTCAAGTTAAGGATCTTGGGATGGGGATTGTCCGGGGGCACCTGATCTAATCATGTGAGTCTTTGAAATTGTGGGGAAGATTCCTCAACTGCAGAGAGCCTGAGTGATGGCAGCCTCAGGATTCCACATGTTGTTGCTGGTTCTACAACATAGGTAGCTACATGCAAGGACAAGAACGAAGGCCAAGAAATTGGAAAAGGAATGGAAATGGATTCTCCCCTAGCGTCTCCAGAAAGAACACAACCTTGCTGACACCTTGATTTTAGGACTTCTGATTTCCAGACTGTCAGATAACAAATTTGTGTTGTTTTCAGCTGCTAAATTGGCAGTAATTAATTGCAGCAGCAATAGAAAACTAACACAGATATGAAGACGCAAGACTGTTTGTTTATGGAAAGGAAAAAAAAAAAAGCATCCTTGCTCCTGAGCTTAGAAAGGTAACTTTACTCCTAGAAGCTTTATCAAAGGTTAATTAAGCAAGCTAATGAACAATGATCCCAATTGCAATTTTTCAAAACAAAACAAGACAAAATAAAAAGCCAAAGAAAATTGCAGGGGCATTCTTCATATGGCTGTCCTGTTTATTTTTATTCATTAATTTTATTATGTTTAAGATTCTGTCTTATTATCTTATTTTTAATACTAATTTTAAAGTGAAAAATGACCCACAGTAGGAAGTCAGAGGGATGGGGTTCATAGATGAAACCTGGACAACTTTAAGAAACAGTTAACATCGCCCCAACTAAAAAAAGCCTTAGATATTAAAATGGCATTCATCTCTTACAATAAAAATAATGATAGCATCCTACTCTCCTTTAGGATCATGATTTTGGTACCTGAACAGTAGCTTTTTTGACATGAATTCTCTGGAACATACACACTTAGAGAGTGGCCTTAAAACAAGGTGTACCTCTGATTTGTAGTAGTCAGTGTATCATGAAGTATACAGTGTGATGTTAAAATACGGTAAATATTTTAAATACTTAATTAAAATCTTAATCCAAGAGACCATATTGACAGAACTACAAACGTTCCTATATTTTAACTTTTAGGTACAGGCAGTTCTCACTTGGCTGAGCAGAGTGATGCTGTAAATATGACTGTGCAGGGCAACACTATGCAATATGATCATATTTATTAGTGGGGAAAAGTACAATTGTCATGTGACCTTAAACAATTTTGCCAACACGTTAAAAACCTTATTGTCAGTTATAAATGTATAGGGGAATGAAAAATAGTAAAACTAATATTTATGTAGCACACTGTCATTTCAAACACTAGATACATTGAAAATTACTGCTTTAGGCTGGGCCCAGTGGCTCATGCCTGTAATCCCAACACTTTGGGAGGGTGAGGAGGGAGAATTGCTGGAACCCAGTAGTTAGAGATCAGCCTATGCAAGATGACAAGACTCCATCTCGGAAGGAAGGAGGGAAGTGGGGAGGGAGGGAAGGAAGGAGGGAAAGAGGGAAGGAGGGAGGGAGGGAGGGAGAAAGGAAGGGAGGGAAGCAAAAAGGAAAAGGAAAGAAAAAGAAAGAGGGAGGGAGGGAAAGAAGGGAGGGAGTGAAGGAAGAATAAAAGCAAAAGGAAAGGAAAGGAGTGAGGGAAGCAAAAAGGAAAAGGGAAATGAAAGGAAAGAGAGAGGAAGGAAGGAAGGGGAAAGGAAAGGAAGGAGTGAAGGAAGAAAAAAGGAAAGGGGAAAGGAAAGAAAGAGGAAGGAAGAGAGGAAGGAAGGGAGGGAGGGGAAAGGAAAGGAGGGAAGGAGTGAGGGAAGAAAAAAGGAAAAGGAAAAGGAAGCAAGGAAACAAGAAGGAAAGAAGGGAAGAGAGGGAGGGAGGGAGGAAGAAAGGAAGGAAGAAAAAATTAGCTGCGCACTGTGGTGCATGCTTGTAATCCCAGCTCCCTTGAGTCCGGGAGTTTGATGCAGCAGTGAACTATGATCATGCCACTGCATTCTAGCCTGGGTGATGAAGCAAGACCTTTTCTCTGAGGAAAAAAAAAAGAAAATTACTGCTTTAGTTCTTTGTAAAATGCTGATCTAGAGTCATTTGAACAATGCTTGCCTTCTAATAGCATAAATTACAGTAAGCAGTGAGCATCTTTTCTACATTTTAGTAGATTGTAATTTTCCTTTGCTAAGTTTCTATTAGCTGTAAACATTTTATCATTTAGTTTCCAATGACATAAAATATCTCTGAGATTTTCTTTTGTGTGAAGTTTTGTGTTAGCGTCACTTGATCTGGGACATCTTTATCCTTTTGATTACAATTGCTTTCATTAATGTCAGTAAGTTTGCCTTTGCAGTGATTCTCTGTTTGTATATCTAGAGTCCAGGCAGCTTATGCAGAGTGTAAAATCTAGGGCAGCAGGGTCAGCATCCCTAGATCAGCTATTTCTTCTACAATTCCATGTATGTTGAATTCAGATTTCACTTCCAGTGTTAGCATGTTTTGTGTCTTTGCTGCATTTCCATCTTTGTTGGCCAGTTCCCAACTTGGAGTATCTATTTTTGTGCAGTCATGTGGTTTTAGCACGGAGACAAGAAAGAAAGAAAGACAACATCATGTTTTGCTGTCTGTGTGTGAACTGAGTAACAGCTGTGAAGGATCAGTCACCAAAAGACTTTGAAAGAAGAGGCTTGATTGGTCACGGTAATGACGCTCCTCTGGTATGTAGTGATGTGTGAGCTGAAAGGCTAGCAGCAAAGTTTGAAATTTATGCAATTACTTACAGTTAATATGCCATGGTACCTGAAACTTGAACATATCATTGGGAATTGGCATTACTTAACTAAACCAGGATAACTGAAATCTGTGCATATCACAACTGGGAAAAGCAAGAACTGTCTGTATTGTGATCTTAATGCACAAGGAGTTTGAATAGTAAAAATTGCCAGTTTTACAGAGAAAGAGAGAGAGAGGAGAGAAAGGGGGATATTTGTTAAAAACAAGCAAAATTCAATTTTTTAGAAACACATTAAAGGAATTGAAAATGTTATTGAATACATTTAATATAGATAATTCCATGCAATATGAGATTAAGAAATACTAAGAAATAGGCAGATAAAATAAAAAGAAATAGTCTACTTATCTTCAACTTAAGTAACAAAAAGGGGCCCTTAAAAGAAATCAATACAGAAGGCCAGAGAGACAGGGACTGCGGAAAAAGCCAGCCAACAGATGCAAACAGGACATAAAGACAGTTTTATAAAAGCAAAACATGCTAGAATTTTTTCCCATAAAGCCCTTGAATAATGATAAATGTGAGTGCTATGTATGTATATTTGGAAAACCAACTGTGCCTTCTGCTTTAGTTGCCTTTTTTGCACCAATAATTTCTTAAACAATATTCTATTTCTACAGCATAACTCTGTCACCGTAGTGTAGCCAAGCTTTTCTTTGACAAATCAAGTACTAAATAATTCATTGCTGCTCCGAGGGGAAAAATATTCTCAGCATACTGCTACGGAAAGTTTCCCTTCCTCAAAAACAGAACAGTTTAACATGGATCTGCAGAAGCATGTCCTCTTTGTGTGCAGGTGTCTTTCAGATGAACCGGGACTGGGTGCACACCTTAGGAAGGGGCTGGACTCACTGGTCAGCTGGCCATTCATCTTATTAAAATACTTTGCTGTCATTATTATTTATCTGAAGTGAATGGCATTCTATTAATGCCATTAGGCATTGATTAGTTGGGCATAAAATATATTCTTTTACTAAAGAAAAATATAATGATTTAATCTAAATAATAACTGATAGTAGTTTATTGGGTTTATTTTATGCATTTTATATATTTACATATTTTGTCCGTTTCCAATCCCTTTATTTCAGATAGTTTTTATAAAAAGATGGGAGAAGCCAGGATAGTAGGCAGAGAACAGGTGTGCTTGAACAACAACAAAATAATGTTGAGATAGAATGGTCTGATGGTTATTTCCAAGAATTGATAGAATGGTCTGATGGTTATTTCCAAGAATTAAAATATATTAGGTGTATAGATATTTATTAGTAGTATAGCGATCATGAAAATAAATCATTGATGAGGATACAAAAAAGTCAAGACCAATTTATTTTTAATTATGTTTTTTTTCAAAATTCAAAGAATAAAATCTGATTTCATTTTGAAAGAAATTCCTTATAAAATTTTTTTAATCAACATATATTTGTATTATATATATTTATAGGATACAGTTTGATGTTTTGATATGTGTATACATTGTATAATGATTAAATCAGAAATATCAGTTAGCTGGCTAGATAGATGCATATATTTTCCTCTCCCATGTACCAGGCACAAAACAAGTTGAAGAAATAATATATACAAACATAATATATTTATCTTGCATATCTCTAGGGGTCTTGAAGAGCTTGCAGAATTCATACCATTAATTCTTACTATATCCCTGTGAGATAGAAAGCAAGCAGATATTATTAGACAATAACATAACTAATGTGCACACATGGAAGCAGGAAGGCTGGCAAGTTTTGAGAGGAGCCCTAGATCAGTTGGTTTTCTGCCTTTGGGGGTAGGAGAATGGCTGCAGGGAAACTGTGCTTGCTCCGTAATCTACCAGGCCCTTCCTAGCACTGGGAATTTTTTTTGCCTCTAGTCCTTTAATAACTAAATTTATCTAAGTAACTCCCTAAACTGAATACAAAGGTGAATCTTTAAGCAAGTGAACTTTCTGGCTCACTTTTTCTTACTTCTTAATAGCAGATTGTCCTATAGTTTGAGTCCCTTTGTTTATAGCTTATTTTTCAAGTCAAAACTGTTAACCAACTGGTACAACTCCAGCTATATTCCCACAGCCTACAGCGAAATCCAGACCCTCCTCATTTTGTCTCCAATGTAACTGTAAATCCATAAAGTTGTCCTTCTCATGTTGATTCCTTGGAAAGTCAAGTCCTTTAGAAATTCTAATGAAGAACTAGGTATTTACACTGCTGCTTCCTTACCACAGGCCATGGAAGTTTAATTGGGAGAACATCTGCTTATATGAAAACATATTATATTCAGCCATCCCTGCCCTGACTTTGGCCTTTAAAAACAGTGGCATTAATTATCTCAACAAATGAATCTCTGGGATAATAATAATCTAAATATTATTTTACGCTTACTACGTATTTGCTACGTGCTAAGCACTTTATGGTTGCTACCACAAAAAACATTTATAATATGGAGTGGGTATTGAGTTTAAAGACAGTAACTTCAGAATGTAACTTGTCCTGGTCACACAAAAGCAGGTGTGGACTAAAATTCAAACTCATGATTCTTTCACTTTAAATGATATGGTTCTGAACCATTAAATTTGAATGCTACTAAGAATGGTGCATGCTAAACAATGTTAAGCTACACATTGTTATTATTAACAAATAATTTCAAAAGGGCAGGAGAGGTAGGTTAAAAATTAAAGGGTTAAGCTGGAATAACATGTCAAATTTCTCAAAGTTTTTTATTTTCACGAAAAAATATATTTTATATTGCAACAGAATGAACAGTTTAGGTAGCTGATTGTATATATTTTGATAGTCCTATCATATTTCCAACAAATACATTTTCTCCCCACCCCACCTGCAACTGGAGACTTCGCAAGGTTAGGAACAGGCTTCACTTCATTGTGATGTGTTTAAGGTGACAGAGGACACATAACAAATACGTGGAAGAACTAGGAATTTGACCTTAGCTTCCAGACATTTTGAGAAGGATATACTATGTCTGTCTTGCTTTCCTATCAAGAAAAGTATACCCAGTTTGTGCAGTAGCCCTGTACCAACAGATAGATTACAGCAGGTACTGCTTTGCTCTTTTTTTTTTGTTTTTGTTTTTTTTTAACTGCTGCAGTTGAAGCTTTAGGTAAAATATGAGAATAATATTATGGCTATGTCAGGAAAAAAATAATGTATTTGATATCAAGGTCTCACTCACCAGTTAAGTACTGAATAGAATATAAGCCTGGTGAATTCTGACTGTGCCTTATAATTTATTTAAATATGCTTTCACTATTCTGGAATCCTTAGGGGATTATTTCCAGAATTACTGTTTTGCAAATACACAGGTAATGCTAGGGTCTTAAGAACTCTTCTTCTAGGGCTTTACACCAGTTTAACTTCATATAATAGTAATATGAATGATCACAGACCTGCGGGTTCCCGGCTTTGGGTGTACAGTATAATAAATCCAACCAAGGATGGGTAAAGTGGGCTGCAGGTGTTTGTCAAAATACTCACAGCCATTATTCAAACACTGAGTTTAGCCAAAATAGAAAGATGTTTACCAATTTCCTTTTTACTCACATTTTTATATCTTTCTGAATGTTATTGAAACATAAGTGTATGCATTGCTGGTTCTTTTTTACTTAATTCATCACAATTACATTTATTTGATTATAATTTCTAAGAGCTCATTTTGTCTGGAGGAATAGCAAGTTATCTTATGCTTGAAAACCCAATTTTATGTATTCAAATAAACAATTACATGTTTCTTTTACAAGATTTTTATATTGCAAGATTTCCTTTCTTAAGGCTGAATAATATTCCATTTAATATATATACAATTTTTTTTATCCTTTCATCCACCAATGAATATGTAGGTTTCCATATTTTGGCTATTGTGAATAGTGCTGCAATAAACATGGAAGTGCTGCTAAATCTTTGAGATCTTGACTTCAAACAAAAGAAGAAAATCTTGCAATATATGACAACACGGATGAACCTGGAGGACATTGTGCTCAGTGAAATTAGCCAGTCACAGAGTGACAAATACTGCACGATTCCACTTATATAAGTTTTTTTTTTTAATTTTTTACTTCCATAGGTTTTGGGGAACAGGTGGTATTTGGTTACATGAGTAAGTTCTTTAGTTGTGATTTCTGAGATTTTGGTGCACCTGTCTCCCGAGCAGTGTACACCGAACCCAATTTGTAGTTTTTTATCCCTCACCCTCCTCCCACCCTTTCCCTCCTGAGTCCCCAGGGTCCATTGTATCATTCTTGTGCCTTTACATCCTCATAGCTTAGCTCCCACTTAGGAGTGAGAACATATGATGTTTGGTTTTTTTTTTTTTTAAATTATTATCATACTTTAAGTTTTAGGGTGCATGTGCACAATGTGCAGGTTAGTTACATATGTATACATGTGCCATGCTGGTGTGCTGCACCCATTAACTCGCCATTTAGCATTAGGTATATCTCCCAATGCTATCCCTCCCCCCTCCCCCCACCCCACAACAGTCCCCAGAGTGTGATGTTCCCCTTCCTGTGTCCATGTGTTCTCATTGTTCAATTCCCATCTATGAGTGAGAACATGCGGTGTTTGGTTTTTTGTCCTTGCGATAGTTTACTGAGAATGATGATTTCCAATTTCATCCATGTCCCTACAAAGGACATGAACTCATCATTTTTTATGGCTGCATAGTATTCCATGGTGTATATGTGCCACATTTTCTTAATCCAGTCTATCATTGTTGGACATTTGGGTTGGTTCCAAGTCTTTGCTATTGTGAATAATGCTGCAATAAACATACGTGTGCATGTGTCTTTATAGCAGCATGATTTATAGTCCTTTGGGTATATACCCAGTAATGGGATGGCTGGGTCAGATGGTATTTCTAGTTCTAGATCCCTGAGGAATCGCCACACTGACTTCCACAATGGTTGAACTAGTTTACAGTCCCACCAACAGTGTAAAAGTGTTCCTATTTCTCCACATCTTCTCCAGCACCTGTTGTTTCCTGACTTTTTAATGATTGCTATTCTAACTGGTGTGAGATGGTATCTCATTGTGGTTTTGATTTGCATTTCTCTGATGGCCAGTGATGATGAGCATTTTTTCATGTGTCTTTTGGCTGCATAAATGTCTTCTTTTGAGAAGTGTCTGTTCATATCCTTTGTCCACTTTTTGATGGGGTTGTTTGTTTTTTTCTTGTAAATTTGTTTGAGTTCTTTGTAGATTCTGGATATTAGCCCTTTGTCAGATGAGTAGGTTGCAAAAATTTTCTCCCATTGTGTAGGTTGCCTGTTCACTCTGATGGTAGTTTCTTTTGCTGTGCAGAAGCTCTTTAATTAGATCCCATTTGTCAATTTTGGCTTTTGTTGCCATTGCTTTTGGTGTTTTAGACATGAAGTCCTTGCCCATGCCTATGTCCTGAATGGTAATGCCTAGGTTTTCTTCTAGGGTTTTTATGGTTTTAGGTCTAACGTTTAAGTCTTTAATCCATCGTTTTCTATTTCTGAGTTACTTCACTTAGAATTATAGTCTCCAGTTCTGTCCAGGTTGCTGCTATGCCGTTAATTCATTCTTTTATATGGCTGAGTAGTATTGCATCATATATATACTTATACGTGTATATATATATGTATATACGTATATATATGTGTGTGTATATACACACAAGTATATATGTATATGTGTATACACACACGTGTATATATGTATATGTGTATACACACACGTGTATATATGTATATGTGTATACACAGATATATACATATACATGTGTATATACATACATATGCATATATACACGTGTGTATATACATACATATACGTATATACACGTGTGTGTATGCATACATATATACACATACGTGTGTATATACACATATACATATGTGTATGTAGATAGACGTATATGTATATAGACACACGTATATGTATACACATATGTATATATGTATATATATGCACACGTATGTATATACATATATGTATATACACATATAGTACATATGTGTATATATACACTATGTATATATGTATATGTGTGTATATATACACACATATGTATAGGTATAGACACATGTATATATGTATATAGGCATATGTATATATACACATACGTATATACACATGCAAGTCTATGTATACATATACATATATACACATGTGTGGATATATACATATACATATGTAATACATATATGTATATACACATATACATATACACACGTGTGCATACACATATTCATATGTATATACATATATGTATATACACATACATACATATTGGTGTATATATATACACATATGTGTATGTACACACATGTATATATGTATATGTGTATGTACACACACTATATATGTATATGTGTATATGTATGTGTCTATACACGTGTGTATGTGTATGTGTCTATACACACATGTGTATATATGTATATGTGTCCATACACTCGTGTATATATGTATGTATATATATACATGTATGTGTATATGTATATATACATGTATGTATGTATGTATATATACACACATGTATGTGTATATGTGTATATGTATGTATATATACACATATATGTATATCTCACAATTTTTTTATATCTACTCGTTGATTGATGGGCATTTTGGTTGGTTCCACATTTTTGCAATTGTGAATTGTGTTGCTATAAACATGAATGTGTAAGTACGTTTTTTGTATAATGACTTCTTTTCCTCTGGGTAGATACCCCGTAATAGGATTGCTGGATCAAATAGTAGTTCTAATTTTAGTTCTTTAAGGAATCTCCACACTGTTTTCCATAGTGGTTGTACTAGTTTACATTTCCACCAGCAGTGTAGAAGTGTTCTGTTTTTACCACATTCACGCCAATATCTAAGGTATCTAAAATAGTTAAATCAATGGAAGCAGAGGATAGAATTATATTTGTCATGGGCTGGGAGAATAGAGCAACTGGGAGTTACTAATCAATGGGTATAAAATTTTAGTTATAAAGATGAATAAGTTCTAGAGATCTGCTATACAATATTGTGCCTATAGATAACAGTACTGTATTGTACACTTAAAAATCTGTTGAGAGTAGATCTCATTTGAAGTGTTCTTTCCTCACTAAAATTTTTTAAAGATATTTATTATATTGTACTTCATGTGTTTCAAGTAAAACTCTATAATAGCTTATGCTTTACTTCCTATTTTCTGCCACTATATACTCCTTGGTAATATAAACTAATAAAAAAGCAAAAACATAAAAACCTAAAAAACAAAAAAATGAAGCAATAGTTTTAAGTCATAGCAGCCCCTGGCATATATAACAATCCTCTCAAGTATTCAACACAATTTTAGGAAACAATTTACTAGTTCCCTAAGTTTCTTAAAAATATTTTTATCAACACCTAATATTTACCAACCTGATGTGACAGACATTAGAAAGCCAATGACGAAGTAGAGCAGGTCATGAGGTCAAACTAATCTACTAATTACTAATTAAGAATTGCTCATTAGTAATGAGTAGGTGTACATAAAAGTAAATGATAAGAAATAATTGGTATTATAATATAGATAATTTTAAATTAATTCCAATAATATTTACTGATCAGTTACTATATGTTCTTTTAAGACCCTGGAAATATAAAGATGAAAAGTTATAGTCAGTGGTTCAAGAAATTTATGTTGATGAACAAATCATGGTAGATATTCAAAGGATTAAGTCATCAATTACACTTTGGATGGGATCAGGGAGGGATAACAGAGTTGTTGACAATTGTATCTTAAAAAGTAAAGAATAGCTTATCAGATGAAAGCAGGATTGGTAAATAAAAAGATTATTCTAGACCAACTAAATACTTTTAAAGGGATGAAGCTATAACACAATTCGAGGTCTTTGATTTTGTATGATTGGAACGAATAGAGCAGGGTTGGCAGGAAATGAGGGTGGGACAGGGAATAACATAGATTCCTAATTGATGAAGCTGTCAGGGACATGCCAGATCTTTTTGTATGGCAAGCTAATGAATTTAGCATTTATTCTGTGATGACTAAAAGGCACTGAAAGAATAAAACAGCAGTGCATGATATTAAGATTTTTGTCAGGAATAAAATTATAGCGGCAATATGGAGGGTGGATAGATAGAAGGACAGAAAAGACCAGATTCAATGACAGCCCTCAGTTACCTTTACAGTTTTCTAGACAAGAGATGATAAAAGCTCAAGTCAAAGTATCATGAGTAGAAAGAACAGTAAGAACTATTCAGTCATACAATTTGAGAAGAATTAAAAACCAATTAGATGTGGCATATGAAGAAAAAATTGTTAAGGCTAAATTATCTGGTTTAGGTTACTGCATTGATAGTAGTTCTCATTTTAAAAGGACATGAAATTTCAAACATAAACAGGTTCCAGGGAAAATAAGAAATTCAATTTTCAGAATATTGGGTTTGGTGAAAACTTAGATTTATAATTTAAAACTCAAGCAAGACATTAGAGTTAGATTTAGGAGACATCAGCATTTATGTGGCAACCAAATCGCTGGAATAGGGACAATTTTCCAAGGGATCATATAAAAAAGAGCAACAGAGAACCAAGGGAACACACTAGGAAGCATTGTTACTTTAAGGAACAGGTAAAAAGGAAAGAATACTGGTCATTAAGACAGAGGTAGAAACAGAGAGGCATGTCATGAAAGCAAAGGAGTTATAAAATCCACATAAAAGTCAAGAGAAAGCAAAACTTCACAAAGACTACATACGATAAGAACTGAAACACATTCATTGATTTTAGCAATTAAAAGATCACAGATCATCCATTTAGCAGCATTGGTGAGGATAGAAATCAGATAAAATGATGGGAGAAGTAGATGAGATTTAAATGTGTGGACATAGCAAGGAGACTCCTAGGAGACTCTTGTCTATGAAGGAAGAGAGGGAGGCTGATACCAAGAGGAGAAATATAATTTACAGAGTAAGAGTGGCTGTATCATGTCCAGGGTTTGAGAAAGAAGACAATAAAAGAGGGAATGGATTCATATGCAGGAGAGATGAGATACCTGATGAGAAACCATCCGGGAGAAGCTGGAGTCAAACAGAATCCAGTATAGGTGGAAGGTTAAGCCCTGAAGGGGTGAGGGAGAAGACCAAAATGAAATTTTGGTGCTCTCTTGATACTTAGGAAAAGAAAGTGAGGGAAGTCGTTCCTCAAGGACTCTTTCTTCTCTGCGAAGGTGGTTTTTGGGTGGTTTCTGATGTTCATCTGGAGGGCCGTGAGGGAAGGGAAAGGCTTGATCACAATGGTTAAGGTTTAGAACAGCTATAGGGAGAAAAGGCAGGACATTTAATCAAGAAAGAATTGGAGGCTTGGCTGAGATTTAATATATGTTTAGTGACATTTGTTCATTCATTTACATAATCATTTATTCATCAAATATTTATTGAGCATCTACTATGCCTAGGGATTATCTGATTGTTGAGGAGTTACCAATAAATGAAAAAAGAAATTTCCACTCACATGGGATTGTGGGAGTGAATAAAAAACACAATAAGTAAACCATAGCCTATTCGACCCCGTCACTATTCTCTGCCTTTTTCCAAATGAAGATTACAGTTCCTATCTTCACAGGTGGCTGTTAGCTCTAAATGAACTCATTTATTCTGAAAGCATGATTTAAAGTATAGTTTTAAACTATAAGCATTTCAGAAATGACCCATGACTCACATCTCAAAAATAAATGCTACAGTCCACAGTTGAAATATGGACCCAAGAAAAATAATAGGTGAGTAAAAAAAGAATTTTTACCACAGAACAAAAGTTTATTAAACACAATTATGAATGAATATTAATGTCAACAGAGTGCTTTTTAGATGCCTCCTAAGCTTTGTATGTACCTAAAAGAGATACAACTCAGCTCAGCTGCTAAGGAATAGGCAGACCAGAATGTAGTCAGAGAAATAAACAGTTGAACAGATAATTCTAAAAGGATGTGATAAGTGTTATGGGGGGAATTCGGAGAAAGTGCTGAGGCGTCACACAGGAGAGACCAGCTGTCCCTGGCATAGCTGGTGGAGGTCTTATTAAACAACGATACTAAGGCTGACTCTTGACTATGAAACGAATTTCACAGAGAAACAAGCAAAAAAGCAATAGAAATATTAATTTGTGTACTCTATTTCATGACAATTATATACAAAAACAGAACATTCAAAGCCTTGGGCAATAAAACTGATATTTCTTGCAACAGGCTTTGGCCAAAAAAGAGTGCAGTTCTGTGATGAATATCAGCTTCATCAACATGTCCCAGGCACCGTGATGTTCCTCCTCTGCTCTGCTACGTAACAGAGTGGAGACCAAATCCAACAGTATGAACAACCATCCATCAAAACCACAGTTCTATTATTGAGACAATTTCTGATTGAATTTCCTCAGCAGACTATCCAAGTCGTCATGTTCATCAAGGTATTCAATTTAAATGACCATTAAAACGAAATTAAGTTGGTATTAACCTTGTCTTTTCAGATGATGCCACTGAAAGGTAAACATACCATTCTGACATGTATGAAAATGAAATGATAAATTGGTACACGCAGTGCTTGGAATGGATGGAGTCCTTCTAATGAGTGATTACCTGTGGTATAACTATATTGATTGTGTTTGTACATGTCAAATGGGGCTGGCGAGGATGAACTTGAAGAAATCAATCTTGGAACCTGCTAGGACAGCAGCCTCCTGGTTTCACAGTACTAAATCATGACTTTAAAATTTTGAAGAAAAAGAAAACTGCAAAACTTTGTAAAGGTACCAGTTTCTTCCTGACACTATTTGCCTTGGCAAAAGATTTACTGTC
Source organism: Pongo abelii (assembly GCF_028885655.2). NCBI lineage: Eukaryota > Metazoa > Chordata > Mammalia > Primates > Hominidae > Pongo > Pongo abelii. The sequence continues at coordinate 23,447,995 of NC_071990.2, forward strand.
GACTTAAAAGACAAACGTGCTTAGATGATGATTTGTGGAGGACAGATAATTATGAGTACATTTAGAAATACACACTCTTCCAAACCCTACTCTTTCCATATAATGAAGTTATTTATTTCTATTTTTTATTTATTTTTCTTAAAATTACAAACATACTTCGGAGACCCACATTCCTCTATTATTCTTTCAGTATACTGAATAAGAGTTATTTCTATGCTTCTTTCTTTGTGTTGGGCTTAAGATTTATTAGAAGGAATGTGTAAAAACAAAGGCAGCAAAGTTTATATTTTTATTGGGAGTCACTCCCGGAGTAAGTGGGGATAGTTGTGCGCACACACACACACATTCATGCACAAAGAGTGATCAAGTGTGTTATTTAGCAGTGTTTTGCTGGCAGAATAAAGTGTAACTCCTTGTCCGCCCTTTTATTATATTGGGGTTCACACTAGGAGAGTCTGAGGACCTGTGGAACTCCCATTTGCATGAAATAACTTTTGCATCTATTCTGGAGGAAAACTTCCTAAGGCAGATTTGGACAGAAAATTGCTATCAGCGCAAATAAAACAATGCAAAGCCTACTCCAGGGAACGTTGCTCTGCCACCACTACTGAAATGGGTCATCCCCTTGGTTTCTGAATAAAGAATTATGAAACCTGGGGCTAGAATGCTCAGGGAGGAATTTACCAACCCAAATCTTCCCCTTATGGTAGAGAACAAACTTTCAAGGTTTGTTCTCCACCGTAAGTGTGCGAGGGCTGTTAGGGACTGTAATATGGCTGCCGGAGATTGGTGTGTGTACCTCCTTGGTTGTACGTCTCATTTCCAGTTATGATTTTACAATAATCTCTTTCTCAATCTTTGCTTTTAAATATAGGAAGGTACGGCTCACCATGGAGCAGACATTTTCTTCAGGAGCAGTACAGTGTCTAAGATATGCAGAGGTTGTATTCTAATCCTATAACTCAATTCTCAAACACATGGCTTTTAGCCAGGGATATCCTAAAGGAAAATTACACTATATGCGACCCCTCCTTACTCCTCAAATATTATCTATATTAAACACAGCTGAAATTTGAGAGTGTCCTTACAGGTGAAAATTTAATAATTTAACAAAAGGACATTGCTGAATGTGTGGGAACAAAGGAAGGATGAATCTTTCATCATGACAAAAGACTACCTGCCACATTCTCCCTTAACTTAGAAAAACAGAAAAGAGGCTGGGCGTGGTGGTTCTTGCCTGTAACCTCAGCACTTTGGGAGGCTGAGATGGGTGGATCATTTGAGGTCAGGAGTTCGAGACCAGCCTGGCCAACATGGTGAAACCCCGCCTCGACTAAAAATTCAAAAACTAGCCAGGCATGGTGGAGGGTGCCTGTAGTTCCAGCTACTCGGGAGGCTGAGGCAGGAGAATCTCCTGAACCCAGGAGGTGGAGGTTGCAGTGAGCCGAGATCGCACCACTGCACTCCAGCAACAGAGCAAGGCTCTGTCTCAAAAAAAAAAAAAAAAAAAAAAAAAAAGAAAGAAAGAAATAGATGTACCTTATTTGGTTTTTCCGATTAACAGGCATGTTAGTTAATCCCACATTCATTACTAAATAGTCTAGCAATGTGAAAAAAAATCATTTGAAATCTTAGGTGCTCAAGAATCTTCTCTTTCTTCTTAACTTCATTGAATTTATAAATGCTCTAAAATAAGATAATCACTTCCCCAGTGAAGTACTATTCATATGTGTTACATATCTGGCATACTTTTATCCTTTTAAAATTCAGCTAAACAACTGAACCAAAGTTTTTCCATTTCCCATTTTTGGATCAATAAGGGTGTAAAATTCATTTTTAATTTTTAAAAAGCTATTTATGCAATTAAATTATAGTGACTGTGAATTTTTAATTTGATCAACATGTATGCATATATAAAATGGGGTGTGTTTATTTTTTAAATATATTAGAATGGTGTTTGCAAGTGGATAGTATGTTTGCTTGAATCTATACCCATTTTGTAAGTTAAATAGTACTGAAGCCTGATGGTCCTAAAGGCTGCTGGAAAATACTGATCAGTCTTGGAGGCGCTGCTGAGTTATCCATAAAGTAAAATCTGGGACTGGGTAGAAATACAGTAAAATAAAAATTAAGAATCTACACTGATGTCTAAGGTTTCAAAGAATCCTAAGAAGTAGTCACTGTGCTATGAAATACAGATTTTACTCTCCTTGTCACTTGGATAGGAATAACAACAGCAGCAATATATTCTCATTAAATAATGATATAATATAAAGGTAGTATGTTCATTGTAGAAAATTTGAAGAATGCATAGAAGCACTAAGAAAAAAAATTAAAATCATGTCTAATCCATTGTGTACTAGAGAGCTAAGGAGCTAGTGTGTGTGTGTGTGCGCACGCACACACGTGCATAAACATTATGCTTTCTATATCTGCTTCCAGCATTTTCCTATGCATAATTTCCACAGAACCCTAAAAACCACAGTGGTCTGTATTCTGCTATTTCATTAAAATTATTAGGGAAGCATTTCCCAGGCTGTTGAAAATTAGATAATGGGATGTTGAATCTCAAGGAGAGGTAGAGATAGAGAGAGGTGATTCATGGCACGGCTTTATTAAGTAGTGAATTTTTCCATTTCTGTGTGTGTGCATGCGAGAGAGAGAGAGAGAGACAGACAAAGAGAGGGAGAGAGAGAAAGGGAGAGGCAGACAGAATGTCACATTCAAGGCACTTATTTGTGTGTATCCTGTATTTCCTTTTTGGTAGAATGTGAGAATTAACTCAAAAATAAATTTAGGCCCATAGTGGTCAGACATCTGGAGTATAGAAGGTAAAACTTTTATAAACAACCCATAATAACTAATTCACTGTTACGGAATACAGCATCTAAATTCACAATAATATGCCAAAGAATTTCTGCTATTACAGCTATACATCTATTTATTTCTACAGTTCTAAATTTTTGCACAGGAGTCCCTGTCTGTGTCCTCAGTTGACCATTACCACTTGCTTGTTCTTAATTGCCCCATATCAAATTTTAAACCAAAGAAAATAACATATGGGTCTTCTTCACAAAGCTCCAACTGTTTGTCCTAAAAATCCAAAATGAACTATCACCATTAATTTCCTAGCCACATCTTTCTCAATAATGACATTTTGATGACCAACTATAAAAATAACTTTATTGTTAAAAGTTAAATTCTACAAGTCAATAAAATTATAGTTGAATCTAAAAGACCCACTGCTTCCTTCCTCTTATTTAGGTCTTCTCTAGTTTACTTCCTCCCTTTGTTCTCCCATTTATATTTCTTCTACCCTTTTTCATTCCTGCCTGCCTTTGTTTCATTAATTCTTCCTTTATTCTCTTTCCATTTTTTGCACCTTTATTCAGTAAACTTACTTGAATGTGCTGAATTTACTGAAATGTATGGCATACTCACCATATATACACAGCTGTGTTTTTCTGCTGTGTGCAACCTGAAAGCGTTGCTTATTTCATCACAGTTGCAGAGATGAGCATGATATCAGGGATGAATATACCAGTGCACCAAAGTGTCTATTATAAACTCAACTGCTCTTATGTAGACAGAACGACAAATGAACTGAAAATTCCACCAACCTTGGAGAGCCCTCTAGGTGCTAATGTTTGACAGTCAGGATTCTAAGCAGGCTGCCTGGCAAAGCAATAAAAGCCTTAAATGGTTTGGGGACCACCGGTCCCTGCTTTGTAAAGTATTCATGAAGTGGAATGACGATGACCTGCTACCTTGATATGATTTTCAGTCGCCTCAAGCTCTCTCTGCATTCAGTTTGACCTCCTTTGCTACCTTTGACATTGATCTGTTCTTGAGATTGTAGCTATAGGCTTTATGTTTGAACCTGAGATTAAAGTTGGATATGAAAGTCACCATAATATCTCTGTCTATAACTTGATGAGCTGCTATTGCAGTCCTTTGTACTGATCAGAGTGGCCACTGAAAAGTCCATTTGGAAAACAAGATCTTCCGGGACTTGAGTTGTGATAAAACCATTGCAGAAGGTTGAGGGGAAAGGGGGAAGAAAAAGAACGGTTGTGACACTAAAGACCATTCCTGAATTATAGCAGGAAATCAGAGGGAGTTGCTAAAAATAGCCACAAGCACTTTGTATTTGATATTGGTTCATCCAATACATTCAGCTGGAAATGACAAAATCATTATTTTCCCTTCTCCTCGTGGTTCTCACTTACTAAGATGCCTCAACGTGTTTCATTTCCATTACTCTTTTCCCGTCTGCTTGCTTTACCACCAGCAAGCTTTTTTATTCTATGTCTCATCCCCAATATAGTCGGGAATATTTACATTTGTCTGTGCTTAATAGTAGTTTTCTACGTTCTCCTGTGTCCCTCGTGGCTTTTCACAATAATGAATACTTTGCAAAAGGTAATGAATTTCTGACTTTTTTTCTCTTGCTGTCTCTCTCTTTCATTTTTTTCCTCCTCTGCCCTTTTTTCTGGGACTATTCTTGAGTTATTCAGAATAAAGGGAAAACTACATAATGAAGAATGTAATGCCAGTAGGAAAATACAATTGTGCCTTCCAGGTACTAAAAGAGGAGAGAGGAAGACGGCACGGCACAGCTGATAACGTGGGTGCCCTGCCTCTCCTGTAAAGGGGATCTTTTCTCTAGCTAATTTCTACTTAGAAACAAAAGATTTTTCAGAGAATGGGGAGAGAGGACTGAATGATGCTCCAATTTGCATTTCTGTTCACATAATACCCATGTTCAGTTGACTAGAGAAAGGTTCTTTTTTTGCCTTGTTTCAGATGGAAGCACCTGTTTAAAAATACTTGAATCAAATTTTATTCACAATTACTATTTTTCTCAAACCTGTCTCTGATTGCCAAAGAAATACATTCTGAAATCTATTGGGTTTTGTTTTTTTTTTTAAGTAAGTCTGCACTAAATAACTTACAGTAGCATGGCATAGTAAGAAAGAACGTTGTTTCAGGAACTGAAGATATAGGTTATAATCTAAACTATGTCATTAACTAAGTGTTATTAAGTAAATAATTTAAGCATCTTGGTCATCATTTATTTTCTTATAAAATTAGGAGTTTGTATCAGATCATCTGTAATTTACTTCCCAGTTTTAAAAACAAGTCTGGTCTTCTGTCAGTCTTGCAATTCAAAAACCGTGTCTCTGAAGCAGATCATGTGCATAGCCCAGCCTATGGTAGGAAAGTCAGCCCTCCCCTCAGGATGAAAGGTGCTTGCAGAACCTCCACCCACACACCTTCCACACAGGGGTTTCTGATGCTTTTGCAGAACTGAAAGAATTGGAATAGAGATACACTGATTTCCACAGAAATTCTAAGGGAATCACTGTAAATTGTCTAAAACCACTTTAAGTACTGTGATCTAACAACCACATTTTCAAACTCACGTGTTTTTGGACTGCTCTGGCTGCTATCTGCTATGGCTGACAGAATTCTGAAACACACATTAGTGCTTTTAAAGTGTGCACAGGAATCACTAGCTCATTACTGCTTAATTCTGTTGCATCATTTCTTAAGGAGTTGTTACTGAGATAGGAAACTGGAAATGAGAATTATATTAGTAACAATTTTTTTTAAAGAAAAAATACTTTTTTTTTTTTTTTTTTGAGACAGAGTCTTGCTCTGTCACCCAGGCTGGAGTGCAGTGGCGTGATCTCAGCTCACCGCAAGCTCCGCCTCCTGGGTTCACGCCATTCTCCTGCCTCAGCCTCCCAAGTAGCTGGAACTACAGGCACCCGCCACCACGCCTGGCTAATTTTTTGTATTTTTAGTAGAGACGGGGTTTCACCATGTTAGCCAGGATGGTCTTGATCTCCTGACCTCGTGATCTGCCCTCCTCGGCCTCCCAAAGTGCTGGGATTACAGGCGTGAGCCACCACGCTCGGCCGGGAAAATATATTTTAAAAATTACCAGTTAAAATAGTGATTCCTTGTCAAACTAGACTATAGGCTCCTTGAAGGCATGAAAATAATTTTGTTATCTATATCTCTTGATTACCATATTCGGTGTCAGGCACTCGAAACTAATCATAGGCCATCAAAATATGTTAGATTGATGGCTGAGAAAGGCTGAATCATTTTGATATTTTAAAAATAATTCAAAGTAATGGTGTCTTGAAAGTGATAACTGAGTTTTAAAATATTCAATATGCCATTTATTCTGTGGAAAAGAACTAATAGTCTGCTAAACATTTGCTGATTACTTTTATCGGACTTTCCTCTCTTTTCCCCTTCCACCTTCCCTTTCCATTTTTTTTTTTTTTTTCTACCCTTGCTGCTCCCTTACAAAAAGATTCAGGGCAGACCTAAGTGGAATGGACAGGATCCAGTTCCCTCTGTTGGAAACACCCACGCCTCTTGCCTGACTCCTCCCACTGCTGTCCCCACCCCCACTCCCCCGGCTAACTCCTAGTTTTCTTTATCGCTCAGCTCTGACTTTGCTTCTTCATGGAAACCCTTTTTTGATAGCTCCAGCCTGCTAAGATGGCTTCATGTGTGTTAAGACAGCATCTGGCACTTAGCTTTTTCTGTAGCACTCATCACAACTAATATGAATGCTTCATTTGTAAAAATTGTGGAACTCAATTTCCATGCACAAATGATCTCTGGAATATGCTTAATATGACATCTGACAACACTGATAACATTTCCATGAAAAACCATCATCCTGGTCCCTTTTCTTTCTCCAATTTTTTCCGCTGTTGGGAATACCATTTCCTCTTCTCGACACGTTTGTAATGTTTAGTCTTGCGACTCTCTGTAACTTTTCATGCAAAAACAATCTTCATATTTTTCTCTGAATCCTATCCTTTTAATTCTTCTTTCCCTATCTGTCATAGGCATAGAAGACAGTGAAGATGGCCAGGCACGGTGGCTCCTGCATGTAATCCCAGCACTTTTGGAAGCCAAGGTGCGAGGATCACTTGAGGTCAGGAGTTTGAGACCAGCCTGACCAACATGGTGAAGCTCTATGTCTACTAAAAATACAAAAATAAAACTTAGCCAGGCTTGGTGGCGGGCGCCTGTAATCTCAGTTACTCGGGAGGCTGAGGCAGGAGAATCACTTGAACCCAGGAAGTGGAGGTTGCAGTGAGCTGAGATCGAGCCACTGTACTTCAGCCTGGGTCTCTGCCCTTTCCACCTTTATTCAAGAAGCCCCTATGGTGTCTGGTCGTCCTTAAGATTAAACACAAATTTCTATGCATGAATTTTTGGGGCTATCTCACACAATGCCATGCTACTGATACCCTTAGCTACTCTAAACCGCTTTTTCTTGTCTAGGCAAGAATTCAACAACCCTCTCTTAAGGATGGGCACATGACTTTGTGTCTTTTCAGCTTTTAAAACTCAAGTCCTGAGACACTTTTTTTTTTTTTTTTTTTTTTTTTGGTGAGACAGTCTCGCTGTCAGCCAGGCTGGAGTGCAGTGGTTCAATCTTGGCTCACTGCAACCTCCACCTGTCGGATTCAAGCGATTCTCCTGCCTCAGCCTCCTGAGTAGCTGGGACTACAGGCATGTGCCACCACGCCTGGTGATTTTTTTTTTTGTATTTTTAGTAGAGATGGGGTTTCACTGTGTTAGCCAGGATAGTCTCAATCTGCTGACCTCATGATCCACCCACCTCGGCCTCCCAAAGAAGTGCTGGGATTACAGGCGTGAGCCACTGTGCTCAGCCAAGACACTTTTATCAGTCTCACTCTATCCAAGAAAGTAATCACATATGAGAAAAATAAATCTCCCTGAATGGCCAGATTTCCAATATACTGGAAAACGATTGAAGACTTACTAGAGCCTGCACCCATGAAAACAAAACAATAATAGAGGAAAGAAAATTATCTTAATAGGTGTTGTAGGCACACCCATAGATGATATAATAAAGTTATTCTTTTTGTTTTGTTTCTGAGACGGAGTTTCACTCTTGTCTCCCAGGCTGAAGTGCAGTGGTGTGATCTCGGCTCACTGAAACTTCTGCTTCCTGGGTTCAAGCAATTCTCCTACCTCAGCCTCCCAAGTTGCTGGGAGTACAGGCATGCACCACCACGCCCAGCCAATTTTGTATTTTTAGTAGAGATGGGGTTTCACCATGATGGTCAGGCTGGTCTTGAATTCCTGACCTCAGGTGATCCACCCACCATAGCTTCCCAAAGTGCTAGGATTACAGGCGTGAGCCACCACGCCGGGCCTATATATATTTTTTTATTTCTGAACTTTAAAGTGGTCATATTTCCCTTTTAAATTCATTGATAACTTTGAGATATATTCTCACATCTAATTCTGCTTGATGCAGCACACAGCTGGGAGTAAACATTTATACGTGCTACTGGAAGGTTTCTGGTAATTCAGGTCATGTGGGATTCTGTAATGAATTCATTTTCATTACTCTAATATTGTATAATAAGACACTTGTAATATAAGTTAAAACATTTATAATAAGATATACATTACAAGGTCCCTTTGACATTACAAATAAAGAAAAGGTACACATTAGTGATAATTTTAACAAGTGAATGTATAAACCATATATTTTCTCACATATGCTAATTACTGTACTATGAATAGCCAATGACTGCAAAATATTTTGCAGAGGTCAAATCTGTGCAAATACTTATCATCCTAAGAATTTCAAAAATGATAGTCAAAGGCATAGACAGAAAAAAGAGAAACACCCCAATTATGATTAATAAATGAACAAAGGAAATACATTACCTATGAAACACTAAAAGCAAATGTGTTTTTTATTACATCTAATGAGATTATGACCGATAGTATAGGAATCTAATATGGCAAGCTGCCTTTAATTCACAAACAGGGGAGTCTTGCTGGTTATTAAAATGCTATCTGTGAGGAAAGCCAAGCTGGTAAATGTATGTCATGCCAAAAATGACATTGTTTTGAAATTTATGAAGTATCTGTAAAATGTATGGAGTGGTGTTAAAAGAAAAAACTACATTGTCTATAAAAATATTACTACTTTTGATCATCTCTTTGATATGTTCAGGTGTGTTAGGTTAATCCAGCTTTAAAATTAGGTAAAGGAAAGAAGAAACTTCTTTATTGAGCACTCTGTATGCCAAATGTTATCAACAGGTGACCTATCCCCCCCAGTCTATTTATTCATCTATCTATCTTGTATTTATCTATCTTCTCATGTCTGTGAGGCAGGTATTATTCCCCAGTATTAAAGATGAAGACACAGCAGCGACGGCCCATAAAACCTTGTCTAGTGTCACCAGAGCAAACTGGGAGCTTGGACTCAGACCTGCTGGTTTCCAGCCTAGGTAACTTCTTCTGTGATGACAGCTTTATTTGCAGTGATGACCACATTGCATCACGATGGTCTTTTTGGCTGCTACCCTCTCCAACGGATTATAGGTTCTTAGTTGCAGGGGTTGTCCCATAATAATTATGATATCCACATCCACCATCAACGTGTCTGGCACATAGCAGGCCCTCAGCAAATACATGTTTAATTGAACTGAAAACATGTTGCCTGCACTGGTTTAACAGCATGATAAATCCAGATATTTCAACAGTCTACATCTTGCAAAATACAGTGAATTGGAGACAAGGACTGGTGTGAACTAACCTAAATGCTATGTGGTGGCCAATTCTTTACCAGCATCCTCATTGTTAAGTTAAATATCACCTGACATCAACTCAATTCACATGAGAACAAAGGGAACTTTCACCCATTACTTTTTTTATTTTAGCAAATGTGGTTTCCATGTCCTTTTTTTCCACCCAAATATTTATTTCCCCAACACTAGGAAAATTATATTTACTGTTTCCAAACAATAGTAGTCACTGGTTCAGCTTGTTACAATTTTATATCTTCACAATGTGCTAGTGTGCCTGAAATTCACACAAAGTAAATAAATTCTATTAGCACGAGGTAGTTATTTTTATCAGCCCGGTCATACATGTAAGGAAATGTTACAATTCACAGTGAATGTTGCTGGCATGCAGACAGAGACCACAGGAAACAGAGATATATTTAAACTGACAGGGGCTTTATGCCTTAAGCTTTATCAGGACGTACAGGGGAAAGTCCCCTTTTTAACCAGCGTTCATTGCCCTGACTTGTACAAAAATTATTTTCCCTGTAGCTACCCCTGCAGGCCAGCAAAGTAAAAATTTAGCTCAAGTAAAAATCATCACCAAGGCCTCCCTAGGACCTTCCAGTCTGTAATTTTTTGTTCCCACTGGCCACCAGCCTACTGCTGGATACCATACCAATCAGAGCAACAGAAAGACACTGGAGAGGGAATAAATGCATTTTCTCCTTTTCCTCTTAACGAACAACTCCTTTCTTTTAACATAAAGTGAGGATATTAAGCTGATAGTTTTCACATTTACCAATCATCAAAAAAAATTAAAATTCCACTGTGTCTGTTGGGATTGAAGCTAGAAAATGACTTTATTGGCCAGGTGCAGCGGCTCATGCCTGTAATCTCAGCACTTTGAGAGGCTGGAGGATCACTTGAGGCCAAGTTTGAGGCCAGCTGGCCAACATGGTAAAACCCCATCTCTACCAAAAAATACAAAAAGTAGCTGGGAGTGGTGGCACACGCCTGTAGTCCCAGCTGCTTGGGAGGCTGAGGAAACAGAATCACTTGAACCCAGGAGACGGAGGTTGCAGCAAGCTGAGATGGTACCACTGCACTCCAAGCCTGGGCAACAGAGAAAGACCTGAAAAAAAAGAATGAAAGAAAGAGAGAGAGAGAGAGAGAGGGAGGGAGGGAAGAAAGGAAGGGGAAAAAAAGAAAAGAAAAAGAAAAAAGAAAAGAGGACGTTATTTCTAAAATAAGTAAACAGCCCTGAACAGGAGATGGCAAACTATAGCTTCAGGCCAAATCTAGCCCTCCACCTCCTTTTGTATGTTTCACAAACTAGGTTTTTTGTTGTTGTTTGTTTCTTTTTTAAAGGCTTTAGTAGAAGAATGAAGAAGGTATGAGCTGTTAGGGCGTTTACATGATCATATTTAATCTGGCTGTAATCTAAGGCCTTGACTCTTGACCAGGGAATGGAAATTTTTTTTTTCTGTAAAGGGCCAGATATAAAATATTTTCAGTTTTTTAAACTACACATTTGCATATTTTTCTCCCACCCCCAAACACTTAAATAATGTAAAAAAAAAGAAAATTGCTGGGGGCCATACAATATCAGAAAAACATGTGTGTGCCAGATTTGGCCAGCAGGCGGGTTTTTGCTGGTCCCTGGCCTAGGGAATGGTTGACCTCAAGATAGAATAGAAACTGAATCACCACATGGAGGAAAGCTCCCCACCAACCAAAGATTCTTCACATCAGCAGCCTCTGCCATGGACCATTGTGTGACTGAGAAATAAACATCTTCTGTATTTGAGCCAGGATGTATGTTTAGGTCTAGGTGTTACAGAAGCTAGGTTAACCTAACTAATACAGAGAAGATAGCTAAGGCAGGGCATCTGAAAAGATGGCAGGTAAACACAAATCTGAAGGAGAAAGCCAGGCAGATGTTTGGGAGAAGAGAATTCCAAGCAGAGGCCCTGGAGTTAGGAGCACATCTGTAGTGTTTGAGGAACAGAGAGAAGCAAGTGAGTCTGGATTAGAATGCTCAGGAAGAAGGCTATGGGGATTTGAGTTTACAGAAGAAAGAGGCAACTAAATTTTGTAGAACCTCACAGATCATGGCTTGGTTTTATTTAGAGGGAAATGGGAAGCTTCTAGAAGGTTCTGAGTTGAGTAGTGACATGACAAGGCTGTAGTAACAATGGTTTCACTCTGACTGCCTTACTGAAAATGCATAAAGGGGATCTCTGGTGGAATTGGGAGACCAGTTAGGAGACTACTGCAGTCATTCAAGAGAAAGATGATGGAGACTGGGAATAAAATTGCAGCAACGGAGAAGGTAAAGCCCGCAGGACGTGCTGAAGATGGGGTGTGGCATAAGAGAAAAAGAGAGAACTTCAAGATGACTTCATTTTTCTTGTCCTGGGTGAAGTTGATATTTACTGAATTGAAAACAAATAGAGAAAGAGGAGGTTTGGGAATTATAAGGTGCTCAGTTTTCTGTATGTTAAGTGTGAGATGTCTGTTGGATATCAAAAGGAGGTCACATTAGCAGTTGGATATGCAAGCCTAGGATTCAAGGGAGAGGGTAATGGGATTCCTGTCTAATATATATTCTTTTCTGCACTACTATGATAATTTTTATTGCATTGGTCTATATATTTGTTGCATTATTTTCCTCTCCTAGTTTGCTTACTCACTGAAGAAAGGACCAATTATTAAAAACAATTTTGTATACTGTATGGCACACAGTACAGGTAATAAATGTTTAAAAAATAAATTAATAAGTGTATTTAGGCAAGTCCACAAACACTAGAGAAAGTGCGTTCCTGGGTAAAGTTGTCAGATCTGTAAAAAATAGTAATTGTTCATAATGTTTCTACTCTGAAATAGAAACATTTTATTTAAAATAGGGAGGATCAAAGAGCTTTAGAAAATAATGAAGAGCCTATGTCCAAAAACTTCACAATTCCTCTGGGTAAATGTAATCTTAACTAAAATTTGGGATCACTGCTATAAAACTAAAATCATATTTGTTGTGTGAAAATATCAATACGATTATATTTGATATCCAACTTTTATAGGAACCTACCACCCATTAAGCATTTTATTCCCTCTCTTGCTCTTGAGATCTATTTGTGAAGGTTGTGTCTACTTAATAGTGAAAAATAATCTGAACTGTTATATTTTTCCAAGAGAAATAAGAAAAAATTGAAAGGCAGAAACCACTGTCACACTATATGATGAGTCTTTGCATCTTCTGAAATAATATAGAATACACTTATTTTATTTTCAGGAACAAAACCAATTCTGCTACAAATGAATTAGGGTTCATAGCTCTCCTTAGGAAAATAAATCATAGCAGGTATTAAATAACATTTTGGATTCTCAACTGTATTTCAGCATCTTTTTTCTAGCATCTTAATAAGGACCTTTGAGCAATGTGGTGTTTCTTGCCATTTGCACCTGTGAGTAGGCTGTGGCGGGTGGAAATGAAACTTCGTGTTTTAAATAGATTGAGGAGTAAGAAGGGATCTTTTGCAGGTTAAGGCAATTACTTCGTTTTCCTGGATGTGACAAATTTTCATTGTTCCAGAACATAACCCTCCGCACAAAATGGAGGTACATACTTACTTGTTTTGCAGCTTAAGCAACTGACTCGTTTTTCTTTTCCCCATCCTCCACAACCATCAGACACATGTACACATTCCTCCTTACCCACACTCTCCAACACATAAAATTCAAACAGCCTATTGTCCTGGCACCTCATCTCGTTTAGAATTATTTATGGTTTCTGCATTTTTAATTAATGAATGCTTTGGAAAATGTCCTACTCCACTGAATAAATATAAGTAATAGCATAATACATATATTGTTTATGGATATTTTTATAGAGTTTTGGATATCAGGTCTTTGGTGAAAAATGCAACTTCATAGGATAAAACTACTAATGAATGCTTTTTCAACTTAGATGCCTCTCCAAGGAATTAACTGAAGACACTGAAGACATATGTGCCAAGTTTAAATAACACTTTGGTTACAAAGATTTTCTTACATTTTTTATCTTTTTTGAATTAAACATATATCTGTTAGAAAATCTAGTATTTTAAACAATTATTTTGTAAAGCAAGATTGCATATTGAGTTCTCTGGAAAGCAGGCCCTAAAGTGGGGTTTAGTGTTTAAGATGTTTTTAAAGCAGCGTGCTCTGCATATGCCTGAGACCTCTAGCAGGGAGGGAGAGAAACTGGCATAGGAAGAAAGAGAAGATGGACTGAGATACAGGCCTGGCAGCCTCAGCCCAACCAGGCGCTCTGTAGCTTCATTAGGCTATTGCAGTTTTCCCATTTTAGGCCTAAATGGCCACACTATTACACCTAATGCTTTGAACACCAAGGCATGTGGCCTCCCCAAAGGTTGTGACCTTGAGTAGCGTGTCTCTGCAGCTGAAGCAATCCCATGAGGTGCTGACAGCTGAATGCTGTCATACTCTTAGCAGTGAGGTCCACAAGCCTTCCCTAAAGGGGATCTGCATGGTACATCTTCCTATTCACCACTAGCAACTTCTTATTTCATTATTTTACCTTGATATCTTTAAATAAAAATGATTCCTATTATTTATTAAGTATCAGCTATGAGCAGACACTCTAAAAAGTTCTACATGAAGTATGTCATTTAATAGCTATACCACTCTATCACCTACCAAATTATTTTAGCTCCATTTTATGAATAAGGAAACCTGGACACAGAACACTGAAATTTATAAAGGTCACATGAATAGAATTTGAACCTGGGGACTCTAGCTGCAAATATGGAAATTTTTAACCCTACAGTACAGGTGCCTTCCAAAAGGAAGCAAAACAGAACATAAGGCAATAAATCATCCTGAATGTCCCAAATTCATTTTTGGTTAAGTGTACCTGTTTCCATTTAGATTTTGTAAGCTGAATTATATTTGTATAAAAAAAATTTTCTCTAATTATGCTATTGCACACAAGAGGGTGACCCTCATAGTGATTTATGTTTGATGTCAAAGATAGGACAAACACAAATGAATACATAAAAACGAATGTGAAAAAAAGCAAATAAACCAACATCTCCATTTAATAGTACAACCTGTTTAACCAGCAATCTAATAAGGCTGAATGATTGATTGTAGATCCTTGAAATAAACTTTTATTTTTATACTTTATCAGGTGACTGATAGGAGACATAATACTCAGGGTAATAAATATATAACAATAAAATTTAATTTAAAGATCTAATTCTCAAAGAAATGGAAAGTGTTAATGAAACCACTTAAAATATATTACCATGTATTTTGCAGGCATTTAAAAATGCCTTGTAAATTTGAAAATGTACAATGCACTTATTCCCCAAAAGAATATACTGTATAAACTTCAACCAATATTTTTTATTAAATACAAATTAAATATTAAATTTATTTATTATAAATTAAAAACTAATTTATAATATTAGAAAAGAAATATCCAAACATTGAGAGCTATCAGTTTGTGGACTACTTTTGCACAGGATGTGATACTAACACTAGAGTTACTAAAGCCAAGACTAGGCAAAACATGTATACTGGGAATAGAAAGAGCAGAGGACAAGTCGCCCGAATGGTTCAGGTCTATTTCTGAATTTCTAGAATGAGCAGTTATAAAGGACTCATTAAATAGATACAGAACATATTTTTAATAAACAGTTTATTAAACATTACAATCACTTTTTAAAAAGTTTTATTTTATTTCCAAGATGGTAAAAAAGAGGATTTTAGTGTGTCTCAGACACTTGGAAATAGCATGATAGTGCATAAAGATGAACTCTGTGAACTTAAATTTTTTTTTTTTTTTCAAGATGGAGTCTTGCTCTGTCACCTAGGTTGGAATGCAACGGCGCGATCTCAGCCTACTGCAACTTTCGCCTCCCAGGTTCATGCGATTCTCCTGCCTCAGCCTCCCAAGCAGCTGGGATTACAAGCATGTGCCACCACGTCTGGCTAAGTTTTTTATTTTCAGGAGAGATGACATTTCACCATGTTGGCCAGGCTGGTCTTGAACTCCTGACCTCAGGTGATCCCCCTGCCTCAGCCTCCCAAAGTGCTGGGATTACAGGTGTGAGCCACTGTGCCTGGCTCAAGCTTTAATTAAAGAAGGAATATGGGAATCCACCAGAATCATGAAGGACACCCCACACTCTGGGGAGGAAAATACCAGCATACAGTCCATGTCATGGTATGCAGCTGATAAAAGAGAGTGAAGCTCCAGTATGTGAAAGGGGAAGACAGTCTCCCTCTGTGACTCACCCTATCACTGGGAATCTATTCCAGGCCGAGGGAGAGCACTTTGTTTCTTCCAAACCCTGGAGCTAATTTGGGGAGAGGCTTGGAGATACTGTGAGGGAAAGATACTGGGAAAAGCTGCAGACATTTTCCCAGACCCAGGACCAAGAGCAGGACATCATTTTTCATCTGACAGCATAAAAAGTCAGTCTTTCTTTGGTGACCTGGCAGCATGGCTGTGCAGGCATTTTAGTCTCAGGTCAGAAATTGCAGCATCTGTTCTGGAGTAGGGTAAGAGTCTCCATAGCCGGAACTGTGGAAAGTACCTCAGCAGAAGATGCTAGAATTTTGTTGTCCCCCACTGCATGCCTGGGGCAGGAGGAGAGCTGCTACAGCTGCAGTTTCTCTTTAGCGACAAGACTTTCAGCCAGGGCCACCTTGGCAACCTGGATCCAGTAGTCACGTGCCATTGCTTGGTGCCCCAGCTGTTTTCCTGAGATCATGGTGCAGTAGGGCCCTCTCCACTCCACTCCTAGACAGGAATCCAGGCATTTGGATCCCCTACTTACCTGGATCAGCAGCTTGAGCTTCCCCAACCTTCATGGAACCTTCATGGACATAGACTGTGGTATAGTAAGGACTCTCTGATCCATACCCAGGCAGATTTCTAGGTTTTCAGATCACCCTTTGGCCTGAATCAGCAGCCTGAGCTGCCCTACCCTTCCTGTGCATAGATCAAAATGCAGTGGGGCTTTTGCTCCACATGTAGGCAGATCTTCAGACATTCAGAGCACCCACTTGCATGGACTAGCAACCTGAGTTGTCCTATCCTTCCTGTGCAGATCTCCTGGTACAGAGGGGCCCTCTTTTCTTTACATCCAGACAGATCACCAGACACTCAGAGCACCCATTCACCTAGTCCAACAGTCCTATCCCCACCTTTCCTGGGCATAGACTGTGATGCAGTGGGGCCCTCTCTGCTCTATGCCTAGGCAGATCTTGAGGCATTCAGAGCACTCACACACCTGAATCAGCAATCTGACTCACCCTACCCTTCCTGTGCAGAGGTCTTGGTGCAGGGGGGCTCTCTCTGCTCCACGTCCAGACAGATTTCCAGGGATTTGGAACACCTACTCACCAGGAACAGTAACCTGACGTGCCCTACCCTTGTTGTGCAAGAGGATCTCTTCATTCCACTCTCAGGCAGATCTCTAGGTATTTGGAGCACCCACTCTCCTGGATTAGGAGTTCAGGCTGTCCCTCTTCCCACATAGAGAACTTGGAGCCAAGGAGGTTTCCCAGCTCCACACCTAGGCACACCTCTCGGTGTTTGGTGGCCAACCACTGAATTCTCTCTCAGAGAAGGTGCTTGTGCCTGCCATTAGGGGACCTATAGGCAGACCTGCCCAGTCTTGTCCCACCCATCTTGGCCCCCACCTCCCACGGCTGAGCAGGGAGCTCAGACTACTGTGCACTCCACAGATCAGCCCATTGCATGAAGCAACAGAGAGCTTTTCCCAGTAAACAGAGATCAAATATATACCCAGCCACACTGGCCACAGCTGGCTCTTCCTAAAAGTGCCATTAACTGGCTTGTAGATAAAACTGCACATTCCAAAACAAAGCAGAAGTGCATGGAAGCTATAGAAGCAAAGCCAAAAGACCCTACTCACCATTCTCTAGTCACACGCCTTAGGGAGAAAGGGAAAGAAAAAAATAATAATATTATAGAAAAAGAGAAGGGTTCAATTCAACTTGAAAACTTAACTATCCTAAATTAAACAACTTGCTCCTGAATGACTTTAGGTAAATAACAAAATTAAGGCAGAAATAAAAGAAAAATCTTTGAAATAAACAAAAACGGAAACATAACATACCAAAATTTCTGGCATTCAGCAAAAGCAGTGTTAACAGGAATTGTTTATAGTGCTGAATGGCTACCTCATAGAGGTAGAGAGATCTCAAATTAATGGCCTAACACCACATTTAGCAGAATTAGAAATGAGGAACAAACTAACCCTTACCTTAAAAGAAGAAAATAAGTAAAATCAGAGCAGAACTGAAGGAAACTGAGACTCAAAAATCAACACAAAGAGCAATGAAAGCAAAAGTTTGTTTTTGGAAAGGATAAACAAGATCAATAGACAGCTAGCTAGATTAACCAAGGAAAAAATGAGAGAGAAGATCCAAATAATTACAATCAGAAATGACAAAGGTAACATTACGACTAATCCCACAGAACTACAAAATATCCTCAGACACTATT
The DNA here is from genome assembly GCF_028885655.2 of Pongo abelii. Taxonomy (NCBI): domain Eukaryota; kingdom Metazoa; phylum Chordata; class Mammalia; order Primates; family Hominidae; genus Pongo; species Pongo abelii. The sequence continues at coordinate 23,466,133 of NC_071990.2, forward strand.
ATGAACACCTCTATTCACACAAACTAGAAAATCCAGTGGAAATAAATAAATTCCTGGAAACACACAGTCTTCTAAGATTGAACCATGTGTTAGTCTGTTCTAATGCTGCTCTAAAAACATACCTGAGACTGGGTAATTTATAAAGGCAAGAGATTTATTGGACTCACAGTTCCACATGGCTGAAGAGGCCTCACAATTATGGTGAACGATGAAGGAAGAGCAAAGGGATGTCTTACATGGCAGCAGGCAAGAGTGCTTGCACAAAGGAACTCTCGTTTATAAAACCATCAGATCTCATGAGACTTATTCACTACCATGAGAAGAGTATGAGGGAGCCACCCCCATGATTCAATTATCTCCACCTGTCCCCACCTTGATATGTGGGGATTATTACAATTCAAGGTGAGATTTGAATGGGGACACAGCCAAACCATATGAAATCAGGAAAAAATTAAAACCTTGAACAGACCAATATGAGTTCCAAAGTCAAATCAGTAATAATAAGTCTACCAACCAAAAAAGACCCAGACCAGATGGATTTACAGACAAATTCTACCAGATGTACAAAGAAGAGCTGGTACCCATCCTACTGAAAATATTCCAAAAAATCAAGGAGAAGGACTCCTCTCTAACTCATTCTGTGAAGCTAGTGTCACCTGGAGACCAAAACATGGCAAAGACACAATGAATAAAAAAATCCTCAGGCCAATATCTCTAATGAACATAGACAAAAAAAAAAAATCCTCAACAAAATACTAGTGAATTTAATTCAGGAGCACATCAAAAATTAATCCACCATAATTAAGTTGCCTTTATTCCAGGGAATGCAAACTTGGTTCAACATATGCAAATCAATAAATGTGATTCACCAGATAAAATTAAAAACAAAAATTATATGATTATCTTAATAGATGTAGAAAAATCTTTAGATAAAATCTACATTACTTCATGATAAAAACCCTCAAGAAACTAGGTCTCAAAGGAACATACCTCAGCATACTGCATGGGCAAAAAGTGAAAGCATTCCCCTTGAAAATTGCAACAAGACAAGGATGTTCACTCTCACTACTCCTATTCAACATAGTACTGGAAGTGCTAGCCAGAGAAATCAGACAAGATAAATAAATAAAAGACAAGAGAAATAAATAAAAGGCATCCAAATAGGAAAAAAAGAAGTTAAACCATCTCTCTTTGGGGACTATAGGATTCTATACCTAGAAAAACTTGAAGACTCCACCAAAAGGCTCCTGGAACTGATATATGACTTCACTAAAGTTTCAGGATAAAAACTTAATGTAAAAATATTGGTAGCATTTTCATACACCAATAACACTCAAGCTGAGAGCCAAATCAAGAATGTAATCCCATTTTTAATAGCCACACACAAAAATAAAATACCTAGGAATACACCTAAGCAAGGAGGTGAAAGATCTCTACAGGAAAAACTACGATACACTGCTGAAATAACTCAGATGTGACACAAATAGAAAAACATTCCATGCTCATGGATTGGAAGAATCGATATCATTAAAATGGCCACACTGCTCAAAGAATCTACATATTTAACAATACTCCTATCAATCTACCAACATAATTTTTCAGAGAACTAGAAAAAAACTATTCTAAATTCATATAGAACCAGTAAAGAGCCCAAATAGCTAAAGCAATCCTAAGCAAAAAGAACAAAGCTTAAGACGTCACCTTACTTGACTTTAAACTATACTATGAGGTATGATAATCCAAACAGCAATGTCCTGTTTCAAAAACAGACATATAGAGCAATAGAACAGAATAGAGAATGCAGAAATAACACCACACACCTACAGCCATCTGATCTTCAACAAAATAAGCAATGGGGAAAGAACTCCCTATCTGATAAATGATGCTGGCACAGCTGACTAGCCAAATGCAGAAAGACGAAACTGGACTCCTCCCTTTCACCATATTAAAAATTAACTCAAAGTGGATTAAATATTTAAATGTGAGACCTCAAACTTTAATAATGCTAGAAGAAAACCTAGGAAATACCATTCTAGATATTGACCTTGGGAAATCATTTATAACTAAGTTCTCAAAAGCAATTGCAACAAAAACAAAAATTGACAAGTGGGACCCAATTAAACTAAAGAGCTTCTGCACAGCAAAAGAAACTATCAACAGAGTAAACAGACAGCCTACAGAATGGGAGGAGATATTTTCAAACTTTATCTGACAAAGGTCCTCATGTCCAGAATCTATAAAGAACTTAAACAATGCAACAAGCAAAAAACAAATAACCCCATTTAAAAAATAGTCAAAAGACATGAACAGACACTTCTCAAAATAAGACACACAAGTGGCCAAGAAACATGAAAAAAATGCTCCACATCACTAATCAGCAGAGAAATGAAAATTAAAACCACAATGACATAGCATTTCACACCAGTCAGAATGGCCGAGTGTAATGGCTCATGCCTGTAATCCCAGCACTTTGGTAGACCAACATGAGTTGATTGCTTGAGCTCAGGAGTTCCAGACCAGCCTGAGAACCATGGTGAAACCCCTCCTCTACAGAAGAAAAAAAAAAAACCAATTAGCTAGCCTTGGTAGCACGTGCCTGGAGTCCCAGCTACGGGGGAGGCTGAGGTGGGAGGATCTCTTGAACCTAGGAAGCAGAAGTTGCAGTGAGCAGAGATCACACCACTGCACTACAGCCCAGGCAACAGAGTGAGACAGTCTCAAAAAAAAAAAAAAAGGTTATTACTAAAAAGTCAAAAAACTACAGATGCTGGAGAAGCTGAGGAGAAAAAAGGTAATGCTTACATGCTGTTGGTGGGGAATGTAATTTATTTGAGCCACTGTGAAAAGCAGTTTGGAGACTTCTCAAAAAGAAAAAAAAAAGCTCAGAACTACCATATGATCTAGAAATCCCATTACTGGGTATGTATCCAAAGGAAAATAAATTGTTCTGCCAAAAAGACACATGTATTTGCATGTTCATCGCAGCACTAGTCACAACAACAAAGACTAGAATCAATCTAGGTGCCTATCAATGGTGGATTGGCTTAAAAAAATGTGATACATGTATACCATGGAATGCTATGCATCCATAAAAATAATGAAATTATGTCCTTTGAAGCAACATGAATGCAGCTGGAGGCCATTATCTTAAGCAAAATAATGCAGGAACAGAAAACCAAATATCACATGCTTTCACTCTTAAGGGGGAACTAAACATTCAGTACCTGTGGACATAAAGATGGCAACAATATAAACTGGCATCTATTAAAGGAGGGAAGAAAGGGTGGAAAAGGGCTAGAAAAGTAACTTGGCTACTATGCTCAGTACCTGGTGATGGGATCAGTCGTACTTCAAACCTCAGCATTATGTAATATACCTAGGTAACAAACTTGTACATGTACCCCATAAATCTAAGATGAAATTTGAAATTATAAAAAAATTACAACCCATGAACAACCACTAAAATATATTTATTTTATTTTATGGGTTACTCATTTCATTATAAAGGCTTTATGAACTTACCTAAGGAATTTACAATATAATGGGCAATCTTTTTTTGCTGTTTTGTTTTGTTTCTTTTGTTGTTGTTTTAAATACAATTATTTATTTAAGCAATTATTAAGCAAATAAGGCAAATTGTTAAGCAAAAGAGCCCTCATAACAATGCTTGTTCTTCTGGCTTGGAAAGATTGCAGCATAATCAGAGAGCCTATGTTTTACTACTTTAATCAACTTCCCTTGTGTACTCTGGACAGCCTCAAAATTATTCAATTATCACATCTCTCAAACTGCATTTTCTGAAATCAGGCACAGAAACTCACTTTGGTGAGAAAGTAAGAGGGCCTTGTGCAAAAGCCTTTTCTTTTGTAAAGCAGTACAACCAAGTTTAGGGTCTGACCAAACAATACAGAATAGAGCTATTTCAACAGACCTTTTACAACTTGCTAACTTATCAAAACTCTCCCTCTTTCCCCAGCCCTCACCTCCACCCCACACACAGAGTTAACTCTGCTTGAGAAAACATCTAGTCATTCCCCCTCAGGACCACACTTGAAATATAAATGACTGTTAAAAATTGGCTATATTCAAAAGCACTAGAGATGTGTACCTTTCAGAGAGGATGCTAGGAGATTTAGATTTCATACTGCAATGTGAGCCTTTTGCCCTTTTTCTGTCTTCATTGGAATTAGGAACAATTTTCCACTTTGTTTTGGTGATCATTTTTTCATTTGGTCATGATGACCCCGATATTATGCTACTTCCCCTTTTTAGCTCTGTGCTGAATAATTGCAAATATTTAAACTTGCCTTATTTTTCTATTTTTTAAATAATACTTTAAATTCTGAGATACATGTGCAGAACGTGCAGGTTTGTTACATAGGTATACATGTGCCATGGTGGTTTGCTGCACCCATCAACCCGTCATCTACATTAGGTATTTCTCCTAATGCTATCCCTCTCCTATCCCCTCACCCACCGACAGGTCCTGGTGTGTGATGTTCTCTCCCTGTGTCCATGTGTTCTCACTGTTCAACTCCCACTTATGAGTGAGAACATGTGATGTTTCATTTTCTGTTCCTGTGTTAGTTTGCCGACAATGATGGTTTCCAGCTTCATCCATGTCCCTCCAAAGGACATGAAGTCATCCTTTTTATGGCTTCATAGTATTCCATGGTTTATATGTGCCACATTTTCTTTATCCAGTCTATCATTGATGGGCATTTGGGTTGGTCTCAAGTCTTTGCTATTGTGAATAGTGCTGCAATAAACATACGTGTGCATGTGTCATTACAGTAGAATGATTTATACTCCTTTGGGTAACTTCTGGTTCTAGATCCTTGAGGAATCGCCACACCATCTTCCATAATGGTTGAACTAATTTACTCTCCCACCAACAGTGTAAAAGCATTCCTATTTCTCCACATCCTCTTCAGCATCTGTTGTTTCCTGACTTTTTAATGATCACCATTCTAACTGGCATGAGATGGTATCTCATTGTGGTTTTGATTTGCATTTCTCTAATGACCAGTGTTGATGAGCTTTTTTTCATGTTTGTTGTCTGCATAAATGTCTTCTTTTGAAAAGTGTCTGTTCATATCCTTCGCCCACTTTTTGATGGGTTTTTTTTTTTTTCTCTTGTAAATTTGTTTAAGTTCCTCATAGATTCTGGATATTAGCCCTTTGTCAGATGAATAGATTGCAAAAATTTTCTCCCATTCTGTAGGTTGCCTGTTCATTCTGATGATAGTTTCTTTTGCTGTGCAGAAGCTCCTTAGTTTAATTAGATCCCATTTGTCAATGTTGGCTTTTGTTGCCATTGCTTTTGCTGTTTTAGTCATGAAGTCCTTGCCCATGACTACATCCTGAATGGTATTGCCTAGGTTTTTTTCTAGGGTTTTTATGGTTTTAGGTCTTACATTTAAGTCTTTAACCCATCTTGAGTTAATTTTTGTATAAGGTGTAGGGAAGGGGTCCAGTTTCAGTTTTCTGCACATGGCTAGCCAGTTTTCCCAACACCATTTATTAAATAGGGAATCCTTTCCCCATTGCTTTTGTCAGGTTTTTCAAAGATCAGATGGTTGTAGAGGTGTAGCATTATTTCTGAGGCCTCTGTTCTGTTCAGTTGGTCTATATATCTGTTTTGGTACCAGTACCATGCTGTTTTGGTGACTGTAATCTTGTAGTATAGTTTGAAATCAGGTAGCATGATGCCTCCAGCTTCGTTCTTTTTGCTTAGGATTGTCTTGGCTATATGGGCTCTTTTTTGGTTCTACATGAAATTTAAAGTAGTAGTTTTTTCTAATTCTGTGAAGAAAGTCAATGGTAGCTTGATGGGTATAGCATTGAATCTATAAATTACTTTGGGCAGTATGGCCATTTTCACAATATGGATTCTTCTTATCCATGAGCATGGAATGTTTTTTCCATTTGTTTGTGTCCTTTCTTTTTTCCTTCAGCAGTGGTTTGTAGTTCTCCTTGAAGAGGTCCTTCACGACCCTTCTAAGTGGTATTCCCAGGTATTTTATTCTCTTTGTAGCAATTGTGAATGGGAGTTGACTCATGATTTGGCTCTCTGTTTCTCTATTTTTGATTTTTGTACATCGATTTCATGTCCTGAGACTTTGCTGAAGTTGTTTATCAGCTTAAGGAGATTTTGGGCTGAGACAATGGGGTTTTCTAAATATACAATCATGTCATCTGCAAATAGACAATTTGACTTCCTCTCTTTCTACGTGAATACGCTTTTTTTCTTTCTCTTGCCTGATTGCCCTGGCCAGAATTTCCGATACTATGATGAATAGGAGTGGTGAGAGAGGGCATCCTTGTCTTGTGCCAGTTTTCAAAGGGAATACTTCCAGCTTTTGCCCATTCAGTATGATATTGGCTGTGGGTCTGTCATAAATAGCTCTTATTATTTTGAGATATGGTCCATCAATACCTAGTTTATTGAGAGTTTTTAGCATGAAGGGGTGTTGAATTTTATTGAAGGCCTTTTCTGCATCTACTGCGATAATCATGTGGTTTTTGTCATTGGTTCTGTTTATGTGATGGATTACATTTATTGATTTGTGTATGTTGAACCAGCTTGCATCCCAGGGATGAAGCCAACTTGATCATGGTGGATAAGCTTTTTGATGTGCTCCTGTATTTGGTTTGCCGGTATTTTATTAAGGATTTTTGCATCAATGTTCATCAGGGATATTGGCCTGAAATTTTCTTTTTTTTGTTGTGCCTCTGCCAGGTTTTGGTATCAGGATGATGCTGGCCTTATAAAATAAGTTATGGAGGAGTCCCTCTTTTTCTGTTGTTTGGAATAGTTTCATAAGGAATGGTACCAGCTGCTCTTTGTACCTCTGGTAGAATTCGGCTGTGAGTCCATCTGGTCCTGGGCTTTTGTTGATTGGTAGGCTATTAATTACTGCCTCAACTTCAGAACTTGTTATTGGTCAATTCAGGGATTTGACTTGTTCCTGGTTTGGTCTTGGGAGGGTGTATGTGTTGAGGAATTTATCTATTTCTTCTAGATTTTCTAGTTTATTTGCATAGAGGTGTTTATAGCATTCTCTGATGGTAGTTTGTATTTCTGTGGGATCAGTGGTGATATCCCTTTTATCATTTTTTATTGTCTCTATTTGGTTTTTCTCTCTTTTCTTCCTTATTAGTCTGGCTAGTGGTCTTTTTTTTTTTTTGAGACGGAGTCTTTCTCTGTTGCCCAGGCTGGAGTGTGGTCTATCTATTTTGTTGATCTTTTGAATAAACCAGCTCCTGGATTCCTTGATTTTTTGAAGGTTTTTCATGTGTTCATCTCCTTCAGTTCTGCTCTGATCTTAGTTATTTCTTGTCTTCTGCTAGCTTTTTAATTTGTTTGCTGTTGCTTCTCTAGTTCTTTTAATTGTGATGTTAGGATGTCAATTTTAGATCTTTCTGGCTTTCTCCTGTGGGCATTTAGTGCTACAAATTTCCCTCTAAACACTGCTTTAGCTGTGTCCCAGAGATTCTGGTACATCGTGTCTTTGTTCTCCTTGGTTTCAAAGAACTTATTTATTTCTGCCTTAATTTCGTTATTTACCCAGTAGTCATTCAGGAGCAGGTTGTTCAGCTTCCATGTAGTTGTGCAGTTTTGAGTGAGTTTCTTAATCCTGAATTCTAATTTGATTGCACCGTGGTCTGAGAGACTATTTGTTATGATTTCCATTCTTTTGCATTTGCTGAGCAGTGTTTTACTTCCAATTATGTGGTCAATTATAGAATAAGTGCGATGTGGTGCTTAGAAGAACATATATTCTGTTGATTTAGGGTGGAGAGTTCTGTAGATGTCTATTAGTTCCACTTGGTCCAGAGCTGAGTTCAAGTCCTGAATATCCTTGTTAATTTTCTGTCTTGTTGATCTATCTAATACTGACAGTGGGGTGTTAAAGTCTCTTATTATTATTGTGTGGGAGTCTAAGTCTCTTTGTAGGTCTCTAAGAACTTGCTTTATGAATCTGTATTGGGTGCTTCTGTATTGGGTGCATATATATTTAGGATAGTTAGCTCTTCTTGTTGCATTGATCCCTTTACCATTATGTAACGCCTTTCTTTGTCTCTTGATCTTTGTTGGTTTAAAGTCTGGTTTATCAGAGACTAGAATTGCAACCCTTGCTTTTTATTTTGCTTTTCATTTGCTTGGTAAATCTTCCTCCATCCCTTTATTTTGAGCCTATGTGTGTCTCTGCACGTGAGATGGGTCTCCTGAATATGGCACACTGATGGGTCTTGACTTTTTCTCCAATTTGCCAGTCTGTGTCTTTTAATTGGGGCATTTAGCCCATTTACATTTAAGGTTAATATTGTTATGTGTGAATTTGATTCTGTCATTATGATGCTCGCTGGTTATTTTGGCCATAAGTTGATGCAGTTTCTTCATGGTGTCAATGGTCTTTACAATTTGGTATGTTTTTGTGATGGCTGGTACCGGTTGTTCCTTTCCATGTTTAGTGCTTCCTTCAGGAGCTCTTGTAAGGCAGTCCTGGTGGTGACAAAATTTCTCAGCATTTGCTTGTCTGTAAAGGAGTTTATTTCTTCTTTGCTTATAAAGCTTAGTTTGGCTGGATATGAAATTCTGGGTTGAAAATTATTTTAAGAATGTTGAACATTGGCCCCCACTCTCTTCTGGCTCATAGGGTTTCTGCAGAGAGATCCGTTGTTAGTCTGACAGGCCTGCCTTTGTGGGTAACCTGAGCTTTCTCTCTGGCTGCCCTTAACATTTTTTCCTTCATTTCAACCTTGGTGAATCTGATGATTATGTGTCTCGGGGTTGCTCTTCTCAAGGAGTATCTTTGCGGTGTTCTCTGTGTTTCCTGAATTTGAATTTTGGCTTGTCTTGCTAGGTTGGGGAAGTTCTCCTGGATAATATCCGGAAGGGTGTTTTCCAACTTGGTCTCATTCTCCCTGTCACTTTCAGGTACAACAATCAAACATAAGTTTGGCTTTTTCACATAGTCTCATATTTCTTGGAGGCTTTGTTCATTCTTATTCATTCTTTTTTCTCTAATCTTGTCTTCACACTTTATTTCATTAAGTTGATCTTCAATCTCTGATTTCTTTTCTTCCACTTGATCAATTCAGCTACTGATACTTGTCTATGCTTCAAGAAGTTCTTGTGCTGTGTTTTTCAGCTCCATCAGGTCATTTATGTTCTTCTCTAAACTGGTTATTCTAGTTAGCAATTCCTCTAACCATTTTTCTTTTTTTTTTTTCTTTTATTATTATTATTATTATTATTATACTTTAGGTTTTATGGTACGTGTGCGCAATGTGCAGGTAAGTTACGTATGTATACATGTGCCATGCTGGTGCGCTGCACCCACCAACTTGTCATCTAGCATTAGGTATATCTCCCAATGCTATCCCTCCCCCCTCCCCCCACCCCACAACAGTCCCTGAAGTGTGATGTTCCCCTTCCTGTGTCCATGTGTTCTCATTGTTCAATTCCCACCTATGAGTGAGAATATGCGGTGTTTGGTTTTTTGTTCTTGCGATAGTTTACTGAGAATGATGATTTCCAATTTCATCCATGTCCCTACAAAGGACGTGAACTCATCATTTTTTATGGCTGCATAGTATTCCATGGTGTATATGTGCCACATTTTCTTAATCCAGTCTATCGTTGTTGGACATTTGGGTTGGTTCCAAGTCTTTGCTATTGTGAATAATGCCGCAATAAACATACGTGTGCATGTGTCTTTATAGCAGCATGATTTATAGTCCTTTGGGTATATACCCAGTAATGGGATGGCTGGGTCAAATGGAATTTCTAGTTCTAGATCCCTAAGGAATCGCCACACTGACTTCCACAAGGGTTGAACTAGTTTACAGTCCCACCAACAGTGTAAAAGTGTTCCTATTTCTCCAAATCATGAGGGAACTCCCATTCACAATTGCTTCAAAGAGAATAAAATACCTAGGAATCCAACTTACAAGGGATGTGAAAGCCCTCTTCAAGGAGAACTACAAACCACTGCTCAAGGAAATAAAAGAGGATACAAACAAATGGAAGAACATTCCATGCTCATGGGTAGGAAGAATCAATATCATGAAAATGGCCATCCTTCCCAAGGTAATTTACAGATTCAATGCCATCCCCATCAAGCTACCAATGACTTTCTTCACAGAATTGGAAAAAACTACTTTAAAGTTCATATGGAACCAAAAAAGAGCCCGCATCGCCAAGTCAATCCTAAGCCAAAAGAACAAAGCTGGAGGCATCACACTACCTGACTTCAAACTATACTACAAGGCTACAGTAACCAAAACAGCATGGTACTGGTACCAAAACAGAGATATAGATCAATGGAACAGAACAGAGCCGTCAGAAATAATGCCACATATCTACAAGTATCTGATCTTTGACAAACCTGACAAAAACAAGAAATGGGGAAAGGATTCCCTATTTAATAAATGGTGCTGGGAAAACTGGCTAGCCATATGTAGAAAGCTGAAACTGGATCCCTTCCTTACACCTTATACAAAAATCAATTCAAGATGGATTAAAGACTTAAATGTTAGACCTAAAACCATAAAAACTCTAGAAGAAAACCTAGGCATTACCATTCAGGACATAGGCATGGGCAAGGACTTCATGTCTAAAACACCAAAAGCAATGGCAACAAAAGCCAAAATTGACAAATGGGATCTAATTAAACTCAAGAGCTTCTGCACAGCAAAAGAAACTACCATCAGAGTGAACAGGCAACCTACAAAATGGGAGAAAATTTTCGCAACCTACTCATCTGACAAAGGGCTAATATCCAGAATCTACAATGAACTGAAACAAATTTACAAGAAAAAAACAAACAACCCCATCAAAAAGTGGGCGAAGGACATGAACAGACACTTCTCAAAAGAAGACATTTATGCAGCCAAAAAACACATGAAAAAATGCTCACCATCACTGGCCATCAGAGAAATGCAAATCAAAACCACAATGAGATACCATCTCACACCAGTTAGAATGGCAATCATTCAAAAGTCAGGAAACAACAGGTGCTGGAGAGGATGTGGAGAAATAGGAACACTCTAACCATTTTTCAAGGTTCTTAGCTGCTTTGCATTAGGTTAGAACATGCTCCTTTATCTCAGAGGAGTTTGTTATTACCCACCTTCTGAATCAGACTTCTGTCAATTCGTCAAACTCATTCTCCATCCATTTTTGTTTCCTTGCTGGAGAGGAGTTGTGATCCTTTGGAGGAGAAGAGGCATTCTGGTTTTTGGAATTTTCAGCCTTTTTGCGCTGGTTTTTCCTCATCTTCGTGGATTTATCTACCTTTGGTCTTTGATGTTGGTGACTTTCGGATGGGGATTTTGTGTAGACATCCTTTTTATTGATGTTGGTGATATTCTTTTCTCTTTGTTAGTTTTCCTTCTAACAGTCAGGATCCTCTGCTGCAGGTCTGCTGGAGTTTGCTAGAAGTCCACTCCAGACCCTCTTTGCCTGGGTATCACCATCAGGGGCTGCAGAACAGCAAAGATTGCTGCCTGTTCCTTCCTCTGGAAGCTTCGTCCCAGAGGGACACCCACCAGATGCCAGCCAGAGCTCTCCTGTATGAGGTGTCTGTCGACCCCTGCTGGGAGGTGTCTCCCAGTCAGGAGGCACAGGGATCAGGGACCCACTTGAGGAGGCAGTCAACCCCTTAGCAGAGTTCGACCGCTGTGCTGGGAGATCCACTGCTCTGTTCAGAGCCCACAGGCAGGAACGTTTAAGTCTGCTGAAGCTGTGCTCACAGCTGCCCGTTGCCCCAGGTGCTTTGCCCCAGGGAGATGGGAGTTTTATATATAAGCCCCTGACTTTGGCTGCTGCCTTTCAGAGATGCCTGGCCCAGAGAGGAGGAATCTAGAGAGGTAGTCTGGCTACAGTGGCTCTGCCGAGCTGCAGTGGGCTTTGTCGGCAGCTTTGTTAACATTGTGAGGGGAAAACCACCTACCCAAGCCTCAGTGATGGCAGATGCCCCTCCTCCAATCAAGCTTGAGCATCCCAAGTTGACTTCAGACTGCTGTGCTGGCAGTGAGAATTTCAAGCCAGTGGATCTTAGCTTGCTGGGCTCTGTGGGGGTGGGATCTGCTGAGCTAGACCACTTGGCTCCCTGGCTTCAGCCCCCTTTCCAGGGGAGTGAATGGTTCTGCCTCACTGGCATTCCAGGTGCCACTAGGGTATTAAAAAAAAATACTCCTGCAGCTAGCTCGGTGACTGTCCAAATGGCCGCAATAGGCAATCTTTAAAAAGAAGGTAAAAGCATTTGAAAGGGCCTGATATGTTATAACTGTCATATTCCCAAATAAATTATTTCCAAGATTTTTATATACAACTAAACTCTAGTCACACCATCCTTATAAATATAGTATTATATCCTCATAATTCAATTTATATGCAACGGTAAAATAGCACAGCTACTTCAATGAAAATAAAAAATGGACGTTGGAGGTTGAATAGACTTAAAATGGACTCTTATGACTATAAACTGTGTACCTTTGTGTATGTCATACATACAGTCTTTGTTGCCTGTGAACATTGTTCTTTTGAAAAGATTCATAATATTCCTAACATACTAATACCAAGTATATTGGAAATCAAAAGTGGCCAATAGATAATAATGCTTAAAAGCTGCTTCTTTCACCCAAATAAATTTCACGAGTGCATAGAAGTTTTGCCATTAAACTTTCCACCAGAACTAGCTCCAAAATTCTGCAGCAGATATCTATGATTACCTTGAACTCCTTGAAACATTAACTAAACACATTACAAAAGCATTACTCTAAGAGAGACAGTGGAGAAAACTGGGTACCATTATATTTTTGTGCAAATCCATTCTGTTCCCTTTCACTTATTTTTCAGTCTTTGCAAAATATCTCTTGAGCTTCCCTTTTGCTTCCACCATAATCCTGCAATGCCCTACTCTCCACCATGCATTAAATTCATATCCTTATACATCTAGGTATCACCTGAGTTGCTTCAAAATCAAATCTCATCAAGAAGAGATTTGGCAATCTCTCAAGAACCATTCAGTCAAACACATTACTACAACTTGCTGTCTCCCTTGAGTATCCACATAACAAGTGACATGCTATCTTTCCTCCTTCTTTCTGCCTCAATGTTCTTCATTATAAGTTTCCAGAGCAGACAGGCTTTTTTCCCCCTTTATTTAACTCATTTTGCATTACATTTAACTCAGTGACATGCAGTCTGGTGCTAATTCTTACTGTGAATAATAGAAAATACACTGAAATTCTATTTCCTATAGGGTCTCAATTTGGGTCTGTTTTCTCAGTAATACATTTTTTAATAGCAATTCAATAGTGAGCTAAAGAATTCCTTTGAGTTCAGGAACATCCCATTTGTCAATTTAGAGTAAAATACCTGAGCTCTTTTTTTTCCCCCTTTTCTATGAGCTTTTCTTTACTGCTGCATGCTGTGCCTCCAATTTGCAGTGTAGCCTGTGAAAATACCACATTTATATATCTAAACACACCCAAAAGTAAGAATAGGAGAGATTTGTGGATGACAAAACACTGCTGTCTGGATTAAACTCTGTGGGCATGACTACAGGGAAGTCTGCACAGCTGATAAGGGTGGATATTTAATTTCTGCCTTATAGGAGTCTTAGTGGGAGATGGCATATCTCTGAAAACTTCAGAGGTAAAAAGCTGGTGATCATAATTTTACCCAAGTGGCTTTTTTTTTTTTTTGTATCCCAACTAACGTCAAGTAAAATGTCCTTAAATAGGTTATTCTCATTATAGGGGTTCTATGCAGAACGGATCATCCTTCTCCAACATTGATCTGAATTGTTGAACAAAACTCCAAATTATCTTAGAAATATTTTTGTTATAACTTGGCAACAGGATGCGATAGAAAATGGGGGTGTAAACAGAAGTATAGAAGTCAGTTAAATTTTTCTCTTCAGAGTATCATCTATCCCATCACTGCAATGACTACCTCATTGCCCTAATATTGGGTGACTATTTTATTATTCTTTAAATCTAAGAGTAAGGTGTCTGAATAGGAGACAGGGAAATGCAGAGTAATGGTACTTCATTTTCTTTCTTTCCTTCCTCCATTTTAAAAATTATTTTCCAGCTTTAGTGGAAGCAATTCCATGCAACAAAAACAATTTTACTTCTACCATGCATTAATTCATTCACTAAAAACGTGGTTAAATAGCTGGTTCCAACATCACAGTAAATGAAGCTAAAAGAATAGATAAATGGATGGTATTGAAAGACTTTGAAAGTCTATGCTGAGCTTAGCTATTTATTTATATGCACACAGTGTGAAATTAATGAACATACTTTTGATGGCCAAGATTTCTATTACTTTGAAATACTGTAATGTAGGTAAGTACACAAGAGTGTGTTTTAAAACACTATTACTGGAAGCCATATCTTGTCTTTTCAGGGAATAAATTCAGATTTATTTGCTTCATTAATGAGAAACCTAATTTCATTTACGGTTGTGGAAAGCACACTCCAATGATAAGGCATATAGGCAGTTTTGCTTCATAGAAGTTTAATTCCACCTCTTAAATGGAACAATACTTAAAATGCAATCATTCTAAAATTTCTTGGCAAACAGTTTCCCCAAGCATTGGCCCAAGTTTTTTCATCACTGCATTTAAGTAAGTTCCCAGCTTTATTAAGACTTCAGGCTCTTTGTTGCCAAGAAAAAACCCTACTGAAAAAGCAAACAATAAGAGTTGGGTTTTCAAATAAATTTTGGTTTGCTTAGGCTGTTTAAAATTTGGTTTGGAAGAAATCAAACATTATCCAAGCTTTGAGAGAGATGGATTGTGTCAGAATACCCTTTTTATGAGCTTTTCAATTGAATTATTGCCTTTGGACTGAAAAAATATACTTTCATAATCATTGCATCAACCATCACATTATTTTAACTAGTCTTTAACAAGTAAAAAGGTGAAATTCAGCCAAATTACTTCAGATTTTTTATTCTACAAGAAATATCGGAAGATACTAAGTGGAAGATAAATTGTAATCCCCAAGGAAGTAATTTTTATTGCCAGTCTGGCTTCATATACCAGAGGACTACATATCATCTACCAATGAACAATCAAATACTTCCTAAAGAAAACAATGAATCCCTCTGTGACATTTTGGTGTGCCTGATTATAAGTGGATATACCAAGCACTTAAAATTTCAATCTGTAGAGATAAATAGCGTTACATAAAAATTAAAGTGGAGAGGAAAAGGTGCCAGATTTTCTACTCAGAGTTAATGCTAAGCTTATTGCAAAATTCAGTAAATTCTGGCAAAAGGTCCAAGGGTCACATACCTGGAAGACAGTTTGAGAAATCATCTAGTGCTGTAGCGAATAGAAATGGCTTCCTTTCGCTGTCTACCTTTGCTTTTCAGCTGTACAAATTTCTTCTCTATTTTTAAAGATTAAATACACCAGGAAGAAAATATGATTTCACACTTTGACTATCCATATTATCATCAATCTCTGAAAACTCCCCCTTACTATATGTATAACTCAAATCTCTCAGATAGCATATTTTTTTGCATTTCTTCCAGTTCTAGAGAATAGCTAGCTACCATCATCAATTAGCTAACGTTGTGTATTTTTTGAAGCTATTATGAAACCACTTTTTAATCACCTCACTTTCAAACTAAGTAATCCCAATTCCGTTAACCTGTCCTCAAAGGTCCCATTTTACAACTCTTTAATCATCTCTGTGGCTCTTCTCTGGGTTCCCTACAAGTTCCCCATATCCCTAAGAGGCTTTGGAGCCCAAAACTCAGTAATAATTTGTCTTTCTTTCATCTGTTGTCATGTGGTGGCAGTTGTGGTTTTGGCTTCTCCTATGACCTAGATTGTAGACAATTTGAGGGTAAACATTATGTTTCTTTGCTTATGAAGCATTTCTGCTGATCGTAATTTCCTGCAGAATTAGGTATATCACGGATGCTTACTCATTTATTTTTTTTTTCTGTTTTGTTTTGTTTACTGTAGCAGTCTCATTATCATTGAGTATAAAAGAAGCACCTCATGACTTTTGTGTTACATAAACTTATTTATGTACTTTGAACCCCTTTCTTATTTAGATCTGCCATATAAAAGTCAAATGTTGTCCATTCTGTTGAGGAGGCTCTCAGCACAAGTTCTATAGAATTTATCAGTTTTCAATTAAGACTTTAGGTTTTTTATTTGTGTTTAAGTAAACTAAAGGGAAAACTAGATATTTGTTAGTAAATTTTTTGCCAATTTCTTTACAAATTGGAAATGTGTGATTTTATCACTTCAAACTGTGATGAAGACAGGGGGAAAAAAAGCCAAAACATTAATTTCTCTTTTATTTAAACACACTTGTACTAAAACTGGGTATGCAGAACACATGGGAAAAACCAGCACACACCAAGGAGCAGCATTTCTTAATTTGGGGTAAAGAGCTAAGGAAGAAATAGGAAGCCTATTGAGCATGGAATCTAAACTATTAAAGTAATAGTAATAAATTATGGAAAATAAAATGATGACCAATGCACTATAGAATTTGAGCATGGAATCTAAACTATTAAAGTAATAGTAATAAATTATGGAAAATAAAATGATGACCAATGCACTATAGAATTGAATAAAGAGTTTTCCCTAGAGAGAACTTTGGAGGACCGGACAAAAACAAACAAACAAAACAAGTGGCTTACATTAAAGGCAAAAAAAATGGTAATACTTCATACAACCTAAATTACTTATTAAAAGTACTTTCAAAACACATTCATAGAAGGCAGAACTTTGTTGATCTGTCAAGAATTTTTTAGATTCTGAGTTGGACATCAAGGCCATAACTTTATTGAATTTATTCATTAAACATTTTTGTATTGAGTACCTATGATAAAACAGGGACTATTCTAGATTTTAGAAATTTAGCAAGAAATAAAACAGACAAAATCTCTGCCCTCATGGAAGTTAAATTCTACTTATAGAATAAGTAAATAAAGAAGAAAATAGATAACTAACTAGGAGGTTGCATGTACCAAATGGAGAGAAAAAGATAAAGCAGGTAGAGAATGCCAGGGAGAGGCAGATTGTTGTTTTTATAGAGGATAGTCAGGAAAGGTTTCTCTGACATGATGCCATATTAGCAGAGAACTGCAGGAAGTAAGAAACTGAATCTTCTCAATCTTTGGGAAAAGGCATTTTCTAGCATAAGTACAAAAACTAGGAGGCTAGAGCATATTTGGCATGTTCAAGAAACATCAAGGAAGGCAGTATGACTTCAGAACAATCAATAAGAGAGAGAGGGAGACAGAGAGACAGAGAGAGAAGAGAGAGAGGAGAGAGAGGAGAGATAGTGAGGGCCAGATCAGATCATGTAAGATCCTTTAAACCCCTGGTCATCACTTTAGTTTATATTCTCAGTGAGATGGGAAGCCATTTGAGGACTTTTAGGCCAAGGATGGATATAATCTCTGTTAACTTTCAAAATGATCACTTTGGCAACAGTATGGATAATGGACTATATGGCAGCCAAGTGTGAAAGTATTGAAATCAATTAAGTCTATTGTAAGTCTAAACAAGAGGCAATGGTCCAAACTGCAGTGTGAACAGTAGAGAAGTTGAGAAGTAATCAGATTCTGGAAGAGCTGATAGGATTTTCTAATGGGTTAAATAAAGATGTGAGAGGAAGAGCAGAATCAGGATGATTCTAGTTTTAGACTTGACCAACTGAGAGGATGAAGATGCAAAAGAGAGAACGGTAGTCCTTTCTTTGCCAAAAATCAGCTCTGCATAGCTGTGTCTATTTTGTTCCATTGATCTATGTGTCTGTCCCTCTACCAGGACCACTCTGTTTGGATTACTTTAGACACAAAATCACATTGGGTTTGTGATTTTTCCAACCTTATCGTTTTCAAAATTGCTTTAGTAATTCTATGTATTTTGCCTTTCCATACTCATTTTAGAATGAGCTTGTCAAAAAATCATGCTGGGATTATGTTGGCAATTGCATTAAATCTACAGATCCATTTGGTGAATATTACTGTCTTTACTATGTTGATTACTCCAATCCCTGACTACAGTATGTCTCTCCATTTATTTAGGTCTTTCATTTTATAAATCAGTATTGTTTGGATTTTACTATATACATCCTATGCATGTTTTGTTAGATTTACACCTAAGTGTTTCTCTTTTGGGGGCATTATTCTAAATGATATTTATTTTTACTGTCAGTTTTTAATTACTCATTGCTAGAATATAGAATTATAATTGTCAATTAAATTGTGACAGATTAATTTCTTTCTGATTCGTATGCCTTTTTTTTCATTTTTCTTTTTCTTTTGCCTTATTGTGCTGGGTGGCATTCCAGTAATATGTTGAATATGAACGGTAGAAGTGGACATTCTTGAATTGTTCCCCATCTTAGGAAGGAAGCATTCACTCTTCACCATTAGGTGTGATACTATGATGTTATCTGTAGGTTTTTTTTTTCTTTTTATTAATGCTTTTATGAAACTGAGGATATTCTCTTCCTCTTCTAGTTTACAGAAAGACTGTATCATGAATGGGATTAAAGCTTGTCAAATACTTTTTTCTGCATCAAACAGTATAATCACTTGCCTTTGCTTGTTTTGATTTTTAATTTGTAGAATACTTTGATTTTTAAAATATTGATTAAGCCTTGCATTACTGGAATAAGGGAATAAAGTCCACTTAGTTTTAGTGTATTACTCTTCTTATATGTTGTTAGATTTGATTTGCTAATACTGTATTGAGAATGTTTGTGTATATGCTCATGGGGTATATTGTTCTGTACTTTTCCTACAGTAACTGTCTTTGGTTTTGCTATCAGAGTAATGCTGACCTTATAATATGAACTGTTTTCTGAAAGAAATTGTATAAGATTAATATTATTCTTTCTTTAAATATTTGGCATGCTTATATTTTAAAAAATCATGTTGACAGAATTAATTGAGGTGTATATGCAAAGTAGAATCAGGAAGGAGGCTACTGAAGTTATTTTCATGAGAGATAAAGCTGTCTTGGTTAAGTAGATAATTATAGGGATGTAAATAGATAATTATGTAACATATATATACACACACAAATATGTTTGTGTGTATATATATATATATGTATACTGGGTAGCATTCCAGTAATATGTTGAATATGCATGGTAGAAGTGGACATTCTTGAATTGTTCCCTATCTTAGGAAGGAAGCATTCAGTCTTCCACCATTAGGTGTGATAGTATGATGTTATCTGTAGGTTTTTTTTTTTTTTTCTAAAAAGCTTTTATGAGACTGAGGATATTCTCTTTCTCTTCTAGTTTACAGAGATGTATTTACAAATACATGTCTATTTGTATGTGTGTATACACACACACACATATAATTTCTAGGACACTTTCTGATGCATAACAGTCAATCAATGTAGTTCTCTTTTTCATTTCCCCTAAGCTTAATTTTCCCCAGAAAAAAATAGATATAAATCAGAGTAACTCTTTAGATCAGAGGTGGCCAAACTATAGCCTGTGGGCTACCTGCTTGTTTTTGTAAATACATATTTTGGGGTCACAGCCATGCCATTTTATACAGGTTGCCCATGGCTGCTTTTGTGCTACAACACCAAGGTCGAGCAGTTGCAGTAGATATCATATGGCCTGCAAGCCTTCGATATTTACAATCTGACAGAGTACCAACCCTGTTTTTGCAAAGTCTCAGGCTGTGGATGATGTAATAATAGTAACATGCAGCAGCTTTTAGCAGATATTATCCCACAGAATAAAAGGCAACATCCTTACGATTTCCTACAATGATCTACAACAACCTGCTCCTCCACTCTCTCCCTGCCTTAATATCTGTCTGACTTCATCGCTTCTAACTCCCCCATCATCTACTCCTTGTCAGCTTTCTTATTCTTCTTCAAAAATTTAGACACACTTCCTTTTTGGGACCTTTCTTTGGAGATATCCTCTGTCCAGAATTTTCTTCCTTCAAATGTTCCCAAGGGTCATCCCTCATTTCCTTCCTTTTTCTTTTTATTTCCCCAAATCTCTCCAAGTCCACATTTTAGGAAAAAAACAATGTGGAGGTGCTTCTCATCTCCCCAAAATTCTCTTCTGTTCAGCCAGATGTTTCCTGTATAAATGTTTGGATCTGCCTGTTCATTTTGGTGGGCGTTCTTACCTCCTTCTCCCACCACCCATGCCACCTTCTCACTCTGCCCCTGGCCTCCAGCCCATGGAAGACTACCTGGGGTGAGGTTCCTGGGCCTTCCCTCTCCTGCCTTTCTTCTTTCTGTTGGTCGTCACTTCAGCTGGCTGTATTGCTTTTTAATATTGCACCGAAAGTTTTTTAGATAAAATTTTAAAAAAAAAGGAACAGGAAAAAAATTGGTTACAATGTGGTTCTTCTAAAGATGTCACATTGTTTCTCCTTCTTAAGTGACGTCCACCTTGACCACCCTATTTTCATTAGATTCAGGGAACTCTAAACTAATCCCTAAAACTTTAGGAATTCCCAAATCCCTAACAATTTAATTTTTCAAAAACCCTTTAACATAAGCCGGGTGCGGTGGCTCACGCCCGTAATCCTAGCACTTTGGGAGGCTGAGGCAGGCGGATTGCCTGAGCTCAGGAATTCGAGACCAGCCTGGGCAACATGGTGAAACCTCATCTCCACTAAAATACAAAAAATTAGCCAGACGTGGTGGCGGGCACCTGTAGTCCCAGCCACTTGGGAGGCTGAGGCAGGAGAATTGCTTGAACCCAGAAGGTGGAGGTTGCAGTGAGCCAAGATAGCATCACTGCACTCCAGCCTGGAACAGAGCAAGACTCTGTCTCCAAAACAAAAACAAAAACAAAAAAAAACTATGTACATCGATGTCCAGATTTTGTCATGCCCCAGTATAAA
This sequence comes from Pongo abelii, assembly GCF_028885655.2. Lineage (NCBI taxonomy): Eukaryota > Metazoa > Chordata > Mammalia > Primates > Hominidae > Pongo > Pongo abelii. The sequence continues at coordinate 23,487,032 of NC_071990.2, forward strand.
TCTAGCGATTTCAATTTGTTTAAACTTCCCCTTTGCTGTACAAAACCAAAATTCTGCAAGTAGTTCAAAACCACTCAAATATAAGTTGATGTTAGTGAGAAAATAATTGTTATGGTCTTGATTTTTTTTTCTAGTCATCTTTTCTAAAACTCTTCTAATGGTGGCTCTAAATATCAGTTGGACTGGTACTGAAGAAAAAACAGGACAAAAAGGCCAGAAGGGTAAGTGCTATCTTTTTTGTACCAAAGGACTATTCTTTCTTACGAGGCCTGAGACCTTGTTTGCCCACTGTAACAATTAACTTTCCTCCTCAAAAACTACTACATTAGGAAAAATATCACCTTCTACCCCAGCTCATCCCTGAAGTCTACGATGTTTCTCTCTGAGAATGCCAGTTGAGTGATGACAAGAAGGGAGAATGGAAGATTTGAGAAAAATAAATCATGATTTCATTATCTCAGTTTGGACCTTAAGTTCAGGAGGGCATTGTTAATGTTTCCTGATTTCACCAAACCACCTATTACTATGTCAGTTTCAAAAACGGATAGAGTGAAATGTATTGCTTTCATGGGGAGATCACATTTTCCATGACCTAGTGTATTCAGCTTAAGTCGCATTTTAAAATGCTCAGCGCAACATGGCATTTAAAAATCCTGACCCATTTAAGAAAGAGAAACACTGTGATTTCTTTAGAAGAACCACATTGTAAAAAGCAGGACATAGTGAATAGGTTTTCTTCAGCCAGTCTATGTAAACTAACTTGTACTTCTGGAGAAAGAAAATGAGAAAAAAACAGAGAAGCTGGTTGCCAGGGTAACCATGTCCTGATTGGAAAAGAGGAGGTCATGGGGTTTGATATAATTGAAGTAAGCCAGCCTGTAGCTGTATTTTCTCCCTCACCTGCTTGAATCAAGGGGAAGGCAAAGTCAGAGAAGAGCTGGAAGGTTATTATTTAAAGTAGGATAATGTGCAGCAGGAGGTCAAGTATTCTTTTTGAAGAGTTGTATGGATAGGTAAAATAATATAATAATCCCTTATATATTAGCATGAGCACATTGCAACTTACAAACATTTCAGAGCCTGCAGCCCCCTCAATTGTTAAATTCACCCACATCTTCCAGCATTCCTTCTCCAAAAGCTCTTCTACCTGGTCCGCTTCAAAGTGAAGTCATAGCTCCTTTTCTTACATTTCTCACATATTCTCCCTTCTCTTCCATTCCCACCTTCATTTACCACACTCCAGAGCTTGCTTTATCAATTCCAGTTTGGATTTTGGCAGCATATAACTGGCTGGTTTCCTTGATTCCAGGTCCCTTTCCACACCAACTGCAATCTCTCTCCTCCATTTCCATTAGGTTAAAATGAAATTAGGTAACATATATGAAGTGTCTAGCATGGAGTTGAATAAATGCTATTCCTTATTTTTATAATTCAGTTTAGCAAACTTATCAGACAGCATTTCCTGCAACAAGTCCAGTCACTGCTTTGAATAACTATACTACATTCATATGTATATATGAACACACACACACGTAACATATTACTTTATACACACATATATAGACAGAGGGCAACAGAGGCTGTTAAACAGAAATCCATTGATTAACCTCAAGGGATTTGGATTCTCTCAAATGTATGCATCCATACAGGTACTTTTGCTTTGAAACATGAATATCCCCCATTCTCCCAAGCCCAGCTTCAGTTTCCAACCCTAACTAGAACTCCTAGTTCCAATCTCAGCCCGAGCACTCACCCCACAACTCAACCCCAGCTCTGAATCTGGAATCCCAAGTGGTGTCCTCCGTTGTCAATAGAGTTCTATTCAGCATTCAGAGGTCTCTCCATGCAGCCTTGCCCACCTCACCAACCTAATTTCAAATTGTTCAAGACCCGTCTCCATGTTCCTGTGCTGGTGACCTTCCCCCAGCCCTGAGGAGACGGGTCTTCCTGCTCCCTTTCCTCATACTCAGTCTATTCTTTGTGTGACCTCCAGCTTCTCCCATCCCATGGAAAATTCTGACTGCAGTTCGCACTGATTCTGCCTTTCTTCTCTGGAAACAATTTGCCACCCATGCTAGGAGTATAATATTGTTATATATACACAGGCAAGAGGGTATGGGACACTATGTAATTAACCAAGCAATTGGGATTGAAGTGTGAGAAAGTGAGTAAAGATGGAAAACTAACAGCAGAAGCCTGAGTGATTATTTGCTTGAGGCTTGTAAACCTACTATTGACTTACTTGGTGGCTAGCCTAGGCCAGAGAGAACTCACTGTGCATGTGGAGCTCCATATGGAATCAAGCAGCTAAGAAGCACTGAAAGTTTTCTCTGTGCCAAGAACTGAAGTAAGCATTTTATCTATATAGTATCATGTAAACCTCATGGCAACCCCATTAAATGCTGTTGTTATACTATCTTTATACCAGTTAATCAGAGGAGAACTCATGTCTTAAATAATAGCTTAAGCGATGTCATATGTGTAGTAAGCGCAGGGGTCAGGACTAACATCTTATTTTGGATGACTTGAAAATCTATGCTTTTAATTCTGGATCCTGTTTATGTACCTCTTTGGGCTGTATAAATGATGACAGCACTGCTTTCCATTCATAAATTTTTTTTTATAAATTCAATCATTGACAGATTTAATTGTCCTAAAAATACTTTCATGCAGAGGTGTCTAACCAATGTCCTGAGCTGCCTGTTTAGGGGCCACCCTGATTCATACTGACTTTGATGATAAGTTTGTGTCCGTTGTCCTCCACAGAAGGCCTTTTTGCCATCTTCTATTATCTCCAATTCCATTGCTTATTAAATAGGGACATCTCTTCCTGCAGGTTTCGCTTTTATAGTATTTTGTTAATATGAAGGATTCGGTTATTTTCAATCATTTCTGATCTACTGATCCTGGATGTAAAGAAAGAGCCAAAGGAATTGATGTCAATAAAACCGAGGTCAATCTATAAGTGTTCAGTATTCGTAGTACATGGTAATTGCCACAAAATCCTCAGTGCTCACAAGAATACTTTAAGAAAACTCCAAATCAAAATTGAAGAAAAGATAGAGACTAAGTTGGGAAATATTATAAAAGGCATGATGAGAGAACTTGTGTGCTTTTGTTTTGTTTATATTAATATTCCATATAAACCTAGGTAGAAAATACAGCCTCTCTGAGCTAGGATGAAGGCATCAAGAACTTCCCCTTTCAGCAGCCCTCAAGGGAGGGACATGAAGTGGGGAGGATCTGCTTGGCAGGGGGAACAGTTTTATTACTGACACTGTTAGAATGGCTGGCGCATGGTCATAATAAAAACCAGACCTATTTTAGTGAGGTTTACTGTCGTTTTAAAATTCTCTACAGACAATGTACCTCCTTATTGCCTGTACTGGGGTGTCCCACTCCTCCCAACCTCCCCACCATATGCCACTGCCCATGTAATGCTAGAAGAGGTCAGGACCTCAATATCATGTCCCATGATCACTTGAGCAAGCCAGTCTACATCTTCTGTATAACACAGGAGAACCCAAGGGTGACACATAAACAATGGGCCCACTGTGGGTGACAACTTAAAGACATGGAATTCTGCAATATTTAACATATAATAACTTTTAAAAACATTTAGAAATAATTTTCCATTAGAATTTCTAGAGTAAACATTCTAAGATTTCAGTACTTTCTTCTGAATCACACTATTAATTATTGAGTCTGCTTTACTCTGGACATTGGAATATATTGGAGACATTATTGGCGAGGGGTAAAAGGCAAGGAGCAGTTGTCACCGGGAAAAGTTAATTGTATATTTCTCTTAGTGGAATGATTCAGAGAGTTTAGGAAAAGAGCATGTGAATATAGCAACCTCCCTACCGTATACACTGTTTCTGATCAAAGTTAATGAGTTGTGATCAAGTCAGATAAATGAATAGCTAACTAATTTTTTTTTAAAGTTCTTCATTGCTCCCTCCAAGTTGGAAAATGCATCTACTTAGTACATCAACACAATCCAAGAAACTGTCAGCAGGGATTATCAGGGCAGCCTCTCAAGATTTGACCCATTGCCCAGGAGTCCACACATGACCTTGATCTCCCTGGTCAAACAATGTCTATAAATAATGCACTAAGCATTTTAACATGTGGGGTGAGCAACCTTCTTCATATTTGCTCATGAATTCACATTGCCTCTTATGACGCTGCTTCAGTTTTCTGTGTAGTTACCTTTTAAAGGTGATTACATGCTTTCCTTTAAAATGAGAGCATTGTGTCTGTGAATTTCAATATAAAGCCTAGGGCTGTGAACTGGAAGAGGAAAAAAAATAATAACATTCCAGTAACATCAAGTTAAATGTTTGATGAGTTTGTTTTGATAAAAACAGTTTATGGTTTTACTACTTTACATGTAAAATGAATGATTGCCAATCAGAATAGAGCCATTTTTTTTTTTGCATCTTATTCTTAGATGGTTCTCACTTAGTAGGGCATTCTGAAAGTCTGGATTAGCTGTCCAAGAATGTTTTACAGAAGCTAAATTTGTCTCCTTCCAAATCATCTGCAAATCTCCAGGTTTACGCAACCACAATGAAAAGGGGTCTTCATTGTATTAGGAGCTTTTGAGTTGGTTTTGTTTTCCTTCCAGTTATTCTACTCCCTGTTAATGGGCAATATACATAGGGCTGTGAGCTTGCATCTGACCATCTCTGTCTAGAAAATCCAGGTTAATGTTGCATAAAAGCATAGCCAATCTGCTGGAAGAAACATAGGATTTCAGAAAAGAATAAGCTAATGGCATGACTGAATTCTTTTCTTTTCTCAGAAATACACTTTTACCTTACCACTTAAGCTTAGACTTTTGGCTCTAACAAATTTTCTTTTGTAATTAAACTATATCTATCTGAAAAACAACCATAACAAACAAAGAAACAAACCAGAGACTGGCCCCCGCACCCGCTACACACAAAAAAACTCACAATGCCTGAGTTTTCTATATCATTTAACACATTTTTTTCATTACCAGCTTTAATTGTATATCAGCTTTTCTGAATGAACCTTGTACAAAAGGAAGGGATTTTATTTGCATGTTTTATTCCGTATTGCTATGGACAAGAAAAGATTGTAATGGGGGAGGGAAGATGTAAAATGGACTCTCAAACTAGGGTATTACTGCCATCTAGTGTGATGCACTGTAACCCAGAGGGGAAGGAAAAGATGATCTGTAAGACAATCCAATCTGAAATTGTAGAAGTTTGAGGGAGGGAAGAGAGCACTTCTCGGAAGAAATATCCACCACCCTCCTGCATTCACCATGTAATGAATTCTTTCTCTACAAAAGCATTAGTATGTGGTCAAACAATACAAAGCAGTCTGTTTCGCCCAGCAAAATGGAGAAACCCTGGTCAATTCTAAAAGCAAGTTCTTTATGAGAAGGCACGTCCCAACTGTAAAGGTTGTTAAACGGCAGGAATGATTTATTCAAAGGAGGGATGGCCATGTCCTTTGAAAACAGTCCAGATAGCCATATGTCTACTGCTTTCTGTAAGGACAGTCACATTTGCACAGAGACAGGCAGACAGTCTTGACGGCATCTTTGTTCCCTTTCAAGCTTTCTGATTATATATAACAAAAATAATATTTGTTATTTATGCCCATAAGTGGTTCATAATGTATGTGTTGCCCACAGAAATATTATATTACTGAAGCCCCACCGTGTAGGATTGTAAAAGTTAAACCTAATCGCAAACATGGGGCAAGATAGACGAAATTCTAGCCCAATACATGTATTTATTTTTGCTTCACATGGCACAAGATATATATAGATATATTACATATATATATAAGGGCGGAGCGATGAGGGGAGTAGTATCTTCTTTCTGTAACCCTCCATAGTCCTCCACTCCTGCCAAAGTTTTGTCTGGTTCTGGCACAGATTCAGTGAGGTATTAGCTGGTACCTTTGTAGCTAATAGCCAGCACTGATTCTTCCATTCACTGTAGGACAATTCTTCAATTCTTTATTTCACTAACTATAACTCCCACTACCCCCACTAACATACACGCATTATCATTCCCATCCTGCGGGGGTTTGTGATTTTAGAAGCTAAGGACTTTGGTGCCCTGGTTATATTTGAAATCTGTGACTTTAAAAGCTCAAAAGGCAGAAACCTGCAGGGATAATGAGAGCTAATTTGAAGAATCATAAGTATAAAATCTAAGCTCAGAGGAATTTTAAGTCATTACCTATGTCAAAGTAACCTAGAACTGCAGGCTATTTTTGCTGGTTTCAAAAGTGACCTGTAGCTCCAGGTGTCTTGAATGAAAAAAAAAAAAAAAATCACTGTGTCCTACCCTGGGCTCAGGACACATTGAAGGAGTAAATGCATTGCCAGCCAGGCACCAGGTAGAGAAAATGGAACTAGGAGGAAGTGCCAACATCATAGCCCAGACTGGCAGAATTTCCAGCTTCTCAGGAAATCTTTTGGACAGAAAAGTGTTAATGGGCTAGAGTAGGTTTCTCAGGTTTTTGTAGCCATCTGTGTTTGAGAGGGGATTTCTGGTAAACTTTCTGCTGGTGTTCTCTTTGCCTGTGCACAAGAAAAGCAATAGTGGGAGGTTAATGCATATTTTATCACATTCACACAAATTGGGGATCAGATTTAACTGGTTCTACATATTATTTTCAGCAGCAAAATAAGGATTAAGCTCCTTTTCATTGGGCAAGGAGAGAGAGGCACAGAGAACTGTTAAGTCTCAGGTCCATGCAACTTAAGGACCTGCTCTTTGTTTAGAAATAAGTGTGCTGCATAGTTGAATATAAAGGCAAATCTATTAATTCATCATTAAACATAGATCAGGAATCAATAAATTTTCATCCTAGCGATGGCAGGATTAAAGTCTGCTTGCCTCATTAGAGACCATAGAATTGAAAACTGAGCTTGCATAAAAACATTTCACCCCTCCTTTCTCTTGCACCAAAGTCTGGACTCCCCAGCCTCCTCACCTCATTTTTTCCCACTGCTCTGTATTTGTCTGTTTGCATCTGACATGAATAATGCTGCAACCTGGAGAACATGCAGCCCTCTGGTAAGGCACTCACCCAGCTTTTCTAGGATTAATCACAGACTAAAACACTAAATAACATACTGATATATTAACTCCATTAAAATCTAATTCAGTGGCAATAACTTTTAGAAAGCCAACAAAGGGCTTATGAAGAACAAAGTGAGAAAAGACCAAAAAAGGTAAATCAGTGCTCTAACTGAAAGTAAATCAGAATCAAAGACAGGAGTATGAATTAAAAGAGGCCCGGATGGAGTCCCAATCTGTACTACAAACTCATATATTCTTGCAAGATTTATCCTTGAATCTATATATAAGTGTAATCAAATAATATTGATGTGCTCTCAGCTGATGAGAGGCTTTCAAATGTTAGGACATCCTGTTCAAAAGAGCTAGGCAATGTAATATTGCCAAAAGGATTTCATTTTTGCTTTCAAAGACTCCTATTCATGAATTTCATTGTGGATATTCATTAATCCATTCCTTTAAATCTCTCTACATGAAGGACGCTCTTCTAGATCAGTGCATAAAGGAATGAAGAAATCAGGCTATATCCAGGTATCCAAGAACTTGCAGGGATAAAGAATACAGGGAATAGCACTGAAAAACACCCTAAAGCAGCAGAGAACAGGGTATTATTCATTTGAGAAGTACCAAGAGGAGACGATGTGAAGACAGAAGAAGGAGAAGGCCCTCTGCAAGCCCAGGAGAGAGGCCCAGAACAGATCATTCCCTCACAGCCCTCAGGAGGAACCAGCCCTACCCACACCTTGATCTTGGATTTCTAGCCTCCAGAACTGTGAGACAACACATTTCAATTGTGTAAGTCACCCAGTTTGTGGTATGTTATTATGGCAGCCCTAGCAAAATACAGATTCTGGATCTGTATGATTGACTGGATCTGGTGTCTGATGCACGAAATATGGACGAGATTTGCACCAGCAGCAAGGGAAATAGCATGCCAGGAGGCTGGAGCAGGATGAGCCAAGGACCTAGGTGGGAAGTCACTAGAGACTTCAGAGCACAGTATCCAGATGATCAGAGATACTACCCACATCATCCCCAAAGGTGCCATTTATATGGCTTCAATCCCGATTTTATACAAAGTGGAAAACCTTCAATCCCAAATTGTTTTCCACTGGAAACTCCCCTCAAATTTGGCAGCATTTAGGACATGGATGAAAAAAAGAACTGGTGGAACAATCAAGATCTTTCTGAAAAGTTTTTTTCTCCCACATTGTATATGGCAGTTGGTTAGATTTAGTGAATGATAAGCTTCTAGATAAAAAATGGGGAACTAAGTAAGATAGGCAGCATTTGATTTTATTTAGCTGCTGTCTCTGTCTTAGCATGTCATCAAGAAACAAAAATTAATACAGATATTGAATGTAGCAAAATTGAAAGACTAGAAGATGAATATTGTACTTTTTCTTTAGCCCCACAAATTGCCTTGGGGGGTGTGTGTGTATGTAAACTTGCCTGGATTTTCCCTGGTCTGGTTAATTTAATCTGGGATACTCTCAAATCCTAGTTGGTAAATCCGCTGAACAATGCTGCAAAAGAGCATCTGTGTGGACCCGTAGATGACGATTCACATTCTCACCAGACTACTCACTAACATTGTGACTTTGGGCTACTTCTTTCTTCTGAACTTCAGTCACTTCATCAGTACAAGTGTGAATTTAAAATACTCGCCTTGCTTATCTTAAAACGTTATTGTGAGATCCAGGTGGTATTCAGTAATTGAAAATGTTTAGTAATAGCAAAAATATGATATCAATAAGAGGTCACTGGGCCACTACACTTTAAAAAGCATATTAGAAATTGCTGCCACTTTCAGTTTTTGAGGATCAGTGCATTTTTATCTCCTTCTCGTTGATGGCATCAGAACCATTGTTTGTACTGACCTCGTGTTCTTCAAAAAATGTTCTGACGTAAATAAAAAATATGATCTTGATACATAGAGTGCTCAAAGCTATTCAAGAGTAGATCCGTAGCTTTGGGTAAATACCAGAAAATTACATATTTGACTAGAACAAAAGGAAACAGACAAACAAAAAATCAGTGTTTTATACACTCCTGAACATCAGTTACATCGCATCAGTCAGCAAGGAACCAGGTAATTTGCAGATTGGGGTAAAACAAGTCTGGAATTTAGGACGTGAATCCACAAAAGGCATCTTAAAATATGCTTGTGAGGATCCTTTGAGACTTTGCTGAAAGTTCTAGAAAAGGAAAGAAACAGATTACACTGAACATAGTAATGTTTATCTTGGCCTGTTTCTGACTCTACACTTCTCCTCTACTAATTCACTTGCCTTCTTTAGACAGTTGGTGCCTTCATGAGGTTTGTCAGAATTCAGGACATCATAAATTCTCTTAGACAGTTCTTTCCTATTTATTTATTTATTTATTTATGACAGAGTCTTGCTATGTCACCCAGGCTGGAGTGCAGTGGCATGATCTCAGCTCACTGCAACCTGTCTCCCAGGTTCTAGCGATTCTCGTGCCTCAGCCTCCTGAGTAGCTGGGATTACAGGCATGCGCCACCATGCCTGGATAATTTTTGTATTTTTAGTAGAGATGGGGTTTTGCCATGTTGGCCAGGCTGGTCTCGAACTCCTGATCTCAGGTGATCTTCCTGCCTTGGCCTCCCAAAGTGCTAGGATTACAGGCATGAGCCACCACACCTGGCCCGAATTCTTTCCTTTTTAATCTGACAATTATGGCTTGAGAGTCTACTTTTGCAAAGCATCATGCTAAGAAGTATTTAAAGTGTGGAGCTGGAGGCCAGAGGAAGATGTGTATAAACACAAACATTTCTATGAAATTTTCAATGTGTTTATTGTGCTCTAGGTCACATTCTAATATAATATTTGAGGAGAGAAAATATCAGGACAATGTAGAGTGCCATGAGGCAACACAGACACCTTTTTTTTTTTTTTTTTAAAGAGCATGATTTGGAAAAGAACTATTTGGGGCCAAATTGTGAATGGTCTGAGGGAGTTTGATTTCTTTCTTCTAACCAAGCCCACTGAAAGTCATTGACACAAAATGCTCATTTAACATTAAATGAGCATATAAGTTGGCAGTCAAGATTTCAAATGATAAGTCATGAGGATTTGCACCCAGAGAAAGACAGGAATAAAGGAACACAAGAGAGCTACAACAGAGAGAATCAACATGGCTCATCAATCGAATGGATGTGACCATTGAATCCATGTGACGTGAGAAGTGCAGGATCACAGTAATTCCAGATGATGAACCCACATGAAGGCAAATCTCAAGGAGAAAAGTTGGTGGGAGAAGCAGAACTAAGCACACCAGCTCTTTCTCAGAAAGGTTCTAATCTAGCGAGTTATTCTCCCAGAAAAGGAAGGGCAGAGAGAGGTCAATGGTATCAGTCTAATAGGAAGTTCTACCATCTGGAAATGGAAAAGATGTGGTAGTTCCCCCTACCCCACATGGAAATTATAATATTTATTTGAAACAGATACAATGTAAAGAAGCAGGCCAAACCCAGATCCTTATCCTTCCTGAACATTCAAACCTGTACCTCCCTCAGCTTCCCCCATCTTAGTCATCGTTATCTCCACACACACAAGCACTCAAGCCAAGACCTGGAATTCATTCTTAGAATCCTGTGCTTCCATCTGCAGATACTGTTGATCTCATTTCAAAATTGCATCTTATCCATCTCCATGCCTCTATGAATGGCCCAGGTACAGACCATCATCATGTGTCATCTGCACTGCTAGAGTAGCTTCCTAACTGGCCTTCTTGCTTCTCCACAAAACAGCAGGAGTGATTTTTAAAAATATAAATCAGATTGTGTCAGTCCCTTCTTAAAATCCTCCAGAGTGAGCCTCCAAATTCTAACCACAGCTCGTCAGGCCTCAGGTCCTCCGGATCCAGCCCTCCCATCTCTACCTGCATCTCCTGCCATTCTCTCAGCTGCACACTGAGACACAGTCACGCTGGCCTTCTTTCTCTTCTCAGTGCCAAGCTCCTCAGGCCTCAACAAGCTGGCACTTTCTACCCCTATTCCCTTGAATGCTTTGTCATGGAACTTTGAGAGGCTGGATCTGACTTATAATTTCAAGTCTCTGTTGAAATGTCATTTCCTCAGAGAAACCTTTCAGGCTTCACAATCTCAAGTAAGTCCTCTGTCTCACAGCTCACTCACTTTCCATATCACCTCGTCTTATTGTCTTTAAAGTATTTATCACTATGTTAAAGCATCTTGTTTATGGATGTGTTTATCATTCGTCATTTTCCCCTGTAGTCTCGCCCCACAGCAAACTAGAAGTTAATTTGCATGAGAGCGAGGGCCTTTGCTGTCCTGTTTTACATCATTATCTCTTACCTGTTGATGCCTAAATGAAAAGAATGAAAGAAGATGGAGAGATCTGAGTAGAACCATCAAGTGAAGGCATAACCAAGGGAGGCTTGAGCATACATATAGACAGAGGGGAGGAATCTTGTGGAATAGAAAGGACAGAGACACAGAAGAGAGGATTCATTGGTGAAATGAAGCCTCATGCATGTTAATAGGTAAAGAACTTGAGTAGAGATTTATCCCGGGAAGACAAAATCCAGTTCTTTCACTCAGCTAGGAAACACACCTGCATCCCCTTAGGAATCTGCTCTCCTTTAGAAGCAATTATCTGACTTCGCTGTGGTTGAAAAACAATACTTTGGCCAAAGGAAGTTTCTCATTGATCAACTCTATAGCTTTAGATGTCCCCGACACTGGCCCTCAAATTCTCAATGTCTGGTTCAGGACTAATCATAGCAAAGAAGATGATTTCATCTTAACATATGCACAGAGAACACCTGGGCAGGGCAGAGTTCCTTAGCTTAGTTGAGCTGTTAAATTTGGAGGTATGACTTTAATAAGGATTTTATAAGTAAACTTAAAAATTGTGTGGGCCAATCATCACCCTCTACCCAACCTATTTTACAAATGATGTGCAAAATTCAACAGGTTGACTGAAACTCTTCCTCCCAATTTATGATTGAAGACTGTTCCCATTCTTCATGCCATGCAGAAAAAGCCAAAAACTTTGCTTTTGTCTGTCCTTCTTCCTTCTCTGCCAAAGAAGGCATAAAAATATGCTGTAAGCTCGTGTTTGGGATGGGGGAAATTACTCCTGTGGAGGTCTCTCGAATGACATGAATATTTCACTTCAAATTCAGCCAAACCTGAGGAAATGCTTTGCCAAGTTTCTCAGGTCTCAGTCCTTTTTCTTGGTGCACTGAGTCACATTCTCTTTCCAAGTTTACCAAGAATACGTCCCGTAGTAAAGGCAGAAAACAAAGGCAGGATGGTAAAGCCAATCTATCTGTATATGTAGTGCAGTAATAAAGCTCTCTGGTTCATTTTTCATGCTTAATCCCCCTTTTAGAATTTTCAAATACAGTGATTTCTCTTTGTTCTTAGCAGTTGCAGTTCTGCATATGATACAGCATTAAAACAAATCTTTCATACATTTCCTTTGTCACCTGCTCGGAATCTTTGGGAGATCAAGGCTTCTTTCTGAGCCCTAGGAAGTGTCTCCTTTCTCTAAGGAAATACATCAAAGACAAAAGCCCCCTCCTCCACAAATAATGAAAGAAATCAGAATATAAGCCAAAAATGAAATGGGAACATGAGATGCTGCTAAACGCATTAGTCGCATGTTTGTTTTCAGAGCACCTCATTTCCTCATTTCCTCAGAGCACCTCTTCTCCCATGACTGGTTTCCACAAGGTTGACTAAGACCAAAGAGTGACACCATAGTGTGATGTACTGGGCTGTCCCATTTGTCAACTTTCAATTGCTCATGAAAAAAGAGAGTTGTCTCCTTCACCACTGCCTCCTCTTTTCTCTCCCTACCCTTCTCAGAATACAAGAATTTCTTATTATCTTAGAGATCCTTGCTGCTGCTTTCTTGTGATGTTTTGTCTACTAGAATCTGATTGAAAAGTGCTACTGTTCCTCCTCCCATTTTATCCCCCAGAAAACTGGCAGTCTTGACACTTTTCTGACATTTCCAAATAGCTCAGGCTCTTCCTGCCAACTCCCAGTTGCTCTCTAAACCTTTTTAATCCCATAGAATGCAAACTAATCTACTGAGAGAAAGGCACCAGGCCTGGTCTGGCAGCTGAAGCCAGGAATGTCAGAGTGGGGAAAATGATAAATACACCTGCCACAGAGAAAGGGAGAGACACAGCCAGGCTCAGCAACACAATAAGGTTATTTAATGTACAGAGATAGGCAGGACACTCTCCAGTACCCTCAAGTGCAAATTGCATGGAGGTGATTTGTTCAGAAAGAGAAATGACAGCTATTAATAATGTGCACAGTCTCGAGGTGGCTGTGTTAGGGAAGACACAGAGATAAGGGGCAGAAATCCACCTGCATCCCCTCAGACCACTCTCAGTTTTCTTCTGTTTGTTCCAGGGTTACTGAAGTCAGTAGCACCTTGGGATCTACATCTCCATGCTGTGGAAGGAGGGGAATGGCTGCCTCCTAGATGGGAACCACTGGATTAAGTTAATATCAGGCTGCTCCGGAAGCAACAAAGTGACTTTGAGTAAAAGTATCTTTCTGTGCTCTCAACTCATCTCTGATCAGGAGTGGTGTGCTGGGCAAAGCATTGAGTTCAGAGTTAAATTTGAATTGGAATATTGTGAAAACGTTTCTACCACCTTGTTTTTTGAGACAAGGTCTCACTGTATCATTTAGGATGCAGTGCAGTAGGGGGATCTCAGCTCACTCCAACCTTGACCTCCCAGGTTTGAGCTATCCTCCTGCCTCAGCCCCCCAAGTGGCTGTGACTACAGGTGCACAACATCCCTCCCAGCTAATTTTTTGTATTTTTTGTAAAGACGGAGTTTCACCATGTTGCCCAGTCTGGTCTCAAACTTCTGAGCTCAAGCCATCCTCCCACCTCAGCCTCCCAAAGTGCTAGGATTAAAAGTGTAAGCCACTGCACCCAGCCATCTACCATCTTTCTTTTTCTTTGAGTCCATGACACCAGGTCTATGGCCTGATAAGATGTGTCCACCTAATTAAGATATGGACACATGCTTTTAAGTGCACCTGAAGAAGGGCAAGCAGGCACACACAGACAAAGAACTACAAGCCTCTGCTTTTGAATTAGAGACAATATATCTGCAGATAGGAACTTGGAAGAGAGCTAAGGAAAAAAAAAATCACAGGTTAAACCAAATAAATAGAGGTTTTCAGGGTTGCCGTAACCAAATTTTTCTAAGATTATAAACTCCTAGAGGGCAGAGACCATATCGCTTTACTTAGTTTTAAACCAGAAAGCATGAAACTATGTAGAGTTAGGTAGTTGAGAACTTATTTGGATGACAATGACAGTAATGACAAGATAGTTGAAACTGTTAAACCCAAATGAAATTATGGCTTAAGCAATTTAATCATTTTCTTGGAGCAAAATGAGATTGGTTGATACATAAATGGATAATGACAGACTGAATACTGGAAACTAGACTGTTAGGCACCGCAGGAATATTGAACTTAAGTAAAAAGCCAGTCTTTCCTCTCCCATCAACAGAGACAGATCAAATAGTGACTAGACCCTCAGATGAAATCAGAGATTCCATATCTTTCTCCTTCTTTTCTTGCAAAAGGAATATGACCAAAATTTTATCAATTTTACCTAGTTAAAAAATAATGTAGCCTAATATCAATTATTAAAAAATAATGTAGCCTAACGCATCAATTACCTTTCAAAATATTGGCCTTAAAGAACCTAGTTTTTTAAACTGAATTCCTATATTTTATATAGGAATGTTGTATATATTACAACTGAATTCCTATATTTTCTCATGAAAAAATTATATTGCTTCACGTGTAAACAGTGTAATTGCAAACTATTCTGAAGCTTACTCTATAACCTTAAAGAAATTGACTTTACAGAAAATTTTCTAATAATATAAATATTAGTCATAGATACATTTTTCACTTGATAATTATTTTTCTTTGACATAAAGGTCAATATTTTTCAATGTTGTAGTCATCAATTTCAAAGGAAATATTTGTGTGCTGCTTCCTGTTTCTGTTCTAAGCAGCCAATGGGCCAACACAGCAGCTGGCTATGAGGTGAACACAAACTAACATCTGATGCAGTATATTAGCAATTACTACAGATTCTAGAACCAGGCATTGGTGAGTTTTGGTCAATGCTCAGAAAACAGGCAATTGAGCTCTTTACAGAGCTTTCCATTTTTGAGTTCTTGCCAGAGATAGGTTTTGCTGGAAAAAAAACAAGTCATACTGACTTCATGAAAGAGGGAAAGAAAATCTTAAATATGTGAGTATTTATAGAATCTTTCATATGCGTCTCTACATACGGTCTATGTATATATGCATGTGAGAAAAGATTCCTGGTGTTTCTCAAGTTAGTCTTGGTTTTGAGAGTTTCTAAAAACAAGAAGACCGATCTTGAGAATTAAACAAAAAGTATTATCTTATCATAAAATTCTATTCTCTATTATCCAGAAATCCATTACATAATACACAGAACTCTGCCTTCATCAAATCTGTGGAATAGTCTATGGAATTCTATCTCCAAAGATGAATCTGTGAGGTTTCAAAGGCATTGTGTCAGAATTATATAAAACATTTGCTGAAAAAAATATCAGGGAGTTCATCAAACTTAACCAGTTATTCAGCACTTAAAAAGCACCCAGAATACCTAAACTAACCCTTAAAAATCAAATTATATCAAAAGGTTTTAGAATTGTCATAACTTCAGGTACATGTCTAATGAGACAATATTTAAATATCCAAATAACACATACTAACCTTAAATAAATCCATCTCAGTAATATTATTTAAAAATTAACCAGAAAAACATACCCTTCACTCTAGGTCATCTGGAGAGCTCAGTAGCCTTCTTACTGAGATAAATTTTCAGAAGTCATTAATAACAATCTCTTATCTAACTGAGAAGGACACGACTTTTACTGCAAGGAATGATACGTGCTCCAGAAACGCAAAACAGACATTAGGAGTATCAGACACTTACTTTTGAGTTATGAATAAATAACATGTTTTTGAAAAGAATGCATTATGATTCACTTACCTGTTACTTTAGCTTCATATTTACTGCAGACTCCATAAATTTTGACTGCACTGTCACTGGAGTGTTGCTGGTCAGTGAAATCTGTGAAAAAGCACAGAGCAAACAATCATGAGACAAAGTAATATTTGAATACAGTAATGCTTTATTTTAACAACAAAAATTTAAGTATAAACTTATTTATTTCTATGAACAATCAAATCACTCCTCATGTACAATATAAAAGTCTGTTAAGTAAAAGCAACAATTCATATAAACTGATGAGAATTGACAAAAATTTGGTCTCACAATGTCCACTGCAATAAGCAAGGATTATATGGTTTGGGTTGAAGTTCACATACTTAAACAGAAGCATATGAAACTTGAGATGATGCTGATGTAGTCGATTAAGTTTAGTCTGGTATCAGTCATTAAGAAAACATATTATCCTTACTAACATATTGTAGAAAGCAACAATAACCATCTGTATAAAATTCATAATTTTACAAGATCCAGAACATAATGATAATCACTTTCTGTTTAAGACACAGGTCAGTAATTCAAAGACTATTTCCATATCCAGATAATGTCACTGTAGCAGCAATTATTTGCCTTGGCCATTACCTGAGTTCTGACCTAGGATTATTAATCCTTTATTTACTCTCCATAAATAAATGTTACTTTAAATGTACAAGAGACCATTTTCAAGCTTTTAATTAGAACACGTCCCATTGTTACTTCTCAAGTGTTGCTCCTCATTTTTAAGTATGAAACCATTTCTCTAGTTACCTTGTTAGTAAACTGGAGTGATCTTTGAATGGGTTTTTAGGCATCTAAGGCAAATTAAGAAAAAGCAGTAACATGAAAAGATGCCTTTAATTTACTACTAAGTGAAAGAAGGGAATACGATTTGTATAAATTATGATTATAACAATATTAAGATCCTAGGCGTGAAAAAATACCTGAAAATGCAATAGAATTACCTCAGTTGTGCTAGATTTGTAAAACTGTATTTCCTTTTTCTAGATCCATTTTAACAATATAATTCTTCCAATCCACAAACATATTTTCTCATTTACATATGAGAATTTCATACATAAATTTCTTTCATCAATGCTTCACAGTTTTCTGTGTATAGATCTTTCATTTCCTTGGTTAAATTGATTTCTAAACATTTTTTCTATGCTACTGCAATTGAGATTGTTTTCCTGGTGTTTTTTGCAGATAGATCACTGTTGGTATGAAGATATGCAACTGATTTTTACATGTTGATTTTGTATCCTGCTGCTTTACTGAATTCATTTATTAGTTCTAATTGTTGAGTCTTTAGAGTTTTTGACATATAGGATCAGGTAATCTGAAGACAGGAATAATTTTACTTCTTCCTCTCCAATTAGAATGCATTTTATTTCTTTTTCTTGCCTGACCGAGCTTGCTGGTACTTTTAGTACTATGTTGAACAGAAGTGGCCTGTTCATAAATGGACTTTATTATGTTGAAGAAATCATCTTCTATATCTATTTTGTTGAGGTTTTTTTATAATGAAAGAAGATTGAACTTTGTTGAATGCTTTTTCTGTATCTATGGAGATGATCAAGTCATTTTTATCTTTCATTTTCTTAGTAGGTTACTAACACTGACTCTAATGGTCACTTTTGCTAGAGTCTTATTTGGTTTTAAGAGACCACTAAGCAGCCCTAAATGATTTGGTCCCAAAGACTTAACATAGGTTACTCCAAATTCTATTTGAGTTTGAGGATGAGGTAGAGAAGGTCATTATTTGATGGATATAGCCAACTTAAAAATGTAATTATACCTTGCCATAACTTACTCCGACCTTTCTAAATACTTGTGCTTAAAATTTTGATGAAATAATATTAAATGAATCATTTAAAAGGCCTTGCAGTCATGTAGACCAACATATTTTGTTTATGAGTCTTGTTTTTTGATATAGTTTCTTTTTCACTGTTCTAATATGTTAATCCATAATTTGAGGCATCTGTGAAAATGAGTGATTATCGGAATAATCATGTCAAGTCACTGAACCCTTCTGTCATATAAATAATCAAGGAAAAACTCATTTGGCTTTTTTGTTTGTTCATTTTTTTTCTTCAGTAACCTTATTCATTTTATCATGAGGGTAGCATAATCTTCTGAATGTACCACACTGGTTGGGAGTGAAAATGTAAGGTTGAAAGAGTGAAATCATGGCTGATTGGTAAATTTTGATTATTAGAGCAAGCTGTTAAACTCCACTTTAGATTCTAAATTTGATAACAGATTAATTAGCACAAACAATGCTAAAGAGCTAGTGATGTTTTAATACAGTAGCTTACTCATGTTAAGATAAATCTCTATACACTATCGGGGATTGTAAACTACCTATGTTGCTGACAGGCTTCAAAGGCCCATCTTTAGGTCTCCATGTTCATTAACAGTTTGACATCCAATTATGTTTGCTTGTAGGAATTTAGAGTCCATAATTCATCATTATTTTTCACGAGAAAGGGTGAAACTGATGCTCAGAGGTTAAATGATAAGTCCTGGGCTACGTAGCTATTTAAAAGCATGGAT
Source organism: Pongo abelii (assembly GCF_028885655.2). NCBI lineage: Eukaryota > Metazoa > Chordata > Mammalia > Primates > Hominidae > Pongo > Pongo abelii. Next base: position 23,505,729 of record NC_071990.2, read on the forward strand.
CAGAGCTTTTAGTTTGAGTTCAACACATAAACAGCTTGGAAGTTGTCACCCTCACCTTTGCAACAAGAAAAAAAGCTAACCTAACTAAAAACCAATAATGTTTCTTCAATAAATCTGAGGACTGTAGTCACAGAACACACTACCACCCTGAAATCTAAAGAGGCAGATGCATCCAGAGAGAGACGTTTCCTAAAGCTTGCCTGTCTGGAGCAGAAGTCACTGCAATCCCTAGCTGACAGGAATGCTTAAATTGCTATTTTGATGAATTGAGAGAGGTCAAGTTCAGACTAGTGTGAGAGTGAGAAATTCTTGGGAATAGCAGTCTTAGGGAGGTCCCACACTTATGTGAGCTTTTGTTACAGAAATCCCTCAAGACCTTATGGTGGGGATCTGAGAAAGAATTCCTCCTAGTGTGGGTTGGGGAAGGGATGAGTAGTAATCCTAAAACCCACACAGATTCTACCCCCTAATAAGAGCCTAGTTTATAGAGGTAAGGAATTCATCAGAGGGCAAATGTAAAACCTTATCTTAGTTCAGGGAAGGACATTCCAGTTTGGAACAGGACTTCAAGTGAATAGATTGGGAATGCCACAGCCAGGGAAGCGAGTGAGAGAATGGGGGATAAAAGCTATGCTCTTGGAAGAGGAACAGAAACACTTTTGAAGGCTTTACTTCTGAGACACAGGTCCATTAAAAGATTGAGTCCTAATAAGAAGATTATAAAGTCCTCCTTCCCCATTCCACACCCCACCTCAACACCAACAGGCCTCTTAAATAATAAGAATGAATTGTAGCTGAATGGCACAGATTTATATTTGGAGGCTTCAACACTCTTTTGTCAGTTACTGAAAGATCAAGTAGGCAGAAAATCAGTAAGATTATAGATGACCTGAACAGCACATAAATCAACTTGATCTAATTGACAATTATGGAATACGCCACTCAACAGTGGCAGATTATCCATTCTCCTTAAGCTCACATGGAGCATTCATCAAGATAGACAACATTCTGGTCCACAAAATGCATATTCATACTTTTTAGAAAATAGAAATCATACAGAGTATGTTCTCAAGCCACAACAGAATTAAACTAAAAATCAAGAAGTAAAGGACAGCTGGAATATTCCCATATATTTGGCAATTACGTAGCACACTTCTAAATAACCCATGGAATAAAGAAAAAGTCTCAGGAGAGCATAAAAAATATTTTTATTTTAATGAAAATGAAAATATAGCCTCAAAACTTGTGGAATACAGCTAATAATATATTTATAATAATTATATATCATATTAGAAAAGAAGAAATATTAAAAATAATAATCTCAGCTTCCATTTTAGGAGACTAGATAAGAAAGAGCAGGTCAAACCTAAAGAGAGCTGAAGAAAAAAATAATAAAATTTAAAGCAGAAGTCAATAAAATTGAAAACAGAAAGTGAGGGGACATCAATGAACTCAAATTCTGTTTCTTCAAAAAGATGAATAAAAATGATAAATCTCTAGCCAGGCTAGCCAAGGATAAGAGAAAAAGGGATACTCTACCATATTAGGAATGAATGAGAGGGATAATTACTACTGATTCCCTGCACATTTAAAAGGTAAGAGAACACTATAAAAATTTTACACCCACAAATTTGATAACTTAGATGAAATAAATTGATTACCTGATGGCACAAACTACAAAATTCTACTCAGAAAGAAATAGATAACCTGAATAGCTTTATGTCTATTAAAGAAGGTGACATAGTAGTTAAAAATCTTCCAAAAACAAAAAAGGAAACAGTTGGTCCAGCTGAATGGTAAATTTTACCAAACTTTTACATAAGAAATAAACTAATTTTACACAATTTTTGTCAAAAAATAGAGGCAAAAAAACCTTTAAACTCATTTTATGAGGATAGTGTTATCCTAATACCAAAACCCAATAAAGACACTATAAGAAAATAAAACCACAGACTAATTTTTAATGACTATAGAGATAAAAATCCTCAAGAAATATGAGCTAGGCAAATCCAATATATAAACAGGACAGTGCCTCATAACCAAGTGGAATTTACAACAGGAATGCAAGGCTGGTTTAGCATTCAAAAATTAATCAATGTAATTGATTAGATGACACACTAAATGAGAAAAACAGTATGATTGTATCAATAGATTTTTATAAAGAGCATTCAACAAAATGAAACACCAACTCATAATAAAATGCATGAAAAACTAGAAGTAAAAGGGAATGTCCTTAACTTAATAAAGAGGATATACTAAAAATCTACAGCTAACAGCATATTTATGAGAGGTTGGACACTTTCCCATTAACATCAAGAACAAGGAAAAGCTGTTCTCTCTTATTATTCCTATTCGAATTCAAAATAAAATCCGTAGGTAGTGCCAGTAAGGCAAAAAGAAGAAATACAACCATCTTCTCCCGCTGATGAGATGATGGTCTTTGTAATAACCCTACAGAATCTATTGAAAAAGCCATTTCTGACACTAAAAAGCAAGTATATAGCAAGGTTGTAGGATGAAAGGTAAATCTTCAGATCTAATTGCTTTCTTTCTTATATACCAATAATGAACCATTGGAATGTAATACTTAAAAAACTATTTGAAATAGCACTGAAAATGAGAGTTATATAAATCTAAAATATATATATATATATGTATAGAATCTATATGCAGAAAATACTTCTAAAAGAAATCAAATATCTAAATAAATGAAAAGATATTCCACATTCATGGATTAGAAGATGCAATATTTTTAAGATGTTAACTTTCCCTAATTTGGTCTATAGACTCAACAGTCTCAAACAAAGTCCTAAGAATTTTTTATAGATGTCAACTAACTGATTGTAAAATGTATGTGGAAAAGCAAAAGTTCTCTAATAGTTTCTCCTAGGTCCATTGTTCTTCTAAAAAAGAACAAAGTTTACATTACTGAATTTCATGACTTACTATAAAGTTATCAGAATCAAGATAGTGTGGTATTGGCAAAAAAAAAAAGATATGTAGATGAGTAGGGTATAGAGCTCAGAAATAGACTCACACAAATATAGCCAACTGATTTTGACAAAGGTTCAAAGGCAATACAATAAAATAATGATAATCTGTTCATCATGTGATACTGCAACACTTGGATGTCCATACACACACAAAGAACTCAAAGACCTCAAAATTACCCAAAAATTAAATAAAAGTGGATCAAAGACACAACTATATAATGCAAAATATAAAAATTCTAGGAAAAAAGCTGCATGATCTTAGGCTTGGTGATGAATTTTTAAATACACCACCAAAAACATGATCTATGAAATAAAAATGATTCAATGGACTTCATTAAAATTAAAAACATTTGCTCTGTGAAACTCAGTTCCAAAAGAATGAAAAGACAGACCACAGGCAGAGACAATGTATTTGCAAATCACAAAGCGAATAAAGGATTTATGTCTAGCATATACACAGAATTTTAAAACTCAATAATATGGAAACAAAGACAAAATTGAAAAAGTAAGTAGATGATTGGAACAGATACTTCACAACAGAAGGTATACAGATAGCAAATAACATATGAAAAGATGCTCAATACCATTTGTCATTAGGGAAATACAAATTAAAACAACAATGAGATGCCACTACACACCTAGTGGAATGGGTAAAAGGGGTTGGGGTATGGGAATGTGAAAATACTAATTGCTGGCACAAATGAGGAACAATAGGAACTCTCATGCTGCAATTTTGGAAAATACTTTCAATTTCTTACACAGCTAAACACAGTCTTAATATTTAATCTAGCAATAATTCTTCTAGATAGTTCAAAACGATTTGAGAACTTATATCCACAAAAACAAAAATCCTGCATGTGAATATTTTTTCAACTTTATTTATAATTGTCAAAGACTAGAAGCAACCAAGATGTTCTTCAATAGGTGAGTGGATAAACAAACTGTGGTATATCCATACAATGGAATACTGCATAATAATAAAAAAAATGAGCTATCAAGCCATATAAAGTCATGGATGACTCTTAAATGAGTATTGCTAAGTGAATAAAGCCAGAAGGCTATATACTGCAGGGTTCCAAGGCAAAAACTATAAAAATGTAAAACAGGTCAGAGGTTACCAAGGTTTGGGGAAGGGTTTGGATAAACATGCAAAACATGAAGGATTTTTAGGGCAGTGAAACTATTTTATATATTACTACCGTGGTGGACACTGCAATAACCCTGTGTAATAACCCAGTAACAATAGTACAAAGAATGAATCAATAAAAGGAACAAGGCCTCCTTGTAGAAATAGATAATGCAAGGGCTGGGAGAGAGAATAAACAAGATGATCCTGAAGTTTTATGTAGTGCCAGAAATTATGGAAGTGCTCAGAAAATGCAATGATGGGTGCATGTCAAAGCAACACCGGAAATATCTCTCAATGGTCAAAGCTAGAACAATCTGATCAATAAAATAAATGATATGGTATTGGATTATAACCCACAGTATACAGTAAATATCCAAAGTCAATACTGATATAAGTCAGTGACAGAAATTTATTCTGTCAGTGGAGATGTACACAAAACCTCCCATACAGAGAAATGCCAAATAATTTTTGTAAACGTTCATCCCTCAAAGTGTTTACACAAAACTCTCTACTTAGTGCACTGCACACTAAGTACAGTATGGAGGAAGGGGAAAAAGAAACTTTACAGTGCAGAAACATGACAGATGCTACTTCACCCAACTGGTCAATATTAACATGTACCATTGATGATATGATAGAACAGTAGTTTTCCCCTGTGAACTTCCTGCCTCAAACCCATAACCCCAACCCATTAACCATGACAAAAAACATCAGAAAAAAACATGAGGGACATTCTACCTGACATTGGAGGTTGAATTTTTCAAATCAAGAGGGCATTAAAGGGGGCTTCTAAATAAATGCAATGGTGAAGAGGTTCCATTTTGTGGGTGCCTGTAGCTTTTCTCCGTTAATTCACAAAACTGTCAGATCTTCAAAAACAAAGTAAGTGTGAACAATCCTTACTTTAAAAGAGGAACCAAAGGGAACACGATGACTAAATGCAATGTGGTACCTTGGATAGGATCCTGGAATGGAAAAAGAAACTAAAGAAAAAATGGTGACATCTGAATAAAGCATGGACTTTGGTTATAATAATATATCAACATTAATTCATTAACTGGGACAAATGTACCATAGTAATTTTAACAACAGTGAAAACTGGCAACTGAACATACAGGAACTCCGCAATATACTTGTAACTTCACTTAAAAAAAAAAAAATGTGGGGCCCAGTGCCCTAATTCAGTTCATTTGCTTTTTAGAAAATACCACGCTAGCCTGTCTCAACTCATCCAGCCATTTTTAAGTGCATCAATGTATCAATTTATCTCTGTTTGGTATTAAATTTTATTGTTTCTGGAGTATTGGGCACATAGCAGTCACTTGGTTTCCTGAATGCTAGAAAAGCATCTTTAAGTTCCTGAACAAATATATTAAGGGAAAAAAGTTACAGGCATAAACAAATGGAACCTCTTCATCATTGCATTTATTTAAAAGCATCCTTTAAGACTCTACTTGTTTGAAAAAATTAACCCTCATTAATTTTGCATAACACAGCACAGAGGCCAGAAACTATGTTTTCTCAGAAAAAAATTTGTGCCTATTAAAATCACAGTAAAAATCACTAGGCGTTTTTAAATGGGAGAAAGCAAAAGAATAGTACAGGCAAGTTTATAAAATTGCTGAGTTGAAGGGCTCATAAAGGTTTTTCAATTACAAAAGTAATCCTCGGATAGAAGAGAATTCCAGATTCTGGAGCTCATGTCTAAGAAATTTCTTTTTCCCTTGAGCTTAACCTGTCATTGACAGGCAGCTGTTTTAACGAAATGGCTGAGATAAATGGAGGAGTTACAGGTTTCACCCGCCTCTGCAAAGTCCCAATTCACAAAAGGTCTTAAAGAATTAGGATTTCAGGGCATATAATCACAGAATCATTGAATAATTCAAGTTGTGAAGCTCAATATGCAGATAACACTTCAGAAACATTCATCTCAGTATTCCATATGGATAACTGAATAATAATAATACACTGCTTACTATTACTTAATTCTGGTAAATTCATTAAGAATTTCTATTTTGCCAGTCTGGAAAAATTAGAAAATAAAAATAAAAATGACCTTCCGTATCTTTCATCTATAATAAAATGTGGGAATATTACCCTTCAGAAGAAGCAGAAGAAGCCATGATCTCTTTGCATAAGTAATGGTATTAGAACATCTTCCTTGTATTTTAAATACGGAGATCTATCTGGGATCTTTTCTCTCAGAGTTCACCTTCCTTTTATTCACCACTTCCTTTATGAGAATAGGAAATACATTGAATGGAAGCTGGCACAAAAGATAGTTTTGGGAATGGATTAGAAAATCCCCAGTTTATATGGTGCATTGTATTTCATTTCTTAGTTATATGCTTAAGATGCTTATGTTTAAACATTTTATAGCTTCCTCTTGTAAAGCCCTCTCTCTTTTAGTTAAGTACCTTGAAGCCAAGATCTTACATTAAAGTAGAATCTAATTAGACCTTTCAATTCAGAGAGGCTGCTGAACTCTTTTAGCTCCATTATAGAAATGTACAGTAAAACCCCTTTTTTTCCTCTCCGTGGTGAAAATAGCAGTTATCTTCAAGAAGAAAAAGAAGAAAAAAAAAAGACACGAATTGTCACACTTCAATTTAAGCACAAGGCTCAGGTAGCTGACCCAGCCTCTTTGTCCTTTTACATAAGAAGGAAGGTGGTTTTCAAATTTTGGGGCAGCAACTGGGAGTAGGGATGTAGAGAGAGAGCATTCTTATCGCTTTTACACCCTTAAATACACCAAATCTAAAATGTCTTCACATTGAAAGCATGAAAATTGCAGTAACTACTTCAATAAGCAAGTCGTTTAAATATAATTTCTGGCAGCATGTATATATTCACAGGGAAAATGAGTTTAGAAAGACAGTATGTAGTTTTATAAAAAGGAAAGCATAAAATTCTAAATATCCTTGTCAGTGTGTATCCATGAAAGTAATGTCATTAGAAAGAAAAAAGAAGAATTAACTATTGACTAGGATTTGTATTGCTTCCTAACATACATTTGGCATCAAAGAAGCTTTGGGAAAGGGGTAGAAAACATTATAGCAGAAATAGCTCTCATCAATACCAAATGAAGCATGTCAAGCTTACAAGGAGGAACCAGAAAGAATTGAGGATGTAAAGGGAGGATGGGCAATTCTAATATGGTCAAATCAGAATGTCCTGCAACACTTCTGAATGAAATAAACTTTCAGATGATGCCCACAAAGATGACGTACTGGATAATGAAGAGTAAAAAGAACAGCCTGCAACCCTCACAAAGCACCAGAGCTACCATAACGATTTTGCACCTTACTCTGTGATCCTTGCCATTATTTAAAAAAAAAATGCAAAAGACCAGATATTGTCTTTACTCAGGGTGACTAATGTAGGATGTTAATAGACTAGAGGTCTCATACAACAACTGTGTGGTAATTAGCTCCATTAGTATATCGAGCAGTGATATCATTGCGAAGCATTGACAGGTTATGGGTTTTTTTTCCATCACATACGTGGATGCTTGAAAATTATGCTTTTAGTAGTTATTCATAATGGTTTCAAAGCAATGGTGTACTTTAAAAGGGCAGAACCACCACTCTCATGATCTAACCTAGATACTTACGAAGTTCTCAGAATCAAAATGAGTTTAGTACCTGATGACTATTAAAACTAGTTATATGCCTTTGGTTTAAAAGCCCTCATCTCAGGTAAAGCCTTTTCATATTTTCTCACCTCCCTATGAAATTAAGGGTAGAAGTGAAGAGACAGGAAGGGATCTAATACTAGAGCATGAGTTGGTCAAGTGGAAAGTACAAGCCCAGCCCAGAAGACGCCAGGAATTCTTTAATGACCACTTGCCCCACTCCTCAACTCTCCTCTCGTGGCTTACAAAATTTTCTTCAGCCTGAAACCTTTCTATTAAAAATAAATCTCACTGGAAGCTTGCTATATGAAACAATGAATAAGAAACTTCCTTGGTTAAGGGAGAATGCAGAGTTTTGAGGGTGAATGGAATGCTGAGGTGAGGGGACTCTTCTGAAGATCTGGAGACTCAGAGGAGTATATTTGAGAACTACTTTCTAGATCCACTCTAGCTGTTTGCCTTCATCTTTACATTCCCTGCTGGAAATTGCTACCAAACACTGGTCCCATACATTTCTTGTTATAGCATAGCCTATGGAACAAGGTATGGTGACAAGAAGATACCAAATATATCTCAGGCTATCCTGTTTTGATGTTGAAAGACACTGAATCCTAAAACAAGATTCTTCAGACAGCGGCATAATGATGTATATAATCAGACGTGGCCACCTTCTTTACTCGAGTTCTGAAATCTATCATTAACATGTGACTTGAACTCAGGTGTGAATATTTGGGATGGGAAAGTCAGACAAAAAAACAAGAGGAGGAGACAATGGTCATTTTCAGTATTTGAGGGAGACTAAAAGGGTGCCCAATTTTAAAAATTGTCAGGATACAATACAAAGAGCAGGGGTTTAATCAGAACACCTAGGTTCAAGTCCTGATGTCAATACCTGATGGCTGAATGATTTTATATTAATACAAGTTATTCATTCACTGTGAATTTCAGAGTTGTTTTCCACAAGATGGACATAGTATTCACAAGATGAATCTATCTTATCTACAAGAAGATAACCATATTCACAAAGTGAACCTATCCATAATAAGACAACCTTATCTGCAAGATGAACCCATCTTAGCATTCAAAGATAGTTGAGACAGTATAACAGGGTGATAGCATTCTATGCAAGATACTCATTACTGAGGACCTTGCCTCCTTCATATCTCAGGTAATGTAAGACTAATACTGACAAATGTGTTCTCTATTTCTGTTGCTCTACTGATTTGCTAACATGTTGTGATTGCATAAAACATAGTTTAAAATTCACTTGGTCCAAATCTTTGAGATTTCCTGATGCTTATGGAATTTTTAATCTGGAGAGATTTGCACAATTTCAAAATTTGTCTGTAAGGCTTAATTAATATTAATTAACTACTGATGTTATTATGACAATATGCCAATCTCTCACAAAATTCAACCATATTAAATGTAAAATTGCTTTTTAAATTGTGGTTATCACCATCACTGTCATTGTTGTTATGAACTCAGATGAATGATTGCTAATTTTGCCTGTCCAGTTTCCTCTACAACTCCACGTGTCACAGTTTCTAGTGTTGTGGGGAAAGAGGATTGGGCTATATGAGAGTGGCCTAGTGACAAACTCTAGGATTGTAGCTACAGATTTTCTTTCATTAATCAAATCAGTTTTTTTAACTTACTCCAAGAGCAGTATTTTCCTGTACATAGTCAGTATTTACCGTACATAAGTACAAAGTGGGCAAACTAGTGCTACTCGACATGAAAGTAGGAAAAGACAAAGAGCCTCAGTGGACCACAGAAAGAGTCTTGTTGCAAATGTGAACATTTTATGTGTCTGTTTAAGCTATTGGTTTGGAAAACCACCTGAAGAAGACTTTGCCTTAAACATGCAATCTTTGTAAAAATCAGAGAACATTTCTTGCTTTTTCGATCATTTTTTTTATTTTTTTTGTCACGATTGCTTCCTGAGCAGAGTTATAAATGACATCATAAGACACTTCAAGAATGGAAGGGGTATATAGATGAATATAAATCTAAAAAGGCATGCAGTTTCTCAGAAGCAAAAGTTAAAAATAATTCTTTGTAATCTGGCCGTAATTAAAGTGCCACAATGCCTATTCCATATACCAGTTTATCTGGCAATGATAAAACCTTGAAAACTTGAAAAGGTCTACATCCAAGGAGAAAATACGAGAAAAACAACACTTAGGTGTACCATGATAATATTTTAAAATGTGTCATCCATTTTTATTAAGTCAGTGAGAAAAATCTTTGCATTCTTTCTGACAACACAATTTATTTCTTTGAAAATGTTCATGGGATCCTTGAAAAGAAATTATTAAGGCATTTTTTCCAAGAACATCTTTGCCATTTTATTCATGAAAAAACTCATATACATGTCAGTGGAATCTGGCCAAATCCAATTTCTTTTTTCTTTTAAACGAGGAAGTCAATGTTTTACCCTTGAAAGCTGAGCCTTTAAAATACCACATGAAGGTTATGGTTCAGTCTGAAGGGATGGTAAAAATGAGAGGAGATAAAGTGAGTGGTAAAACTATAAATAGTTTGTGGTTAATGTCAATAAAGATATTTGGCATTTTTCTTTTAATTTTCCAATTTTGAGCAATGTGTATTCTTTTTTTTTCCTTTTTTGGGGTTAAGTTTTTTTTTCCTTTTGGGGTTAAGATTTGGGGTTAAGATTTTTTCCTTTTTGGACAATAAGACAGCTAGAATATTATCAAGGAGAAAACACATATTCCATACTGTAAGACGGCCCTCCCTTGGAACACTGTAAGCTCTTTTCCAACTACTCTAGTTCATTCCTTACTCACTGACAATATTGGTCTCCTTGCTTTTGCTCCAACACTTCAGTCATTTTAGAGCCTTTGCAGTGATTCTTTCCTTTTACTGGAAAGTTATTCCTACAGAAATGTGCAAGGCTAATTCTCTAACTCAGCTCCAAGTCTCTTCCTGAATGCCACCTTTCAATGAGGCTTACACTGAGCACTCTATTCAAAATTGCAACCATCCAACTAACATCTACACTTTCAGTCAATCCTAACCATCTTCTATGTCATTTTCTTTTTTCTCACAGCATGTCTAACCTTCTGACATGCTATTTAACTCATGCTTTGTGGTTATTTTTAATTGTCTTATTCCCTCACCCAGAGTATAAGGTTTATGAAGAAATCAGAAGTCTCAAATGAATGATTCTTAGTTTCCATCTTAAGAAACTAGAAAAGTAGAATAAATGAAACCCAAAATAAAAGGGAAAACTGAAGTAATACACATCAGAGTAGGAATCACTGTAACAGATAATAGAAAAACAATAAAGAAAATAGATGAAAGCTAAAAAGTTGGTTGAGAACATTAATAAACCTCTAACAAAACAGATGAGGAGAAAAAAATAGACAAATTACCAATATCAGAACTGAGAGAGGTGTCATCTCTACAGTCTATGGATTTAAAAGAATAAAAAAATGAACAAATTTATACTTACGAATTTGACATCTTAGATGAAATGCACAAATTCCTTGAAAGAAAGAAACTACTAAAGCTTACTCAAGAAGAAACAGGTAACCTGAATAGCCCTATCTATATATTCTAAAGAATTTTAATTTGTATTTAAAATTCTTTCCACAGAGAAGCTGCAGGTCCAGATGGCTTTCCAGGTAAAGAAACATTAAAGGAAGAAATGCTACCAATTGCATACAAACTCTGAGAAAATCTGAAATTTATATTTCCCACCTCATTCTATGATGCTTACATTACCCTGAGACATAAACCAAATGAAGACATTATTTAAAAAGTAAGCCACAGAATAATATCCCTCATAAACATGGATGTAAAAATTCTAAACAAACTTTAGAAAGTCTAATCCAAAAACCTATACAAGTAGAATATGTCTTGATTAAGTGGAGTCTATATTAGAAAGCCAAGGATCATCTAACATTAGGAAATCAATCACTGCAATTCACCATATTAACAAACTAAACAAGAAAAGTCATATAATCACTTACACAGATGCACAAAATAGTTTACAAAATCCAATGTCAGTTTTGGAATGTCTAAAACTTAATTGAATTAATGTCTAAAACTTAATTGAATTAATTTGAATTGACCTGAGTCAATGAAATGTCTAAAACTTAGTTGAATTAATTTGAATTGACCTGAGTTGCACTGAGTAGAGTTGACTGAATGGAACAAAATTTAAAGAAAAACTAAAAATAAAACAAAATGACTTGCTTAACAATGGGATTAAACTCAGGTGAAGTAGAAGGAGTATGGAATTTCAGTGAGTTAAGTTTCTGAATTTATTTTATTTTATTTTTTTTTTTTTTTGAGACAGAGTTTAGCTCTTGTCACCCAGGCTGGAGTGCAATGGCATGATCTTGGCTCACTGCAACCTCTGCCTCCCGGAGTCAAGTGATTCTCCTGACTCAGCCTCCCGAGTAGCTGGGAATACAGGTGCCCACCACCATGCCTGGCTAATTTTTTTGCATTTTTAGTAGAGATGGGGTTTCACCATGTTGGCCAGGCTGGTCTCAAACTCCTGACCTCAGATGATCTGCCCGCCTCAGCCACCCAAAGTGCTGGGATTACAGGCGTGAGCCACCATGCCTGCCAAGTTTCTGAATTTTTATATTATTAGCTCAGTGATGAAGCACTCAGATGATAAGTGAAAATAAAAAGAATTTTTAAATATCACAAATCGCAATTAGTTCCTAACTCTATTCAGCAACAGCAGTAAGCTGATGATTGGATATATTTGTAGGTAATTTTTATACAGTAAAAAGCTCATGAGAACTAAAGTTGATTCTGTACCTGAGAATTAAAGAGCTTTTACATATATTTATATATATAATATATATTTATTCATAAAGTATGTATATATAATATATATATGGTCTGCAAACTAGGAATTAAAAGTAACATCCTCAACTTGATAAAGGCCATCTATGAAAAAATTTCAACTAACACCATATTTAATGGTAAAAGACCTAATATTTCCTCCTAACATTAGGAAAAAGAGAAGAGAATCTACTCATACCACTTCTATTCAATATTGTACTCAAGGACCTAGCTAATAATATAAGGCAAGAAAAAAAGTAAAAAGCATGTATTTTAGAAAAGAAGATTTTTAAAAATTGGAGAAAAAAATTTAAAGAATATGAAACTTAGGAACCTGCAGAATAACAGCAAAACGTCTAATATGTGCATAATTGGAGTCCCAAGAAGAAAGGGAAAAAAGAATAGGGCAGAAAAAATACTTAAAGTAGTAATAACCCCAAACTTTCAAATTTGGAGAGAGATATGGATTTACACATTTTAGAGGTTCATTAAATTCCAATCCAGATAACTAAAATGAAAAACACACCAGGGTATATTGTCTTGAAACCGCTGAAACCAAGATTTTTAAAAAGAGGTATTAAAAGTAGCCAACAATGTATAATTTACAGGTGAGCCATGATAAATAATCACTGACTCCCTTATCAAAACACTAGGGATCTGTAGATGGTAGAATGACATTTTTGAAGTGCTTAAGGAGGGGAATAATAATGTCCACTCAGAATTATATATCCAGCAAAAATATCCTTCAAAAATTAACAGAAAATTCATTTGCAGATATGGAAATTAAAGGAATGTGTTGCCAATAGATCTATACTTCACAGAGTGATAAAGGAAGTTCTCCAGACCAAAGCAAAATCATAATAAACAGACACTGGGATCTACTGAAAGGAATGAAGACCATTGGAAACGATATTTATAGGGATAAATAGAACACGTTTTTTTCTCTGAATTTAAAAAATATATATTTGCCATGATTTATTCCAATTCTGCTTGTATCTTCCAGGCAGACCTTTCTGCTTCCCTGTACAGACATACTGCCAGGAGTCGCAGTCTGCACTGTAAATATTTGTTCTTATCTCTTTACGTAAAAGCCCATTTCTAGGCCCCAGTTCATGTGGATATTTGTTTGGGGTTAATTCCCAATAAAATGAGCAAGGAAACATCTTCCTTGTAACTTATTATTTAATATATCCTCATCATCTTTATTCAGCACTGTCTATGTTGGTTTATGTCTTTTTGGCAACACAGCTTTCCCAGAAATGCTTAAAGACCTTTTCATGGACCATAAAAGAAAGAATATAGGTCTAAATTCACTTAGGTATATGTCTCTAGTGTCTGGTGGTTTGTAATGCCACCTGCTGTAATAAATGTTACCCTTAAATTTCCATGCCTTAACACAGTAGAGGTGATTTCTCAGCCAGTTAGAACCCAGTTGGTTGGGATAGGAAAGGTGTTGCCAGTCCTTCAGGAGGAAAGCCTGACAGCAGCTCTTACATTTTCAGTTGGATGCTTCTAAGATCACCCTTTGTCTTCATATCTAGATAAAAAATGACGTGATGAAATCAGGGTTGTTCTTCCTCTAAAGCCCCCAAAGGTTTATTATTTTTGTTTGAAGAGACTAACGAGAAGGAAAATAAAAGGTATGAGGAAGGTTTATAAGAAGCAGCGCAACATGTCGACTATTTAGGCAGAATTTTCACAATAACCCATCTCATTAATATCCTTCCTAATATCGGCAATGCCTTCTCAATCCAATTAGCCTATGTGACTGAAAGTGCTCCTACATATCAGGTATGCAGGGAGATGATGGACAGTGGGGAAAGAGGAATGATTGGGAGGAAGGGCATAACAAAAACTAAGCAATACATGAAAGACAAATGGACCAGGTCTCAGATATAAAAGCAAATGATAAAGTAATAAGGAAGAAAATGAAGCCTGAATATACTAAATAACAGTGATATTTCAGAAAAAGGGGATTCTTTTATTAGGGTCAAGATCAGTTAGGTCTTTGGAACTTAAGATGTGGTAGACTTTTTTTTGAAATGTAAATGGTTGGTCTATATCACCTTTATTCAGTTTTCAAACTCTCTTTCTAACTCTCTTTCCCTTTAGGCATTGCCCTTTTGGTAGCCTCTGAAGTCTTCAGAGAAAATCTGGGCCTTCAAGGGCTCTGTTTAAAAAACACTGGCTGATAAGTAGCCTGAGGTCATCTCTAGAAATAATACCTTTATTGGAGTTCCTACTGCCACCAAAAAACATTTCATTTTTTAATAAAATCCTACTCATTTTACAAGGTTCATCTCTAAAATAACCCTTCTCTGAAACCTTCACTGACCCTGCTCCAAAACCTCGGTATTCTCTTCCTTTCTGATCCCATTGCACCATGTCTGACTTGCTAGTGTGACAATACCGCTTTGTGTTTTTGTAGATGATCCAACAGACTTTAGCTCTTATAGCGACTTTATTTTCTCAATGAAAAGAACAGTGCCCGGTCTACAGCATTTGCTCAGTAAATGGAAACAGAAACGTCTAAAACATAACTAAATTGATTTGAATTGACTTGAGCTGCATTAAAAAGAGTTGAGTTGACTGAATGGAAAAAAAATTAAAGAAAAACTAAAAAATACAAAAAACAAAAAAAGTGACTTGCCTAACAAAGGGCTTAAGCTCAGCCAGACTAGAAGCATGAAATGCAGTGAGGCAGGTTTCTAAATTTTTTTATTAGCCCAGTGATAAAGCATGCAGATGATAAGAGAAAACGGAAAGAACTTTCAGATATGACAAATCTCAACTGGTGCCTAATTAGATTTAGCATCAATAGTTTAAGCTGATGATTGCATATATTTATATACAATTTTGTTACAGTGAAAACCCCATAATGAGAACTAAAGTTAATTCTATACATTGAGAATTATGTATCCCCAATTGTAGGAAAATTGGTGCTTTAATATTTAGCAGAGTGAGAGAATGATGAGAAATTTATGTTAAAATGGGAAAAAAGACTATATTTCCAACACAAACACATGACAAAGAAGGAATCCTCAAGATTATATATTGTTTCAATAAAAGTGGCAGGACAAGTAAAAGAAAATCGTAAGTTAAGGAGCATTTTTGAACACCCACTATGCCAGGCACTCTTGCTAGATACCTGTAAAACATAATTCCATTATTTCTCCCAATAACCTCGTGATTTTACAGATTTTAAAAAAGAGATTCAGCAAAACAATTGAACACATGGAGATAGAGAATGGAAGGATGGTTACCAGAGGCTGTGTAGAGTAGTCGGGGAGTGAGCGGAAAGCGGAGATGGTTGATTGCTACAAAAAAAGTTAAAAAGAATGAATAAGACCTAGTACTTGATAGCACAATAGGGGACTGTCGTCAGTAATAATTTAATTGCACATTTTAAAATAACCTAAAAAGTGTAATTGGAATATTTGTAACACAAAGGATAAATAATACTTAAGAGATGAATACCTAATTCTCCCTGATGTGATGATTATGCATTGCATGCCTGTGCCAAAATATCTCCTGTACCCAACTCATAAACCTACTATGTACCCATAAATTTAAAATAAAATTTAAATATAAGATTTAGGACGGTTAGAAAATGTATCCAGGATTATATCTGGCAATTCAAACACAGCTATGTTCAATTTTAAAACACATGCCTTATCCAGGAAATCAAATACATATCTGCATGTCTTATCATTCTTTTATAGGGACAACTGTACCTGCTTTGCCCAATTTCAGGTACCAGGATTTCAGTTACAGTTTTCAGTTGGCTTTAGCTGTTTTGGGTTAACAATTCTTGACATTTTTAAGTTGTCTATTCATTTGTTTGTATATCACTTGGGAATATATAATACCATTATGAAGGATTAATTAATAATAATGGCTAGAAGACTTCCAGTAGCTGCAGGCAAAAGCAGGTGGGTAGCAGACAGACAACTTCCCAAAATCTCTTCCCCAACAATATGAAATAACTTCACATCTATGAAAATTCAAAGCAAAACTACATTTCCCCAAGTTACTTGAAAACATAGAAAACAAAAAGAGCAAAATAATTGCATGTAAAAAAGAAAAGTAAATAAATACAAGGGCCAAAGCAGTCTCACATGCTCAGTCTTCTGTCTGCTCTCTGTGTGACCAGCAAGCATGGACCAGGAAAAAAACCTGAAGACTTCGGAACAGGAACACTAGCTAAGAGGGCCTGAGTGTGAGTTGGTAGCATCAATGTTATGGATTGAGTGTGTCCTCCCGAAATGTATATGTTGAAGACATAATGAAACGTGATAGTATTAGGAAGTGGGCCTTCAGGAGGTAATTCAGTTTAGATGAGGTCATGAGGATAGAGTTCTCATGATGGGATTAGTTCTCTTATATCAAGAGACAGAGATTACTCCCTCTTCCTTTCTCTACCATGTGTGGACACAATAAGGAAACAGCCGTCTATAAGCCAAAAAGAAAACTCTCACCAGAACTCAACCATGCCAGTGCCTTGATCTTGGACTTCCCAGTCCCCAGAATTGTGAGAAATAAATGTTTGCTGTTTAAGCCACTCAGTCTATGCTATTTTGCTGTAGCAGTACAAAGTGACTAAGACAGACAGAAAAAATAAACCCACTGTATATCTGAGAGGAAAAACAAATAACTGAGCAGATCAAACCAAGCACTGCACAGAAGGGATTTCAAAGTATGTGTCTTAAAAAGGAAGATATAAAAAAATAAATAGCATGACTTCAACCTTTGTGAAGCAAAAACTGCAGGAGGTGCAGAAGATATATGGACTAGGAGACCTAGCTAGATTAGAGTGAGGCAAGCAAGAGTGTAGTAGAGTTCAATAAATGTCGATTCAAAAAAAATCCATGATGACTAAATATAAAATTGTAAATAAACACAGGATCTGTCCCTTCACTTACACAACTCTGCTTCACTCATCTCACTGCAATCTTGGCCCAGATTCCAATAAAATTTTTATATAAGCAGGATGCCGTCCCATAGGCTTATAGTATACTTATTTAACTTTTTTAAGTACTGCATTAAAATAGTATTTATCTTGATAAATAGGTTTTTTGGTGCACCATTAAATTTTACATCAAAGTGAGTACCTGTCGTAATTTCCTTGTCCCTGTCTTGCTAATAGGAGGCTTTAATACACTGCTGTCATTATAAGATAGATAAAATTCACAGAAAATAAGTAAAAAGACAAAAAGTTACAAAAAGCACCAGATAGTTAGATGGTTTCACAGGAGAACTCTACCATGTTCTTCAGACTCGATATTCCCAATACTCTATAAATTATTCTAGAGCA
Source organism: Pongo abelii (assembly GCF_028885655.2). Classification (NCBI taxonomy): domain Eukaryota; kingdom Metazoa; phylum Chordata; class Mammalia; order Primates; family Hominidae; genus Pongo; species Pongo abelii. The sequence continues at coordinate 23,523,629 of NC_071990.2, forward strand.
TTGAAAATGAAGGAAAATTACCTAATTCCTTTCTCTTTTTTTGAAGAAGGAATAACTGATAATTAAACCAGATAAAGATAGTACAAAGAAGGAAAATTGAGACAAATGTTACTCATTAATACGAATTTTTAAATTCTGATCACAGATCAGTGATACATTAATAATAATAATAATAATATACTATGGTCAAGTGAGATTTATGCCAAGAATACAAGGTTGGTTTAATATTGGAGATTTTTGGTCTCCAGAACTATGACAGAATAAATTTATGTTGCTTTAAGCTACAAGATTCATAGTCATTTGCTGTGGCAGCCCTTGAAAACTAATCCAGTTAGTATACATATGTAAATTTCTCAGCTCTGTCTGCTGTAGAGCCTACAAACAATGACACCGCAATAGCAGTGAGTAGACCTAGCACCAAATTTTAACTTTCTAAACACCATTCTCCAATGGAAGGAACTAGGACTTTTTGAAGAAATGATTGACGCCAGGACTGAGGCAGGGAATATACAAGATGAGCCTGGAATATTATATGGTATCAGAAATCAAATAAGCATTCAAAAAAGATGAGGGCTTGATAAAAGAAAAAGGACCCAACCTGCTGGAGGAACTTGAGCAACACTATAAATATGAGTAGCATTTGATTATAATCCATAGACCAAAGTTAAAATATATAATCAATAAATAAGAGAGAAGGGACAATTCTTCCTCAGAGTAGAATTTTAATGAATAAAGATAGAAGCAAAGAGGAAACATAGTAACTGTCACAGACAAGGTCGACTAAGGAGTGCTGAATTCAATGAGAAAAAGTTTAAGGAGAAACAGAATTTGTATATTCTCAAAGGGTCTTCCCCAAGTTATTTATTAACTACGTAGGGTAGAAGAGTAATTTTATAGTCAAAAAAAACAGTAGAAACTACCTTTGCCAAGTAATCAAAGTTAATGTTACCAATAATAAAACATGAACATCATGGATCCCATGATATGATACACTGAGAAGGGCCCACACATCTCTGTGATATTCTTGCCAAAGATGCATGACTTTAGCTCAATGACTAGAAAATGATGCACAAATCCAACTTAGGAAAAAGTAAAAACGATTTGTGTATTTCAGCCATGCAATAAAAAACCTGTTCAAATTTATTTAAATTAACTTCGATTTAAGTTAACTCCAAGTTAAGGAACACTTGAAACAACTGGTCAATGATCTTTAAAAGGGTGAAGGCTGTGAAAGAGGAGGAAAGATTGAGAAACTCTTACAGATTGCAGAAGACTAAGGGGAAGTAACAACCAATCCCAAGGTAACATCCTGGATAGCATCCTGGAACTGAAAGGACAGTAGAAGAAAAATTAGTGAAATTCAAATATAGAAGTCAATTTAGTTAATAGTACTGTACCAATGTTAATTTCTTGATTCTGATCATCATACTATGGTTATGTACAATGATAGCATTAGTAGAAGCTCCATGAGGGGAACTGTATCATTTTTGCAACTTTTCTGTAAGTCTGAATTGAGTTCAAAATAAAATTTAAAAATGACTAAACATACAAAGTAGATGAAAATAACACAGGTTGCTACTCAGTTGATTTAAAGTACACACAAGTGCTATCACTAATGCTTGAGGGTGAAGTTCTCCTCTCTTCTCCTCCTTGAATTCTCTCCCCTTCTTCCCTTCCTAGCTTTCTTCTTTCTTTCTTCCCCACTCTGTCTTTTATCTTTCCTTTTATACTGGATGAGGAAACACATCCCATAGCAGAACACTTGTACAACCTTGTTGTGGCTTCAGAGCATTTTCAAAGCATTTATAAGGACTCAAGAAACAATTCTTTGATTGAAATCCAACCAAGAAGTAATGTGCTTCCATTTGACAAATACAGTCTTTTTTCTCTGGGCCAGGTTTAGCTTCACTTCCCAGACTGTTTGCAGCAACTGTAATCAATAGCTATTTACTTCCACTAAGCTGAGGAAAGAACTTAAGAATTAAGTGTTGCAGTAGAGACAGGTTTTCAAGAAAAGAAGGAAAGAAAGCCAGTAAAATTTCTTTTCAGAAAGTGTTTTTGTCCCAATGTCTGCTTATGAAGAAATGAACCATTTGTAATAGTTAACATAGATTTTTTGAAGGGAGGCATAAAAATGTATAATCTCTGAAATAAGTATCAATGACTGTTTTTGATTTATTTAACTTTAAAAATTTAAGATAAGATCCAAAATTCTTTCTGTGTGTGGGTCTATTTGTGTTCTGTGGGAAATGGGGACAGACACTGAGATCAATTATATGTCTATTCCTACTCCAGGTAAACGTTTCCAGCCACCTCACCATCACCACCATCATCAATAAAAGAATTCTGGGATGAGTACAGTGGCTCACGCCTGTGATACCAGCACTTTGGGAGGCAGAGGCAGGTGGATCACTTTAGCCCAGGGGTTCAAGACCAGCTTGGGCAACATGGCAAAACCCCATCTCTACAAAAAATACAAAAACAAACAAACAAAAAACCAACACACACACACACCCCTACAAAAATTAAACTGGCGTGATGGTGGCACAAGCCTATAGTCCCAGCTCCTTGGGAGGCTGACATGGGAGCATCACTTGAGCTGGGAGGTTGAGGCTTCAGTGAGCCAACATCACACCACTGCACTCTAGCATGGGCCACAAAGAGGAATCATGTCTTGATATAAAAAAAAAAGAGAGAGAGAGAGAATTCTGCATGTCTTTACTTCACTGCCCACACGGCTTGAGCCACACAGTCAAAGAAGCAGGACAATGTCATGGTCATTTAAAAAAAAGAGAGAGAGAGGACTGTTTTGTGTTCTGAAGGAAAAATAAAAGCTTTTGGCTAATGGAATATTGAGTAAAAACTAGTTTATCATATAATTACAGAGTAATGTTAGGCATTTTTCATGAAGGAGAGCAGACTAGATAAAGGAATTAATGGGGAACAAATCAAAGGCCATGTGCCATGTGGTATGGGAAAAGCATTATGAGTCCTTCAGCAAGTTAACTTTTTCAAACTATTTCCTCCCTCTAAAGTTAGGAACTTTATGTTGCTAAATTTTGTCAATACCTATAAATATGTGCAATTTCACTAAGTCTATTGAATTTGACTCCATGTTTAGTGATAATGTACTCATGCATTCAATGCTTTCAAAAAGGACTTATGTCTATGATTCAGTTCATGTGTTTTTTTTTCTTTCTCTACTCATCATACTGTTGCTGAGAAATTCTGTTTCCAAATATATGTGTACAGGACACATATTATATATAGTACATTTACCTAAGAACTCTAAAGAGTACAAATTATCTATTTAGAGCCATGTTTTTAAAGACAAGATTTCAGAAATTACAGTGAGTTTTATCTGAGAAAAGAAAGGTTGCAAGAAAATCTGATATCCATAGATAATTTCTAATCTGGCTTTGGATCCTATTATGTCCATGAAATGCGTGCTAAATTCATTAATAATAACTTTATTTTGCAAGTCAATGAACACTTTCTCAGTTCTTGTTTTAACAGATGTGGTTAAAATTGACCTCTGCTTGAAAATAATAATGCTAAGGAGGCCTAGCTGTCCTACTCCTTGTCTTGTCATCAGTTTGATGCCCTGATGCCCCCCATTGTCCAGGATTTGATGATTAGCCCGTGTTTGCTTCTCACTGACTGCTCATTTCAAGATTTATACCTGGGGTTTTTAAAATCAGATATGGTAAGGTAACAGACATGGAGACAACTGCCTTTGAAAGAAGAATTTACTTCTTACATTTCACAAGAGAAGGGAGCATGCCAAGCCACAAAGGCCACGCGGGGAAGGCAGCACCAGGTTTCATCAGGAGGCAGAAGCAAGAGGAAGAGGAAAGCCCAGGCCAAAGCATTTATTGGGTTCTCCATAGGAAAAGGCAAGACACGGTAGGGGAATGGCTTTGGACTGGCAGTTTAAAAAATTCTGGAGGGCCTTAAGGCATAGGGGCCGTCTCTAGTCTTTAGGCACCAGGCCTTGGGTTGATTTAGGGCAAGGGAAATATTGGCTTGGTATGTGAGAGTTAGGTAGAGAAGTGTTACAGCATATGGGCTCTGGATCCCAAGAGTTGTAAACAACTTCGTCCATTTGGCTGTCTTTGGCTCTTTAATTAATGGATGCCAAATAGATAAACACAGAGTCTAAGAAAACACAATTAGAGTTTACTGTGAATTTTTGGATTTTTAACAATACTTACATCCATCACTTAAATCTAGACCTGCAGATTCTGCAAGCTTCATATATATCTATTAGAAATCTCCTCATGAATGTAAATGCACATCACAATGTGCAGCTATTCAAAACTGAAGTTATTATCCGTGCCCTGCAGAGCTGAGCTTTGTCCTCTATTTCCTGCTTTGGTTGTCACCATTATTATACATCCAGTCACCCAAGTCATAAATCTGAAAGACAGCGTTGCCTTTTCAATCTTCCTTACATGCAATGAGCAATCATCAGTCCCTTCTGTCCTTATCTCTTACATATTTTTTGAATCTGTACATTGCTACCAGTTCATAATCCCTTAATCCATCAGTACAACTATCATTGTACATATAACCTCGTTAAAAGTCTCTCTACTTTTGGTTCTACAGGATATGGACTTAATTACTCCCTTAATTACTCCCATTTTTAGTGACTCCTCATAGTCCTTGGGGCAAAGTCCAAGCTGCTAGCACAACACTCACAGCTTTTGGTGGTAACACATGCAATTATTTTTCCCAGTTTTATTTTCAACTAACTTTTCCATCATACTCGATGTTCCACAGTAAAATACTTGTGTTTTCTTTCTTTTTTTTTTATTATTATACTTTAAGTTTTCGGGTACATGTACACAACGTGCAGGTTTGTTACATATGTATACATGTGCCATGTTGGTGTGCTGCACCCATTAACTCGTCATTTAGCATTAGGTATATCTCCTAATGCTATCCCTCCCCCCTCCCCCCACCCCACAACAGTCCCTGGTGTGTGATGTTCCCCTTCCTGTGTCCATGTGTTCTCATTGTTCAATTCCCATCTATGAGTGAGAACATGCGGTGTTTGGTTTTTTGTCCTTGCAATAGTTTGCTGAGAATGATGGTTTCCAGCTTCATCCATGTCCCTACAAAGGACATGAACTCATCCTTTTTTATGGCTGCATAGTATTCCATGGTGTATATTTGCCACATTTTCTTAATCCAGTCTATCATTGTTGGACATTTGGGTTGGTTCCAAGTCTTTGCTATTGTGAATAGTGCTGCAGTAAACATATGTGTGCATGTGTCTTTATAGCAGCATGATTTATAATCCTTTGGGTGTATACCCAGTAATGGGATGGCTGGGTCAAATGGTATTTCTAGTTCTAGATCCCTGAGGAATCGCCACACTGACTTCCACAATGGTTGAACTAGTTTACAGTCCCACCAACAGTGTAAAAGTGTTCCTATTTCTCCACATCCTCTCCAGCACCTGTTGTTTCCTGACTTTTGAATGATTGCCATTCTAACTGGTGTGAGATGGTATCTCATTGTGGTTTTGATTTGCATTTCTCTGATGGCCAGTGATGATGAGCATTTTTTCATGTGTCTGTTGGCTGCATAAATGTCTTCTTTTGAGAAGTGTCTGTTCATATCCTTCGCCCACTTTTTGATGGGGTTATTTGTTTTTTTCTTGTAAATTTGTTGGAGTTCATTGTAGATTCTGGATATTAGCCCTTTGTCAGATGAGTAGGTTGCAAAAATTTTCTCCCATTTTGTAGGTTGCCTGTTCACTCTGATGGTAGTTTCTTTTGCTGTGCAGAAGCTCTTTAGTTTAATTAGATCCCATTTGTCAATTTTGGCTTTTGTTGCCATTGCTTTTGGTGTTTTAGAATATGAAGTCCTTGCCCATGCCTATGTCCTGAATGGTAATGCCTAGGTTTTCTTCTAGGGTTTTTATGGTTTTAGGTCTAACGTTTAAGTCTTTAATCCATCTTGAATTAATTTTTGTATAAGGTGTAAGGAAGGGATCCAGTTTCAGCTTTCTACATATGGCTAGCCAGTTTTCCCAGCACCATTTATTAAATAGGGAATCCTTTCCCCATTGCTTGTTTTTCTCAGATTTGTCAAAGATCAGATAGCTGTAGATATGTGGCATGATTTCTGAGGGCTCTGTTCTGTTCCATTGGTCTATATCTCTGTTTTGGTACCAGTACCATGCTGTTTTGGTTACTGTAGCCTTGTAGTATAGTTTGAAGTCAGGTAGCGTGATGCCTCCAGCTTTGTTCTTTTGGCTTAGGATTGACTTGGCGATGCGGGCTCTTTTTTGGTTCCATGTGAACTTTAAAGTAGTTTTTTCCAATTCTGTGAAGAAAGTCATTGGTAGCTTGATGGGGATGGCATTGAACCTATAAATTACCTTGGGCAGTATGGCCATTTTCACGATATTGATTCTTCCTACCCAGGAGCATGGAATGTTCTTCCATTTGTTTGTATCCTGTTTTGTTTCATTGAGCAGTGGATTGTAGTTCTCCTTGAAAAGGTCCTTCACATCCCTTGTAAGTTGGATTCCTAGGTATTTTATTCTCTTTGAAGCAATTGTGAATGGGAGTTCACTCATGATTTGGCTCTCTGTTTGTCTGTTATTGGTGTATAAGAATGCTTGTGATTTTTCTACATTGATTTTGTATCCTGAGACTTTGCTGAAGTTGCTTATCAGCTTAAGGAGATTTGGGGCTGAGACAATGGGGTTTTCTAGATATACAATCATGTCATCTGCAAACAGGGACGATTTGACTTCCTCTTTTCCTAATTGAATGCCCTTCATTTCCTTCTCCTGCCTGATTGCCCTGGCCAGAACTTCCAACACTATGTTGAATAGGAGTGGTGAGGGAGGGTATCCCTGTCTTGTGCCCGTTTTCAAAGGGAATGCTTCCAGTTTTTGCCCATTCAGTATGATATTGGCTGTGGATTTGTCATAGATAGCTCTTATTATTTTGAGATACGTCCCATCAATACCTAATTTATTGAGAGTTTTCAGCGTGAAGGGTTGTTGAATTTTGTCAAAGGCCTTTTCTGCATCTATTGAGATAATCATGTGGCTTTTGTCTTTGGTTCTGTTTATATGCTGGATTACGTTTATTGATTTTCGTATGTTGAACCAGCCTTGCATCCCAGGGATGAAGCCCACTTGATCGTGGTGGATAAGCTTTTTGATGTGTTGCTGGATTCGGTTTGCCAGTATTTTATTGAGGATTTTTGCATCAATGTTCATCAAGGATATCGGTCTAAAATTCTCTTTTTTTGTTGTGTCTCTGCCAGGCTTTGGTATCAGGATGATGCTGGCCTCATAAAATGAGTTAGGGAGGATTCCCTCTTTTTCTATTGATTGGAATAGTTTCAGAAGGAATGGTACCGGCTCCTCCTTGTACCTCTGGTAGAATTCGGCTGTGAATCTGTCTGGTCCTGGACTTTTTTTGGTTGGTACGCTATTACTTCTTCCTGGTTTAGTCTTTTCTAAACAAAAACAAAAACAAAACAAAACAAAAACGTGTTATTTTATCTCTTTCCTAGTATACATTCTGGCCCTTTCAATTGAAATGTCCTCTACTCACACCCATCCGTTTGGCAAGTCCTTTTTGTTTCAACGTCCTGCAGAACTGGCTCAGGCCTTAGTTCCTTTTGAGAACCTTCTTCAATCCATCCTCTTCCTTTGTACTACTTCATTTCTTTGTGCTTTTCATTGCACTTCTCCTAATGGATGGTAAAGATTCCTATACCTCTTCTTTCTCTTCTGGCCCCTTCCCTGAAGTTTCATGAGGGCAGGACTATGTTGCACATCTGTATCTTAATAGCTCCTATCCACAGTCTAATACCCTAGCAGGCAGTCAAGAAATGTTTTTTGCACTAAAATCAACTGGGTTTAAAAAATTTCAGAACACTTCTCTGACTGGGGAACCACAATACAAGTTATGAAGCAGTTTTTTTCCTCATAGGGGAGCATGTTTTCCTGAGAAGTCCAAATATTTTTTTTCTATAACATGTGTTTTTTCTTTCTTTTTTGGTTCCGCTATTAGGCAGCTGTGGGACAATGTACAATTTCTTCCCAGCAATGAAAGCTTTGTTTAATATATGCAGTACCTTTTGTGCCTCAGCAACAGTCCCCAAGGATCTCCCTCTTAAAGAATGTATGGAGAGTGAAAGAAATGCTATGAGAACAGTCTATGCAAATAATGCAAACAAGAATTGAAGAACAGAATGTAACAACAGACTCTAAACTCTCGTCAAAACATGATTTCCATGATTTCAGAGTGCCCCTTAATTGTGCTCTGGAGAGGCCAACTCATAAATAATATTAGTACTTTTTTATAAAAGAATGCCCCTTAACAAAAAAGTCTACATGAAGAGTAAGTTGGTTTGAAATGTTTGAATAAAAATCCCACAATAATGTATTCATTTATTTATTAAATACATTCAGTAATGAATTTTAAACTCTAGGCATCAGTTTCTAGGTATTTACTGTTTGGGAGTGTAACTAGATTTTCATTTTATCTTAAGCTATATTACCAGGTAGACAAATCCAATATTCTCATAAATTCCTTGACACTGTATTCCAGATCTTGCCTTTCTTATTCACTCTTTAGTTATTCTGTCATCCTCCTGAGTCATGTATGCTAAAATGACTCACTATAGGTAGCAATGTGTTTTTATAAACATATGTAAGATAAAATCAAGATGTATAAGATAATAAGTGATGATAAAAATGTAATTGAACAGTCTTAATATTAAGAGCTTCTAAATATTATACAGAGAACACAGTAGTAAATGTTTCCTGGAATCTTAATTTTACTAAGTATTGAAAATAACAGAATCAGAGTTCAGCATTTATGCTATAAAAAGGAATGTAGAAAAAAATATTCTAGAATTGATTTAAAGACCTCTTCCCTGTATATCACACCATTTTGATTCTGGAATAAGTTGGTCTTCTTATGCTAATGAAAATCCTGTTTAAAAATATATCAATGTTACTAAAAATCAAACTAACCATTAAATATTTTTAAACTCATAATAGATTTCATGAAAGTAAGAAAATTACATGCTCAGTGAAATAGCTATAAAAGCTATATTACGATTTGCCTTCATTCAGCAAATTTAGAATAAAAAGTACCCGCATATTAGTAATAACAAATCAAAATCAACAAATAAGTTTAGCCTTACATACTAATTTCTGTAATTTATTAATTAAAAGACGGGTGAGTATAGTTGAGAACTTGGAAAATATGTAATTCACGACTCCCCTCCCCCTCCTTGCCTTTTATTTTCCAGGTGAGCAAACTGAAGTGCCTTCGACCAGTAGTTACAATTGTATAGTAAATGTATGAGGCCTTTTGCAAAGACATAAAAGATACACATAATATCATTTATGTAATATTCTTGTAAAATATTTAACTTTAATCTTATAAGCAATCAGACCCATCCAGGATGTGGATTTCTATGATAGATCAATACCTAGTAATATGAATAGTAGTTTTAAAATATTTTTATTTATTGACCAATTAATTTGAGGCCTAGGCTTAAATAATTAGTGGGGACACAGATTTAAACATTATGCTAACCACCACGCTGTTATTATTAATAATAAAAGATTTAAAACCTAATTATGAAATCATATTGAAATGACTATGTATCCTGCATTGATGGAAGAGCATGCAGCTATTCTGAAAAATATATTTTCGGTGAATATTTAATTAGATAAGAACAGAAAAACATTCTTTGTATAATATTATGTGAATAAACCAGCATATACAGTACATATACATCATACATCTGAATGTGTGTATGCAAGAAGTAAAATGTTATAAAAAATGGAGCAAAATAAAAATAGTTATATCTCAATGGTGGAAATACTTCCTCTGTTACTTTCTGAAATTTTCTAAATTTTATTTTATATGTTCATATAATCTTTGCAAGCTGGATTATATTTAAAGAGAAAATTTTAGCAGTAATATTTTCAATCAACCAGTGTACTCATTGTAAATAAAGGATTCTATGTATTGACATAATTAATATTTTCTAGAATAATCTCTGCTTCTATTATGAATTTTATATAATATTTGGTGTTCTTGATTATAATGGGGGTATACATATTCTTAAATGTTCTGTAATGCAGGCCATTTTCTTATTTCAACTGAACTTACTACCCATTGGTAATATTGCATAGTGCCACATGTCTATATCTTGAAGCCCATTTTATGCCACAAATGCATTCAACAATATAAATACTATAAGTGACAGCTAAGAAGAGTATTACAAAGCATAGTACAGTGACAAATAAGAAAAATTAGGGCCCACAAACAAGAAACAGACTATTAACCCATTAGGATAGCTACTAACAAAAGAGAGAAGAGAAAAGAAAGCGGGAAAGCAAGCGAGCAAGAAAGAGGAAAGAAAAAGAAAATAACAATTGATGCTGAAGATGTGAAGAAACTGGAATTTTTGTGTATAGTTGTGTGGAAATTTTGTGTATAGTTGTGTATAGTAAACCGGAAATTTTGTGTATAATATAAAATGGAATTTGTGTATATAAAATGGTGTAGCTGCACTTTGGGAAGCTGAGGCAGGCGGATCACGAGGTCAGGAGATCGAGACAATCCTGGCTAACACAGTGAAACCCCGTCTCTACTAAAAATACAAAAAATTAGCTGGGCGTGGTGGCGGGCACCTGTAGTCCCAGCTGCTAGGGAGGCTGAGGCAAGAGAATGGCGTGAACCTGGGAGGCGGAGCTTGGCAGTGAGCCGAGAACACTCCACTGCACTCCAGCCTGGGCGACAGAGCAAGACTCTGTCTCAAAAAAGAAAAAAAAAAGATGTAGCTGCTAACATAGGAGGTTTAGGAAAAAAAAAGTAAAAACATATAATTACCATATGGTACAACAATTCCACTTCTGAGTATATACCTCAAAAAATTGAAAGTAGGGACTTGAAGAGATGTTTGTGAACTCATGTCCATAGCAGCATTATTCACAACTGCCAAAAGATGGAAGCCACCCAAGATGAATGGATATATAAAATGTGGTATATACATGCAATGGAATATTATTCATCTTTAAAGAGGAAGGAAATTCTGCTAAAACATGGATAAATCTTATGGACATTATGCTGAGTGAAATGAGCCAGTCACAAATACTGTATGATGCCTCTTATATGAGTAGCCACACTCCTTCAGACTGATGGTGGAATGCTGGCTGCCAGGGCTGGGGGAATGGAAAATGGAGTTATTGTTTGAAAGGTACAGAGTTTCAGTTTCGTGAGATGGAAAGAGTTCTGTAGACAGATGGTGGTGATGGCAGCACAACAATGTGAATACACCACTGAACTGTACACTTTAAAAATTAAGGTAGATGTTATATTCTGTGTATATTACCACAATTAAAAATTCTTTCAAAGAAGGAATCTACAAAAACAAACAAAAAGAATCTGAGTAGCTAAGCTAGCAAACACCAAGCGTAGTACTGGTATCTAGTCACATGCTTTAAAGTATGTCTATTTTTTTCTGACATATTAAAACCGTAGTTATCCAAGCAGTAAAATTTTATGATAAGTAAGACAAAGTACAGTCTAGGTACCATTATTCATTTGAAAAAATAGTATTGATTAAAGTAACTGAAAGTATCTAAGGATATCAGGCTTTAAAATAATATTAAGAAATTTCATGGCTGAGAGGTAAAATTTAGGTGTTTGTCTTTTATAACTCTTTTACAATAGTATTCAAGAGTTCAGAAGCTACTATATAGATTATTTTTATGTTCAAAAGAAGTGTAGAAAAGAATAATGTTGAAAAATTCTAATTTCTTTATTAAAGTGTTTTATGTGAGTGCATTACTTTTTCCAGCACAATACCTCCTAGAATAGTGGAAAGGGTCTATATGAACTCATGAGAAAAATAGATCTGCCTTTAAATGTCATGCAACTCTTTACTAAAAAATGAACTTAGGCATGTGGCTTATCTTCTCTGAGTCTGAAATTTTCTAATTGTAAAATGGGGGTGACAAAATAGGCTTACTAGTATCATTAGAAGTATTCAAGGCACATCTAAATTACACAATGCTAATCACATTAAAGATAGCTATATTTGTAAACATTCTTTAATTTAGCTAATAACTAAAGACTATCTCAGAATCATTCAGAGAATGGTAATAACCATACATTTGAATATTGGGAGAACCTTGGCATAGAGAATCCACGATCCAAAGGAGATCCCAACCAATATGAATATTGAATGAATTTCCCTGTGAGTAGTATAACAAGACACCCAGTTAGTACAGTTAGAAGATAATGCATATTTTTCAGTGGAAAACGTAATTTAAAAAATAACTTCCAGAGTAAAGAAAAAGATGTTTATGTTTTTGTTGCCCATCTTAGCAATGTTCCATTCCATTGAATAGGGAGAACTGTATTGATTGCATGTTAGATGTTGTATATCTTACTTGGAAAAAGCTGTACATGGAAAATAACTCAAATTCTATTTGAAAAAATATACTGCACATAAGCCTGTACAAAATACTTCCTAAATGGTTATTTTTGTATGCAATTTAGAAGGCAGCTTGGTAAAGTGGAAACATCTGTGGAATGGGAACTAGGAAACTTGAGTTCTGAGCTGACACAAGTGAAATCTCAAGAAGTTAATTTAATCTCTCTCTCTAAACCTCAGTTCTTTATGGGTAAAATAAAAGCTTGAACAAAATAATTTCTAAGTTTCTTTCCCCAGGGAATGAACACTTATCCTATCTATTTATACTAAAATCAACTCTGATCTCAATTTAGTCTCAGATTGACTCTCTTATCTCTATTTCTGATATATTTTGAAGATGAATGACAATATAATTTTTAAAAAGTAGTGGCAAGAAAATTGGTTACAGAATACTTCTCCCTTAATATATAATTAAATGACTCAAAATGTACTTAACAACAACAACAACAAAGGAAAAAACACCAGGAAATTTCCAGCTCACTTAATGGGAAGACAGTTTATAATCTCATAAACTGTAATGGTGTTGTCCATGGCTAGAAAGATGTGTTTGTGGCTAAACACTTGACCTCTCAATCTTGCCCCTACCTCACCTTTACTTCCAGAAGAGGTGCATTGAAAAAATGTACATGAACAATATCTTGAGAGTTCATAAATACCCTGCAAATGGAAGACAGGTTGTCTAAGGCAGTGTGACTATAACAGCTTTTGATATGATTGTAGTAAAACTGCTTATCTTAGAAGTCCATCGACCCACTCTAGGACTTTAGGAAAGGCAAAGGCTTTGGGGGCCTTCTGGAGCACAGTGCTGGCCAGGGGATGAAGCTGAAGTACAAAGAACTTTGTGGGTAGAGTGGGTAGTGATGTTGTTCACTTAAAATGTACCTCAGAAGGGAGAAAGTATTTCAAGTCTCCCATCAAGGGCTCTTCACATAGATTAAAGGTAACTCAAGGAAAAGTAATATCCATCTTTAGAACTACAGTTTAAAGAGAAATATGGAGCGTTTCAGCTAAGGATAAATTGACATGAATAAGGGTTATCCACACAATATCAGAGCAATTAACTCTGCTCATATTAAGCATGGGGGTACTGAGAAAAATGTTATGTTAATTATAAAAATATAGTATTTTTACGTAGTTATAATGAATATAATAATGATTGAAATAGCATAGCATACTACAAAGTTGAAAGAACGCTATCTGGAAACAAATTAAGGAAAGAAACAGAAGACAAATACCCAGCAGTATTTTATGCTATTGAAGAACTTAATAAGAATGTCAAGTCAACAAAAGTAAATTTCAACAATGTAATGATAAAATTGCATAATAGGATTTTTTTTAAGGTAGCAAATAAGGAAGTAGAACAAAATAATAGAGCAAGAATGTTATTGTAGTTACTAGCACATGCTGAGGAGTGACACTTCCTGCATTCTAAACCTAACTCTTCCCCTTATTGACTGTGTCACCATGAGCAAATTATATAACCTCTGTGTGCTTTAGTCTTTCACCTATATGATGTGAATAAAAGTGCTGTCTTCTGCATTTGGTTTCTTGTGTTAAATAACAGGATTACTGTTTAAAAAAATTACAAAAAAAGGGCTAAAACAGATTCAGTTAAAAATTGATTTAGTAGAAATATGAAAAGACTAAAGATAATTGCAGCTAATTTGAAGAAAAGGGGTAATTAGTAAGCTAATATAAAATGACAGACTTTAAGCTTAAGATGTTAGATTAATATAGACAAATAAGTTCACTCTACTCTAAAAAACTCTAAAAACCCACTACAACTATAATAAAGATTTTTTTCTTTACATAAACATGTAAAAATAATAAGAACACAAGAAATGGAATAGTAATAACTATTGGAAACTGGATCATATTAAAAAGTCTAATTTATACCCTAAAATCCTCCAAATATGCAGGAACCTAGAGGGCTCGACTGTATACCAATATCCCAGTATCAGACACACCTTCTAGGCAGGATACTAGCAAGGTACTGTTTAAGGAATCCAATTAACCCTGTAAAAAAGATCTATAGTTTCTCACGTCAGGCTTACCAAAAAGTACTCTAATAAATTACTCTATACCAAAGCTCAAGGTTAACAAACTCCACTATGCATGTGATATTTTTAATTAGCCTTTTAATCCCCCTCACACACATACACATCTTAACTGTAAGCTGAGAATTTCTAGACTTGTGATTGAACTCTTCATAGTCCCCAACAAGCAAGTAGGAAAAAAGTGACTTTCAGAAAGAAGACATAATACAGAGGGAAGACAACTTTTTTAAAAAAAAAAAAAACCTCTATTTACACCATTCAAGAAATAGAAAAAGCAACTGTATTCATGAAACAAGAACAGGATGAATCAAAATAGGAATACTAAGAAATCAATAAAGAGCCTTAGAAATTAAAACATGACAGTGGTCATTTTAAAAATCCCCTTTAATTATGGAAGGAGTGGTAAGCATGATTGAAGAGCTTTCCTAAAATACAGCAAAAAGAAGAGAAGTGCAAAGGTAAGAAAAGTGGATAACTACTCCAGAAGGTCCAATGTTTGAAAGGTAGGTAACATTTCCTTAAAAGGGAACAACAGAAAAAGAAGGAAAACTCTTAAGATTTTTTTTTTTCACCAATAGCACATGATTGTGAAATTTCAGATGCTAGAAATATGGGAAATAGATTCCACAAAATTTTAAAAAGTAAGTCAGGTACTAATGACCAAGAATCAGAATGACTGGATTTTATTATCACAACTGAAACAAAAAGAAAATGATAAATGCCTGAAGGAATTTCTCAGAAAGTTACTGGATGACATCCTCTATCAAAATGAGGGAGCAAACCCAAAACCAATATAAAATGAAACAACAACAACAACAACAATAAAAAGAGATCCAAACAAGATAAAAAGGAAGGGCATATCCAGACAGTAGCAAAGGGCAAGCCTAAGGTGACCACATGGTGCCCTAGGTACAGAGGAAGCCGTTTGAAATTGGAGCAGTGTGACCCAAAAGATAGGCATCGTGATGCCTTCACTTTTTATATACTTTTTAAGTACTGCAGAATAGGCTTGGCCTAAATATAGGAATACATCAATAAAAACAATGCCATGAGAGTCATTAATTAGGGACCCAGCACAGAAGAATTGCAAAGGATGCCAGCAAAAGAAGTCTTGGGTGATGATGAACAGTGGTGCTGGAGAGCAACTGGCCCAAAGAGAAGGATAATTGATGCTTTCAGGAACGATATTTTCAAAAGATATACAATATTATAGTTTAGCTCACATGACTAATATTGTAGTAAATAATATGGAGAGGCTAAGCTGTGAGAAAATATACAGCAACACTTGATATTGGAAGACAATGATGTAGTGTCTACCAATAAATTGATCCAAGAATACTATTCACTTTAAGTATAGAAAGGCAATAAACAATTGTTCTCAAATAAGAAAAATCTCAGGGAATAGAGTATATGTAAGCCCTTTGAACAGGTGGAAGGAGGAGATAATGACATTCACATAAGTAAAAGCTAAATAAAAAATGAGAACATAAGAATTGAGAAGCTGATAGAAGAACATTAATTATTTTAACTATATAAGTACTAAACACTTATGGAAATTATGATTATAGAACACAGTGTAAATATTTTGGATACAAATTTAAAAATCAATTAAAAATACTATAAGAGCACTGATGTCCCCATCTTTTAAATATCCTTTAATTTCTACTAATTGGAGTTGAATAATGTAGTTTAAAAATATAACATGGTTTCAATTTCTTCATGTTTTTCATGTATTCTAAGTTTAGGAAGATTTTATAGAAATAGCATCTCTGTGGCAAAAGAAAATTATCTGGAAGTTGAAGATTTCGGCCCTCTTACTGTGACTGTTTTCTTTTCTAAGTGCAATCAAACTTAATATGCTATTTTGTAAAAGCATGTATAGTACCATTTGCTTGTATCAAGTTACTTATATTTATCCATCCATCCATCTATTTAGGTAGCAAAGCACTCTCTCAGAACTCATGTATTAACAGTGGTTACTTCCAAAAATCTGTGGTAATTTATTACTTTTTTTTTGTATTTGTATATATCGCTTACCTATGTAGGTATCTTGTGTCGTTGTCATAGAAAATAAGGCACTATGTTTAAATTTTATTTAAAAAGTCTCTGCATGCAGAATACAGCGTAGAAAGTAAGCTCTTAGATAGAGCTTCAAGAATGCAAAAAATTCTTATCGCCTCCATTCTTTGGAAGAGTCGCACAAGGTGTGCAATGCATGGCAAGGAGAGGACAGCACTGTACAGAGTTTCCGCAAAACCAAGCACTTTGGAAAGGTAGTCCCTGCAATGAGGTAGGACTGGAGAACAAGTTTACAGCATCAGTTAGAATGTTAGCTTTTTTTTTTTTTTTTTTTTTTGAGATGGAGTTTTGCTCTTGTTGCCCAGGCTGGAGTGCAATGGCACAGTCTTGGCTCACTGCAACCTCCACCTCCTGGGTTCAAGTGAGTCTCCTGCCTCAGCTTCTCAAGTAGCTGGGATTACAGGGGCCCGCCATCAAGCTCGGCCAATTTCTGCATTTTTAGTAGAGACGGGGTTTCACCATGTTAGCTTTTCTCAGAGCATACCTCTCTGGAGCATCCACCTTGTGTTCTGTTTTGAAATATGCGGAGATAGATGGAAACTAATTTAATAGGTCCCCACTGACATCAAGAGCTGTCAACATAAAACCTATTCACTAGTGAGAGAGAATATTTTTGACCTTCTCTCTAGAGAATGAAATGTTTCTGGAATGGCAAAAGGGCATCTATTCTTAGAGAGATCCTGTCAATTAGAGTCTTCCTCTGACAGTACTCAGAATATGTGAAATTCAAGAAAGTTCCTTCCTTTATCCTAAGTGTGTCCATATGGTGAGGTCACATCAGCCACACAGACAAGAAACACAGCTCCTCATTTCCATCTGTTCTCTCAGGGAGACAGAAAGTTGACCACCAACCACTGAAATCCTTACGTGTTGTTACTGTGAACAAATTGCACTTGAGTTGATAATTAACGAGAGAAGTTGGACAGACTTGCACATCCCTAAGCAGAAATGCATAGGTGTGTCTGACATGCATTATCAATGCATTGTTCATATAATTGAGGTATTATGTTTTAGTTTATTTGCCTTGCCCAGTGACTGTTGTATACAACTAACCTCTACACTTCCCTTCATCATTCCACTTTTCCAATGTAAAATATGCACCTCTGCTCTGCTGCCTATCTAAAATCCTTTCCACCAAGGCTCTGCTTAAGTCCTGTACACTGATGCAGTTTCTCCAACTCCAGCTTGGACTCATACCTCCCCGTCTCTGACCCTACGTTACATCAGCCATCTGGAAACAGTAGGGCTAAGTATTTGGGCTCCACAGTAAGATGGCTTGGATTTTAATCTCAGCACCATGATTTACTAGCTTTGTGACCTTTGTCAAGTTATGTGAGGTGTTTGTGTTTGTTCTCTCATCTGTAACATGTAACTAATAATGTAATTGCCACTCTAAATTGTCATGATTAAATGAGATTACACCTTGCCACTCCAATTGTCACGATTAAATGAGGTTACCATGATTTGATGATAATTTCATGTGTGATACCCTAATTTTCTAAAAAGGATTGCAAACTTCCTGGTGAAATCCATGTCTAATATTTAGCACAATGATAGGTACTAAGTAGATAATAAACATTGATTCATTTATTTCAGCACAATGTTGTAGAAAAAAAGGACTAGACTGGAAAAGAAGAAACAAGGCTTATTTTTTCCCCTAGATTGCCACTAAAAACCTGTGATCTTGAAAAAGTCCCTGACCTTTCTAGGTTTTAATGTCCTCACTGAAAAAAACAGAGCAAGTCTAAATTTGTAAGATTTGTATACATAGTAAGTCATCTATGAGAACTAAATGGGTGACAGTTTACATACAGGAGAAAGAAGCTAGAGAGTTCTTTTGCAATCTATTTTGTCTAAATTAAAAATTGCACTTTTCTTTCCTTTCCTACAGTTAGAAAAAAAAAAAATAAGCAGTCTTTACCTACTTGATAACAAAGAAAAACCTACCTCCAAAGTCAACTCTTTCTCACTAAGGACAGTTGAGTGTTAAAAAATTTAACATATGTCAAAACATGTCTTGGAGACTGTCCAGGGCAGCATGTAAAATGCTGTGAGCTTTCAGGCTGTAGGCGGTAGCCTCTAACATGGTGTGTTCTGGCTATGTGTATCTCATGCATTTTTTAAGGCTCTGCTTTAAATGCAGGTTTATCAATAAAAATGCCACCAGAAAACGGCTTTGAAATTTTAATATCTTCCTGAAATAAAAGATTTCCTCAAGGCAGGTCTGGAATTGGTTGTGTCTGAACGCCATCCACTTTCATTATACAAGGAATTTTCTTAAAGCTGCTAAATCCTAATTTTGCAAGAAGTTAAAAGAAAAAAATGCAGCTCTGCACCTCTCATCATCAAAAGCAGCATAATTTAGACCTTTATTGTGTCAGTCATGAATTGTCTCTCCTGTAAGCTCACAATGTCATAATATTCTTTTAGATTAATGAGGATCCCTACAATTACAGAGTAGAAACCGTCATGGTGCACGGCAGTGCCTGTCTAATGGCAGAAAGTACTGTGAATGCTAATGCGTTAGCCAAGATTGCAAGAGGAATTACTGCTGTCACCAAATCCAAAGGATCTACAGCTGAAAGACAGACAAATCTGTTATCTCTCAAAGTCATTTTGGGGAGAAGGTGAATTACCACAGGGGACATTTTTATTCCTTTTATATATATAATAAGCAATACTTTAGACTGCCTCAGAAATTAGCAAAGAGGCTTCTTTTAGGGCTTTAATGCACTACAGAATACAATGCCTTTACTAACTGGCTTGTGCACACAGAACTGAATGATGTGCATGATTCTTTCATGTAAACTCAGCACAGTTTCCTTATCTCTGAAACTTGGGTCATTGTAGTGCTTGCCACATGTGGTATAGATTCTGAATGGAAATCTAGAATGAGAAACTTTGTCCTGGGCTCTCTTTGTTCTAACTCATCTTCTATTCTGCTCCTTTTAAAGATAAATATGAACATTTCACTTTTCTGTTTTACACCCATGGACAAAGTTCAAATTCTCTAGAGCACGGTATTGAGTTATCTACAAGTCACTTCTGCAGCCTCACTTCTTCCAGAAACTCTGTGCTCTAGACATTGTATGACACTTCCTTCTTTCCTCCTCCATGTCTTTATGCATGCTGTTTTAACACCTAATAGCCCATGTCTGACCTGACATATGCCATTGCTTTTGCGAATCTATCACTGACTCCATTTTCCCTTAAGCATCCATTCTCATGATGCTCACTACATTGGATTAATACGGTTGGTATCTGTCATTGTTTTCTCTATAAAACTGCTCTGTCCAATGCAGCAGCTCCCAGATACATGAAACGATTTACATTTAAATTAATTAAGGTGTAATAAATAGAAAAATCCAGCTTTATGGTTGCACTAGCCATGTTGCAATACTCAATAGCCATGCATGGCTAATGGCTACATTAGATGGTGTAGATATGAAACATTTCCGCTATCATAGAAAGTTCTGCTGAATCATGCTGCTTTAGAAGGTGAGGTTGCAGACTGTTCTGTGTCTCTTACTGTCTAAGCATAACTACAGAAGAACATCTACCATAATGAATTGGATAGAGGCCCCCAAAAGATAGCTGAAGTCCTAATTCCCAGGACCTGGGAATGTGACCTTATTTGGAAACAGGGTCTTTGCGTAGTAATTAAGTTAGGGATCTTAAGATGAGAGCACCCTGGGTTTATGGTGGGTCCCTAATCTAACATCCTTATAAAAGAAAGGAAAGAGACAATTGAAACAGACACAGAAGAGAAGTCCATGTGAAAATGGAGGCAGAGATTAGAGCAGTTCATCTACAAGCCAAAGAATGCCAAGGATTGCCAGCAACCATCAGAAGTTAGGAGAGGAACACATTATCCCTCAGAGAGTCCAGAAGGAACTAACCATGCTGATGCCTTGATTTCAGATTTCTGGCATCCTGAACAGTGAGAAAATAAGTATCTTTTGTGTTTTTTTTTGTTTGTTTTTTGTTTTAAACAATCCAGTGTGTGGCAATTTGTTACTGCAGCCCCCAAGTCTCTATCCCTTCATAAGCAAGAAATACATTAAAGACACTAGTTGCGATAGAGGGAATTGAATGTAGGGAACCAGCTATGCAGAGGATAAAAGTTACTGAGTCAAACGAGGAGCAATGAGACATTTAGAGATTAGCAGTAGCAGGAAGACATTACCATGCTAGGCTGGAGAGAGGAACAGATGAACGGGGTGGAAAGTTTCTGAGGAGTTTCCAGAGCCAGGGGCTAAGGGCACCTGCCTCAAGTGGGCACATGGCAAGCCTGAAGCCACGGAGCATGTGCTCTGACCTTAATAAAATATGACAAACTCTGGAGAAACTGATATGATCACATATTATTTCAATAGACTTGGTATAAAATAGATTATCCCAACTAAAGATTACAAAAATATTTTCTTTTTTGTCCCTCCTACTTAATTCCTCAGTAACTGAAGATTAAATTCTTGGGGTTTTTTTTTTTTTTCTCTGATTTCTCCAAGTTTTCCTAAATTCAATTCAGAGTACATTTCTCACCACCTCAGAACATTCAGAGCATAATATAGGCCTGATTTTCTTTTCAAAGAATTACTCTTTAAAAAAAATGCTTTCTTTTTCTGCATACTCAGTCCCTGGTCAGTTCTCCTGTGGCCTGCCTGACCTCATGCTTTGGAACTTGATGTCCGTCACCCATCATTGCTTTGCTGATCTCCATACGACAGCTCCGGCTCATACGAAATCACCTTACTTTTTACCCCACTGTGGTCCCCTTTAATATGACCATTTTCATACATGAAAAATTCTTTGTATGCTTTTCTGGCAGAGATCTTTATTTGTGCTCTGAGATACTCTTCTCATAATTGGCCTCCCTTTGCAACTTTACCCCAAAGCTTTTCTTTTCTTTTAAAATGGGTTTTGTGACTATAGAGAAGGGCTAATTTAGGCAAGTGTTAGGGGAAGGGAATGTTTTTCTTCCATTCTTCTATCACCCTAATCTATTGTAATTGTCTAATGTGGTGAACCGTTTGTATGTGGAAGTGATGCTTTTAAACTCAGAGAATGTGTGGTAAGATTGGGAATTCTCTCAGCTTAATGACGAGTTAGTGATGAATGCAGTTATGAAGAATCTGGAGTCTGGAGACAGATGGCTGTGGGTTGCAATCCATCTCTGACATTTGCCTGTCCTGGGATCTTGGGCAACTCCCTCTCTATGTCCAATGTACCAGTTTCCTCATCTCTGATACATGCATAATTAAAATGCCCATCACCTACATAATATTTATAAAACATATAGAACATAGTAAGTGGTCATTATCTATCATCTTGTTAGTGTTATTGTTGTTACTGTTATTAGGAATTGGGGCAAGAACTATGGGTGGTGAAGGGAAGAGGTAAGTTGTAGAAACATGATCAAGATTACATTTGGAAGGACAGGAAAGTCATGAAGGATGTGCAAGGCAATGCCCTGAGCAGAGTTTGGTCCTAGGATATAAACATCAAAGCTGTCTAAATGAAGCATGTGGAAGGCATTGCATGGGGCATTTTCTTATACATTGTAACATTCAATCCTCACTGCAAGCCCGTGAGACAAATCACACCTTTGTTTCACACATGAAGAGACTGAGGCTCAGAAAAATGAAATATGACCCAACAGAAAGCATGAGGCTTTGGATCCAAGCAGACATGGCTTTGAATCCCAGCTCGGCCATGTACCAGTCATGCTATGTTGTGGAAGTTACATTACTTTTAAGAGCCACAGACTTTTCATCTGCAGGATGGCAATAATACTACTTACCCTGCAGAGTTTTCTAAAAGTTCAAGATGCATGTATAAGCCCTTTGAACAGTGCTCCATGTGCTATTGGTTTTCAATAAATGGCAGTTACTTTTATCTTTGTGTGATTATAACCAATAATAGATAAGCTAGTCTATCTAGTGTGCTGGCTAATGGGAGATCAGTCACTCCTAGGCTGCTATGGTTTTGAACTTTATCTTCATAGGATCATACTTATAATCATGTTCCTTCCTTGCTAGAAGAAAAGCTTCATGAGAACAGGAACTGTATTTATCTTGCTCAACACCCTGTCTCCAATGCCTATCTAGCACATTCAGATGCTGACAATTATTGGCTATCTAACTGGCTGCCTTTCAGAGCAGTCTTCTGGTCAGAAAGGAATGTCATTGGCAGGATGGCTGTAAAAGGAGCTGAGCATGAAGGCGTGCTCACAGCAATCATCAGCATTCTTGGGAACTGCTGGACATCTTCCACCATGAGCAAAATGCGGAGATTTCAGAGGAAGAAACTGTGCACATAAATGTCAAGGAAATTGGACCTAAGAGATCCATCTGGCAGTGTTAGTGTATACTCTAAGGTGATTTGTAGAATTTGTTTACAGTCCTTGATTTCTTCCATCTTTCCTCTCTATGTGTAGGACTAGCTCAAAAGTTTATCATTCACACCACATCATGTTTCTACTCTCAGGGAGGTTTTCCGTTCCCTTAGGTATAATTTGCAATCCCACATAGGAAATATCTGCTACACAACAAATGCTATATCATATGTTTGTGTCTTTAGGGAGTCGACTGAGAGAGAACTGAAATTTACAGCTGACACTAACCAAGTAGGCTCTACCTCCAATACCTAAATAAAGGCTCTGCAATTTCTACCTGCAATTCATTAGTTTCCACATTTACAGGATTTTACAGGAAAAGAAGTGCACTCCTTATAAGCAAGTGAATATATAACCTAGTTTAACTTGAGTGGTCCTAGTTTGCCTGCAATAGTAGCAGTTACCCTTGCTATTCTAGACTAATTATTAATTATGCCCCCTTTTAAGAGTATACCAGTCAGAATGATAAAATACATGGTCCTCTTATTTATGGGATAATTTATTTACAATTAGGACCTTTCAACACCATTCTAATTTATCCCTCTCATACCCTAATATAAGACCCTATGAATGTGTCTTTTTTGATCTTCACCCCAGCTAGTACTTATCCATAGCACTGTACTTAATCTGCACACACTGGAATACGCATAGGCCTCCTCCAGGGCTGCACACCTGCCCATCCATCCTCGTCCATTCTTTTTCTACATCTTTTCCAACATCTTCCATATTTTTTCCATACTGACCCTCTCTGACAACGTGTTATAGTAGCTTTTGTTGGTACCATACCATTTGCTTTTGATTACACATAATTTTTCATTGTTCTCTAATTGTGTTTTCCCAGTCAGTTTGCAAACTTCTCAACAACTTAGAATGATTCACGCATTTTGATCCTATTTCTCTTTTTTTTTTTCTCATAATATGGCACTGGTTTCTCAACAAACACGGATTAAGCAACCAGAAGAATTAGAAGGATATTTGAGACTAACAGTCTAGCTTTCTCATTTGAAGAATGAGAAAATGTATTCAGATATGCTGAGAGGTTAACTCAAAGAGTTTATCAGTGAAAGACCTTAGCTTAGAATCCTGTTCTCCCAATTTTCAGTCCAATACTTTTTCCACTATACAATTCTGTCTTATTTAATATTATTAACCAATTCAATTATTTAATACATGTTTTCAAAGATGAAAGTATGTTTATCTTTCAATTTCTCAGAAAGAGACTCAGTGCCTGAAGCCCAAAGCAAACAGGCAATGAGACCAGCTTCATAAGTAAACAAACAAGAATAATGAAGTCTGAAGTCAATAGTTTCAGCTCACTCACATAGTCCAAGTACATTCTCAACAACTCCCTAGTACCTAGAATTCTGCAATTTAGAGTAGCGTTCTTTCAATGTAAATCTTACTATTCTACTAAAGTGTCTTGGAAAATATAGATAATTAAACCTCAATCTGCATTGATATGTGGTCATTTTGATTTATTAAATTCCTAAGACTGAAATTTTGAAAAAGTGGAGAAAAAATAAATCAAAATAACATTAGGCTTCTGTTGACAGTAGGAGAAAATGATTCTCTAAAGAATTAAAAGAATATCAAATTTGGGGAGGGGGGTCTGGACATATGGATAGCAACTCAAGGAATTTATAAATGGGTTCAACTCTGAAAATAACGATCCATGGTTTCTAAAGAGAAACTCTATCTTTTTTACTGTATTGATTTCTGAGATGAGCATATTTTTCTTTGCTAGAATGGGTTTTCTTATTTTTATAACTGTTTTCCTAAAAAGGAAGAATGTGTAAGTTTGAAGTATCTTCTACACCAATTTAGAATTAGCAAGGGGATGACCCAATAACAAAATGCCTGAAGTTAAGTAAATAAACAAACATTTGACACTTCCATTTTTAGAAAGCCTTGCAAGCAAATGACCTGGGAAATGACATGGGAAAGATTAATAAACTTTTGGAACAGCAAATTTCTGAGATATTTAATAAACCATGAAAGAATATACCAAGCCACAGAATCAGGATGTGGGGGAAAAATGAGAAGAGAAAAGTCTTAAGTAATAGGCAACATTTGTTTCTAGCCTTCTCCTTTTATGGAATGGCCCGTATCATTTGTCTTTTTCCTTCATCTATTCAGTAGATACTGACCTCTCTTTCAAGATGTGGCAGACACTGGAGTTGCCTACTGAATGTCTTTTCCTCATTAATAAAAATCTAAATTTTGTTCAAATATCTGTTGTGTAGGGGAGGCATTCTGTTAAGGTGCAGTGGGCTCAGGTTCAAGAGATGATTCATGCTTTTACTCTAAGTCACTCTTGGGAGTTCTGTTCCCTGATGAATTTGAGAAGGGCATATGGCAGGGTATTTGCCAATGGAACATGAGGGAATATTTAATAAAGAGGTTTCTGGGAAAGATTTTCTTCCTCATTCAAAAGAGCAAAGTACTGGAAGACATTCTCCCTTCCTTCCTGCCTTTTAACCTTGGCTCATGAAGATGTGATGTTTGGCGCTGTGGCGACCATCTTATCGTTTGAGGAGAAAGGCAGGAGAATGACAATAAAAATTATCCCTCCAGAATTCTGGCTTGAAATAGAGTAAGTTTAGCTCTACCTGGCTAGCCTTTGTTTAGAAGAAAAAAGAACATGTGAACCTTGAAAATTCTACCCATATTAGGCATATGCCAGTCCTCTGCATAAAGCCTTCGGTGATTTCCTGAATCTGGAAGAAAAGCCAACGTTTCGCCATGGCCTGATAGACCCTATGTGATCTGGCGCCAGTTATCAGTCTGATCTCGGCTCTCATTTGCTTTTCTCTTGTTCACTCTAGCTCAGCTAAGCTGGATTCCTTACAGTCCCAGAGAGCAAAGCTTAGTGCTTCTACATTTGCTATTACAGATGCCTGTATGGCTTCCTTTCTCCCTTACGGCAATAGAAGCCTTTCCCCTAATTCTCCTAGTCAACTACTCACTTTTTAAAAATTCTCTTATCCTGATTTTTTTTCAAAACTCATCAATTGACATCAGATATATATATGTGTGTGTGTGTATACTTCAGAGATGTTACAGGTTCAGTTCCAGACTACCAAAATAAGGCAAATAGCACAATAAAAGCAAGTTATACACATTTTTTGGTTTCCCAATGCATGTAAAAGTTATGTTTACACTATAGTCCATTAAATGCACAATAACATTATGTCTAAAGAGCAATGTACATACCTTAATTAAACATAATTGATTGTTAAAAAATGCTAACAATAATTTGAGACTTTGGCAAGTCAATCTTTTTGCTGGTGGAGAGTCTTGCCTTAATGTTGATGGCTGCTGACTGATCAGGGTGGTGGTTGCTAAAAGTTGGGTGGCTATGACCATTTCTTAAAATAGAAAACAATAAAGTTTGATACAGCTACTGACCCTTCCTTTCATGAAAAATTTCTCTATAGCATGTGACATTGTTTTATCACAATTTACTGACAGTGGAATTTCTTTCAAAATTGGAGTCAATTCTCTCAAACGTGCCACTTCTTTATCAACCAAGTTTATGTAATATTCTAAATCTTGTGTTGTCATTTCAACGATGTTCACAGCATCTTCACCAGGAGTAAATTCCATCTCAAGAAACCACTTTCTTTGCTCATCTCTAAGAAGCAACTTCTCATCCATTCAATTATCTTGAATGGATATCTCAATCCCTCTATTATCTTGAGATTGCAGCAATCCAGTCACATCTTGAGGCTCCGCTTTTAATTCTAGCTCTCTTGCTCTTTCTACCACATCTGAAGTTCCTTCTACCACTGATGACTTCAACCCCTCAAAGTCATCAGGAAGGTTAGAATCAGCTTTCTCCAACTCCCTTTTAGTCTTGATATTTTAACTTCTTCCCATAAACTGTGAATGTTAACAGCAGCTATAGTCTTACAAAAACATATTTCTTAAATAATAAGACTTGAAGGTTGAAATTATTCTTTGATCCAAAGAATTATTCCTTGATTCCTACAGAATAGATGTATTAGCATGCAGGAAAACAACATTAATTTCCTTGCAAATATCCATCAGAACTTTTGGGTAACTAGGTGCATTGTCAATTAGGAGTAATAGTTTGAAAAAAAATATTTATTCTGAGCAGTAGGTTTCAATAGTGAGCTTAAAATATTCAGTAAACCAGGCTGTAAACAGATATGCTGTCATCCAGGCTTTGTTTTTTCCATTTAGAGAGCACAGGCAGCATAGATTCAGCACAATTCTTAAGGGCCCTAGGAATTTCAAAATGGTAAATGATCATTGGCTTCAACTTACTGCATTTGCCCCTAACAAGAGAGTCAGCATGTCCTTTGAAATTTGAAGCTAGGCATTGACTTCTCCTCTCTAGCTATTAAAGTCCTAAATGGCATCTTCTTCCAATAGAAAGCCATTTTGTCTATATTGAATATTTGTTGTTTAGTGTAGCCATGTTCATCAATTATCTTAGCTAGATCTTCCAGATAACTTGCTGCAGATTCTATGTCAACACTTGCAGCCTTACCTTGCATTTTGATGTTATGGAGACAGCTTGTTTCTTTAAACCTCATAAACTAGAAAAAAAAGAAAAAAAGGAAAAAAAAACCCTCACGAACAAACCTCTGCTAGCTTCAAACTTTTCTTCTGCAGTTTCCTCACCCCTTTCAGCCCTCATCGAATTGAAGAGAGTTGGGGCCTTGCTCCGGATTAGGCTTAGGCTTAAAGGGAATGTTGTGACTGGTTTGATCTTCTATCTGGACCACCTACATTTTCTCCATATCAGCAGTAAGACTGTTTCACTTTGTTATCATTTGTGTGTTCACTGGAGTAACACTTTTGTTTTCCTTCAGGGACTTTTCACTGCATTCACAACTTGGTTAACTGTTTGGTGCAAGAGGCCTAGCCATTACATCAGCCTATTTCAGCTTTTGACATGACTTCTTCATTAAGCTTAATCATTTCTAGCTTGTGATTTAAAGTGAGAGACATATGACTCTTCCTTTCACTTGAACACATAGAGGACATTGTAAGGTTATTGACTGGCTTAATTTCAGTATTGCTGTGTCTCAGAAAATAGGGAGGCCCAAAAAAAAAAAAAAAACAAAGAGAGAGTTGGCAGAACGTCTGGTCAGTAGGGCAGTCAGAAAACGCAGTATTAACAGGTGAAGTTCGCCATCATACATGGCATGGTTCATGGTGCTTCAAAATAATTACAATAGGCCAGGTGCAGTGGCTCGTGCCTATAATCCCAGCACTTTGCGAGGCTGAGGCGGGAGGATCACTTGAGGTCAGGAGTTCGAGACCAGCCTGGCCAAAATGGTGAAACCCAATCTCTACTAAAAATACAAAAATTAGCTGGGCATGGTGGTGGGTTCCTGTAATCCCAGCTACTTGGGAGGCTGAGGCAGAAGAATCACTTGGACCTGGAAGATGGAAGTTGTAGTGAGCACAGATTGCATGACTGTGAGATTCTGTCTCAAAAAAAAAAAAAATACAATAGTAACATCAAAGATCAATGATCATAGATCACTATAACAGATATAATAACTATGAAAATATCTGAAATACTGCACGAATTACCAAAATGTGACACAGAGACATGAAATGAGCATGTGCTGTTGGGAAGCTGGTGCTGATAAACTTGAATGCTATAGGGTTGCAACAAACCTTTAATTTGCAAAACCACAATATCTTCAAAGTGCCATGAAATGATGTATGCCTGTGTATATATGTAGATAGAGAGATTTACTGTTTGTCTCCTCATGTTATCATAAAAATTCACAAGATTAAGGCCTTTGTTCATTGATAAATTTTTCCAAGTGCCTAGAAGAATGCACAGCTAGGAGTAGCTACCAATATGTTTGCTGAAGCAATCAATCAATAAGAATTGTTCTGCCACTCATAACTTGACTAAGTCCACAATTTTCAGAACCTGTTTTCCAGCCACCGAGGACTCCTCTAGCCAGGGGTAATTAGGTCAGTAAAGACTGTTTCCCACTCTCTTGCCTTCCTCCTTTCTGTTCTCCTGATCTAAGGAGTAGGATGGGGAGAAAGGAGCAATAATGCCACATACATTAAGGAGGATCAGGTCTCCGCATCATTTTACTTTTGATTCTATTTGTTACTAGCCTCTGGGTAAAATAATCAGCTGCAAAGAAAATATTAAAAAAAAAAAAAAGTAACTGGTGCTTTGTAATTCTGTCCTGAACCCATACACTTACTTCCTCTCCAGGGCAGATGCTAGCCCTTTTCAGTCACCACTTGGGCTGCTGTGTCTCTCCATGATCCAACATGTGGACCAAAATCCCAAATGATGACAAAACCCATGAATCATGCTTGTTAGAGGCCACAAATTCAATTCCTCATTGTTACATTCAGTGAAGTAGTTACTTTAGATTTTACTCATATTGCAGTATGTTCCTACAGTACTAAATAAAACTCAGATAAGCATTATGGGCTAGGTTAATCACATCAGAATTACAACTGCCCTCTAAACCTGACCCTTTAATAACTAAACAAAATCTGGGTAACTCGACTTCGTCTTCTCCAAGGTTTCTTAGTCCCATATATCAGAAGATCTCTGAGACTATTTTGTCAATCTGATTTCCAAGACAGGACCACACAGCTCTGAATATTAAAGTTAGAACAGTGAATTGTCAAGCAAGGACTCTTCCTGTAGGGATACGTCAAAATGTCTTGAATCCTCAATGATTTGCTGGGAAAATATCGGAAACACATAGAAATCATTTTGACTAGTTAGAGTCACCAGTGGAACAGTGTTCCACTAAAGGGAAAGTCCATCTCAGAAAATGTAGTCAGCATATTTAAGAAATGTTTGGTTTGGATTAGATGAAATCTCTGATTAACTAAGGAATTCAAGCCATGAGAACTCCCAAAAATAAAATAAAACTCTATCTTGTTTTAACCCATGTCTTCCAAACATAGTTGACCACAAAACACTTTTTTTCTTTCACACATGGGAAATACCAAGTTAGGCTATTTTCTTGGCTTTGTAGGGACACTAAAAATAATGTAATCATCCTTTGATGACTAAGGAAAATATGGCCATAGAGTCATCATTTGTAGGTATTGATAATTATACAATTATACAGCTATACATTTTAAAGTGTAGGAGAATGAAGAGAATCCATAATAATCTCAGGGGATGCTATGAAAGCTACTTTTTAAAATAAACACTTAAAATCAATTTTCATTTTGAGTCTTGCCAATTCTCTTAAAATTCAATCACAAAAGTAATGATTTAGAGTAGGCTAGATTCTAGTTAACCAAGATTGTACTTTCAATGGTATCTTAGCATCTTGCCATATTACATGTAAACAGGTATGTTAATTCATATACACAATAACACCCATTTTTTAGAATAAGGATTCTGACATCTATAAATCTATAAAGTATGTTTATAGATCTCCAAGGGAAGGCTGCCATAATGTAAGAAAAAGTCTAAGACAAATATTCGTAAAAAGAAACACTATAGCGTATAGATATTGTATCGGTACTTATTTCAAAAGTAGTCAGTTAGACAGTAACAATTGGACATTGCTGACTTTGCTGGTAGATCCTGGCAGAAAGTTAAACTGTCTCCCTCTAAAACTACCTATTTTCACAAAAGCTTAGCCTCTTGATTCTTCTCCATAGGGTTCAGAAACGCTACTTCTGAAAACTCGATGTATGTCCCTGGAGCCACTTTCATTGAAGTTTGCACACTTGAATGCTACTGACTGATCTAATTTTGTAAAGTGGATAGATAAACTCCAGAGGGACGTGATAGATGTTGTTCATTACACATAGGTAGGTTTGGGCAAAAATCATTGATTTTGAAATGCCAAGATTTTTTTTTCCTGGTACCCCAAGGAAGTCTTCTAGAACCAATAGAAAACTTGTAGACAGAAATACAAGTAAAAGAGTCTACCCATTTGTATGCAGAGGCTTGGAGCCAAATTTTCAATTCCCCTTTAATAATTATATAGGATTTTCTGGTATTCATTTAGATTATTAAGTTTAATTCATTTATTATTATCCTTTTTGCCATTCCATAGATCTGCTTACTTGTTCTGTTCTATCATATTCTATGTGCATAATATCAAGCTTTTCACATCATTTAATATACGATTAGGGGACAAAACTACTCTTGATCACAAAAGGCCCTGCTCTATTTTGGTTGTTCTATATTCAAATAACAGGGAAGTGCTTTAAAATAAGTACTTACAAAATCCTTATGATGCATTCCATTAAAAATTTAAAAGAATCATCTCTGTTTTAAATGACTTGTATTCTTTTTTGGGTGCATAATATATTTCTATAGATCCAGCTCAACACACATTTCTTATCAATTACTGTAGTAGGCAATGAGGGAGATAAACGTTTGCTAAGCTTGTCATGTATATCAGGTACTTAACATGCTTATTTTCATTTAGTTTTCAAAACAACCTCTGGAGATACATAATATGGTTTTCATTTTTAAAATTAGGAAACTGAATCAGAGAAGTTAAATAATTTACAAAATCACTGAGCTCAGTTTCTAGTTATAAACAGCTGGGATGGAAACTGTGTGAACTCCACAGCTCAAGCTCTTTCTCTTACATTCACTGACAGTGTGGGCCAGTATACTAGGGACGGACTTCATGGAAAGAAGTGGGATTTGAGCTGAACTTTAAAAAATGAATGACATTCAGATAGGTGGGAAAAAGTCAAGAGAACTAAAAGTAAGGAGATTTATATGGGCAGAGACATAGAGATGGAATAAGCATAGCACATGCGGTGATCATGAGGAAGTTCCTCTTTGCGCAGGGGAAGATTCAATTTTGGACTCAACGTAATGGGGACTTATGATTCTAGGATTAATTTAATGTTATGTTAATACACCATCAATTATAGATGACAGAGATGAAAGAAATA
Organism: Pongo abelii; assembly: GCF_028885655.2. Classification (NCBI taxonomy): domain Eukaryota; kingdom Metazoa; phylum Chordata; class Mammalia; order Primates; family Hominidae; genus Pongo; species Pongo abelii. The sequence continues at coordinate 23,555,567 of NC_071990.2, forward strand.
GCAAATTGATGATAATAACAATAGTTGTGATTACTCACTGAGTACACATTCTTTAGCAAGTAGTACACTAGGCATGTGCACCATTTTATGTAATCTTCGCAACAGTGGAAAAGGGAGTACTATTACACATACTTTATAGTTGAGAAAACTAAAATTTAAAAATTAACAACTTAATCAGGGTCACATGGAGAGCAAGTCACTAAGCTGACCTGTCCCACAGGATGATCTCACAGTGTGAGTTGACTTTCCAGAGCTACATCAAAGAGATGGAGCCAGACACAAGTGAAATTCCAGTTGTCAAAATATTATGGGGTTACAGAAATATTAAATAACACTCATGAGGAGAATTTAGAGAACTTTGGCAATTACATAGTAAGTAAAATTTAATGCCTTTTATACATTAAGAAAATTGGGCCGGGCGTGGTGGGTCACACCTGTAATCCCAGTACTTTGGGAGGCTGCGGTGGGTGGATCATCTGAGGTCGGGAGTTTGAGACCAGCCTGACCAACATGGAGAAACCCCATTTCTACTAAAAATACAAAATTAGCTGGGCGTGGTGGCACATGCCTGTAATCCCAGCTACTCAGGAGGCTGAGGCAGCAGGATCACTTGAACCCCGCGAGGCAGAGGTTGCAGTGAGCTGAGCTAGCGCCATTGCACTCCAGCCTCGGCAATAAGAGTGAAACTCCATCTCAAAGAAAAAAAAAAAAAAAGAAAAGAAAGAAAACTGAGGTCTAAAAATGTTAATTGTCCACACCATAGGTCAAACCAGGAACTTAATACTATTTGCTGCCAATCGACTATTGTTTCCCTTATCTTAATGCTGAATTAAAATACTAGTTTGGAAATATTGCCTCCCTCACCTTCCCTCACTTATTTTTGCTGTTTTGGCAAAAATTACAGAGTTCAACAAAGTTGTGGGTACCTCTTGCAAATTCCCTGTAAATTCCAGCACAGATGTGTTGCCTGTTACTATCAAATTAATATATTTTGTGACTGTGTTTATTAAATAAATCACAGTAAAATTTTGATGTCTTTTCTCCAGAAAGATATATTACACAGATTGTAACGTTGAGATATATTTTGCTAGTTTGATGTCTAATATTTTTAATGAAAAAATTGTGATAACTACCTAGTGAATTTGCTTCAAGTGGGAAAACCAAATTATGGTTGGATGATGTGATTAATAATAACATCTGGGCCAGGAGAGGAAATTCCTAGTGTCACAGCACCTCTCCCCTTTGAAATATAAATCCAATGGCAGAAATTCTTATTAGTCAATTTCCCCCAAAAGCAGGGATCCAGGCAGCTATTTGGAAAATAAAATGAAATATAAGCTAATAAAAATAAAAAGAGATATCTCACAAACAAATGGGTAAAACTAGTATGGGTTAATATCTGAATATTTAAATACTGTTTAGGGAATAGAAAAGCAAAATAAAGAGGAGGAGAAAGTGTTGAGAGAAAGAGTAAAAGAACAAAAATATATATATTGGTCAATCTGCTACAGTTTCAGTGAATGAGTCCCTCCAAAATTCACACGATGGAAACTTACGACCCAAGGTGATGGTATTAAGAGGTGGGGCCTTTGGGAGTGATTTAGTTGTGAAGGCTCTGCCACTGTGAACGAATAAAGGGCTGAGGGGAACTCACTAGGCCTTTTTGCCCTTTCCCTTCCTCCATGTGAGGACACAGCAACAAGCCGCCATCTTGGAAGCAGAGATGGGGCCCTCACGAGACACCAAACCTGATGGCACTTTGATCTTGGACTTTCAGTTTTCAGAATTGTGAGAAATAAATTTTTATTTGTTATTAATTTCTGTTCTTTATTAATTCTTCATTAATTACCCAGTCTCAGATATTTTGTTATAGAAGCAGGAATGGACTAATACATAATCCAAATATCATTTTACCCTGTACCCTTCATGATATTCATTTTTAGGTGTGCCACAGTTCTTTCTTCTAGAAAAGTGCTTTTTATATATATTATCTTGGAATAATTACCAATAACATCCATTTTAACTCTGCAGAGTTCATCGATTTGGTTTATGAGTTACGTGATCACCCTCCTTATTTTGCGTGAATTCCAGTGAAACATATACTAGATACAGAAAGCACCTGGAATTTCAAAGGAGTCCAATCACCATCCCTGCCATAGAGAGAGAAAAATGTAATTAGGAAGGATGAAGATGACAGCAAATCTCTAGGCCTCACAGGTCATTTCAATGCTAACATTGAGGAACAGTACACCTATCACTCAGTTTCATTGCCACAATTTCTTAATTGCCATCATAATTTGAGGGGAAATGTTTTGTTTTGGGTTCATAATGTTAGAAATAAGTAATTTTCATACTTCTATTTTAAGAACAAGAAAATATTATAAAATTTTGGTCATTTACTAGGGTGGGGAAAATCTGTGCTAAAAAGGTAACAATTGGGCCTTTTTTACATTTTCTAGGGAAAAGAAAGTGGTCGATTTAGGAAAGTGGATGTGAATTCAGGGAGGCACGAGATTAGGGAAAAAGAAAGAGCTGAGGTAAAAAGGCGGAGACCGCAGATTAGGACCTAAATTAAGAATTAAGTAAAAATATATGACCCAAACCAAAGGGGCTATTTTAAACATTTTACCAAATCTGTAGAGTAAGTCAAGACATTATTATATTATATTCTATCATATTAATTATATTTTATATGACATTTATTATCTTAAATTATATTGTACTCTGACTGGATTATTGACCATGAGATCTCTTCTAGGACTCTTCTAAAAAGAGCTGCACCCTTGGACAAGCAGAATAATACTGGATGTTGTCAAGGAAGGTTGCTGAAGAAGAAAGAAAAAGCCATGAGGAGCAGTTTTGTAATATGGATACCATTTTTTTAATGAGGAGGGGAGAGGTGGTGGCTGTGAAAAATGACCCCAAACAAGCCAACAAACTGAGAAACAGCTGGGGCAGTCCCATTTCAGAATAGCCCTAAAGGTGCTGTTTAATTACAGATCATTATGCAAACACATTCTAACTAAAAGGAGCTTAACATTTCAGTTTCTCTCATGTTAACCACACCAAATGGTGGGCACAGCTGGAAGGTGACTGTCATCCAGGAGAGAGCCTTTTACTTAGTCTTTAAATACTACCACAGAGGATTGCTCAAGTAACAATTATTAGCCACCACTCTAGAAAATTCCTAGACAGAAGAAGATAGATTTTTGATCCTTTTACCTCCTGCACTATATCCTAGGGGCCTAATAAAATACCTTAGAGAGCCAACTAGTAGAATACTTAAGAGCATGAGCTTCAGAGATAGAGACCTAAGCTCTAATTTCTCCTCTGCTGAATTCTGGCAATCTGACTTTGTCTAACACAGCACAAATTCTCAGATTTTATCTCCCCGTTTATGAAATAATTCTAAGGTCATTGTGAATATGAACTAAATATAGATAAGACCCTTAACCCAACGCCTATATATATTAAACACTCAAGAAATGATAGCTATTAGTTTGAAAACAATCTTTCATGTGGTACTTTATTACATCAGAGTAATTTCATATTGCACTTGGGAAATATCCAAACCCTCTGTGAGTTGTCCCTTTATGCCTGTCACCTCACATGATTACCACTCCAGCCCCATCTCTGGCCACTCTTTCCCTCAATGAGCCACACTAGTTTTCTTCCTGTTTCTTTAGTATAATAAATTCTTTCCCCATTTCAGGGTCTTTGCCCTGTCCTATTCTTCTCAGGCCGAGTCCTTGGCCATTCTTTCTGGAAAGGTCATACCCATCCTTCAATTCTTACCTACATGCCACTTTCCCAAAGAGGTTTGGATTTCCCTCACTGCAGCCTCTCATTACACATCATAGTTCTTCTTCATGGCATTCATCGATTTGTAAAAATACATATAATATTTTATTAGAATTGGCTTTTCAGTATACACCTCTCCCGCAAACCTCTAAGTTCCAATAAATCCAGGACTTTGCCCTTCTGTGCACCACTGCATCCCCAGTGCTGAAACAGTACCTGGCATACAGTAAGGCCTTTACAAGTGTTTGCTACATCAGCAAGCTGACTAACCCAGGCTGATGAAGCATCATTCAGGGAAACACTTAGTTCTAGCTTTTGTGGTGTGAAAGAGTCACTACAGTTTCCAAGTGCCTGAGTATATTATGCAGGCTCAGAAAAAAACAAAGTAGATTTAATTGTGTTTCAGACAAAGCACACTCCAGGTATCCAATCATTAAGACTTCAGGTATTGTTGCTTTTGTGTGTTTAATAAATTTAGCAATTTTATTATCTTACTAATCAAAAAATACCACAAATATTTTTATTTTTATATACTTTACACAATAGTTTTTCTGCTCAAATATGTGTATGTCAGTGTGTGTGTGTGTGTGTGTGTAAAGAGAGTGTGTACATATAAAGCTCTTATTAAGTCACCAAAATAAATAAGAAAGTTGGCAGTTTCCATCACATTTATTTTTCTCTGAAGAGCATAAAACATCTCCGTTCTGTCCCATTCTGTTCGAAGCACACCGTGGCTCTGCATAAACATTTTATTTAATCAGCATTAGAGTCGTACGACATGTACCCAGCTATAATGTACTTTTATATAACTTCATTTTCTTTGTTTCATATAAATGGTCCATGTGGAAGAGAATGTTCTTACTTTTCATTACTTAATGCCATGTATATTGTAATAAAGAACACAATCTTGAACACATTTCCAGAGAGAACCTCTCATTTTATTTTTTTCTCTTGCTTAGTTCATCAAAATTGTAGACCCAGCTGAAAAGTGTCAGTGATTTTCATTCTAATTCATTAACAATGGTAAATCAAGACCAGAGCAAGATAGTATTCCTTTAAAATCCAGCAGCGGAACCTTTCCCAGAGGGCAGAACTGGTGGGGTGGTAGGGAAGGCAGAGAAGGTACTCTCACAGCCCATACTTAGGCATGTTCAAAATGCAGCAGAAATCACGCAGAAGTGGTGAATAATATTGAGGATAGAGAAGCAGTTAGTTCAGAAAAGGAAGTTAAAGGGCAACCTGGGCAATATAGTGAGACCCCGTCTCTACAAAGGTAAAAAAAAAATAAAAAATTAGCTGGGCATGGTGGCATGTGCCTGCAGTCCCAGCACTCAGGAGGCTGAGGTGGGAGGATAGCTTGGCCTAGGAGGCGGAGGTTTGCAGTGAGCTGTGGTCATGCCACTGCACTCCAGCCTGGGCCACACAGTGAGACCCTGTCTCAAAAACAAACAAACAAAAAACTAAAGGGATCACATCATTTCGAGATATTGTGATAGCATTAATGATTGAGGATTGTTTAAAATGGTGGATAAGTACCCAAAGCACCCATCTATGAGGTTACTTTCAATCCTTGTCAAAACTGAGACGCAAAAGATTGTACTTGGTACTCCCCACTCCCTATACCAATATGGTAAACTAAACCCTCCAATGAAAACAATTCTCAAAATACTTTCTTTATCCTAAGTATTTAACAGCAAATGGACTAGCAGGTAAAGTGTTACTAGATGTTACTAGTTTACCACTTCTCTCTCTACTGTGTTGCTTGACTCCTACCACTGTTCCTAGGACTGCTACTACTAGTACTACAACCACTATGTAGTTAGTCCTATGTCTAAAAAGGGTGCTTAATAAGTCATAGATAGATAGTAGGTAGGTAGATAGATGAATAGATGGATAGATATAGATAGATAGATATCACACTCACATATGTGTGTGTGTGTATAACAAACTTAATATGTTTCACTTCCACTTTGGAAGGGATTAAATTTATTAATAGATGCCTTAATAAGGCATCTATTAAAATAATCATAAAAACTAGTATCAGCATAATTATTTACAGAGTATATTCATCACTTTGAGGTAATATTCCGTCAAGTAGGCAGTGTTGATTTTATGCAACTTTTATGACAAAGAAAATAGATTGCCTATGTCCAAAAACAGGACCAACATATTCTAGCTCCAAATCCACTTCTCTTTTTCTATTTTAACTAATCCCCTTCTTGATGAAATGGGAGAAATTGATGAAACAATATACTTTCCCCTAACCAAATCCCTATAAAAGCACAAATTCAAATACTTCAAAATTTCCTCTTTACTCCCTATTCTAAAATGGCAAAAATAAATGTCAGCTTGAGTACTGTGTTTCATGATATATTTTTGGCCCTAGCCATATAACAAGATTAACAGACATAATCAATAAGAAATTATTTTTCAGTTCAGGGAGAAAAAAATATCAAGTGAAACAAAATATGAAGCAAAGAAGCATACCCATACATTTTATGAAAACTATATATGATAGAGCTGAAATTAGAAAGCAGTGGGAAGAAAGATGCATGTCATTAGGACAATTGGTCAGGCAGATGGAAAAATTTAAAGTTGTTTTCTACCTCACACCGTAAGAAAAGAAATATAAACAGATCTAAAAATCAAACGTGAAAAGCAAAATTTCTAGAATTTAACAAAAAAATAGAAAAGAATGTTATGAGTATATATATGGCTAATAAACTATTTTCTCTTCAAACAAGACAAAAAGTAAAAACTAGAAAAATGCTAAATGCATGTTCCTGCATTTTTACTATCTTTATATAGTAAAAAAAAAAAAAAAAAAAAAAAAAAAAGGCAAGCTACCAGTTAAAATAATATATCTGCAACTACCACTACTTAACAAAAAAAATAGTTAAAAAAGGCTAGCTACTATTTAAAATAATATATCGGCAACAACTACTACTTAATCAAAAAAAGGTAGTTAAAAAAGGCAAGCTACCATTTAAAATAATATATCTGCAACTACCACTACCTAATCAACAACATTAGCATTCAACACATACCATTACCTTCTCCAAATTTCTGATAGACAATCACACCAATAGGAAAATGGGAAAATTATAAGAACAAGGGCTACCCATATGAGGAAACTCAAATGGACAGATTAAATAAATAAAAACATGCCCCCATTGGTAATCAGATAAATACTAGTTAAAATACTGAACCATAATGTAACATCCATTAGAATGGCACAAAAAATACAGAGAAAAGAAGTCTCATACTATGGGAGTGAGACTGTGTATAATAGCTTAAGTTCCTTGGAGAGCAATTTCACAATATTTACTGAACTTTGCATTGAGGATGTGCATAATCTTTGACTAAGTAATTCTACATCTTCATGTATATCTTAAAGAAATATGTATATATGCATAAAGAGACATATATAAAAATGTTTACAGTCCATCGTTTATAATAGGAAAAGCAAAACAAATCATTTAAAATATTCAGTGATTTTAAAATATGATGATTCAATGATAATTTAAAAATACATATGTACTAAGAAAGATTCTCTGCTTGGCAAAACTTTAGTCAGGTTTCTGAACCTTCTCCTGGGTCCATCTGTGCACTTCCTTGTAAACTCCAGTTTTGACAAAGAAGCCCCCACCCTTGATACCTGATCACCTCTAATATCTGATAAAGTCCTTATCCTCCAGCATCCTTCTGGTAATATCTGATCACCCCAGTCTATCTTCAGCAAGAATCCCGTTAGGTCAGTTTAGCCGTAATCCCCCTTACTGCTGTTTCCTCTGAGTAATTTTTCATCCACTGATTCCCGCACTGATCCTTGGCTATAAATTTCCACTTGCCCATGCTATATTCAGAATTGAGCCCAATCTCTTCTCCACTGCAAAATCCCATGGTGTGGTCCCTATACCCATCATGATGGTCCTGAATAAAGTCTTCCTTACTGTCTTTTAACAAATATCATTGAATACATTTTTATTTAACAATTAATGTACCTCTGGCACATATACGTGCGTATTTATATAGAGAGAATGAAATGCTAAATAAAATTTAAAATGATTGAAACAGAACTCCATATATTGATATGAATAATGTCAAAAATATAATATTGAGTAAACAAAGTGAGCTCCCCAGGAAAATGTGTACAATATATATGCATTTGTATAAATTTTCAAAATCTGTAAGGCAATACTGTATATTGTATGTGAATACGTATTTATGTAGTAATAGTTGGAAAAAAATAAATGACAATAAAGAGTACCAAGTTCTATATGGCTATTAACTCTGAGTATGGGAAAATCAGATTTTTACTGGGTGCATAGGAATCTTCAAATGCCTCTGAAGTATTCTGTTTTTCAAAAAAAAATTTGAAGCAACTGTTGTAAAACATGGGGATTTGACAGATCTGGGTAGTGGGTATGTAATTGTCATTTTTTTATTCTCTATGCTTTTCACATATATGAAATATTGCTTAATATAAAGTGGAACAGAGGTTAAAAATACCATAAAATAAATCAGATTAATATCACAATAAAATAGAATGTTCTTTTTATATTATTAAATATTAAAGTATCTAAATTGTACTATGCCTGTCCAACCACTAAATATTTTATAAAGAAATGCATTGTGTAAATTTCAATTGCATTAATATAGGGTTATTTTGTGTCTAGGGGAAAAAATTCAATTAGCTCTGATGTAGGAATCTGAACCTGCAAATTAATAACGTATACATGGTTTACATTACTCCAGACAAAACTTATTTGTCATAATAAGCTGTGCCAACCAACATACAATCTATACCCCAAAAGTTGTGTTAAAAAACTGGAAACAAATATCTCAAACTAATCATAATAACTCTTACTAGACTGAAGGACAAGCATATTGATCATATTATGCTGCTAGTCTCTTTTTCTCAACCCTGAATTTGGATTTCACCCAACTTCAAATTCTTCTACTTCTTCTGTAATATGGATCTCTTTCCCCTTTCATCAGCTTTGGAGTTGGTGGTCAGCTTGGACCTTGGCATCCCTTATGGAATCTCTCCAGGTAACTGGGCATTGTTTAATTTTTTGAAAATTTTCACAGAGAAGTTTTTAAGAAGTATGGACTCTGTTTTCCAAAAACAGTTTTATCTGCCTCATTACAATATACTGATTTGTAGTTTTTATTTTGACTTTTAAGTCATCTAATCCTCTGAGCAGCATTCTATGTATTTTTATTTCTCTCATTTCAGAAATGACACAGTTGTGACTCTGCTATGTTATGTGACTTGTTCAAGAAACGACAGAGTTTTGATTCAAATGCAGAACTTCTAACATTCAGCTACCCAGAGATTCTCTTATGCCCTCCTTAAGAGACCAGGGATAACAAAATGTTACTTAAATCTGCTTGGATTTTTAGGAAACTGGTAAGTTAAACTCATACAATATTATATATGTAGATAAACTTACAATATGCTGTTTTAATTGTCTAGTATTTTTATCATTTTATCTAAACATCTTTACTTTTTGGATTGCAAATATTACACAAAGCTTAATTAAATACAGATGTTACACAAAGATAACTTGAAAACAAAAGCTTCTGAAAATTTTACCCATCAGAAATCACCATGCTAAGTAATTTAATGTGTGTTACTACAACTTTCCTGAGAGTATTAACATATTTATCATTAAAATTTATCATCTTAACATTTGAATGAAAAATACACTAAATGTTTTTCAAGTTGATTTTTTTCATGTAATACATCTAGGGCATATTTTGCTCGTTTATACACTACCTACTTAATTCTTTTCAAGAGCTGTGTAGTTTTTCAAAATGTAACCAGTTTCACATCCATGTATATTAAGATTCTTCTCATGGATTGCCATGACAAAGGAAGCTACAACAAACTCTCATAGATCTCTCCTCAAGCACTTGTGGGAATGTTTACGTAGAATAAAATTCAAGAAATAGAAATGCTAAATATAAGGGCATAAACACTTTTAAATTTTTCTAAATATTGTTAAAATATGCTCGAGAAAAGACTATCTCATTCCATTAATGTTATAATTTTAAGTAAACGTTAACATGCTCCAAGTCTTGTGAACTTGAGCACCAAGTTTGCAGCTCAGGATCCTCAATTATAAAATAAGGAAAGCAATGTTTGCCAAATCTATTTCACAGCACTGCCATAAAGGCCAAATAAAACATTCCGTCTGAAAACATTCGTAAAAAGTTTTTATTTCAAAATCCAATCTTTTAACTAAAATAGAGTACCTGCATATGGTAAAAAGTACCTGCATATTTATAAATGATACAAACAAGTATTATAATCAAAATGTCCCTTGGACAGATGGCCAGTCCCTTTCTGTGGAGGCACAGGAATGTCTAAACGTGTATGTCCAGTTTGTCTACTGTCATTTGTTATCCCTTCTTCATTCAATCTGTTGAAAATCAGACCTTTCCCCAATGCTTTAAAATCTCAGCCCTATTTTCTAATAGATGTTTCCATAATGAGCTTGCCATTTCTCTTTTTTTTTGTTCTGACTTTTCATTAATATTTGGTGAATTTTGATGGCCCTTTTATCTTTGTAGCTGAGACTGCTCACTAGATTATCTGCTGCATTAAATGTACAGCCTGATTTGGTGAAACGAGTAACTCAGCGGCAGGTCTCCTGGCTATAAATGGGTCATCTCAGACATAGCCATCCTCCTTGGGCATACTTTTGTTTTTTTCCACCAAAAGCTTCTGTACTCACCACTTAGAAAATTTTCATTTTTATTTTTAGAGGTAGGGTCTTGCTCTGTCACCCAGGCTGCAGTGTGGTGGCACAATCACAGCTCACTATAATCTCAAATTCCAGGGCTCAAGCAATCCTCCCACTGGAGCCTCCTGAGTAGCCGGGACTACAGGCCACATCACTAGGCCAGGTCATTAACACTTTCACCTGGAGGCAAACATCATTGCTGATTAGCGCTGCCTGGTGCTCCTGCTGCCACCGGCTTTCCCTGGGCCTCTCCAAATCCCTGAGTCCATCAGTTCTAGAAATGAGGCAACCCTGAGGCTACACCCATTTCCGTGATTGTGTTCTCCTATGTCTTCACCTTCACATTTCCTCTTCATGAGATGAAAGGCTACTCAGCGTACACTCTTAAAACAAATGAGTAAAAATAATTGATCTTGGAGAATTTCATAATGTTCAATAGCCTGGTGCAAATCCATGTGTATACGAAGGGGTGAGAAACTTGGAAATGGAAAACGTGTAAGAAAATCTAATGCAGAAACTTATTCTCACACACCATTAATAGGTAATCTAGAAGCTGCAAAATCTCTTTGCTTCACAATTCTCTTCTGTTTTTGTTTCTCATATTTGATAGCATAAGATCAGTGAACATACAACTCCAACTAATTTAAATTGCATGTCAATGGATGTGGTAATTATCAATGCTCACCTAAATAATAGCTATGTATCCTGAATTATGTTACTACATATGATGACATATTTTATAAACTTAATCTCCAGTAATAAGATTGTAATTAAATGCTTATTGATTTTGTAATTTTAAGCTCATTGCTAAGAAACATTATTACACATACTTGTTTCCAATTCCTCATGTCTTGAAATAACTTAATCAAATACTTAGAAGGCAACTCACTTAAAAGTGTTGCTTAGAAACAGAATCAATATGTTAAGGAATAAAATAAAGTGAAACTGTGAGTATTTCTTGTAACATAAACAAGCAAGATGAAATGTTTATACTCTGAAACCCAAAGGGAAAGTTTCAGAAGTTATCTCTCATTGTTTACAAGAAAATCAACAGTTTTCTGTAGACATGCTATTCAAGAATTATTTAGCAATGTTAAACTCATGAATAAGGTTAATCATCCAAGAAAATGTGATCACTTGCCATACCATTTATGATGTCTGTACATACTGAAATAGGGTAACATTAAAGAAATTTTAAATTGTAGATATTTTTATTTCAATATAGAGCTAAACATTTAGCTAAAAGAAACGTATTTGGATAGCTGGTTTTATAGCTGTCATTCAAAAATTCAAATTTGAGTGAATTTTAAAAAGTGTGTTATTGTTTAATCATTTTGTATAGAGAATGGAATTGTTCTCTACATTAGAGCACCCAAAGTAAGAAAATTTTGAGATTTCAGCACGGATTTGTTGTCTTTACAAAATCCATGCATTACAAGCTGAGGAGGGAGATACGTGAAACACTGCTGTTGCTGAAACCATTAAGGCAACTTACAGAGCATATATCCCTGAGTTTCTGACTTTATTTTCAGAATTTTGCTTCTCGGGCAAATTCTAATCACTTAAATCAAGAAACCAAAATGGAGATCAATTAAGATCTCTTCCTGAAATAGCTTATAAGTCATCAAGCGCGAATAAAGAAGGAGACAGAGAGACTGAGAGACAAGGTGTCTAGATAATGATCTCTCTCTTCTAGTCTGAGGGCTTGTCCCATAACGCTATGTGTCAAAGACCTCATATGCTGAGCAAAAGATGAGAGAATTCCTCTAACACACCACGAAGAATGGACCTCAATTAGTTTCCTCTGAACCAATCGTGCAAAGAAAGGACCTTTGCAAAAAACATACGCCTAGTCCTAAAGAGGTAGAAGAAATTACAGACACTCTTGTTGAGGATGGAAATGTCCCAGGGCCCCTAGCTTAATTCCACATCAGCTCTATGTGTAAATTTTCCTCACTTCCTTCAAAAAAATCTGCTCCTTAATGTCAGAGCAAATTTCAGCCCAGCAAAATGTTGAAGGGACTAGTCCTGATGTTTGCCAACTAATTGCAATAGCTCCATTTTTAATAGAAATAGCATTTAAAAAGTATAAATTAAACACTTCCAAAATCCTCCCTGATCTTTATACCCTCCCTTTTGATTTCTTTTATCCGTGCCTCCTAGGTCATAAAAGCAATAGTTATTAATGCTCTTTTTTGTTAGTTCAAATGGTAACTATCATTATTGCAAATGGCAATTGCTAGTCTCTCTGCAATAACCTCGTCCCAAAATAAAATTTTCTTGTTTTGTTAATTGTCTTGTTGTACTCGCATTAAGGTTTACTTTTTATAAGTGAATAATGGCATGAAAATTTGCTGGAACAAACAATATTAGGTGGCTTATATTCAACTTTATGATTTTTCAGGGGATTTCAATCTGCTTATAGTTACACAGAATTTTTCTAAGGCGACTCTAAGCAGTACTTACCCGGCTAACTGAATAGGGAAATGTTACTACATTCACAAGATTTTAAGAAATGAAAAGACTACACAAATAGTTTAGTTCAGGTTCCTTATTTGACTAATTAGGGAATGGAAATTAAGAAATTGTTGTCATTGAATGACTAAGGTGATACCTAGGAAATGACATTATCCAAATAAAATAATCAATTTCCTAATACCCAATACAGGACTCTTTTCCTTACATTATAATTTCTTCGGGAATATTTTTGACCAACTGAAAACTTATTAAATAACTTTCAAGTTCCTGGTGCCTATGTCTATCTATATGTATGTATTTGTATATAACTGCATGAATGAGTAATTCATTTCAAATGTCATAGAGTCGTGGAACTTTGCTCTGCTCTGTGAGGCTACAGCAGGAGATGCTTCCTTAGTGTCCATGGCTTTAAGCAAAGAAAATGATAGGTCCTGGGTGAAAGCTTTTACACTGGCTCATAAGACGTGATGGCCAAGCCCTCTTCCCCTGCCCCTTCACCTCTCTCAGGTCATCTCTGATCACTCTCTGTGTTCTCACACCACTCCAGCCCCTCTCGCCTCCTGTGTCTGGAGTGTGCCTGTCACTCTTGCCTCTGAATATTCACACTTGCTTTTCCTACTGCTGGAATTGTCTCCCTTCCTGTATTCTGGATAAATTTTTGCCTGGATGGCTTACCTCCATTCATCAGAAACCCTTATTCTAGGGCCACTTACTTTAACTCCTTTTCAAACATTTCTTTATTATAGCAGCAGTTATTAAATTATTTCTAAGAAAAGTTGTTTCTCTGTGAGATCCTGCCATTTGACTATTTCATGTTTATCCCATTTATGTAATCCAAGGGAAGTCCTGTGGGCCAGTTAAACATCAATCAGGAAAACGGCAAAACAAAACAAAACAAAAAACAGCGTATTTTGAAAGGTGTGCATGGATCATGGATAACAGCGTATTTTGAAAGGTGTGCATGGATCATGGATAAGTCAACACTATTGCAGCTCTAGGTTTTAAAATGGGAGTCCTCCCAACAATGTGGCGAATGGATAAATTTTTTCTGGAGTTGCGGATGATAATCTGTGTGGCTGAGTGCCTAGACTTGACTGCAAATTAAGAGGGAGACAGAGAGACTCAGTCACTTCCTGGTCTCTCATTACATTTCAGAGTTCCTATTTAGGGCTCCCTTAATGTAAGAAAATTCTTACCCTCTAACATTTTACAAGGAAAATGTAAAGGGAGACACATCTCAAAAAGATTAATCAAATGTTTAGCTGTATAAAAACTGAAAATCGGTTATATGAGAAGTAATTTTGTTCCTAAACAATTTTAAAATATTAAACATTTTTCTCTTCTAATTTTAATATTAAAGCCCAGAAGGATGATTATTCACAATTATTCTATTTCAATTTCTTGCAAGGCATTTGCTCTTAAAAAAGTACCCTCACTAAAAATAATCTTCATGATAGAAATTACATTGAATTATTTCAGGATATAACTTAATACTCTTTACTGATTATAGTTTTTGGGTTAAGACCCTGAAACCCCTAGTTGTACTAATATGTATTTTTTTATTTTCTATTCCATTGTTAATTGCAGGTGGTGATGAATCTAACAAACCTTGTAAACAAATATTTACAAAATTACTTGAACATCACATCATTAAGTAGTAAGTGTGGAAAGATTTTGTTTGCCTATTTGGTTTATGAAACAGATCTCTAGATAGAAAAACTGACACAATTTTCATGACGATTTATAAAAAACAAAACTATTTTATTTAATTTATATTCTAATTTTATACATTTGCAATAAAATCTACATAAAAGTTGGAAAAAAGAACGATTTCTACATGATAATAATTATCTTTATGAATGACCAATAGAAAATATTTTCTAAAGCAAATAAGAGTTGTTGAATCCAATTCTTTAGGTAAACAATCCAAAATCTTAGACAGATGTAATCTTTACACCATAATAATTAAGAAATTATTAGGATGTATTAATAGTTGAACATTAAATAAGAAATATTTTGGAAACTCTTGAAAGTAATAAATAAAGTAAATATTGTGGAGGAAAATAAACAAGGAACTTGGTGTCATCACAGAATAATTAGTTATTGAGAAGACATTTTCGAAATCAAGATTCGGATAAACCCAGACTCTAACAACATATGGAGTCTGCTGGGAGATAAAAACAGCAGTTGTTCCTAAAGGGCAACCCGCTTGTTGCAGATGGACTGTATGCCTCTCGGGGAAAGGGAAGAAAATGAGTTTCCTGTGTTGACATCGGGGTGGTCTCTCCTTAGCTTGTGAGGAGTCAGTTTCTCACAGCACAGAGGGAGAGAAAGGAAGTCCCAAAAGCCCCCCTACTTCCCTACACAAGGGTGCAAAGCAACAGCTTAGGAGCAATTGCAACGGAGAGAGGCCACAGGTCGGGGATGAATCTGCAGCATCTTTGGGCTCACAGAGAATGGGAAGAGCCTCTGGGCTTTTTTGCTGAGGAAGAGTCCTGCTCCTTCCTGGAAACCCAGCCTGGGTGCCAACCAGTCTGCACAAAGTGGATGGGTTGGTACATGTGGCAGCAGTGTCTGCAGTGCAGAGGCCTCTGTTATCAGAAGAGTTGGGCAAAAACAGCCACTGCAATGAACTGGATGCCGCCTAGACATGAGGAAATGCCTCTGTGAACTGCTCCAGGGATCTGCCCTACTTTGAAGCCAGACAGAAAAGTGGATAGAAACTGCCATCCCGACAAATCTGCTTATCGGCTCAACATGGAATGACTATTTTGTTACTCTCATACTTCAAAGTTAATCTAGAGACATAGCTGCTACAAAATTTAAGAGTATGTCCTTTTATCTTTTTAATAAGTCAATGTCCTTTCATTGTGTCTCCACTATTTTACGTTAGGCACAAGTTGGCCCTGTGTTATTCTTACTCTTTCAAAACAACAGCTGAGTCTTTATTCAAATTCATCAGAAGATGAATCCCAGAGATATATGAGTTTCATAGATAGAACTGGAAAGAGACATGTGTTTGGTCTGCATTTCTATGAAACGAGAATGAATACATTAATTCTTCAAATAAAAGTAAAAAATGGCTTTGAGTTAACAGAAAGATGGATATTCATTTTATAAGATTTAATTTCCAATTACCATGCTGCGTATGCATGGGTAAATAGGCAAAGAGATAAGATTTGCAGTGACAGACTGGAGAAAGAAGAATCATCCTACTAATTCAGAAGACATCTGGGCTATTCAGACAGCAACAGTCAACATTTAGAAAATGAGTATTAAATTCTTACCGATTTGTCCGGCTCTATCAGAGTGTTCATTTTACTGAAGACATTTTGGACTTTAATTTTAAAATACAGAGCAAGCCTCTCAAGAGTGAAATCCTTTTTGTAACTGACCAAGTCTATCTGTCCAGATTGCATTTTTAAAAGTAAAACATAGAACAGAGAGCAACTGACATTTGAACAGCTAGCAAGTTCATCGAAATATTGTTAAATGTGTATAACTTTATTAAAAGCATGTATTATTTGCCTTAAACATATTTAAAGCTAATTTTGTTTCTCAACAATAAACGTTAATGTTTTGTTTTTGTTTGGAACTTTCAAACACTTGAAAACTAGTGTATACCCTAATTCGCCCAATATTTTGATAAATTCTAGGAAAACACTTCATCTTTTGTGTTTCATGCCATATTCACTGAAAAATTGCTCACTGGCCATGCACTACCTTAAGTGTGCTTCCCAAGCTACTGTCAAGGTAGGAAGGACTCTGAGAGGACAGGGGCTGTTCTAACATTCTATTTAGGGCCTACTTCTGATTAGAGTATTTCATCCAGTGCCAGAAAGCCACAAAGCCTTCCAGTTTTCTTTCTGTTTTGGTCCAGTCTAGTCTTAGCTAGGTTAATTCAGCTGTCCTGAGTGATTAATTGCTGAGCTCAGAAATAAATATCCTGTGTCACATCAAATTCCTTTATATTACTGTGTGTGGTCTCCTGCACTCATCAACAGATATGTACACATGGTGATTGAACAAAAACATACCCTTTCCCACACCCACCTCTCTCTACTGCACAAAACAATTCTACGTCAGGGGATATTGCTGGAGTAGTACAGCAGCTAAGAGGGGAGATTCAATGTGTTACAAAAACATCACAAGGATTGGCATTTTCTACTTTCAAAAGGTGTTTTTACCTAAAAACTTTCCTTCTGTGTTGTCAAAATACCTTAATTAGAAGTTGACTATCAGAAAATGACCTTGCAGCTTTTCTTTCTTTCCTTTTTTTAACATTCCTTCAATCAGCTTTTTTAACATTCCTTCAATCAGCCTTTTCAACATTCAGTGATTAACCAAAAAGTATTTTAAACAAATGGGCATAGTTAGATCAGTGCTAAATATGCCACCAACACAAATATTACTAATTGTATGAATATCTCTACAGCTTAGGGACTGTGGCAAACTGAAAAAGATCAGATCATCTTAATGATTCTGGATTGATGCAATGGGAAAGGAAAATAGGGTTGATGTTTTGACTGTAAGTTACTCTTCACCAGAACACAGAAGTAATTCCCAGTGTATCTAGTTATAAGAATGAATCTTACTGCAGAGGAGGTTGAAATGTATCACATCCATCTGTTTCTTTGGACAGAAAGATTTCTTGTTATACAACAAGTGATCTGACAGCAGCAAGAACATTGAGAAACTAGCTACTGGAAAAAAAAAACCATCATTAAAAAAAAAATAAGGCCAAATTATCTCCCAAATTTATTGGGGGAAAAAACCAATCTTTAGTTAAAGAAAACAGATTTGCCATGGGGAAGTGTTAGTCTGTATTTGGAATAAAATATTAGTAAAATATGAATTTAAACATTTGCCAGACTGTGTAAATGAAGAGTTGAAGAAATTCTCAGGGCCTGAAGAATTTTAAGGGTGCAGAACAATCTTTATTGGTTGTCCACAAAGATTACCTTCTGCATAGGAAAATGCAAGACTCCACTTCATCAGTCTGTAGAGATGCTTTTTCGTTCAACATCTTAAAGACTACTTACAGTAAAGGAAATGCAGGAGTAAATTATGCAACCAGATAAAAGTTCCACAGGAAAGGCAGAATGTTTTCACAACAGTACTGGGATAAGGGAGTCCAAGTCTAAACCCTACACGAAATGAGTATCCCGAAATACTGGGAGATTAACACAAATGCGGGATTCACTTTACATCGTTAATCAATGATCAGTTAATCTGAAAAAGATGAAACAAAGCTAAAATACCGGACCTCTCTGGGGGCATAAAAATAGATGTGTTTGGTGAAGAAGTAAGCAAGAGAACAGGACTTATTCAAGGAAATAATCAGAACAACAGGTCAAATCAGGCCATTTCACTAGGTTGAATCTCTAGTGGGAGAGATTTAGAAACCCAAAGGCTACAGAAACAGATCTTGTGTGAGTGGTAATGTGAGATTATAGCACCAATAGTTAGGTCATCAGTATAAAACACACTTTTTTTTGGTTTTTATTTTTGTTTTTCTCTTTAATGATGTACTGTAAACTAACCCAAGTAATACCGACCTAATGTGATAGGAGTAAATAGCAATGGAAACTAAAACACAGTTATCCCTTCCTTATTGATGTATGAATACCAACTTCTCTTTTTAAATGCCTTCTTTTGAGAATAAATAAGAAGGTATAAGAAAATGCCTACTAGGTTAAAATACATCATTTTCCTTTTTAAATAACATATTAACATTTGTTTAAAGTTTACATGTTACGAGGAGCTATAGGAAAAGCTTATTTGTTTTGAAACTCTTAATAATTCCTTAAAACAAAGCAGATTTGATTATCCTTGTTTCACAGATGAGAAAATTCAGAACCAATTAAATGTATGGATGACTGAGACTGAGCTCATCAAATATCCATGTGCTTCCTGTTTGTTTTCCAGCTTCTCCAGCAGTGAAGTTGGAGCCTTGTGACCTGTGCCCAACAGACTGTACTGTGAGCAGAAGCAGTGTGTTTTCCTGAGCTAAGGCAGTTCCCACGAGTGAATCTCCCTGAGCTGTAGAGACCTCGAACAATTGTGTGTTTCAGTTGGCCTACCTGACAATGGAGAAGGCTGTCTAACACACATCGGACAGGATGAGTGTGGAAAATAATTCATTCTCACGTTAATCATTGGATTTCCGAATTTGCACTTGCAGCCCCTAATGTTCAATGCCTTTACTAATGTAGATATTGGAAATTGAAGTTAGATGCTACTGTATCAAAAACATAAAATATATACTATTGTGTCAGTTTCAGATGTGAATAGTGAGGTGACTGGTATTAGAGAAAGAAAATTTAGTGGTTGGGTCGGGCTAACCCAAAGCATAAAAGGACATTGCCACCTGTGATCAGAAGGGAGGTTAGCCACATACTTATTGTTTTGCAACTTAGGAAAAGTGCTTGGAAAGAAGTGTGTTTTCTGAATTGGCTACTATTGGTGGTAGTGGGCAAGATGCTGTAGAGGTGAATTGAGCGGGGAAAAAGTTACCAGCTAGCAATTAGAAATTAAAAGGGGCCGGGCTTGGTGGCTCACGCCTGTAATCCCAGCACTTTGGGAGGCCGAGGTGGGTGGACCACAAGGTCAGGAGATCGAGACCATCCTGGCTAACACGGTGAAACCGTGTCTCTACTAAAAATACAAAAAAAAATTAGCCGGGCGTGGTGGCGGATGCCTGTAGTCCCAGGTACTCAGGAGGCTGAGGCAGGAGAATGGGGTGAACCCAGGAGGCGGAGCTTGCAGTGAGCCGAGATCGCGCCACTGCACTCCAGCCTGGGCAACAGAGCAAGACTCCGTCTCGAAAAACAAAACAAACAAATGACAAACAAAAACAAAAACAAACAAAAAAAGAAATTAAAAAGAATAGGTGATATTCAGAAATTCAGAGACTAGCCAGGCACAGTGCTCATGCATGTAATACCAGCACTTTAGGAGACTGCAGCAGGAGGATCACTTGAGCCTGGGAGGTCCAGGCTACATTAAGCCATGATTGCACCACTGCACTCCAGCCTGGGTAACAGAGCAAGACCCTGTCTAAAAAAAAATAAACAGAAATAGAAATTCAGGGACTGGATAGTTTGGAAAATCAAGCAAGGCAAACAAAATACAGGCATGCCTAAATAAGTGAAATAAGCCAGGCACAGAAAGACAAACATTGCGTCTTCTCACTTATTTGTGGGATCTAAAAATCAAAACAACTGAACATATGTCTCAGGGACATAGAGAATAGAAGAATGGTTACCAGAAGCTGGGAAGGGTAGTGAGGGGCTGGGTGAGAGGTGGGGATGTTAACAGGTACAAAAAATAATAATTAGAAAGAATGAATAAGACCTACCATTTGATAGTACAATAGGGTGACTATAGTTAATAATTTTACATTTTAAAATAACTTCAAAAAATGTGACTGGATCATTTGTAACTCAAAGGATAAATGCTTGAGGGGATGGCTACCCCATTCCCCATTATGTGCTTATTTCGTATTGCATGCCTTTATCAAAACGTCTCATGTACCCCATAAATATATATACCTACTGTGTACCCACAACTATTTAAAAAATAAAAAAGAAAAAAATTTAAAATTAAAAAAAAAAGATATTGCAGTCTGTTTGCAGTTCCAGATACACACACAAAAAAGCAAATAGTGCAATAAAGAAAATCACATGAATTTTTAGTTTTTTCAGTGCATATAAAAGTTACTATAGTCTACTAAGTGTGCAATAGCATTATGTCTAAAATAATAATGTATGTATCTTAATTTAAAAATACTTTACTGCTAAAAATGCTAAGAATCATGTGATCCTTCAGCGAGACATAATCTGTTTGCTGGTGAAAGGTCTTATTTCAATGTTGATGGCTGCTGACGTCAGCGTGGTGGTTACTAAAGTTGGGGTGACTGTGGCAGTGTCTTAAGACAACACTGAAGTTTGCTGCATCAATTCTCTCTTCCTTTAATAAAATATTTCTTTGTAGCATGCAACTCTGATAGAATTTTGCTTACAGGAGAACTTCTTTCGAAATTGGAGTCAATCCTTTCAGATCCTGCCATTGCTTTATCAAGTAAGTTTATATAATATTCATAATCTTTTTTGTCATTTCAACAATCTTCACAGCATCTTCACCAGGAGTAGATTCCATCTCAAGGAAACATTTTTTTTCTTGTCTATAAGTAGCAACTCCTCATTTGTGAAAGTTTTATCATGAGATGGTAGCAATTCAGTCACATCTTCAGGCTCCACTTTTAATTCCAGTTCTCTTACTATTTTCAGCACATCTGCAGTTCCTTCTTCCACTGAAGTCTTGAACCCGTCAAAATAATCCTCATGGATTATTCAAGTTGATTAAAATCAACTTCTCCCAAATTCCTGCTAATACTTTGGCCTCCTTTAATGAATCACAGATATTCTTAATGGCATCTAGAATGGTGATCCTTTCCAGACAGTTTTCAATTGTTTTGCACAGGTCCACCAGAGGAATAATTCTCTATAGCAGATATAGCCTCATGAAACATATTTCTTAAATAATAAGACTCAAAAATTGAAATTGCTTCTTGATCCTTGGGCTGCAGAATGGATGTTGTATTAGCAGGCAGGAAACAACATTAATCTTCTTGCACATCTCCACCAGAGCTCTTGGGTGACTAGGTGGACTCTCAGTGAGCAATAATAATTTGAAAGAAATCTTTCTTTTTCCTGACCAGTAGGTCCCAATAGTGGGCTGAAAATATTCAGTAAACCATGTTGTGAACAGATATACTGTCATCCAGCACATCTTTTCTTGTCCATATACAGGGCCCAGGGAGAATAGATTTAGCATCATTATTAAAGGCCCTGGGAATTTTAGATGGTAAATGAGTGTTGGCTTCAACTTACACTCATCAGGTGCATTAGCCCCTAACAAAAGTTGGCCTGTCCTTTAAAGTTAGGCAGTGACTTCTACTCTCTAGCTATGAAAGTCCTAGAAGGCATCTTCTTTCAATAGAAACCTATTTTGTCTATTTGAAAATCTAGTTTAGCCACCTTCATCAGTGATCTTAGCTATATCTTCCGGATAACTTGCTGCAGCTTCTACATCAGCACTTGCTGTTTCATCTTGTATTTTTATGTTATGGAGAAAATTTCTTTCCTTAAACCTCATGAACCAACTTATTCTAGCTTCCAACTCTTGTTCTGCAGCTTCCTCACCTCTCTCAGCCTTCACAGAATTAAAGAGAATTAGGGCCTTGCTCTAGGTTAGGTTTTGGCTAAAGAAAATATTGTGGCTGGTTTGATCTTCTATCCAGATGACTAAAACTTTCTCCATATCAGCAATAAGCCTGTTTCACTTTCTTTTCATGTGTGTGTTCACTAGAGTAGCACTTTTAATTTCCTTCAAGGACTTTTCTTTTGCAGGTACAACTTGACTAACTGATTCAAGAAGCCTAGCTTTCAGCCTGTCTCAGCTTTTGATATGCCTCCTCACTAAGGTTCATCATTTCTGTATTTTTATTTAAAGTCAGAGATTGCAACTCTTTCTTTAACTTCAGCACTTAGAAGCCACTGTAGTGCTATTAATTGGCCGAGTTTCAATATTGTTATATCTCAGGAAATATGATAGCCCAAGGAGAGGGAGAAAAACAGAGGAATGGCTAGTTGATGGAGCCGTCAAAACACACACTTATTGATGAAGTTCACCATCCTAAATGTGAGCAATTCATGGCCTCCCAAAACAATTCTAATCGTAACAGCACGGATCACCATAAGAGATATAACAATAATGAAAAAGTTTGAAATATTGCAAGAATTATCAAAATGTGGCACAGAGACATGAAGTGAGCACATGCTTATTGGAAAAATAGCATTGGTAGACTTGCCTAATGCAGGGTCATTTTGTACCTTCAATTTGTAAAAAAATGCAATATCCACAAAGCACAGTAAAATTAGATATGCCCATAAATAAGTGAAAAACCAAGGTACAAGAGGAGACCCATGGAAAGAAAAAGGTTTTGAGTGGCAAAATTCCTGTGAGACTTCTCAATTGGAAGAAATGACTCAGGGAAAATGTTACAATAATGAGCCTACTTTCCATCAGAGAGTCTCAAGGTAGCCACTATCTCATCCTACATATTTCCCCAAAGCCGAGCTTAAGCAGAAGGTGTACATGCAGTTTATTTGTAAGTGATTTGAGAAAAGAATGAGGTATGAGAAATGATTCAGAGATAGGAAGAACCAATAGAAAAATGCATTTTGGAGTTGACCATTGCTAGGGCAAATGACTTTCAAGTTTGCATGATTTTCTGAAGACATTTGTAGAATTCATCTCAGAACTGTGCACCCAGGCAAAAGAAGGCAGAAGCTTTATCCATTGGTTCCCATCATCCACTGGCCAAGAGGTGATCTATTTCCACTCATTTCTCTGTGATTTCACTTCTGGGTTATATGTGTGTGAATGCTGAGGAGTCCCTGGGGATGCCAAATCCTAGAATCCCACGATAGGAAGCAGAAGACACTTGACTCTGTGGAAAGGTACTGCCTGGTTATACTCACAGGAAAGTGGTCAAAGCTTATATGGAACTGAGTAAGCAACTTTAGTTGGCATCAAATGTGGTGCCAAGGTTTTGAAGGGGAACATGAGGTATCCAAAAAGAAACTCAGTTAAGAGAAGTTGGCACCTAAGCAAGCAAGAAAGGGGAAAAAGATTAAGAATTATTTTTCAAAAAGAACTTTGTGTACACTTACTGACCCATGAAACAAGACTGGATACAAGTATTATAGGTCATAACCCTATATACTTTCTGAGTAGAAAAGTATACTATTTTGCCAAAGAAACCAGAAGCAAGCATTGACACACACACACAAATAATAAAAATCCTTTGGCATTTTGAGAATTGAAGCAACCATAGGCTTCTATTATTCTGCATAGGAGAAGAGAAGCAGACTGAGAAAATTGTACAACTTGCATAGTGGGCATATTCCCCCAACATTATTTTCAGACACTGACGAAGAGGATAATGGAAAAGGAAGGAAGTCCGGGAGGCTACAGCCAGAGTTCCTGGTCCCTGGAGGCCAGCTAGGGAGCTCCCCCAGAGAGAGGAACAGGCTACAATCAAGGTACCTCCCACACCACAGGAAAGGGCTCTTAATTTCTGCCTGATGTGACTTCCTAATTACCATGGAGCACCAACAGCTGTATCTCATTCCCCCTCCTCCTCAATGGAATTTTACTGCAGCTATATCGTCTCTATTTTAATGTTATATATTGGACGGGTGTGAGTGGGAAGAGGACAGACAATTTATCATATTTCCTCCACAGGCTTCAGGAGCAAAAGGAGCAACATCTGGATACAATGGAGAAGATATGAGGATCACCCACAGATCTTGGATTTGAGCTAATTGCCGTAACTGGATGCAACTTTGGGTTATCTCCTTTGGGAAGGGATATGTGTGTGCCTTCTATGTGGGAAGAGAGAATGAATGAATATCCAGTGACCAAATGGTAGACTGGCAGAGGCTTTTAAAGCTTACCAGATATTTTCATGCTTCTCAATATTCCCCAGCTTTCTTGGAAATTATGTGGAAATATGAAAGTAACTCTGGCCAAGGTACTGTGAGGGGAAGTGAGTCATTTTTTACCAAAGGCAGTTAGAAGATATTCTGTCCCTTCCTCTCTATCTCCCTGGACTTTGGAGGCCACAGGTTCTGTAGGATGTGTCCTGAGTCCCCTCTTGGATGGGAACTACCCTAAGGAGTGGCCCCACCAACATCAGACTCTGATGTAATTGAGAGTTAAACTTTTATTTTGTCAAACTGCTAAAATTTGAGGGCTTGTCTGTTGTATTAATTACCCTAATATACCAAGATGACTCAAACTGTAAATTTTTTTTTTTTTTTTTGAGACCGAGTTTTGCTCTTTTGCCCATGCTGGAGTGCAGTGGCATGATCTCAGCTCACTGCAACCTCTGCCTTCTGGTTTCAAGTGATCCTCCTGCCTCAGCCTCCCGAGTAGCTGGGATTACAGGCACCCACCACCACGCCTGGGTAATTTTTGTATTTTCAGTAAAGACATGGTTTCACCATGTTGGCCAGGCTGGTCTCGAACTCCTGACCTCATGATCTGCCTGCCTTGGCCTCCCAAAGTGCTGGGATTATAGGTGTGAGCCCCCACGCCCTGCCTGTAAATTTCTTTTTATTTGACATCCTCAAACTTTTCAATCATAGCAAAGCATCACAATTTATAAATGAAATGAGAGCTTTTGATATCTATTTATCAGCTCTCCATTCTTCTATGTATCTATGTTTCAATCAGAACTTCTTTGAAGATCAAATTTCTAGTAAGTCCTGGAGTCCCGGTCAAATGCAGGCTGAGAAGCTGCTCAGCTTTGCAGTCTCAGTCCAAATGTGTTCTCATATATAATTCCCTTCTCCCCTCAGTAGAACTCACCACTCCATCTTGGGTTTCTCACTGAACCATTTTATCTCAAATAAGAGAAATCAACTCTAGCTAGTTTATTCAGGAAAAGTATTTACTAAAAGTTACTGGGCAGCTCTTGGGGGTCTTTTGAGGGAACAGAGAACAATTGTCCAGTCTTCACAACCAGGAGCAATGACTGAAATCATGTTGTAGAACGAGTTCAATAAAGGTATCACCTCTGCTACCCTAAGTAGAGACCCTTTGGCTTTATTGCTAACACTGACATGGTTAGGCACTTCAAGGTATGACTCTGCTGCCCTGGGACTTAGCCAGAGCTGCCACCCTCTGCACAATGCCTGATTCTTTGCCTCACTAGCTTCCTCTTCAAAATCTAGCCTGTATCTTAACTGAAAAGTAAGGCAGGAAGAGTGAGTGAATGGCTTCCCCAGAGAGGAGCAGACAGCAAACAACTTGGGGAATTTCTAAAACACATGAAATATGTTCAGGGGCTGGAGGGCCAAAAGAAATGACCAATTCCCAATGCAACCATGGACATACTGTTACCGTGGACTATAATGGGAATGTAATAGACACGTAGTAAATATGTGTAGAATAGATGAATAGATGAAATAATGACCAGGATTGAAGCATTCGGTTATTGCTATTCACTCAGCACCATTTTAAATGACACAAGAGTGATTGGACAGATAACATGGCCATACAGCTCCCATGAGTTCAACAGAATTATTATTTCAGCCCCATCCAGTTCCATAGCAATCAAAGCCAGAGCTACAGAGAATGAGCTCCAACCGACAGGCTCAGCCCCAGCCTAAAGACGAAGAAGAGGAGCTCTGAGCCTAATAGCACACTGAAGAAAACGGACTCGGCTTCTACTATCAAAGTGAAGTGGGGAATTAGAGCAATTTTCCTGACACTCCAGGCAAAAGTGGGCAGTTTGCCTGGATTATCTAGGTCACTGCTTCAGACTCTCAGATTCATTTTGCCCGTGGAGAACTGTCCTATTAGCTCCAGTTACCACAGAGTAACTAACTCAGGGTAAAAACAGCCTCATTCCCAACCAACCCCTTTTAAATATGCTTAAATATCCACGATTTTTGGTCTTATTGATCTAGGCTGGATTTAAAAGAGCAACCCTTTGGAGATGGATTACAAATGCCACACACTCTTAAATTGCTATTATGTTTTTAAAGCAGAAGGTGTCAAATCAAATGATAAAAAATGAGGATCCAGTTCTCTCTCAGGCTCACTTGCAGGATTCCCTCATGATTATGATGGGAATGAATCATCTGCAATGATATGTAGGTTAGTAATGCCATTATAATAAAGTATGTAATTTAGGTTAGTCTCCATTATGTCAAGAGGATTGCCACATACTCACCTCCTTCTCTGACTTCTCAGCTTTGCCCCTGTGGCTTACTCGGGGCACTGTTAATTGACACAATTAAGAGTGAAGACTGATTTACAGGACCCAGAGGAGCCTCTGGGAAAGTGAGGTTTATGTACTGAGGGGAAGGTTTTATACACTGTACTATGTCTTCGTTTCTGATACCCAAATTCTTCTCTAGGTCGGTGAATAAAGTAGGAAGGAAACCAACAACCGTGTTACTGAGACAAATTTCACTCGTTTTAGTTCTATCTGTTTAAATTCTACCGTTCTGGCTTAAATTCTACCATGTTAGCTTCTACTTTTTTTTCGAGGTAGGAATGTGGCTTTAGACTTGCCTAGCTCTCATCCACTTTCCCATCATCTTTTTTTCTCATTATTTTCTGACACTATAACTATCATAAATTACAATGCAGTATCATCAGAATTCAAAATGTTGCAGTAGTTTTCCCATGCTGAGAAAGGAAAAAGATACAAAAGAGTCAATAAATTTCCTTCATTGTGGAAGGAAAATTAATGTTCATTTCCATGAAGTGAATTTAGCTTTTGAGACACATATAGCACTTGGCCTTCCATCTCAACTGTAGAAATTCTTATTTACCAAGCAACCACTTGATTCATCTAGCTTAACATCTTAACTAGGGAAATGCGAAAAGCCTGGAAATAATTGGTTGTTTTTCACATGCTGAGTCAGAGAACAAAAACAGGGACCCACATCTGTACTTATTTTAGTTCTATGTCTTGTATCTCTTCTTAGGAGATCAGCACTAGCAAACTGCTGTTAACTAGGATAATTACACAGTACTCTGAACAGTGAGCATAATAACACTGTGAGTGTCCAAGAGTTTGAACAATTTGGACTGATTTTGTATGGCATATAATTTACAGTAAAGATTCAGAACGTCTTTTTTCTTTTAAGAACAGCTTTCATCATTTAGCTTTAGATCATTACACATGGAGACACGTATTCACAGTCAAATTTGATATAGATAAATCTAAACATCTGCAAAAATAGAATAATTTTATTGACATGTACCCAGGGCTATCTCGGGCCATTTCTGTTTATGCTCAGCAGAGTCAAAGAAGTTAGCTGAAGCTTCTTGAGTCTAAAACTATGTCTAAAACAGGTAACCTGACATCAAGACTTGAATTTAAAGAAATCAGTCACGAAATATAAATGAGAGAGATCATCTAAAAGTATTATGTGGAAGCAAAGATATGATAAAACCTACAAAGTGATCAAATGAATAATATATTGAGCTATACATAAGATGTGAGTATCATACATAGTGCAATACAAACAAGAAAAGTGAATTTTTTAAAAGCTGCCTTCAGTAAGCTCCACTCACTTGCTCATACATTCCATTATTTAATAAACAATCTTGAAGCCGGGCACGGTGACTCACACCTGTAATGCCAGCACTTTGGGAGGCCGAGGCTGGCGGATCACAAGGTCATGAGATTGAGACCATCCTGGCCAACATGGTGAAACCCCATCTCTACTAAAAATACAAAAAATTAGCCGGGCGTGGTGGCGGGTGCCTGTAGTCCCAGTTACTCGGGAAGCTGAGGCAGGAGAATGGTGTGAACCCGGGAGTGGAGCTTGCAGTGGGCCGAGATCGCGCCACTGTACATCAGCCTGGGCGACAGAGAGAGACTCTGTCTCAAAAATAATAATAATAATAATATAAATAAAAATAAATAACCTTTAGCTTTAGGGAGAGGGGGGCAATTTGAGGAGTGACGAGACTAAGTGGCTGAACCAGACACGCTTCCCTCAGGAAGCTCAACGTTTAGCTTCTAGACAAAATGTATATAAAAGGCAAAAATAGTAGCAATGGATATTTCTAGAATAAAATGGAATTTCATCCCTTTCATAATGAATTGAGATTAATTTTTCTGTTAAGTAATGATGGTTCAAGAAAACAAATTTATATAGAAAGTACAGTATGCAGATAAAGGAAATGATAATAATACTATAATGCATATATTGAATTCACTGTACTATTGTCTTGAGTGAATTACAGCAACTGTTTTAATGACCTAGCCTACACTTCCTAATGAAGAACCAACTAGCCAATAATTAAGACATTCTTAAAATGAACAAGCTAAATGTTTAGTTATTGAAAAGTTATTTTTCACATTGTATTTATCATTCAAAATCATCAACACTAACTTCAAAAGTTGATTTAAAAAAGACTACTATTTCATGTTTTCTAAATTTAATAATAAATTTTTATAATAAAGGATATCATCAGTAGCCTTAGCAATGTTTTTTTTTTTTTTCAAAGTCATACTAAGATTTAGAGACTTGAGGAATAAGAACTGAAGAATTGGAATGGATTGGATCATTTAATAGACATAAAGAATGTCTGGTAGTACAAGAAAATGAGTTGAAAGTATTTTTAAATCTATTATTAAATATTTCAGAAAAGGAAAAAAAGACCTAAAGAATCATGTAATAATTACTCATGTATCCATAACTGAACTTAAGAAATACAGTATTTCATAAGTTGTATATATAATTGTAGAAAATTGTAGTGAATAATCCATGATAGCATTTTCTATAAATCAATATCACTTGTTTATTTTTATTAATAAACTATTTTTAGAGAAATTTTAGATTTACATCAAAATTGACTGGAATGTACAGAGAGTTCTCCTATACTTCCTGTCTTCACTATCACATAACGGCCCCCCCCATCAAAATGCCCCATCAAAGTGATGCTGTATTAGTGCATCCTCACACTGCTATAAAGAACTACCTGAGACTGGGTAATTAAAGAAGAAAAAGCTTTAATTGATTCACAGTTCCACCGGCTGTACAGGAAGCACGGCTGGGATGCCTCAGGATATTTACAATCACGGTAGAAGGTGAAGAGGAAACAGGCATGTCCTACATGGCTGGAGCAAGAGGAAGAGAGAGATGGGGGAGGTGCTACACACTTTTAAACAACTGGATCTCATGAGAACGCTATCACGAGACTGCAAGGGGGAAGTCTGCCCCCGTGATTCAACCACCTCCCACCAGGTCCCTCCCCCAACATTGGGAATTACAATTTGACAAGAGATTTGGGTGGGGACACAGAGACGAGGTATATTGGTTAAAAATCATGACCCTACACTGACACACCACTAGCACCCGAAGTTTATCATTTACATTAGATTTTATTCTTGATGTAGTACATTCTATGGATTTTCAGAAACATGCAACAATTTGTATCCACCACTGTAGTATCCCAAATAATTGTTTTACTGCCCTCACTACCCCCTGTGTTTGTTCATCCCTTCTTCTGCCTAACACCTGGAAACTGTTAATCCTTTTACTGCCTTTTCCAGAATGTACTGTTGTTGGAATCATGCAGCATGTAGGCTTTTCAGATTAGCTTTCACTTAGTAATGTTTCTTTAAGTTTCTTATATACCTTTTCATGACATCATAGCTCCTTTCTTTATAGTGCTGAATATTATTCCATTGTCTGGATGTCTCACAGCGTACACACCCACCTGCTAAAGGGCATATTTATTGCTGATAAGTTTTGAAATATCATCTTTGGTAAGATGCCTGTCAAGGTCCTTTGCCCATTCATTAGTCAGCATCGAGTACTTTGTATATTTTATGTAACAATCCTTTTTTGGATGTGTCTTTTGCAAATATTTTCTCCCAGCTTGTGTCGTGTTTTCTCATTCTCTTGACATTGTCTCCTATAGAACAAGGTTTGAAATTATAATGAAATTCAAATTATCAATTATTTTTTTCATAGTTTGTGCTTTCGGTATTGTATGTAAGAAGTCCTCACCATAGCCAAGATCATCTATATTTTTTTCTGTTTTCTTCTAGTTTTATAGTTTTGCGTTTTGCATTTCAGTCTATGATTCATATTAGTTATTTTTTTGTGTGAAAAGTGTAAGGTCTATGTCTAGACTCATGTGTTTGTAGGTGGATGTTCAGTAATCCAAGTGTCCTTTGTTGAGACTATCTTTACTCCACTCTGTTTGTTGCCTTTACTCCACTGTCAAATATCAGTTGCATATGTTTACATGGGTCTAATTCTGGGGTCTCTATTCTGTTCCCTTAATTTATTTGTGTATTCTTTCACCAATACCGTACTCTCTTGCTCACTGTAGCTTTATATTAAGTTTTAATGTCAGATAGTCAATACTCCAACTTTGTTCTGCGTCAATATTGAGTCAGCTATTGTGAGTCTTACACCTTTCCATATAAACCTAAGAATCTATTTTTTAATATCAGCAAAATAACTTCTTAAAGAATTTTCTATGGAATTGTGTTGAATCTATAGATTAAGTTGGGAATAACTAATATATTGAGAATATTGAGCCTTCCTATTCATGAGAATTAAATATTTTTCCATTTAATTCTTTGATTTCTTTCATCAGAGTTTTATATTTTTCCCATATAGATCTTGCACATACTTACTTTCTAAATTTATATCTAAGTAATTTGGGAAGAGCTAATGTAAATGGTAACTTGTTTTTAATTTCAAATTAAAATTCATTAATATATAGCTATTTATTGGTATATAAGAAAGGCATTGATTTTGGTATATTAACCATATATCCTGCAACTTTGCTGTAATCACATATTAATTAAAGGTGCATTTTTGTTGTTTATTTCCATGAAGACAATTATATCATCTATGTAAAAAGGCCATTTTATTTCTTTCTTCCCAACATGTATATCTTTTATTCTCTATTCTTGTATTATTGCATTAGCTCAGACTTCCAATGTGATGTTGAAAACAGTGGTGAGAGGTGACATCATTGTCTTATTCCTGATCTTAGTAGGAAAGATTCGTGTTTCCCCCCATTAAGTGTGATTTTAGCTGTAGGTTTTTGTAGATGGTCATTGTCAATTTAACAAAGTGGAACTCTATTTTTTAGCTTGCTCAGAGTATTTATCATAAATGGGTGTTGAATTTTGTCAAATCTTTTTTTGCATCTATTGATATGATCATGTGATTCTTTTCAATTTAGCCTGTCAATGTGGTGGATTACATTAATTGATTTTTGAATGTTGAGCAAGACTTGCATAGCTGAGATGAATTCCATTTGGTTGTGGTGAACAATTATTTTTAAACACGTTGGATTTGATTTGATAATATTTTGTTAAGAATTTTTGCATCTGTGTTCATGAGAAACATTGGTCTACAGATTTTTTATATATAATATATATAATTATATGCTGTTTTATGTGTGTGTGTGCGTATATATGTATATATATAAATTATTTGCTGATAAATGTGTAATCTGTAGACCAATGTTTCCCACGGAGAGATACATATATATATATATATATACACACACAAATATATACACATACATATATACACACACACATATATAATTAGGGTAACCTGCCCTTCCTTATAGAATGAGTTAGAAAATATTCCCTCCAATTTTGTCTTCTGAAAGAGATGTAGAGAATTGCTATAATCTCTTCATTTAATGTCTGGTAGAATCCACTAGCTGAGCTCATCTGGTCTGGACCTTTCTGTTTTGGAAGATTTTTAGTTATTGATTAAATTTCCTCCATAGATATAGGCCTAAACAGATTGTCTATTTCTTCTTGTGTGAGTTTTAGCAGATTGTGTCTGTATTAGTCTGTTCTCAGGCTGCTAATAAAGACATACCAGCGACTGGGTAATTTAAAAAGAAAAGAAATTTAATTGACTCACAGATTATGAGTGATCTGTGATCACTCATGGCTGGGGAAGCCTCACAATCATGGCAGAAGGCGATGGAGGAGCAAAGTCATGTCTTACATGGTACCAGCAAGAGAGCTTGTGCAGGGGGACTCTCATTTATAAAACTATCAGATCTTGTGAGACTTATTCACTACCATGAAAACAGTATGAAGGAAACTGTCCCCATGATTCAATTATCTCCACCTGGCCCCACCCTTGACACGTGGAGATTATTATAATTCAAGGTGAGATTTGAGTGGGGACACAGCCAACCCATATTAGTTTCTTTCTAGGAAGTGGTCCATTCTATCTAGATTACCATATTTGTGGTCATAGTGTTGGTTCATAACATTTCTTTATTATCGTTTTAATATCCATTATATCTATAGTGATATTCCCTGTTGTACTTCTGATATTGGTAATATGTATTCTTTCCTTTTTTTCTTAGTTAGCCTGGCTAGAAGTTTATCAATTTTATTGATCTTTTCAAAACCAACATTTGGTTTTATTTTCTCTACTGATTTCCTGCTATTATTTATTTTCTTCTGCTTGCTTTGGACAAAATTTGTTTTCCTAGTTTCCAAAAAAGAAAGCTTAGACTATTGATTTAACATATTTCTTCTCTTCTAATGTACACATTCAATGCTATAAGTTTCCCTCTAAGCACTGCATCCCCAAAAATTTGAGATTTTGCTGTGTCTCACAAATTTTGATAAGTTGTATTTTTATTTTCATTTCTTTCATAATACTTTAAAATTTCTCTTCAGATTTCTTCTTTGACCCATGTGTTATTTAGAAGTGTGTTGTTTAAACTCCATGTATTTTGGGATTTTTCAGCTATCTTTCTGTCGTTTATTTCTAGCTTAATTCCACTGTAGTCTGAGAGTAGATGTTGTATGATTTCTATTCTTTTACATTTAAGATGTATTTTATGATCCAGAATGTAACCCATCTTAGTGACTATTTTATGTGAGCTTGAAAAGTATTCTCAAGCTCTATTTTAATGAAGCATTAATTCTATTTTAATGAAGCAGTCTTTATATGTCAATTATATTCAATTAATCAGCGGTGCTGTTCAATTCATGTATTTTCTTACTGCTTTCTGTCTGCTGGGTCTGTCCGTTTCTGATAAAGAAGTATTAAAGCCTCCAGATGTAACAGTACATTCTGTTTCTCCTTGCAGCTGCAGTCTTGCCTCCTGTATTCTTGGTGCTCTCTTGTTAGATGCATACATATTAAGAATTCTTACATCTTGATAGAATATTGACATCTTTATTATTGTGTAATGCCCCTATTTTTCTCTAATAACTTTCTATCTTTGAAGTATACTCTGTCTGAAATTAGTAAAGCTACTCCTTTCTTTTGAAAAAGAAGAGCATGATGTATTATTCTCCACTACTTTTAATCTGTATGTGTCTTTAAAGTGGGTTTCTTGTAGACAACATTTATTTGAGTCTTACTTTTGATTTCCTTTTACAATTTCTATCTTTCCATTGGTGAATTTAGACAATTGACATTCAAAATGATTATTGATATAGTTGTATTAATATCTCCCATGTTTGTTACTGTTTATTTATTGCTTTTTTCTTTTTTCCTATTTTTATCTTCTACTTTTCCTGCCTTTTGTGGTTTTAATTGAGCATTTTATGTATTTCCATTTTCCTCCTTTCCTAGCATACATGTTATATTTCTTTTTTAACCTTTTATAGTAGTTGCCCCAGAGTATGCAATATACATTTACAACAAATCCAAGTTCACTTTCAAATAGTACTATACCACTGTGTAGGTAGTGCAAGTATCTTATAATAATAAAATAGTTCTAATTGTTTCCTCTTGGCCTTGGAACAATGCTGCCATTCATTTCACCTATGAACAAGCATATATCTATATGTACATAACTAAATACATTGTTGCTGTTGTTATTTTGAGCAAACTGTTGTCTTTAGATCAACTATGAATAAGAAAAATACATTTTTGGCTGGACACGGTGGCTCATGCCTGTATTCCCAGCACTTTGGGAGGCTGAGCGGGGTGGATCACTTGAGGTCAGGAGTTCGAGACCAGCCTGACCAACATGGTGAAACCCTGCCTCTACTAAAAATACACAAAATTAGCCGGATGTGGTGGTACACACCTGTAATTCCAACTACTTGGGAGGCTGAGGCAAGAGAATCCCTTGAACCCAGGAGTCAGAGGCTGCAGTGGGCCGAGATCACACCATTGCACTCCAGCCTGGGCAGCATCTTAAAAAATAAAGAAAAATACATTCTGATTTTACCTTCCCTTATTCCTTTTCTGATTATCCTCCTTTCTTTATGTAGATCTTAGTTTCCAACCCATATTATTCTCCTTGTCTCTAAAGAACTTCTTTAACATTCTTTGCAAGACAGGTCTACTGGTGAAAATTCTCTCAATTTTTGTTTATCTGAGAAAGTATTTGTTTTTCCTTCACCACTGAAGGATAATTTGACAGAGTAGAGAATTCTAAATTTTTTTTTCTTTTTATCTCAATACTTTAAGTATTTTACTTCACTTTAGATAGAGTGCGTAGGTGTGTTTTTTTATGTGATTTATTTTATTTTGGGGATTTATTCTGTTTAGTGTTTTCTGAGCTTCCTTGACCTGTAGTTTGATATTTGACATTAATTTGGAGAAATTATCGGTCATTACTGCTTCAGATATTACTTCTGTTTCTTTTCCTTATGACATTCTTATTACACGTCACACATTTTGTAATTAATTATTCTTAAATATTGTGTTGTTTTTTCTTCATATCTTCTTTCAAATGACCCTATTTCCATTTTACATAAACCTGTTAGAATGGTTAAAATAAAAAATACTGACAACACCAAGGGCTAACAAGGATGTAGAATGACTGGAACAATTATAAATTGCTGATGTAAATGCAAAATTGTATAGCTACTCTGGAAAGTGGTTTGGCAGTTTCTGAAAGCATTAAATAAACATTAAACATATATTTAATGTACAGCCCACCAATCCTATGCCTAGGTATTTACATTAGAGAAATGATGATATGGTTTGCTCTGTGTCCTCGCCCAAATCTCATGTAGAATTGTAATCCCCAATGTTGGGGAAAGGACCTGGTGGGCAGTAATTAGATCCTGGGGGCAGATTTCCCCCTTGCTGATCTCATGATAGTGAGTGAGTTATCACGAAATCTGTTTGTTTGAAAGTGTGTAGTACTTCCCCCTTCACTCTCTCTTCCTTCTGCTCTCCCATGTGAACGAGGCACTTGCTTCCCCTTTGCCCTTCTGCCATGATTGTAAGTTTTCCAAGGCCTCCCAACCATGCTTCCTGTACAGCCTGTCAATTAAACATCTTTTCTTCATAAAGTACCCAGTCTCAGGTAGTTCTTCATAGCAGTGTGAGAATGAACTAATACAAACGAGAGCCTATGTTTCCACAAAAACTTGCACACAAAAGTTTATAGAAGCTCTGTTCATAGTAGCCTCAAATTAGAAATAACTCAAACATCCCTCAGTGGATGAATGGATAAACAATTGTGGTACATCCATACAATGGAATGCTATTCAGCCTCAAGAAATAATGAAGTTGTATTCAAAGGCATTAAGCTAAGTGAAAAAAGAAAAGTCTCAAAAGGGGACATACTATATGAATCCATTTACATAACTTTCTGCAAAAGACACATGTAGAATGATGGAGACTGGATCAGCATTGTCATGAGTGAGGGGAATGTGGAAGGAAGAGTTAGACTATGAAGGAAAAGCAGTAGCATAAAGAAGGTATTTTAGCAGAAAGGAGGAAGCGATGATGCAACCATTCTGTTTTCTTGTTACAGTGTTTACTTGAATCTCTACCTGTGGTTAAATTCATAGAGCTGTACATACAAAATATTTCTTTGTGTTTATTTCAAGCAAAACAAATAAAAAACAAAGCAAAACAAAAACCCATGTATCCATTCTGAAATTTACTGTCAAACGTTGCTCCAAAAATATAAAAATCCCTGGGTACCGAAAAGAAAGTTTGAAATATGATGGTTTATGTAGAGGAAGTCGCTAACTCTACTGATTAAATAACAGCTTTATGCAGGGCAGGTGGTGGTTTGTAATGCTTTGCTTTCAACAAAATTACAGTAGGACCTAATTCTGTTATCAGTTAATTTGTGATTTAAAAACTTTGGCGATTGATCTGTATGTGCTTTTTATATGTAACAAAGGGAGTTCAACTAATTAACAGCTACAAGGAGATTTCTCTCATTTCCATCTGCTTATTTGTGTGAACAAAGTTTTTCAGGGTGTACTTTTATAAAAATGAAAAAGAAAGAAACCCACGTAGGAATAGAATTGATGGTAAACCCTGGCTCAATTAGAACACCAGCTCTTGTTTGTTCATGTCTTTTCATACCTATCTGAAATTTGTTTCTTAATTTCCTTCATCTGGTATATCCTATTTCCTCAAAGTTATTTTTTCAGTTTTTTGTCTACTTAGGTTTAAAAATGTGGCAGTAATAAGAAGATCACAAGCTTTAATTATATTCACAGAGCTTAGCAGTTTTAGTGCTGCTATGGGTTGGATTGCATCCATGCTCCAAAACATATATAGGAGTCCTAATGTCCAATACCTTAAAATGTGGCCTTATGTGCAGGTGGGTTGTTTACGGAAATAATCAAGTTAAAAATGATCATTTTATTATGGCCATCCTAGTAGATGTAAAGTACTATTTCATTGTGGCTTTGATTTGCATTTCCCTAATTAATATAATGATGTTGAATATCTTTGCGTGTGCTTCTTGACCATTTACATCTTTTCTTTGGAGAAATGATTATTCAGATTCTTTGCCATTTTTTACTTGTGTCTTTCTGTTGTTGATTTGTTAGTATTCATTACATATTCTGGATTCTAGACTTTTATAAGATGTATAATTTGCAAACAGTTTCTTATTTCCTTTGGATTGTCTTTTCACTCTTTTTCTCAAGGTTTCTTCTTAATGATCAGAATAAGTTATAACTTGCAACATACTAGATGAACCTGCATCATTTATTTAAGAGGAATTTTCTTTAGCATCTATTATGTTCCAATCACTGTGGTAGGCACTGGGGAGTAGATAACAGAGATATAAAAAGAAACAATCAGACACACAGTTAACCACTGACATTTCATAGCTCATAATCTAATAAAGAAGATAAAAAAATGTAAAAAGACCATTAAAATACATTTTGATAAAAGAAAGTGCATGTAGAAGGTACACCTGAACATAAATTAGGAAAGTCAAGGAAGGCATCACTGTGGAGGGGGCATGCAATGGTAGACAAAGAGCAGAGAACCAAGTTGATCATGGTACATCAGAAAGTAAGAACAGCATGTGCAAAGAGACATATGAGACCATGGTGCATTTAAAGAACTATTAGTTGTTTAAGGGGAGGCTATGGGAGAAGGCTCTGATTAGGCAAGAAAGAACTAGATTACAAAAGATCTTGTAGGCTAATCTAAAAAGATTAGACCTGGTCTCTAATGAGGCCTTTGGAGGATTTTAAGTAACAAGTGCCACAGAATAAGATATGCATTTTAGAAAGATTATAATCTGACTTCAGAGAGTGAATTGAGGAATAAGACTGCAGATAAAAACAGCAGTTCTGGATTAAAAATGATGAGAGATGATGACAACCAAGATAAGGTAGTGGCAGGCAGTACTATCCTCAGGTCCAGCCAGCAGCCCCCGCTCTTCACATCTTACCCTGATTAA
Organism: Pongo abelii; assembly: GCF_028885655.2. NCBI lineage: Eukaryota > Metazoa > Chordata > Mammalia > Primates > Hominidae > Pongo > Pongo abelii. The sequence goes on from NC_071990.2 coordinate 23,593,846, forward strand.
AAACACTGTCCTTGTAACAACTGATAGGACCATATGTGATTTGACTTATGCACGTCTCTGAGCTGACTGCGCTCCAGGCACACTTGCCTCCATGCCTTTTTCTGAACACTTCAAGCCAGCTCCTGTCTCTGGAGTGTCCTTCCTTCAGGTATCTGTGTGATTTACAGCTATAGTTTCTTGATGCCTCAACCCAGATATGACTGTACAGTAGAAAACTTCATTGACCAACTTTTGTAAGAAAGCACTCCCTTCATCCTCTATTTCCTGCTTTGCTCTTCCCACAGAACTTATCATCTCATGTAATATTTGCTTGCTAGCCATCTCCCTCCAAGAGACTGACTGATCCATGAGAGTAATGCTCAAAATATATTCATTGAATGAATAAATATAGGAATACAACATTTTGGAAAGAAAAAGATAGGTCTACTTTTGATTAAGTCAAATTACATATGAGCATTCCACATTTTTTAATGAATCTCAGGAGAGAACCAACTGGATGCAGATTTAGAAGACACTAAAATAGGTGACAGTGAAGCCATAAATTAGGATACAGAATACATGGTGGGTCATTGATTAAACCATTAGCTCAAAATTTGTAGAACTTGCAATTGATCCTAAAAAGTATGATTCTCATTATGGACACAGCTATAGCTAATGAATGTATTCATTAAGAGCATAGAGGCTACAAAACCTTAAAGGACAGAGCTGCTTTGGGGGTCATTCAGATCAAACCTCACAAAATGCTTGTATTTTTAAATTTCTAGTTGCAGTAAGAGAATGCAATAGAAATTCAAAATTCTCAAGATTTTAAAACAAGTTCTCTCATCTTGCTCCACCTTCCAAACAATAAAAGAGAGAGAGATGTTTATTTTATTTAATTATTTTTTTGAGATGGAGTCTGGCTCTGTCAGCCAGGCTGGAGTGCAGTGGTGCAATCTTGGCTCAGTGTAACCTTCTGCCTCCCGGGTTTAAGCGATTTTCCTGCCTCAGCCTTCCGAGTAGCTGAGATTACAGGTGTGTGCCTCCACTCCTGGGTAATTTATTTTTAGTAGAGATGGGGTTTTGCCATGTTGGGCAGGGTGGTTTCAAACTCCTGGCCTCAAGTGATCCACCCACTTTGGTCTCCCAAAGTGTTGGGATTACAGGCATGAGCCACTACACCCAGCACTTTTTTTTTTTTAAGAAGAATTGGTGGACCTTATTATACCTAGATTTTAATCTGTGCAACTGTGACAGAATGCTGAATAGATCTTTTCTTGTAATGATTTGCTTTTCTCTTAATTTCTGAATTAGTGAATAAAGTTCAAATATTAACACAAAGAGGTGATGATTACTCCCACATTCTAAAGAGAGTCAATGTTGAAAGACACAGATAGCGCCCTTGGATTTAAACACAGGCAGTCAAAATTATTCCATTTTCCCAAGTGTTTCCCCCATTAATCTCTTCTAACAAAACATACGAAAAAGATGAAGATTTGAGGGTATATATGGGAATGGTGGCTTATTGGCTTAGAGAAAGAGTTTCATGGCTTTTCTCTCCTTTCTTGTTCAGTAGTATAATGAGGATCTGTTTTTGTCTTTTTTTACAGTCAAGTAAGAAGGGTTAAAAGAAAGACCAGCATCTCATTACTGATTGACCATTTACTTAGGAAGAGACTTCTGAGATGCCTTCTGCTCTTTTTAGTGGAGGATGGGATGCGGGTGATGTTCCAGCAGAGAAAAGTAGCTACACCTACTAGTTTTGGGTAGTGAGGCTGAGAGATTTCATGTGTGTTAAGTAAACATAGAAGAAAGAAGCCAGTCTTGAGCAGCCTAGTCAAGACTGGCTACTTTTTTCTATGTTTACTTAACACACCTGGACAAAGAGAGAGTCCCAGAAATATGGTAATTCCTTCTATGTTTACTTAATAAAACCTGGACAAAGAGGGAATCCTAGAAATATGTGACTCTACAATATCTAGGCAGAAAAGTTGGCTGAGGGTATACTGCTGAATGTCAAGCACGAAAAGTTTTCCTAGTGGCCCATCACTAAAGCAGTCCACAAGGTGGCCTAAGACTGCTCACAGGCCCCGGGAGATGGTCAGGCTCTGAATATCTGTGACACAGGTCTCAGAACATAACCAGAGTCTGAATTCCTATGACATAGGCCCTCCGGTGTGCCCAGAGGCTGCATACTTGTGTTTTGACTGCTTAAAGACGACCATGGCAGCACTTGTTAATAAAAAGATAATCTGATGTTTTTATTTATCTTTTTCCTACAACATAAAGAGTGAGGAACACAGAAAAGAGAAAGAAGGGGAGTTATAGAAGAGGCCACACCTCTCCCTACTGCTGATTTTCAGCTGAAATTTGACTAGCGAAAGTGGGAAGAGTGAGCATTAATTAGATAAGAGGAAGTTGAGCAGAGAGAAACAGCTCCTTTTTTAACTACAGAAAGAGACGGAAAAGCTATGGTGCTTGGGTGAGATGTGTTAGACGTAGTAGGGTAGACTTCCCTGAGCACGGTTGAAAGTAATAATGGGGGAAAAAACATTTTAATTTTATATCCAATTATATAGGTTTTTCAAATATTGCTTTATTGTTTTCTCTTTGTTGGTTTGCTCTCTCTCTATATATACACACACATATGTATATATACGTGTGTGTGTGTGTGTGTGTGTATCAAAAGCTCTTCATTCAGTATGAAAAATATCCATGCGAATTTCATGCAGTACAGATCTCCCAGTAAGAAATTCTTATAGCTTTCTAATGAAAGTGTCTTTAGTTTTGCTTTCATTCTGGAGAGACCTTCTCACCCTAAAGATGGTGTTTCACTAGCTTCAGGACTCCACTGTTTTGATGAGAAATCAGAGATCATTTGATCTTCCTTCTTTGTAATGATTTGCTTTTCTCTTTATTTCTTTAGGACTTTCTCTCTATTTTGGTGTGGTTTCCTTTGCATTTATCCTGTTTGGGCTTTGCTGAATTTTGAATATTTACATTTACATCTTTTAACATACCTAGACAAAAAACACCAATACACTTTCCAGTCAAACATTGCCTGGTGTTCAGACTTAAACATGTGTTCTTTGGAGAACCCTTGAAAATATCTGTGAGTGTTGGTCCAATACAAGCTATCATGTTTTAAAAATAAGAAATTCAATCGAGAGGGCAGGATAAATATAAGGTCTCTGATACTACTTGATATTCAACCCTTTTCCAGCCCAAGGTTTACGGCAAAATAGTTTGCAGGGAAATGCCTTTATTGTTAAGAATGTAAATAATATTCTGTCATGTACATGACCTTTTTTCTCAAAAAATGAATAACCACTGATGAAAGGTAAATATATACCTTAGACAATAAAAAAGTAGCCTAGTTTGCTCTGCTCTGAAATACTTTGAAATTTACCTCTATAGCAACTTGGGAAAGGGCTTATTTAGAATCATAAAATTTTAATGGGAAGGGAAGTTGAGTATCACTCTATTCAATTTTAGAAATGAGAAAATTTTGACCAAAGTCACATTAAGCATTAATTATTCCATTCCATAAACATTGGCTGAGCTTTAGTTATATGCCAGATACATGTTGTATATATGTTAGATCCTGAGTACACCTAAAGGGTGAAAAATGAATTCACAGGTTAATACACAGAGACAGGCTAATAATTTAGATGTGTAGGTATCTAGTTCAGTGCTTGCTTCAGAATGAAAATGTCTAAGCCAAACGAATGGCTATTATAGTCCGGAGAACAATAAAATTTATTTATTTTTTCAATTATAAGGAAAAGGAAATAAAACTCAAATCCCTCCATGAAATGCTATCAAGTAGAACCTGATTTACTTTTATCATCTCAGTTAAACATTAGTATCACCTTTTGAGAGCACTATAGAAAAAAAGGCAACCAGTGGCTTTTTGTGACTACTTCTAGGGTTTCAAATATCTTTGGTTCAAGAAAAGCAGTTATTTCCTCCCATGTAATCATTTATTATGATTTTTTAAAAATTCTGGAGACTTGCATTACTGGATTTCATAAAACTATTCAGGATGCTAATTATTGTTTTTAAAATGTTGGATAAATGGAAAATACATATTCTACTACACTACAAGTAGTACTTTTTGCCACAGGACAAATGAAAGGTATTAATTTGAGTTTAATGATCAAGTCACAAAAGCAGTAGAAGTTAACTTTGCATAGTGTGCTTTGCAACTCTATTTGAAAGGTAACATAAGTTCAAGAGACCAACGAGTGTAAACTAAAAATGTTCCCCAATACTCCTACCCCAAATATTTACACAAAGTAATTGAAATCTAAGTAATTGTGAATGCTAAAACTTTTTAATGTAAGGAGATCAGTTAATGTTTTCATTAATATTTGTCCAAAGAGACCTAAGATTCTTTCATTATTTTGGTACAGTTTATGGCTATGACCAAATAAGAAGACTAGATTTTACTCAAAGTTAATAGAACAATGAAACCGACATGGCGTGGAGAGAGTTTTACTACAGAAAGAAGGCAAAGAAAGTCATATTGCATTCTCCAAAGTCAAAAATACGAATTTTACTTTATTCTTTCAGTACCTTAACTCATATTTATTTACCTCTATTTGTAAAATATTATGCAAAGTGCTATGGGGAATAAAATGATTCAAAGATAGATATTTCCTGAAAGATATTTAGAGATTAAGAGCAAAGATAGAAAATATATGTAAACAATGAAAACCTAAGTATACTTGGGGCCCCACTGCTGCATAAGTGGCAACCAATTCACAGTAACAACAGTGTTAGGGTGCAGCCACTGGGTATCATTTCCTGAGCACATAATGGGCTTCCTAGGAGGTATAACACTTTTAAGTTATGGTAATTTCGGGTGGGGGTTACGATTTTCTTAAAAAAGAGAATCTTTGTATAAATAAATTTGATAAAAATGATATTAAAATTGTTTGACAGCAATTCATTCAGGTAAGTAAGAAGGTATATGAGCTACTCTACTGATGACTGGTTGCTCTTCAGAGCAACCATGGGCCAATCATGGTGCAGGCCTAAGAGAAGTCATCAGTGGCCTTCACTCAAACCTGGAATGGGATAATGGAAGAGGGCTCTGTAATGACAGTCCCATTCTAGACCTCCTTGGTTGTCAAGGTGCATTTGGATCTCTGGAATAGCAATTTTCTACAAGGAAGCTCTTTTAGAATCCAAAGATCCTTGACTTTTCTATTCCATCTCTTCTGTGATTTTTTTTTCCTCTACTTGGTGAAGATATTTATATTAGCATGGTATGGGCTGAGAATAGATTCTTGATTAAACAAGGATTCTAGATTACCTCAGAGCAGGTTCAATGTGGGCCATTCTCAGAAACTTGCTTGAGTTTGAGAATGACCACCATCTTCCCTATTTCAAAGAGAAAATAAACATACACACTGACACACACACACACACACACACACACACACACACACACACCAGTCTCTTGGCATTCTGAAACAGACCAAATCACTGATTTGTACCAGGAGTTTCAGCAGACTATACGGGTACCATTCTTGCTCTGGACATTTTTGATCCCTGAGGATCAAAGTCTCTGGGAAACCATCTAGACCCAATTAGAACCATAACCAGGAATTCATTCATTATTTTATGTCTGCTTTTTATCTCTTCCTCTATTTTACAAGCATTTACTAGGTGGTACTTTTTAGAGAGGGTAGCCCATAAGATGACTTTTGTAGTATGTGCAAAAGGCAACTAGAGCTTGTGATGAGGAATTTAATACAGGGGATGGACATGTGCAGAGGTGTGATAAGTTTGAGATGACACAAGTAATTCGATATGTTTTAGACCACAGTGAGGGAGAGGGTGCAATAGCAACACCAAGCCATGATGGGCTTTATCTGCTCTATATTAGAGTGGGGCTTTCTCCTGAAAGTTAGAGACTCATTGGAAGATATTATCAGGAGAGAGGTATGAACAATCTGCCATTTTATAAAGAATCCCTCTAGAAAATTTCTAATAACAATTGGCAGTCTATACTTTTGAATGAATTAATGAATGATGAGGGCTGTATCTAAGCCAGTGACAGATGAAGAAGAGAAGCAATTCTAGAGATAACAAAATTATATACTCTATAAAACTTGGAAAATAATTGAAGTGTGGGTTGAAAAACAGAGAAATCAAGTATTCCTATGAGAAAACAAAACAAGCAAAACATAAAACAAAACCCTGGGTTTCATGTAAGGCTTTCCAACCATAGTCTCCCACATGGACAAGACTATATTTTGAATACACATATGCTGATGCTATCTATCCATAATTGGCATTTATTGAAGCTACAGGGGAAAAGTGGGTACTGTGAGAGCTATTTAATATTGCCTAGATAGCCCTCCTACAACTTCTTTGGTGGATTTTCCATTTAAATCATGTCCTCAAAATTTCTAGCAAAATTGGCTTATTGTCCTAGCAAAAACAGCTGCTTTGATTTAAACTGTTCATATATAAAAAGCCGCAACACAAGCTTAGTAATAGCGCCAATTTTTTTAAAACCACAAGCAACCCACAAATGATAAAACAAGATTCTTTGTCTATTTTTAACATTTGTTTTAATATCAATAGCAACACATTTTGAAATGAATAATATTCATTTTTTCCTACGTTATTTTCAAATGCAAATTTCTAAAAACATTCTGAGGAAAGTCTTTGGAATCTTTCAACTTAATAAACTCCAGCTGCCTTAAAGAAAACTGATTTACTCTTATACTATTTGTTTGAACCTCTTATGATTTGAGATGTAATTGAATTGGTCCAGAGTTATAATACAGGAGAAAAGCCCTAAGAGGATTTGAGAAAGGAGGATGTAATGTTTAAAATTACATTTCAGTTAATATGAAGGACAGCCATATAGATTTTGAAAATGTCACAGCATTGAACTCTGAACAAGTAATCCCACAGTATATATTTGCAAACCTGAAAAAACTGTACTGTAATTTTTAGTTTTGGAAGAGACGAGAAAGGAGTATGTTCAGTTATCCTTCAAACTATTTTTAAGCATTATAACTAGATAGATCTAATGTTGTATTTCTGTATTCCATGTGGTCAAGTTTCATTTATTGACACTGCAAAGTATGCTAAGCATGTATGTAAAGTAATTTCAACCCATGTTTAGTTGAATAGAAATTTATTATTCACTAACAGATTACCAGGCCCTCAGATCATCTTCCCTGTACACTTTGTTCATATTTTGCATTATAAACAATTTTTATTTTGAAGTAATTTTAGATTTATAGAAAAGTGCCAAAAATAATGAAAGGAGATACTTTATATCCCTCAAGCTGCTTCACCTAATGTTAACCTTTTACATAACCATAATATAATTATCAAGAAAAATAAATTAACATTGATATATTATTAACTAAAGTACACATCTTATTCAATTTCTACCAGTTTTTCCACTAATGCTATTTTACTGTTCCAGTATCCCATATTGTATTTAGTTATAAACATCATCAGTAAGATATGTCAACATCATGTACCCCCTGATATAATGCACCAATGAGGACACTTTATCAGTACATTTTCACACTGCATCAGTTCGTTTTCACACTGCTATAAAGAACTGCCTGAGACTGGGTAATTTATGAAGAAAAGAGGTTTAACTGACTCACACTTCCACATGACTGAGGAGCCCTCAGGAAACTTATAATCATGGCAGAAGGGGAAGGGGAAGCAGATACCTTCTTTACATGGTGGCAGGAAAGAGAAGAGTGAGGAGCAAAGGAGGAAGAGCCCTTTATAAAACCATCAGATCTCATGATAACTCACTCACTATCGCAAGAACAGCATGAGGGAAACTGCCCCCGTGATACAAGGGCCTCCTACCAGGTCTCTCCCTAGAGATGTGGGGATCTTGGGGATTACAATTCAAAATGAGATTTGGGTGGGGACACAGCCAAACCATATCATTCCACCCCAGCACCTCCCATATCTCATGTTCTCACATTTCAAAACACAATCATGCCTTTACAACAGTCCCACAGATTCTTAACTCATTCCAGCACCAACCCAAAAGTCCAAGTCCAAAGTCTCATCTGAGACAACGCAAGTCCCTTCTACCTAGGAGCCCGTAAAATCAAAAACAAGTTAGTTACTTCCAAGATACAATGGGGGCACAGGCACTGGGTAAACACACCCATTCCAAATGGGAGAAATTAGCAAGAACAAAAAGGCTACAGGCCCCATGCAAGTCAGAAATCCAGCTGGGCAGTCATTAAATCTTAAAGCTTCTAAATAATCTCCTTTGACTCCATGTCTCACATCCAGGTAATGCTGATGCAAGAGGTGGGCTCCCATGGTCATGGGCAGCTCTGCCCTGTGGCTTTGCAGGGTACAGCCTCTCTCCTGGCTGCTTTCATGGTTTGGCATTGAATATCTGTGGTTTTTATAGGCACATGATGCAAGCTGTGGGTGGCTCTACCATTCTGGGGTCCGAAGGATGGTGGCCCTTTTCTCACTGCTCCACTAGGCAGTGCCCCAGTGGGGATTCTGTGTTGGGGCTCCAACCCCACATTTCCCTTCTGCACTGCCCTACCAGAGGTTCTCTATGAGGGCTCTGCCCCTGCAGCAAACTTCTTCCTGGACATCCAGGTGTTTCTATACATCTTCTGAAATGCAGATAGATGTTCCCAAACCTCAATTCTTGACTTCTGTTCATCTGCAGGCCCAACACCATGTGAAAGCCAAAGCCATCAAGGCTTGGGGCTTGCACCCTCTGAAGCAACGGCCTGAGCTGTATGTTGGCCCCTTTTGCCACAGTTAGGATGAAGGGCACCAAGTCCAGAGACTGCACAAAGCAGCAAGGCCAAGGGACCCAGCCCACAAAACCATTTTTTCCTCCTAGGCCTCTAGGCCTGTGATGGGGGAGGCTGTTATGAAGACCTCTAACATGCCCTGGAGACATTTTCCCTATTCTCTCGGCAATTAACATTTGGCTCCTCATTACTTATGCAAATTTCTGCAGTTGGCTTGAATTTTACCCCAGAAAATGGGTTTCCCTTTTCTATTGTATTGTCAGGCTGAACATTTTCCAAACTTTTATGCTCTGCTTCCTTTTCAAACATAAGTTCCAATTTCAGATAATTTCTCTGAAGTTCAAAGTTCCACAGATCTCTAGGGCAGGGACAAAATGCCACCAGTTGCTATGCTTTAGCAAATGTGACCTTTGCTCCAGTTCCCAGTAAGTTCCTCATCTCCATTTGAGATCACTTCAGCCTGGACTTCATTGACCATATTACTATCAGCATTTTAGTTAAAATCATTTCACAAGTCTACAGGAAGTTCTAAACTTTCCCACATCTTCCTGTCTTCTTCTGAGCTCTCCAAACTGTTCTAACCTCTGCCTGTTACCCAGTTCCAAAGTCACTTCCACATTTTAGGATATCTTTATCCAATACCCCACTCTCTACAGTACCAATTTACTGTATCGGTCCACTTTAACACTGCTATAAAAATCTGCCAGACACTGGATAATTTATAACAAAAAGAGGTTTAATTTACTCACAGTTCCACACAGCTCGGGAGACCACAGGGAACTTCCAATTTCATGGTGGAAAGAGAAGGGGAAGCAACGACCTTCTTCACATGACAGCATGAGAAAGAGTGAGGAGCAAAGGGAGAAGAACCCCTTATAAAACCTCAGATCTCATAAGAAATCATTCACTCTCACAAGAACAGCATGGGGGAAACCGCCCTCAGGATCCAATCACCTCCTACCAGGTGTCTCCCTAGACATGTAGGGATTATGGGGAATACAATTCAAGATGAGATTTGGCCAAACCATATCAGACACAATACCATTTTTTGGGGGGGGGTATTCTTGACAAAAATGCATACCTTCTATCCAATTACAGGAGAACAACAGTCTAATCAAAACTGAGGAATATTTGAAAAAAATAACTTATTAGTACTCTTTAAAAGCATCAAGGTCATGAAATACTGAGTAGCTATTATAATCTGGAGAAGGGGAAGATTAAGGATAAATAATAACATACTTTTCTCTTTTTTTTTTTTTTTTTTTTGCATTGCAGCCAGAAAACAGAGCAATTAAAAAACAGAAGAAGAGCCAGTCATGGTGGCTTAACCTGCAATTCTAGCACTTTGGAAGGCTGCTGTGGGAGGGCTGCTTAGGCCCAGAAGTTCAATGTTGCAGTAAGCTATGATTCTAGCCTGAAGGACAAAGGGAGACCCCTTCTCTTAAAAAAAAAAAAAAAAATAAGAAATAGAGAAGGAAGCTCTAGCCTAACAAAACTAATGGAAGAGGGATGGGATGGGAGCTTCTGCCTTCGTCAACTTTGAGGCTTACAGGGATTCATGGTCACCTTTCATGGAATCATGAAATGTGTTGCTGATGGCAGAAGATACACGCCTCCTAGAATCTATTTTTCTGTTTGAGCTTCTAACATATCACATCAGTTGAGTGAATAAGTGGAGTTGAAGGATCTCTACTGCGACACATTAGATTCCGTGGGAAGGAAATTAGAATGACCATGTTGAACACTAATTTTTGTGCCAGAAGCCTTGCAAAAGAGAGAAAACCTGGCAATGAGCCTCAGGATCTGATATTTATTTTGTTCAAAGGAGATGAGTAAGGTATACTGAGTCTGGATGAATAAAAATCAAAATCAGAGAAGTTGAGAAACAGAAGGCAGATCCACAGGAACCAGAGGTCAGGGAAGGTGGAGGCCATGATACCAGAGAAACCGGAAGCAGCATGCTTACAGTTTTAGTGATTTGTGTTCTCAGATGTCCCTTGAGTTCTCTAATACGGAATCACACTTCACCATTCCTAAACCCACAGTTCCTATTTCTATGAGACCATCTTCAGAACAAACTCTAAAATAGATTGCCCTAAAACTAAGGGGATTATATACAGATTTTTGAGTGCTCTTGAAATTTGGCGTATTTTATACATAATTTTGAGCCTGGGAGTATGTCCCTGTTTCTGGATCTTGATTTATTAGAATACCCAGATTTTCCATGAACCAAAACAAATAAATGAAAACCATGGGAACCATCCCTTGATTGGAAAAGGGACAAGAGTCATTGTAATTGTGTATATATTTTTGTCAGTAATAATAACTCACAATTAATTTGACCACAACTATACGCCAATTGCCAGGTAATTTACATACATTATCTTGCCTAAGTCTCAGAAAAAAACTATGAGTTATAATTATTTCCATGTTGTAATTTGAAGAACTAAGGTCAAGAGAAGTTAATCTCCTTCCTAGACTATGGTTAGTAACAGCTAAAGCCAGAATTAGCATCAGGTCTATAAGAGTCCCAAGCTTAAGACGTTTAAAAAACATCAAGCTATTCTTTGGGACTTCGTCTTTTATTGCAAATCTACTTAAATAAAAGAAAACACTACACTCCCTTATTATTATAAAAATTTTATTTTTAGTGGTTCTAGTAAATTTGAGGAAATTGTCTATTTGCCCAGTAGCTACAAATAAAACAAAGGTATTTCAGCACCCAGTTTTTTTAAAAATTGACCTGCTTTCATCATTATAAATTTTCCAGCTTCCTCATCAGAAATGTCCATATAGTCCTTTGCTACCACAATTTTTCTGTTACAGAAATTCTATTGATATAACTACTGGAGATTTTTTACTAATATACCAATTGATTCATTGATGTTGACCAATTGCCAACATCAATGAAGCCCTGAGCCTTCTTTTGCCTGGGAAGTATTCTGCAACTGTGTTCAAATAAATTCAAATAAAATACTCCTACTGTATCATTATGGAGTTTTATTTACAGAGAACTGCCTCAAAATTACAATATTATAAAAATAATTGATATTTTGAAAATAAAATCAATGAGATGGTAGATGTAAGGAAAGAGAAATAAGAGTATGTACAACCAATTCTAATTCCCAAATAAAAGCAAACCTAAATCATGGGATCATTAGACCCATGATCATATTCTTTAATTGCTAAACTTTATGTTTTAACACAAGTTTTGGTTCACAGCAAAATGAGTGAAAGATACAGAGAATTCCCATGTATCTCCTGTTCCTACAATCACACCACCTCCCCTACTAGCAACACCCCTCACCCAAAATGGTACATCTTTTACAATCAATGAACCTACATTGACACATCATTATCACCCAAAACCATAGTTTACATTAGAGTCCACCCTTGTTGTTGGACATTGTATGGGTTTTAACAATTGTGTAATGACATGTATCCATCATGGCAGTGTTGTACAGAGTAGTTCCAGTGTAAACACTGCCGTGGTGGATACATGTTATTATTCTCTCTACTCTATTTATCTCCCCCTCCTCCAACCTCTGGTAACCACTAATCCTTGTAATACAGTTTTGTCTTTTCCAAAATGTAATACAGTCAAAATAATATTGTATGCAGCCTTTTAAGTTTGGCTTCTTTCACTTAGTAATACGCATTTAAGTTTCCTCCATGTCATTTCATGGCTTGATTGCTCATTTCTTTATATTGCTGAATAATCTATTCCATTGTCTAGATGTACCACAGTTTATTCACTCACCTACTGAAGGACATCTTGTTTGCTTCCAAATTTGGCAATTATGAATAGCGCTTCTGTAAACATCTTTTTGCAGGTTTTTGTGTGGATATGAGTTTTTTATTCATTTGAGTAAAAACCAAAAAGTACAATTGCTAGATCATACAGTCAGAGAATGTTTATTTTTATAAGAAACTGCTGAACTGTCTTCAAAGTGACTCTACTACCCACGATCATATTTTCGAAGATAAAGAGATCTCTATTCTAATTATTTTGTCATTTTTAAGATAACCAAAATCCCATAAGTCTTTTCATAAAAAAAACTGTGAGTTTAAAATGTATGAATACTCTGTTTCACTGGAGATGAATTGGATCAGAATCTCCGAAGGGTGACGTTCAGGTACCGATACATATTTTAGGAGTGCCTTGATTATATTACATAGCTGGGATTGAGAATTATTGATGTAGGTTATCTGGGCAGTCACCCAACACCATACACCACCACCTGAATGCAGTGTTGCCATTGCATTTATATTTATACTCATATTTGTAACAAATAATCTAGTAACACGATGATATTTAACTTTTCATATTTCAGTGAGTGTAACTGGCTATCATTAAGCTGCTCTGTTCTATTATCAGAATGACAGTTTTACAAAGGCAGCCTTTTATTCATGTTGAGTTATTTTTCCAGTTGTAAAATCACCTCCCACCCTTTTATTGCACTAGTTGTTCAAAACTAAAAAATATTTTTGGAGGAACAACACTGTAGTTTAACAAATGACTTTTTAAAAATTAGATTTGCAATAGCAAAAACAACATAAAGTAAATATTATGCATTTTAAATGTTTCTGGCAACTAAGAAAGGAACAGAGACAGACATGAAATGAAAACGACGAAATTGTGGCAAGTGAAGTTCCAATGACCTTGGAAAATGTTACCAGTAATATTTCACAATATATACAAGTGATAGAAAAACTGAATCATGGAATATTATGTGGTTCTATACACATCTGCATCTCGAAAGATGTTAGAAGTTAGTACTATTTCAACTTGAATGCATACCATCTATGTGCTAACTTGTAATGATCTATTACTAGAAATGTTATAATAGGTAGTCAGGCAGAGATGAGCAGGGCAGGACAGCTCCTCAACCCTCCCCCCCACCAAGAATGTCAGACGACTATCATGCAACCGTCAGGCGGTTGTTAAACTGTCCCTCTAAAATAATAATTGGTCACAGCTGGTGCTGTGGACTGGCAGGCTCCCAATAGACAGAAAACACCTGAAGCTGGTGATTAGCCGCTTCCAGATAAGATCTCAGGAGTTGGGTGAGTGGGCTCATGCATGTGCGCTAAGAAGCAAATGAGGTTTAACTGGTCTATGACCTTACAGGAACACTCAACTAATAAGGGAAGAACGCCTCAAGTGAACATGCATACAACTTCAGTAAACATGCTGTGCATGCAGCCCCAGCCCCTCCCAAGTGCTGGCAGGCCACAGTGCATGAGGACAGCCCACCCCAAGGGAAGAATCAGGGGAGAAGGGATGCAAGACCCAGGAAGGATGTCAACATATGAAACCGTAAGTCAAAGGTCAAACTGTGTACTTGATCTCTCCAGTCGCCCACTTGGCCCTCTTCCAAGTGAACTTTGCTTTCTTTCATTCCTTTGTAATAAACTTTAACTCCTGCTCTCAAACTTGCCTTGGTCTCTCACTCCGCCTTACACCCCTTAGTCAAATTCTTCCTTCTGTGGAGGCAAGAACTGAGGTTGCCGCAAACCCACAGGGATTCGCCACTGCTAACTTACTTTGGTGCCATGTGACTCGGATACGTTCTGCTGCTAAATGCAAGAGTATACAATGAAAAGACAACAGGAACACTAGAGTAGGTGTCCCGGAGACACTGGGACTCCTATGATGGACAGCTTTCGCCGAATGACTCCCCAGCAGCCTTGATGAATCTTCCATAGGCAGCCTAGCAGTCTAAGACCCTCCAGTCAACCTTCTTTCCTTCCTTCATAAGTGATTATGTCAGAAGCAGAGCAACTCCATCTTGAGTGAGGGCTAGGAAAATGATGCTGGGACTTGCTGGGCTGGATTCCCAGAAAGTCAGGTACATTCCTAACTTCTAGATTTTTAAAGTTAAGGGAACAGACTGATAACATTTACTAAACAAACGCAGACTTAGGAGTGTCCTGATATCCTGATATCTTGAGAACAGAAGCATTCCTAATTTTGCTTTAAAGATAATAATATCGATTCTTGCAAAATATAGTAATTAAAATCAATCCTTTATCACAAACCTTTTTGGCAGAGTACCTCTCCCCATGATCTTATTTTATCCTACATATAAATAAGCACTGTATCTAGGGTGGGCATGTTCCTCCCCTTGCTCTAGGGAACATCCTACTCGGTCTGTGGAGTAGCTATTCTTTCACCACTTTACTTTCTTAATAAACTTGCTTTTGTTTTGCCCTGTGGACTCGCCTTGAATTCTTTCTAGTGTGAGATCCAAGAACCTTCTCTTAGAGCCTAGATCAGGACCCCTTTCAGATAATAGTCAGACTTCTGTCAGGCTCCCTGGTTCCCTCCCCATTTTTTCTCGCAGGCATTTCTCTTAATAAAATTCTTGCATGTTCATGTTGGCAGCTATTTCACAGCAGATCCAGACTGGCACATATACCAATAAAAAAATTGTAATTTGGTGATTGAAACAAGATTTTTTTCTTCAGCAAACATGATTTATCATATTAAGTTGGTGATAATTTTAATATCCAGTAGCTACTTTTGTTTATAGGTAACTTTAAAAAAAAAAACTATCTTATATTATTACTAGGACTACTGAAAGCTTTTGTTTTTCCTTTTAAACTGGTGTGTATGTCATTTAAATTAGAGAAATGCTGTCCTAACTAAGCATTCATTTGCTACAATTCTCTGCAGCTGAGGTGGAGAGTGAGCATCATTTCTGTGAGGTTGCTTTTATCAAAATAACTCCAATTAAATTGTTTTTCAGTTCAGCTACTTGTTAATTGCAGATCAAGTTGCATAGGCTGTGTCCAAGCATGGTTCACCATTGTGAACATCCACCCTCACTATGAAATAAAACCACCACCGTCTGCTAACATGTGTTTTACCAAATGCATCAGTTCCACCCAGTCTGGCTCATTCATTACAACCCAATTTTTAAACACAGCTCAGAATGTTGTTTCAACTATTTGTGCCCATTTTGGCTGCCTTCTCCAACAATTAGGAAAGCCTAGAGGCCAATAAACAAGTAAACTTGGATAGCCGCAAACCACAGTGCCCCAAGTCTCAACTACTGAGTTGCTTACTTAGCATACCTCATGCTGGGGCACAGCCAGCACTAGTCTTAGCTGGAGGCTCTAGATGAAGCCCATAGGATGCGGTATTGTGTCACTTAACATATGTAAAGAACTCTTTCTTCCAATGTGAAGATCCTGCAGTGAACACAAAGCAATGTTCCTTTGGTTGCTCCACAGGGCTGTTACCACTGCTACCATATTAAAACATTCTTTAGGACCTTTGAGATTTAACCCTCTCATCCTTTTCTAGGACAACTGTGGGGAGAAGAGAATGGGTAAGGAAGAAACACACAGATTCTTGGCACAGCTCTCCTGGTTACTGACTTTTAAAGTGAAGCTTTCAACTAGTAAGTGAACAGAAAAAAAATGCAGACTTAGTTTTAGTCTTCTTGATCACTGAATAACTCTGAAGAGAGTAGAATGTGCCACTAAGAGTTTAGACTCTGCTGACCTTGACACTCTGTAGAATCTCTGGAGGAGCAAGGGGGAAACATCTAGAATAACCATAGTGCAGTATCTCAACCAGGAGATTGGGGTTGGCACAACCCACCTCCCCAGACAATACAAAAAGAACTTACGGGGTAGTGTAACTGCCCAATGGGTTCTTTTTGCCCATTGCCTAGACAAAGCCAACTTATCAAGACAGGAGAATTGCAATAGAGAAAGAGTAATTCATGTGGAGCCAGATATATGGGAGACCAGAGGCTTATTAAATATTAGACTCAAATTATTCTCCCTGAAAATTTGGGGATTCTAGTTTTTAAGGATAATTTGGTGGGCAGAAGGCCAGAGAGTTGGGAGTGCTGGTTGGTCAGGTCAGACATGAAATCACAGGGAGTCGAAGTTGCACTCTTGACCTGAGTCAGTTCCTGGGTGGAGGCCATGAGAACAGATGAGCCAGTTTATCGATTTGGGTGGTGTCAGCTGATCCATCAAGTCCAGGGTCTGCAAAATATCTCAAGCACTGATCTTAGGTTTTGCAATAGTGATGTTATCCCCAGGAGCAATTTGGGGAGGTTTAGAATCTTGCAGCCTTCAGCTGCATGACTCCTAAGCCATAATTTCTAATCTTGTGGCTAATTTGTTAGTACTGAAAAGGCAGTCTAGTCCCCAGACAGGAAGGAGTTTTTTGGGGGAAAGGGCTGTTATTGTCTTTGTTTCCAGGCTAAATTATAAACTACTTTCCTCCCAAAGTTAGTTTGGCCTACACCCAGGAATGAACAAGGACAGTTTGGAGGTTAGAAGCAAGATCGAGTCAGATTGTTTTCACTTTAATAACTGTCTCAGTTATAATTTTTGCAAAGGTGGTTTCATTAGTACCCAAGTATCAGTCACCCCAGGTGACTCCACTTCTCAGTCAAGTCTAGGAACTGTTAGTCTAGGTTTAAGACATTAATTCTCACAATTGCTCATTCATCAAAATTATCTGAACACTTACTAATAAAATGATGGCTGGGCCTCACCCCCAGTTTTTTATTTAGTAGCCCTTTGTGAAGAATTTGCATTTTTAACAAGCGCATACCAATATAAGGTGCTCTAAAAGCCCAAATTCTCCTCTTACCTTCTGCTCCCTGTGCACATTTGGAAAGATTTCAATGCTTTCCACTGTTGTAATGGTTAAATCTGAAAGGGAAGTGGGTGGTGCCTGAAATGCCTTAGTGCAGAGTGATTGTTGATACAGGATATGTTGATGCTGCCAGTTAGGGATTACATTTTGAGAACCAACAGTCCAGGGAATTCTAGGTTTTCTAGAAGGCCCATCTAGTAAACTTCTGCTCACTTTATATTGGCAACAACTATGCTACCTGGACATGCCTATCCATAACGGAACTAGGATATTAAATATTTTCTTTGAGCTCATTGTGCACATTCTGCCCCAAACAAAATCAGATTATCTTAAATAAGGAAGAAGGAGAGAACAGAGATCTGGAAGGTGAGTACTTCCTAACATGTTTAATGTCATGTGAATCTAAAAATGATCTGATTTTTGTGGCACGCTGAAGGAAACAGGATTTTAGTGCCTTTGTGGCAGGCAGTATCCACTGGCCCCAGTGCTCCAGCCAACCTCAGTTCTGTCCATTCACCCAGAGGGCTGAGGGCATCCAAGCTCTGTCTGGTCAGATGGTGAAGCTCTGGATGGGCAATTGGTAGTGTCTGCTGGAGACATGTGCTAAGCTGAGCTCCTATTACCTAATTTGTTTGACTATTCCATTCTCTAAAGGAAAGATAAAGCTCTCATCAGCAACTCTACCAAGCACCAACTTACATAGCAGTAGGTATGATGGAGAGTTAACTCCTAATGGCCTCTGCCCACAGCTGACTTCATCCAGAGGAGCACCAGTGGATTGTCTAGACCAGTAGGAAGAGAGGAGATATATTAGCACTTTAATTTCATCCAGCTTCAATTTTTCTTTCTCAAGCACCATTTTCTTCCGATTTTTTTTTCCTCTGCAGAGATCTCACAAAATTCCTGGCTCACACCATGTGGCTTTAGCATTTTAGAATCACTGCTAGCAGATTAACTGAGTGACAGAGTGAGCACATACCAATATAAAGTGCTCTAATACCCCTAATTCTCCTCTTACCTTCGGCACACTGTGCCCATTTGGAATGATTGCAATGCTTCCCATTTTTGTAATGGTTGAATCTGAAAGGGAAGCAGGCTCTGAAATGCCTTAGTACAGAGCAATTTTAAAAGATTTGAAAGCTTTTCCCTTGAAGCCACAGAATGTCCTGAAAGCTTCTGATTGCTTGACTCTAGTCTATCCCACACAGATTTGACCAAGTCCCTATTCCATCAGCCACATATGCACTGAAAAATATCTATCCTTCATCATTAAGACATTCCCACTGCTTCAAACGACCCTATGGCTCCTATAAAAGCTAAAATTATTTTCACTTGACAACATTCAGGCCTGTGATTTCTTTCACTAAAAGAATAAGGTCCATTAGTAAAAATTACATAAAAGTAATGGTGCATCCAAAATGTGTCTTATTGTATATAAATAAAATATAAGGACCTCCAATATATATTGGTCTCCTTTGGGGAAAAAAGAAAAAAAAAAGAGAGGGATGGCAGTTGCTACACAGTCTTGATGACATTATTGCTGCTGCTCTCAGAGTGAAGACCTATTGCTGGAATGATGGACAGTGAGGGAGCCACACACTCACCACCCCTTGGCCTGAGGCTATAGCTGCAATTTTCAAGGCCTAGCATAGGGTAAAATGCTGCATCTTTGTTTCTCAGGCTGCTTAAACCTCTGCTCTAAATTGGCCACCCTGGATCTGAATGCCATCCACTGAGAGGGATTATCCAACAGCTCCGGACTCTTGAAGGGTAACAGTAGCTTTTTAATAAATGTAATCATAATCAGTAATTAGTAAATTCCATGTTAGATGGTGTAGTAATAGCCCTATAATCACATAAAATTCTTACTTCTACCTTCTCTAAGCATTAATGTTTAGTATTAAAATTATTTAACAGAATGTACTCATCATTGCCTTCCTAATTTTGTAAAAATGAAGTTGTAATATTTCTGCTGTTTTCCATGAATCAGCCTAATTCCTTTCATACACATTGACATATTAGATATTTTACCTGATAATTGATAAAGAATACATCGCACTGCTCCAATTAGAATTAGTTAATTCATCCAATAGCCTTTGTAGCAAGTATTTATTGTCTACTGCATGTTAGGTTCTGTGCTAATTGTAATGCATGCAGCTGTGTACAAAACAGACATAGTTTCAGGACTCAACAAGCTCACATTATCCAGGAAATTCATTTATACAGGGTATATTTAATCATCTAAGTTTCCTTATTAGGCTCTGGCAATTATGGGATACATTTATTTCAAGTGTTTCTAACTCTGGTGGCAAAGGGTAAGCAACTGAGAAAAAGCTTTCTCTCATATCCAGAGTGCATCCTTCTTTTGAGTTTTTCATTTAGCTTCATTACCTCTTTCACTTTCTAATCCTTGATTCCCAGTCCACAAAGGAAGCTAGTAAATTAATTGCTTATTTATTTCTGGCCTTTTACGAGATAGTAAACTCTGTTTTTCAGCACAGAGAAATGAACTTTTATGTGTTATTTCTGCCCATTCCTGGCATTCTGCCCTATTCTCTCAGTAAATACAGTAGTCGCCATCCCTGTGAGAGCTCAAGACATGTTGGATGGACAGATGGATGGATGAGTGGATGGACATGTAGCTGTGCTCAAGGAGAGAATCTGTTAGACTGGTGCTTCATTGAAGTAACCACCACTGTTTATTTAGCTCACATGACTTTCTCATAAGTCCAAATTTATTTCCTGAGGTCTTAAAGGATTTGGTCAAGGCAGACTATCAGGCTCTTTACCAAATCGTATGGAAGGGAGATGATATTTTGCCATAAAGAAAAATGTTCCATAGAATTTGGAAGGTATCTCAGAGAACATCTAGTTCCACCTTGTGATATATAGATAAGAAAAGGAACCAAGAGAGGTGAAACATTCTGAGATTGCATTGCCTGTTAGGCACAAAACCACGACCAGAATCCAGTATTCTCTATTCCCTGCCCCAGGTTCTTCCCAGTGCACGGTATGGACCTCATTTGTAAACAAGCGAAAATCAGGCAACATCATGATTGTCTTTGACAATTCAGTACAAATGTAAATGGACAGATGGTTCACGGGGGCTCCTGGAGGCCAGCCAAAAGTATGGGCAGAAGGACAGGGCACCTTGAATTTATATTTGCTTAAGAGGCTATAGAATGTTTACCCAGAATGTGTAGCAGATGCTGCGTCTTTCCATCTGCCTTAGTTATGCAGCTGAGGCTGAAATTCTGTGTGGCCGTGTCCTATGTAGCAACTTGGTTGTGTTTAGTTTCCACCAAAAGAAAATTTAAAAAGACAGAACAAAACAACGCTGACAAAAACGTGAGGTTTGGGAGCATCCACAATGCTACTGAAACCATGCTAGATGTTCCTTAATTATAAATTAAGTATAAGTTTTAGTATAGTTGGGCACTTAAGAAAAAGAGCAATAGTACAGATGAGCATTAAGAAAAATTATTGAATATGTTAAAGAATGGCATTATTTTTGTTATCTAAATTAATAGTAAGATTGTATTTTTTTTCACTCAACATGTGTCACACACAGAGTAGTCTATATAATTTGAGAGGCAAATGGGAAACTCTGCCTGCCCCAAAACTAACTTACACAAATTGCAGCATAAGAAAATCACTCCCTTGGAGTTAAAAGGTCACCTCCAAGGTGCAAATAATTTGAGTGAATCATATCATGAAATTACATGTTATAGCATCAATAGTTCATAATTTGATGCCCACATCTTTAACAAGATGGCACAAAATTGTCACTGATAGGGTGGACTCCTCGTTGTTCTTGGTCTGACACCCTCAGCTCTGTGAGTTTCATATTTTATGTGTTGTAAGACACCTTTCCTTTACTCTGATAATTCTTAAGACACTTTCAGTTAAGTGAAAGAATATCTAATGAAAACTAGGCTCTTGCCTCTAAATTCCTCTTGGGTTTTAGCCTTTGTGACTGAAATATGAAGAGGAAAAGAAAGCTTCAAGGGTGTGCTCGTTATTTCACTGTTTCTGTGTGGTTCTCACATCTTCCCCCTGTTCACATGTCACCTGCATCCTTAAGATGCCTTCCTTATATAAGACAATTGCCAGAGCCATTCTGCACCTCATATCTGCATCCCACATCACTCAAAAAAAAAAAAAAAAAAAAGAGACATCATGTCTTCCCTGTTCTTCCCATGAGCAAAGTTATGAGATTCACTCTTATTGGGCCAAGTTTCAATATATGCCCTTCCCTGGATGAATCACTGTTGACCAGGAGAATGGACCATTCTGATTGACTGGAATGGACTGTGGCCAACACCTAGAATTGAGGTGTAACTGGCAGACATGAATGGCTGCTGGGATGACCATCACAGAGTACATTGTGATAGCTATTTTAATGTGTTAAATTAAAGAAGAAGGAAGTAATTCGTCTGAGGCTGGCTCTCCACTTTGAGTTCCTATATAATGAAGTTCAACCTAACTTGGTCTGTAAACAAACCAAAACCTAATCAAGGAGTATAACAAATAGCTGAGTTTCAGCTAACTCCTCACTCCATGACCAAAAAAGGCAAGTACTCACCATACTCAAATGAGGCAGACATCTAACTGCAGCCAAACAGGTAATTTTTCTACTTGGTTTCTATGTTTGGCCTATAAAATCTGGCTGCTTATACTGCTACTGCTGAGTGGAGATCTCTGAACCTCCTCTGGTTCTGAGAGCTGCCCAATTCATGAATTGTTCTTTGCTCAAATAAACTCTGCTACATTTATTTAGTCTAAAGTTTGTGTTTTACTTTTAACAAGAGATACAGGAATTTTTGTGGTGATGGAGAAACAGGAGAAAAGATAATGATTTCAAAACAGATCAGTGCCTGAGGAGGACAGATATAACAGATTCAAAGAGAAGAGTTCTATAATGCTAGTTTAATATATCTCTCAGTGGCAGAAGAAGGCTGAAGAAGCCTGCTTTTAGCTGAGACAGTTTCAGAAGGAGAGTTGACAAGGGCATGCATGATTGTTTATTGCACAATCACAATAATTTACAGATGTTTTCTGCAAATATCTTACTCTAAGATATCAGAAGTATGTTTCAAGTACAAAAACATTCACATAATGGGCATTTTTCTCGTTACTACCTTCTTTGTATATGAGCATAGCTCAAATAGAATAACAATAGGATTCTGCTGTTTATTCACAGCATTCTGAGTAGAAAAAAAGTTCAAGATAAAGAATTGATTTCCTTTCAACCTACTGACATTACTCCTATCCCTATTTTAGTCTTCAAATATAAACATTTAAGGTCACAATTATGATCTTTTTCATCAAAGTTTCATTTTTTTTAATGTGTGAAATCTTTACAGTGTAAAAGTGGAGGCTAAAACTTAGTGCTGCTTTTCTTTTCTTTGGTCCTATAAGGTCATAATGTATCCTTCCTGAGTCTCACCACAATGTGCCTCTTAATATGTCATAATATAATAGCATTTTATAAGGTTAATGTAGTGTCATAAATGCTGCAGGCAGAAATCAGTAACATAGAATAGAAACAGGAGCATTAATTTGGAAAATGTGAAATCTAAAATTCCACCACTAACTAACTGTGAACTTTGGTCAAGTCATTCAATTTCTCACATCTTCGGTAGTGGTTTCTTCCTAAGATGGGAATATTAATACCTTACCTGTCTAAAAGCAGAGAACTGTATAAGATCATCTCTTGATTTCCATTTAGGCTGAAAATATCTATAATTCTCAGGAAAAAGTCAACAAATGACACTTGAGAATGACATGGTAATAATCTTATGATATTTCAAAATGTTAGTATTAACATAAATGGGCTATTTGTCTATTCATTGAAGGTAAACAAATTACCACCGCAATGTAAGTTAACAAAGGGCAGCATTTGTCTTGAAATTTTGTATCTTGTGTCTCAATCAATCATTCTCCTCCACTTTGGAGATCAGTTTTAGTTGTAATTTCTTTGTGATATGTCAGTACATAAGGTAAGAAATATATCTTCTACCAGGACCAAAACAATAACAACAAACTTACATACAACTAATGACATCTCCTCCACTCTATAAACGCATTGGATATTTAAAATTCATATGTTAAAGGGCATTGCTATTGGCTTGATTACTCTTTTTACAAAACTGCTTTTGTAGTTAGCCATTTTCGATTGTCCTAAAACTTGTTCAGTGTTAGAATTTGTTGCAGTAACCATAGTTTAAAACAAGTTTTCATTGTTGTTAATGTTATTATTTTCATTTTTTTTACAAATTGAACAGAAAGCCACTTAATGGAGAAGATGGGCTAAAGTAAAAAGAACTAAAAAGTGTGTTAAAAAAGTTGCATGCATTCAGTTCTGAGACTCGTGGGTTGCTTTAAATTGCTACTAAAAATATCTGCACTAAAAGCTAATTTATAACACCTATAAATGTAGGTAAACATTCATTCATTCTTGCATGTATTTATTAATATACACTGAAATATCCATTATGTGGCAGACATTGTGCTGGGGGCTAGTTGTACAAGAATGTGTGAACAGAAGCTACCCTGATTTCATGGAGCTAGGGGGAAATTTAATTGACAGCACAAAAAAAGGCGCAATTATTCTACCTACAGAAACCTGAAAGAACTTCACAGATTTGAGTGGGAATCTTCAATATATTCATGATAGCTGAGTAGGTGGCATTTCCAGGGGGAAAGAGTGCTAAACTGGAAGGTAAGAAAACAGAATTCAGAATATAAGGGGAACCTTACATTTTAAAGAACTGGTGGAAAAGGAGAGTTAGGAGGACAAAAGGCTAAAAAACCAAAAGAGAAGGAGGCAGGATCTCTCAGTGATCAGGGTGGAGAGGGTTTTAAGAAGTTGCTCAACTTCAAAAAGTGTAGAAAAGTCTGATAGAAAACAATGTAAAAGAGGCCTTAAGGGTTGGCATTCCGGTGGATATTGCTGATCTTTGGGAGCCACTTCCACAAAGTGGTTATTTCACTGAATGCCCATTCTGGTCAGCTCTCAGAGAAGTTACATTTTGGCCATCAAAACATTTCCAAAAGTCATAGCACTCAATTCCACACTGCCAGTTGAGCCTGTCTTTCCTTCAGTGTCATGGGGTCTTGACCACTTACACAACCATGTGAAACAACATCCGTGATACATGGTATCCTTCTTTAGCATGTCAAATTCACTACTGCCTTTTCCTATAAGATATTCAAATTTCCTGCCAAGGCCTCCTTCAGATTCCTCCCTATATTCCACAAAAAGGAATTGTACTGGTCTACCTATTTATTTCTTCAGAGGCTTGCAGTTGACAGCTTGTGATCTTTCTCCTCTCCATTTCACCAATCCGAGAGAAGAAAACTAAAAATATTAATCACAATGATAACAAAGACAGTTTCATTTTCCATCTCTTGCCAAGAAGAATCCCTGGGACCCCACATCTCTTCTTAAGGACCTAAGACTGGGTTGGTGGACACTTCTCAGTTTGACAACAAGTGTCCAGGACCTGGCCTGAGCATTTCAAATCTGTCTACCAGCTTCCCTACCTCTCTCCCACATTTTGAATAGTTTTTATCCTACGGCCTTAGGTTTTGAGGACTATTGCTGAAGCCAATTTCTCCTAGGATACCAATCAATTATTCAGAAAAATAGGATTCCTAATGCTCTACTATGGAATGCCAGAGAGCTTATAGTTAATACGAGGACTATGATCTGCCACAAAATTTTCATATGTTTTGCTCTGTTTGAAATCAAGCAATGTGTAATTAAAATTGGAATCGTTGTTATATTATTATGGGTTTAATTAGAACCAATTTTAGATTCTCAAATAAGTATCATGTAATTTATCCTATTAAATGAAAAGTATTAACCAATGTGATATTTTATTTGGCATTTCTTTTCTCTCTTGGCTCTTACCTCTATTTTGATAGCAAAGTTTTTCTGGACTTAGACATCAGAAAATGTATGTATGACTACAGAACAGAGGAAAATAATAATAATAATAATAAA
The DNA here is from genome assembly GCF_028885655.2 of Pongo abelii. Classification (NCBI taxonomy): domain Eukaryota; kingdom Metazoa; phylum Chordata; class Mammalia; order Primates; family Hominidae; genus Pongo; species Pongo abelii. Next base: position 23,619,257 of record NC_071990.2, read on the forward strand.
ATGAATTTTTCCCTGCATGAATTTCAAAAAGTTCTGTTCATAAGATAATTAAGAAGACTCATGACCTAAACATATTTGGGGGGACAAAAATGGTGATATGGTTTGAATGTAATGCTTTCTCCAAATCTCTCATTGAAATGTGACCTCCAATGTTGGATGTGGGGCCTAGTGGGAAGTGTTTGGGTCATGGGGACAGATCCCCCATGAGTGCTTGTTGCTGTCCTCCGGGTATTGTGTGAGTTCTCACTCTTAGTTCATGCAATAACTAAGTTTTCAAAAGAGCCCTGGCATCTCCTCTCCTCTTTCTCTTGCTTCCTCTCTGCTGCATGTGACACATCTGCTCTCCCTTCACACATTCACCTTCCACCATTGGTGGAAGCTTCCTGAAGCCTTCAACAGAAACAGATTCTGACACCATGCTTCTTGTACAGCCTAAAGAAGAACGATAAGCCAAATAAACCTCCTTTTTTTTTTTTTTTTTAGATGGAGTCTCGCTCTGTAGCCTAGGCTGGAGTGCAGTGGCATGATCTCAGCTCACTATAAGTTCTGCCTCCCGGTTTCATGCCATTCTCTTGCCTCAGCCCCCCGAGTAGCTGGGACTACAGGTGCCTGCCACCACGTCTGGCTAATTTTTTGTGTTTTTAGTAGAGACAGGGTTTCACTGTGTTAGCCAGGATGGTCTTGATCTCCTGAACTCATGATCCACCCACCTTGGCCTCCCAAAGTGCTGGGATTATAGGTGTGAGCCACCGCACACGGCCTAAACCTCTTTTCTTTATACATTTCCCACTCTCAGGTATTCTTCTACAGCAACACAAAATGGACTAATATAGAGGATCAGATATTTTTTCTTCTTCCACCATAACCTCCCAAGACTAAAAATAAATTTATTGGGCTAAGAAGACATAGGACACTTGAAATGGAAGAAAGTAGAGTTGGTGAGTACCCAAGGAAAAGGATTGATATTTTACTGCTTCCTACACTGAGCCCTTGGGAGGCAAAATATTTTAAGATAGTTTTGGGGTAATGAGAAAAGACGACATCTAAGTATTGTTCCTGGATAGAGTCCTAGGAGTGGTAATAGCCCATAGAGAAGAAATGTTACCTGCTCTGTCTATGTGGAATAGACCTTACAAAATTTTGCTGAGATTTTGAATGCCTCGTGTATATAAGGTTGTTAAAGAAAGGACATCAAGAATCAGAACTGCATAGACAGTGTCCAGATGGTCAAAGAATGGATGACTGTGGTGAAAGATGAATGGATGAGCATGGAATAATGGTCTAGAAGAGGCATCCATTATTGTGCCCATGTTCCATTGGTAAGAGCAATCACATTACCACCTACAACTACAGGGAGGGCTGGGATATGTAGTCCCCAGCTGGGATAACACTAACCCAGCTGGGGACTACATATATATTTGAGACAGGGTCTTGCTACATTACCCAGGCTGGAGTGCGGTGGCATGATCTCGGCTCACTGCAGCCTCAACCTCCTGGGCTCAGGGTGAGTCTCCTACCTCAGCCTGCCGAGTAGCTGGGACTACAGGTGCACACCACCACGCCTGGCTAATTTTTGTATTTTGTAGAGACGGGGGTCCCACTTTGTTTCCCAAGCTGGTCTTGAACTCTTGGGCTCAAGTGATCCACTGCCTTGGCCTCCCAAAATGTTAGCATTACAGCCGTGAGCCACTGCTCCCAGGTCAAAAAGGATATTTTTTGACAACACATAGAAGTCTCCACCACAGGTTGCCCACTTTACTTCCAAATGTGTATACAAACTTCTTCCCATTCATAAAAAAATACTGTCAGTACCTACCACTCAGGGGAAATAACTAAAAACTCCCCCAGTTTACTTTATTCTGCTGAAATTTTATATTATCTGACTTATTTTCTCAGGCTTGGACAAAATACAAAAAAAGAATTCAATAGAAACCTTCATTCAGCAAATTGAAGTATAGAACAAACAGCAGACTAGTGAAACATTTCAAATCCTGAAGGGCAGGAATTGTAAAGAATCCTTGGCCTGAAAGTTACAACTCAGTCCCTTGCTGGCATAACAGGTAGCCTTGGGTAAAGGTTCTGAACAGCAATAATCATATGCCATTGTTTGGTAAGAGAAATCATTGACTTGTACAAGACTATGCAACTTCCAATTTTTATATGCCCTCTCTTCTGTTGGACCTCTACTTGCAAATCAGCTAATCACTGCCTGAGTTCATCATTTTTATAATTTCTTCACATAATCAGCAAGGAATTGAGATACACTAATAATATGATATAAAATGTTTTCTTTAGAGCCCACTGTACTTAGCTTTCAAGTTATTGTTTTATGAAATATTTTGCCACAGCACAAGAAGAATCACTGGCTTTGTAGTCTGCCATGTACCTTTGCCCCCTTGTAGCCTAACACCTAAGGTAACAACATATATTAAGGTTGCTTGTAGCATTATTCTGTTACTCAATTTTTTGAGTCAAAAAAAGCATCAGCTGCTCTAACAAACTTCAAATTAATTCAATATCCTAGAGAAGACAGAAGCTTATTTTTCTCAGAATAGCCAAAGGAGAAAGGTGGATAGTGGCTTCATTCCATGCAGTCAGTCAGGGGCCCAGGTCCTTTCCATTTTGTTTCTCTGCACCTGCAAAGCACTGAGTCTCCGGCATGTCCAGACTCTAGTTCATGGGGATGGGAAAGGACATGCAAAGAAATGAGCATGTCTGAAGTATAAAACATCACATGGAATCCAAATTGCCAAAAACGTAGTGATACGGTGACAAAGTGACAAGGGATATCCTAGGCTGGACAGCTACATTGTAGCTATAGTTCTATCACTATAGAAGAAGAGAAGAATGGATTTGTGGGGATAGTGAGTAATGTATTACTATGAATCAAGGGAAGAATAGATTTAGGTGGGCAATTATCAGCTTCTACAAAAATGAGTTTCACTCCCTTTATAATTTACAATCTTACTGGGAAATCACGTAAGGTCAATAGGTAATTATAAATTGTAAAAGGCTGTGGTTGTAAACACAGTACGATGTTAAGCAACAAAACAATGAATCTAACCTGGCTTGAGGGGTCAGGAAGGCTTCTAAGAGGAAGTGTATATAAAAAGAGTCCTAAAGGATGAGTAAGTTGTTGTTACTGAAGTTGGGAGGCAGGGGAGTCAAGGGCATATAAGAAGTGAACTCAGCCTGCATGAAGGCCTGTAGACAAGGCAGGGCATGTGACACTATTGGAAAACTACAAGAAGTCTGCTATGGCATATATATAAAATTTAGTTTAAAGAATGAATTGCTAGACTGTAGAGAACATGGGGAAAATGGCATGAAATGAGATTTGAGAAGCTAGATTACAAGGGACCTTATAGAATCTATAACCTTATAACCACGCAGTCAGTATTAACCTGAAGACAGTGGGGAATCATATATCAGCCAGCCCTGTCTCCATCCCAGAAGGAAACAAATTTTTTTTTTTCTGTTACCTCCAGAGCATCTCCTTATTCTTTATCTCTCTTACCCCTCATAGCCTCAAGTAATATCCCACAGAGATAAAGCACTTTATTCTCCTGTGAGAAGAAATCTGCATATTTTTTCATTTACAGTTTTACACTGTTGTCTGTTGATGAAGAACCCTTATAATTTGATTTTGTGTAGAGGTGGGAGTAAATCCGGTTGTGCCAAAGCTTCACTTCGAATGACAATGTTTTTATATTATCTCAGTGATTTTTTTTCTTATATTGATATAAAGGTGATACTCATAATCTAAGGAATAAGCATCTTTTGTAAATACCCTTATTCTAGCTCCACTCTCATAAAAGCTATTTTAATGTATTTTCCCAGGGCTATAGGCAAAGACTACAACTGCTGCCTTTGACAGGAGTGTGGAGGAGAGAACAAATTATGCCCTGTAAAAGCAGAGGGCAAGATAAAAAGCAGTAGAATTAAAATAAACAGTTGTATAAGCATCAAGGTGTTTTTGTTTGATTATATCATGCTTTAATCTTTTGCTGATTTACAGAAGCGGGCTGCAGTATCAGAACAGCTTATTCTCCATTATTGTTATTGTTATTATTATTTTGGAAATGAAGTCTCACTCTGTCGTCCAGGCTGGAGTGCACTGGCACGATCTCAGCTCACTGCAACCTTCGCCTCCTGGGTTCAAGTAATTCTCCTGCCTCAGCCTCTCAAGTATCTGGGATTACAGGTATGCACCATCACACCCAGCTAATTTTTGTATTTTTAGTAGAGACAGGGTTTCACCATCTTGGCCAGGCTGGTCTTGAACTCCTGACCTCAAGTGATCTGCCTGCCTTGGCCTCCCAAAGTGCTGGGATTACAGGCCTGAGCCACCATGCCTGGCCTCCCTTGTTATTTTTATGAAGCATACTATATTTCATATTTTATCCTTCTTTACACATACTCGTGTAGGGAATGTTAAATTTAACCTTGAATTCTGCTTTATTACTTAAGGAGAAATAGTTAAGCTCCTGTGGAAGTTTTGTGAGTGGGGAATAAAGTTTACTTTAGTTACCTGAGTCTTCTTAACAAATCCACATGTACGGTTGGCTCTCTATAGCCATGGATTCTGCATCTCAGATACAACCAACAACAGATCAAACATATTTGAATAAAAAATACAACAATGCACCAATAAGAATAAGACAAATTAAGAAAGCAACACAGCATAGCAACTGTTTACATAGCATTTACATTGCACTAAGTCTCATAAGTAATCTATAGATGATTTACAATATACAGGAAGATGTGCATAGGTTATATGCAAATACTGTGCCATTTCATGCAAGGGACTTGAGCATCCACAAATTTTGGTATCTGTGGGAGTCCTGGAACCAATCCCCTATGGATACTGAGGGGTCTGTATATGATGCTGGATCCCATTGTACCTAATTCACATAATAAGCCCCTCATACTTCTGAATCCTTGGGAACACACCTCATTTCTGTCTGTCTGCCACTTGGGTTTCCTTCTGGTCAGCGGATCCCCTTTTGAGCTATAAATCACATGTTTGAATCTCCTGACCCTGTGTCTTTCTTATTCTGAACCTCATTAGGGTCCAGAATGAGGTCTTATGCTTTGATCTCCCCAGATAGCCTAAACTCAACATCTGCAGAGCTGAGCACACCCTTCCATCCACCACCCTCAGCACACAACCCAGCCTGCTTTTCATCCATACCCTATTTCATCACGCCTAAGATAGCCCATTTCTCATTTAAAAGTCCTGAAATCAATCTGTCTCAAAATGGATGATATCTCGGGCAACATTCTTAATACATTTGACCCACAAATGCATACAGAAATTTGGTCCTCAATGTTCACATCGTTGAGGAGTCTCAACTGGCATAATATCTCTAAGTAACCTTCAGCATAATGTACCCCCATTTTCCTATTCATTTATTTGAAAACATGAAATCACATTTAATAATATGTCAAAGTCATTTCAAGAACATTTCTAATGCAAACGTAATTTAAAATTAAATGTTATCATCCCAGAAAAAGTCAAAGATAAAAATACTAAAACTAAAAATATGATCAGCAGATGAAGAGGTGGAAGTAACACATCCCAAACTTTCATGATATGACTTTAGTTTTTCCCCTGCTACAAACCAAATTTACACTTCTAATTTTAGTAATTATTTTACAATCTTATTTTTCCCTGTCTTTTATCATTGCCATTTGGCTTTCCTTGGACTATTTTGATCCCAATCAATCAATCAATCAATCAGTAAACCTCTTCAAAAACATCTCAGCAGCTAAACAGGGCATTGCACAAGAGATTTAAGAAACTCTAACTACACCTGTGTTCAAGATGTGTTTTATATTGTTTGAGAGAACAGTTATAAACACATCCACATCTAGAATACCAGCCCACACACTGCAGATGCTCAATAAATATATATTACATAATAAAAATTTTATCGACAGATAATGACAGCAAAAAATTAATGCTAACAGTAAAACGCATCACATGATAATGTCTCATAAACAGGGCTGATCACAAGAACTACAGGCTTTTACAGGAGGGAGAGATGTCTATAGGCTGATCTTACCCAGGTTCACCTAGACTCAAGGATGCAGTGATTTGAAGAGCCTATACAGTGTCTTTGTGCTCATTTGGAAAAGGCACTCTTTCCTCTAGGCAGATGCAAACCTATACTGTTGGCTTATCGAAGACAGCATGCACTGGACTTTAGCTCCTTTTCTATACACTTTTCCAGGCACTCTTGTTCAGTAAACATCCTAAACAACTGTGCATGGTCACTTTGTAAAAGAGGGAACTTATGCCTGAAAAGGCATTTAACAGTTTTCTGTGATTACAATTTGTTTGTTTGTTTGTTTTCAAATTCCTCTTCCCTTCCCACAATGGCTTATTTATTTAAAAACTTGTGTCTTCATGGTTAGGTCTAACCCACCCATAGCCTAATGAAATGGCTTAAACTTTAAATATTATTTCCACTTTGAAGTCACATTTTGCATCTCCTTTTGCCTTCTCAATTTAAAAAAGTCATTGTCTCTCTAATGAGAATGTAAAATCATAGTAAAACATATTAAAGTATACATCTAGCACCTTCTGATGCACTAAATGCTTTGATATTCATCACTATTCCCTTTAATCTTTGGAGCCCTCTTTGAGGTAGATATGACTAGGAGCTCCATTTCATAAATGAGAAGATGGTGAAGCTGAGATTCTGCGACCTAGTTCGACTCTTGCAGGAGGTAACCAGGCCTGAATTTGAACATTAATTCTCTGAATTCAAATTCTTGAGGGGGAATTCCATGAGAGTAGACACCATTTTTTTTAATCTCCTCTTTCAAATTCTCAAATCTTAAAATATTGATGTGGTCAATATTCCATAAAAATGCAATCCATTTAATATTTATTTTTAGGACCTGCTATGTAGCACTTATAATTTTAGACACTGGGAATATAGTTGTGAGCAAAACCAATAAAAATCCTTCACTCTCATACAGGTTTTACTTCAATTGAGAAGACAATAACTAAATTGACAAATAAGTTATGTGCCAGATGTTATGGAGGTAAAGTGGGGAAGGGTTAGAGAGAGTATAGTAAGAGCACAGGGGACTTGCTATTTAAATAAGATGGTTGAGAAGAGCTGCAATAATCCACCAATATTTGAACAAAGGTCTGAAGGAGGAGAGGAGTAAACCACACTGGGTTAGAGCTTGCCAGAAAGAGAGAACAACCAAAGCTAAAGTCCTAATGGAGAACTCCTCACTGAGGGTTGCACTTTGCAAGAAAGTAACAGCAAGAGACCTAATTTTACCAGGAAGAAGTGACGAACAAGAAAGAGAGATAGGAGATGGGGTCAGGGAGATAAAAGGAGTGGCTGAGATACACGTTACTCCTTTGTTAGGACTCTGATATGGACTCCGACTCCAGGTGAGATGAGAAGCCACTAGAGGTTTTAAGAAGAGCAGTGACAGAATCTCGTTTTCGTGAAATAGGATCAATCTGAATGCATGTTTACAATAGACTCTTGAAAGGCAAGGATGAAGGCAGGGAGACCAGTAAGGAAAAGCAATAATAATGATGACTAACACCCTTTAGAGATCCACCTGGTGGAATTTGCTGACGAATCGGATGTGGAGTGTAGGAGTTTGAGAGGACTCAGAGGACTGTTGAGTGAATGCTCAACTGTGCTCTTAACCGTGCTTTGCTTCCTGCTAACAATCACAATACTCCCAGCTGTTGTGGTTTATAAAATAAGTTTTTATGGAATATTTTAACGAAACTTGGACCAGGAGTCGCAGTATGTGACACTTCCTTCTAATTGAGTTTTGTCAATTTCTGGTCTTTGGTAGCTTGGTTTCCTTAATGATGAAACTTAAGTAAACAGAAAGGAATAAAAAACAAAAAGCAAAACTTCACATTAGTCTATAGCTAAACATATAAGTCAGATGTTTTGCAGAGTTGAAAAGATTTAGAATTTTATAGATGCAATATTACCTAACATTTCCTTAATTAATGTATTGCTTTATATTTTTCCAAAAGTTCTTCATAGAATGAAGAGTATATGTACTTATATTTTAATTTTCTTTCCACAGAAAGACCAAATAGTGGTTTTTGAGGCTTGTGATCAAATGCATTCTTATTTCTCTTGAAGTTGGCATGCTTGCATTTGACATTTTAGTTTTTAGCTTACTTGCATTCTCTGTACTATTTATTTAGCTTGTCTATTTCAATCAATGCTTATCAGGAAGAGTTATTGGATTTTTTATATATTAGCTAATTTATGTCCATGAATTTTTGACAATATTCCAAGAATCTAGAAAGAACTTCAGTGAGTACTTGATATAGTGTTTCTCAATTATTTTTAATCCACAGGAATATCACAAGATTGCCTGAGTCACGATTATATGACCTTGTATTTGTAGATTTTTCAAGAGTAGGTCTCATATGAATATATTTTCTTAAATCAGGAAAACTGGGAGAGGGCTGTTACAAAAATTAAATAAGTTCATATACATATACTATTTAGGACAAGGCCTAGCCACAGTCAGTACTGTAAAAGCATTCACTATTATTATGGCAATCACCTGCAAATTTTTTTTTACTCAAAAATATTTCTTTAAACATAATTTTATTTGATTCAATAATAAAAACATTGTTACTAAATATGCTTTTTAAAACCACACATGTCCCCTTCCATTCTCAAGATCTTCCTATAATTCTCACTTAGGGTGATCAACCCATCCCTGTTTATCTGAGATTTTCCCATTTCTAGAATTGAAAGTTCCACATCCTGGGAACCTCCTCAGTCCCAGGCAAACTGGAAGAGTTGGTCACCCTACCTCTCAGGTTCTTCACCCCATCTTCACAATCACTGCTATAACCAGACTTCTTTGTTTTTCAGAGTCACACAGCTGATGTCAGATGCAAAAGTAGACCCTGGATCTCCTTATGCACAAATTAAAAAGATGCACAGATTGTCTGAGATAGAGGAGAGGGAATGTCCCATGAATAAACACTCTGTGTCACCCTTTCTTACCTTCATGCTGTCTATGAACATGTAGTTTGTATGCTCATGATGATGTACAGAGTATTTCCATCACATATATGTTCATAAATATAATAAAGTCATAACAATAGTATATTACAGTTCATAGCTTAGAAAAACAAATGCTTCAAAAATTCTTAAAGAACATTCAGGCTATTAGACACATGTCTATTTTATACTACTTGTTATCTATGTTTCCAGATAAATATATGTAAATTTGATTTGAAAATTACAACTATAGTATATCTATACAAGACAATATCACTCAATAATACAAAGAATTAACTGCCAATGCACACAACAGCTTGAATTGATCTCAAAGACATTATAATGAGTGAAAGAAATTAGTCTCAAAAGATTGCATATCATTTGGTAATATCTATATGATATTCTCCAAAAGACACACTCTAGCTATGAAGGACAGATCACTAGTTATCAGGGGTCAGGAATCAGTAAAGGAGCTGAGAATGAAGGGATGGCTTGAAGGAATGTTTGGGGTTGATGGAATTGTTTTGTATCATGATTCTGGTGTTAGTTTCATGAATCATTGGATATATTAAAATTCATACAATTGTATATCAAAAGAAAAAAGTCAATTTTACTCTATGCTAATTAAAAACAAATAGGTGAAATATAAGTTCAGATTTCTAAAATGAGGAGAACTATAACTCAGCTTCAGAGACAGAGGATCTGACTTTCTAGCCCTAAATAAGGTATTAATTGAATAATATTTGTCACTCAAGACTATGTGATTTCAATAACATCTTAAAGGTAGCATCAAATGATAAGCTCATGAGATACACACATGCTCTTCTACAATCCCTAGCTCCTATGCATTTCTGTAGGGTCAGGAGATTCACTCTGACTTGAATCATAATTATATATGAAGCAAAATTATATATGACTTCTGGGAAGTTAGGGGATGGGGTCTCTCTCCCTGTCTCATATATACATATGTGTGTGTGTGTGTATATATATACACATATATACCTATACATATATATACATATACACATATACATATATATACATATACACATATATACACACATGTGTATATACATATACACATATATACACATATGTGTATATACATATATACACATATGTATATATACACATATATACACATATGTATATATACACATATACACATGTATATATACACATATATACATATATACACATATATACATATATACACATATATACATATATACATATATACACATATACACATATATACATATATACGTATATATACATATATACACATATATACACACACATATATACATATATACACATATACACATACATATATATACACACACACACATATATATATACACATTCTAGAGAAACATAACTTTTTGTTTCTTTAGATACTCTAAAGTGGGCTGATGGGTTGTACAGCAAGTATATGCTTAAGCTTGTAAGAAACTGCCAAACCATTTTCCAGAGCGTCTGTACCATTTTGCATTTTCCTCAACAATGTATGAGATGTGCAGTTGCTACATCTTCTTCTATAGCAATTTGGAGTATCTATTTTGTTTTTTTAGTTTGGTCATTCTAATAGGTGTGTAGTAATATCTCATCATGAATTTATTTTGAATTTCTCTAATGGTTGCTCATGTTGAAAATCTTTCCATGTGCTTATTTGTCATCCTTATGTCTTCTTTAATATAGTGTCCTTTCAAGTCTTTTTCTCATTTTAAAATTGGGTTGTTTTCTTATTATTGAATATTGAGAGTAACTTATATAATCTGAATATTAGTCCTTTGTCATAAAAAATGCAATTAGTTTTTCTTCATAAGTAGCTTGTTTTGTTGTTTTTAAAAATTATCTTAAGAATGTCTTTCACAGAGAACATTTTAACATTTTTAAAGAAGTCTTATTTATGAATTTTTTAATGGATGTTTTTGGTGGCTTACCCCAGATAATATCTCTACTTATCACTAGTAATGGAGGATAGAATGAGAGAACAAATGCAACCAGTGACAATCTTACTTTCTTAAAGCCACAGCTCTGCTCACCAAAGAGGAAGGTTCTCTACCTTCAGAGTTTGGCTCTTGGAGTTTCCTGTAACTATTACTACCATTGCTAACATATGTAATGGAAAAAAAAAATGGATTTCTCCACTCTCTCTGAGAGTTGCAAATATAATATGGTAAATATAAATACTGAGCTTACAGAATAATTCAGAATATTTTTAACTAAAAATTTAATTCAAAAATTATTCATTTGAGTGCTAACTGGAAGTTCCTGATTGCACTATGAAAGCCCACACATAACAAAATATATTCAACAGATTTTCCCTAAAATAGCCTATTTTGGTTACATTTATTCATTAATTCATATATTCAATAATTTTAAGCACCACACATGTACTAAGAAGAACATGAGAGATTTCTCCTTAGTATAAAAATAAAAAAATTCAAAGTAGGTTCCTTGATTTCCCTTTAGCAGTGTGTATCGGCCTCCCACAAGTGAGGTGTGCAAAATGCAAAACAGTCATGCATTCCCTTCTCAGGGATGTTCACTCTGTAAAGGAGGCTGAAGCCATGTCTACATCAGTCCATTAAACAAGACTTTACCTTTACTTTCCTTGAGAGTAAACTAAGAAAAAATGCACACGTGTGTGTAGCCATGCACCTGCATACACACACACACACATTCATGCATGCATACTATTTACCCTTTCCATGAGTAATAGGCTCTATTTCAAAGATTCAAAGATTAACTTTGTTATATAAATCTCATAACGAGACAGTTTCATATTCGTTTTGGTCAAATCGAATGCAAGGAAGATTATATGGGAGGGAAATAAAATTAGAGGTGAGGTTTGGTGGTTTGGAGAGCCATAATCATAATTTTTTCCTGCTTGTTAGACCAGAGATTTAACTGCAGTTTCAGGTTTAACTTTAGAGTTCTGTGGTGTAACTTATACAGTAGAAGTTCAATACATTGACAGAAACAAATAGAGGAAGATACTATTATTACTCATAGGCACTGATTATCTTGTAAGTAACCCCCCCCAAAAAAAACAAAACACCTCATTTTATTTAGAGGTTCTCTTTAAAATCCTTAAAATAACTTAATAAAATTAATTGTGGAAAAAATGTGAATGTGTTGAATAATGGAGCAACAGGATTAGAGGTAGATCAGGTTTAAAGCCCTACTTCGCTACCTCACCAGCTGTCTTTTTGGTTTCTTCATAGATAAACTGAGTGTCATTATACCTCTGCAGCACTGCTTAGGTTGTTGCAAGTTTTAAATGAGATAATGCATATAAAGCCATTTTCACAGTATATGTCATATAAAAATATTCATTAAATGTTAATTTCCAACATGGGGTCTAGGAAACAAAAGAAAAGAGAGGAAACAAAGGTGTTGGCCAAAGTAACATAATTAAAATCTCTCCATTTACAAGAGGATGGAGTTCCAGCCATGCCTATCTCTAGCATGTAAGGGGTCCTGGGTCCTTCTGTTAAAATGAATTTGAGTTCAGACTCAATGACATGGATTGGGAAACCTAAAAAGATATCCTGCCCACAAAAATATATTTCTGCCCTTAAAGTGGGGAATGAGTGGGTTGGCACTGGTAAGTAAACACATATTTTTCAAGTCAGAGTTAAAGTTTAGCTGTAGGATTAACATTCTGATTTAGTAGCAGATTCAAATAAGAGCATGATAGCTATAGATGAGATGGGTGATAGTGATAGTTCCATTTTTCAATCTATAAACAAAAGTATGAAAGGCATCTAAATTATTATATTTAAAATTATTAGTTTCAGAGTTCAAGTTGTCAAACTAAGATTTGAACTAAATGAACACGTACCTCAAGAATGAGATTTCCAGTCCAGAAGTGAATATCTATATAATGAATTGCCCCAGGACACTTCCCTTTCCTGAAATGTCTACAATTCATCTTTCACAACCATAAATTACTGGAAAAGTTGCCAGCTTGTTCTCTGCAAGATTTTTGGAAGAACTTGCTTGGCACATTACGTCCTATCTTGAGGTTTGCAAAGAGAAAGGACAGTTTGACAAGGCCATGTCAGGGAAATGTTGCCCCACCAGCAAGCCAAAGGTCAGACTGTAATTTAAGCTGCAGTTTGCTTGTCAAGGGTAGAACACTCCCTGGTTTCATCTCACAAGAAGGGAGAAAATCAATCTTTTAGTAGCCTTCGAATGGAAAGTTTAATTCAGGACAAGAAAAGTAAACTTGCTTTGCTTTTTTTTTCTTTATTCTCATTGGTCAGCAGATAGCTCTGTAATTGTTCTGTTGACAGCATAAGTTTTTTAAATGTTAACTCTGTCCTTTTATTTCCTCTCCCTGATCTCAAATTACACAGAAAACTGAAAAAATTGAATGTATGCTTAGACCCCAGAAAGTTCTCTAGCAATGACTACCCAGATATTTAATGGATCCAAAGTTCAAACTCAATCCAAGTGGTTTTCATACAAAAACAAATACCATAATGGTTCCATAAAGAGAACTTTATATTGAACCACTTGATTTGATTAATAATCCATGGGCTTCATCTATGGACTTTCAAAAAACAAAGCCACAGTTTCAATACAACACTTTGTGAGAGCTAGAGGAAAAATAGTAGATTTAGTTTGGATGTTTGTCCTCTCTAAATTTCGTGTTGAAATTTGATCTCCAGTGTTGAAGGTGGGGCCAAGGGGAAGATGTTTGGGTCATGGGAGTGGATCCTTCATGAATGGCTTGGTGCACTCCCCATGGTAATAAGTCAGCCTCACTGTTTTAGTTCACCCAAGAGCTGGCTTTTGTTTTGCTTTGTTTTGAGCTTCACTCTTCACTTCACAACAGCTTCGTTCTTGTCACCCAGGCTGGAGTGCAATGGCGCCATCTTGGCTCACTGCAACCTCTGCCTCTCTGGTTCAAGCGATCCTCCTGCCTCAGCCTCCTGAGTAGTTGGGATTACAGGCATGTGCCACCACACCTGGCTGATTTTGTATTTTAGTAGAGATAGGATTTCACCATTTTGGTCAGGCTGGTTTCAAACTCCTGACCTCAGGTGATCCGCCCACCTCAGCCTCCCAAAGTGCTGGGATTACAGGCGTGAGCCACTGCGCCCAGCAAAGAGCTGGTTTCTTGAAAGAACATGGTACCTCCTCTCCCTTCCTCCTGTTCTCGCCGTGTGACTGCCTGCTTCCCCTTCACCTTCCACTATGATTGGAAGATTCCTGAGGCCCTTACCAGAAGCAGATGCTGGTGCCATATTTCTTTTAGAGCCAGCAGAACCATGAGTCAAAACTCTTTTCTCCCAGCCTCAGATATTCCTTTATAGAAACACAAAATGGACTAATACAATAGCTTATTGTATTAAGCTCTAAGACTCTTCTTTGGCTCCTACAATTTGAGTTGAGTTCGCTTTCAACTTTAACCTTACTGAGGACAGTTTTATCTTTTGAATAAAAGCTTTGCTTATCATTTTATTATTAGAAGAATTCTGTTTTGGCTTACATGTTTTTGTTGTTGTTCTTATTGTCTTAATATGCTATTAACCTGACGTTGCTGGTCAATTTGGTACTTAGCAATTTTATAATATTAAGTTTTTTGACCTAAATTATCAAAATTGTACATTTCCATTGCAAAGAAAATAAAAATCTAACCATACAGAAAAGTCAAATACACAATCAGCAAATTTTGTTTATATTGAATTTAATCACATTTTAACCTCTCTCATGTTGACTGTGGCAAAAGCCTTCTGCCCAGGCTCCCTGCCTCCTCTCATGCCCTTAACTTTCTAATCTGCACACAGCAGCCAGAGTGATCTTATTCAAATATAAGTCAGATCATGCCATTTTCATGCTCAAAACATTCCCATGGCTTTCCATTGCATTTAAATGGAATCTAAAGCTCTTCCTATTACTGACAAATCCCTGTATAAACAACCCTCTCCTGCTAGTCTTCTTCACCTTATGCTAAAAACATGCACCTCTTTTTATTTCTTCAGAGCTCATCCTCACTTTCCTGGTCCAGGGTCTTTGCTAACCCCTTGCTTGGATGTTCTCCCCACAGGTATTTGCTTATCTCCTCTCATTCAGAACCCTGCTCAAAGAGGCTCCCTTACCTAGAATAGCAGTCACTATCACTCCCTATTCTCTTACATTGCTTAATGTTTTTCTAACAGCATTCATTACTGGTACCGTTTTTACATTTATTTGTTATTTGCCTCTCTCCTGGAATATGAATTCTACAAGAGCCAAGACTTGTTTATATTTATATTCTCAGCACTGGACTAGATAGCTCCTGACAAGGACTAGGCATTAAATATTTAATGAACGAAACTCACTCCACAAAAGTAACACTATGAATGCATTAATGTGTATCCCTCTAGATATTTTCTACATACACATAAACTATTTTTCAGAAATAAATTTTTTCAGTGATATTGCTTTCAAAATTTCTGTGTGTATGTGTGTGTATTTTCAAACACTCTCTTTACCTAGACTTCTAGGAGCAGAAAACTCCAAGTCCTTCTCTGACCATTTCAGACTAAACCTTCTGTCTCCGCCCTTGATCCAACTTCTACCGTCCAGCTTCCTTTAGACCTGTTGCAGCTCCCTTTGCTATTTAACTTCATCAATATTTACTGTCTGTTCTCTATCTACCTGTTGGTATGCATATATCTTACTTTCCTCCTAAGAAAAAATATTTTTCCCTTAAAACACTTCTCCTATCTGTTATTTTATCACCTTGCTTCCTATAATTACGAGAACTCAAAAAAGAGTAGTCTACACCACTAAAGAGTAGTCTGTCTCCACTTCCCTATGGCTCATCTGCTGTATAAGTCTCCCTAAAATCTACCTTCTGCTCTTAGGATTCTGGGAAGAACTCTTTTCCAAGCTGAGCAATTACTTTCTCATTGTTAAGCCCCAAAGCCTTTCTCAGTATAATTTCCTAAATCTCTGGTGAGCACAATATTTACTACAACAATCCTCTGTGGCTTCATGGCATTGCACTGCAGAATGGCCACAGCAGAAAGCCTTAGCTACATTCCACTTCTTTAAAAGAGGAGTGTTCAGTTGTTTCACTCTTTTCCTGGAAAACTAGTAGCATCTATCTAATCAGTATGTCAAAAACATTTGTCCCACAGTTCCCCAGAATTTGAAAATAGTTCTGCTCTGTGTTGTATTCAAAAGGTCAAGCTTTAGTTACTTGAACAAAGCTACATAGGCAGCAACTCTTCCATTTCAATTAAATAGCCTTGTGGTGAAGACCCCTTCAGTTCAGATACATAGGGTTCTTGTAGTCTCTTTGCCCCCATCCCATAAACAGTGATATCTAGTAGTAATTCCTACCATGTATCTTAAACAACTAGGGCTTATTTCCAGCTTTACTCCTATCAGCCCCCATTTGTTGTAGAAGTGGATTCTATTCCCCTTCTGGCTTTTTAATTTGAAGTGGATTCTACTATTATACTCGGTATGCAATTGATTGTTACACTGTGATGATTCATCTGTATCCACTAAATGTTTCCCCAGATCTGACCCCTTTGAACTTTGGATGGCTGTACACTTCTGAACTCTAGCTACTCTGCATAAAGCGGAGTATTTCTTGAATGCATAGAACTTGTTTATCTTATTAGTGGCTGTATTCCTTTCTGTAAATAACTGGTCTTTAATAGATGTTTAAAAGACAGTTCTAACTGAATGAATGAAGGAATGGATGAGTTAAAGTGAATTTACCACATTTCTGTTTGAATTTTGTTTCTGTTTTTCAGCGCCCTCCTAGAAAGCAGCTCCTCATTTTCAGTTTTACTAAGCTTCCACCAGCTTCTGGCTTACCTTCCTTCCCTTGTTTTATTTCTGTTTGTGTTTCCTGTGGCAGCATGGTCAGCTTCATCCTGGCAAGTCCTCTAACCTCCCCTAAATAATCAGACTTTCTCTATCAATCAAACTGGTAACAATTAGAAAGAGTGGCACCTATTACAACTGAAGTTGTAGGAAAGGGGTGTTGTCTTCATTACTCTTGGAATTGGGTAGTGTTACAACTTTGGAAGGCAACCTGACAGCATTAATGAAAATTAAAATGTATATATCCTTCAAACAAGCAATTCCACTGTGGGAATCTCTGCCCCAGAAATAAAAGTGAAAATACATAAAATTTCTCTGTAAAAGAGTATTTATTGCAGTGTTGCTTATAATGTTTTAGAAAACTGGAAATGAATACCTATCAAATGACAAATAATTTACACATAATTATATATCTCATCACAGTACCAGCCATAAATTCATGCTATAACAAGTTACTTGAGAGAAGAAAGATGTAGTAAAGTTTATATGTTATCACTTCTGTAAAACAAAATGTTTTGTCAACTGTTCCACATATATGTATAGCCTCTGAATTATATAAATTCAGAGAATTCATATAAATACTTACTAGGCATAAATATTGAAACATGGGTTACCAGGGGTATAATTGGAATTGAGGGTGTTGGCATTGATGTGAGTAGAGGAGGAAACAGAGGGAAAAGAGAGAACACAGCTCCTCAAAAGCCCCCCAAAGCTACATTTTGTAAAACCATATAAATGTTCACATTCATCAATTTCTATAAAAATAATGGCAAACAGATAGTTCTTACTCTACACCAAACATTGTTCTACTGCTCAATATATTATTTAATCTTCTACCAACTTAATGAAGTAGATACTATTTTAACCCCCATTTTTATAGATGATAAAATGTAGGCACACAGAAATTAAGGCACTAAAGTCACAAAGCTAGAATATCACAATTTGTCTTCAAATCCAGATAGTTTGGGTCCAGAGACTATACTCTTAACCATATACTTTGCTGTCTCTTAGGATATGTGCAATGAGTAAAGAAAAGAAATTAAAAGTAATTCTTAAAGATGCACAACATGGCAATTAACAGGATAGTATTGTTTCCAAATTGTGCATTTTACTAAACCAGACTAATCTCTTTAATTGTAGCCAATTGCATTTTTTTTAAATAGCCTTAACTATATTAATATGTGCTAATAGTACTTGTCTAATCATGATTGCTCTTTGGAAAGGAATAAATCCTCCTAGATTATATCAGTTACACCTCAAGTGACCTGTCCCAATAATCATCAAAAAACTAAGTATCAAGGATCTCATTTCAAGAGCTGTTGATAGGGAAATTTAACTACTTGTTGCACAAGCTTTTTAGATCTAATTCTCTTTCTCAGTGGAATAAGGATTATCTATAAAACCTTTTTGGTTAGAATGAAAGAAACCTCCTGTGATTAATACAAGCAGATGGCAGAACTATAGACCACCACCCTTTATTTGGCAGGGAAGGACCACAGTGAAGGAAATAGTGCTTTGAATTTGAAATTAGTGAAAATCAACACAAAATAGAGGTAAGTAGTCATCTGAATAAATGACATAATATAAAAAAGGAGCTTGGAGCTTGAGGTTCAAGCTCAAGCTTGACTCTGCAGTTTACTTGGCTGGCTACAGGTCTTCCACTGGAGAACTTGCCAAGTGATACCCCTCAAGTTCTCCTTCAGTCAAGCAACCTTCAGAGCTCTAATTTTTTCTACTGAGTTTACTTAAGCAGCAGTTTCTTCATGAAATGAGAAAGTGACCGATTCAGCTCATCTTGTAAGGCATCTCTTCCACTATACATTCATCTTCTGATATTCTGGTGTCCGAATCAGTTTTTTTGTGTGTTTGTTTTGGCCCGAATTTATCCTTTCACATTTAATCACCTCTGAGTAAGCTGCTAAAACGAAGATTCTGGACTTGCTGAGAGGAAGAAATCTCTCTGTTACCTCCCAGGCCTTGCCCTGTATCCAGTCTTTCTCCCACAATTTGACATCTGTGCACTGCAATGCCTCTCAGCAAAAGGGCTTTGACCATGGGACTGCCTGTCTTTAAAGATACATCTTGATCTTGACATGCATCGAAATGCATATTTGGACTTTAGAAGAGTGATGCCTAAGGTGATTCTAAATGATGGAATGGAAGAGGGACAAAATGAAAGATCCTTTCATTCTTAAATAGATGGAGTATGCATTTGAATGCCTAGAGGGAAAATCTGATTGACAGAGAAGATATATATTGGGACAGAGGTTAAAGGTGAACAGAGAGGTTTCAGAATTGTCAATGTAGTCATTGTCACTAAAGCATTCAGCCAAAAGAGGCCACAAAGAGATGTGGAAAAAGGAAAGGAACCTCATGGGTCAAGGACAGACTCTTCTGAAAGAAGTAGGAAGATTTGGTTAGAGAAAGAAGGATGAATAGAAAGAAGCAGCATCTATAATGAATGCTACTGCTCAATAAGAATGAGTGGGATTTTCAGGGCAATTGGGAGAATGGATGGATTGACATTAGATGAAAATCAATGGCTTTTAATTAATACCACCCCAAAGAGTAAGGATAATGGGGGCAGAGAAGTGTATGATTATACAAAATAAGGTCAATCCTGGTTAGAATAAATTACACTCCCTATAGATGGTCAGGAGTACTATGCTGTTTTTTGTTTTTGTTTTTGTTTTTTGTAAATCTATTGAGTGTCAGTGGGAGAACATATAAGGAAAGAATAGGAGCTATTCATCTCAAACAGATAGTCTGCCTTCATAAATAACTGCCATTACTAAAACAAGGATCAGTGTAGAGGTGGCCCTGATACCCAGAATCCAAAGGTCAGCTCCCTGAAAAGCTCCCCAAATCACAGACGTTTACTATGGCCTGGCCCTGTTCCATCTGTTACAACTTTATTCTGCTCACTGGATTTCTCCTACAACTAACAACTCGAAAATCTCAGTTTAGAATTCCATAGAGCAAAAACATATTAAAAATACAAATTTTAGGCTGGTGGCGGAGGTTCACGCCTGTAATCCCAGCACTTTGGGAGGCCGAAGAGGGCGAATCACAAGGTCAGGAGTTCGAGATCAGCCTGGCCAACATGGTGAAACCCTGTCTCTACTAAAAATACAAAAAACTAGCTGGGTGTAGTGGCAGGTGCCTGTAATCCCAGCTACTCGGGAAGCTGAGGCAGGAGAATTGCTTGAACCTTGGAGGCGGAGGCTACAGTGAGCCAAGATTGCACCACTGTACTCCAGCTCAGGCTGGAGTGAGACTCTGTATAAAAACAAACAAACAAATTTTAAAAAGAGAAAGGTTTAGCCTATTTAGAAACAGCACTATCACAGATGTACTTAAAAAAAACTTTATATATATATATATAAATATATATATATATATTTATATATATATATATAATGGGAAGAATATTAATTAGCTGTTTATGGAAAGGCAGAGTAGTGAGAGATATAAAAAATAGAACATAAAAGAAAAACAAGTTTGAATATTAAAAACTACAGTAAGCTAGCAATTTAGAAACTCAGCTTGCAGTATGAGCCTGAGGAGGTCATCCAGTGGACCAACACATGACAGAACAAAGAAACAGGGAGAAAAAAAATGCCATTGGCTCCAGCTTACATAGTGTTTTCATCTTCTCTCATCAAAAAAGAGGAAAGAGATGATAGAATATTGAATACCCTAAAAAGGACACCGCAAAGTAGAAAAGTCACAATCTCAGTGTGTTTAGTGCCTGATACAGTTTAGATATTTTCCCCCACCCAAATCTCCTGTTGAAAAGAATCCCCAATGTTGGCAGGGCCTGGTGGGAGCTGTTTGGATCATACAGGCAGATCCCTCATGGCTTCGTGCTGTCTTCCCGAGAGTGAGTTCTTGCGAGACCTGGTCCTTTCAACAGGTGCGGTGCCTGCCCTCTACTGTCTCACTGTCTTGCTCCTGATTTCAACAGGTGAAATACAAGATTTTGCTTTGCCTTCTGCCATGAGTAAAAGCTTCTTGAGGCCTCCCCAGAAGCAGATGCTATCCTTCTTGTACAGCCTACAGAACCGTGAGCCAATTAAACCTCTTTTCTTTCCTTTTTTTTTTTTTTTTTTTTTTTTGAGATGGAGTTTCCCTCTTGTCACCCAGGCTGGAGTGCAGTGGTGCGATCTCGGCTCACTGCAACCTCTGCTTCCCAGGTTCAAGCGATTCTCCTGCCTTAGCCTTCCGAGTAGCCAGGATCACAGGTGCCTGCCACCACGCCTGGCTAATTTTTGTATTTTTAGGAGAGATGGGGTTTTACCATGTTGGCGAGGCTGGTCTCGAACTCCTAACCTCAGGTGATCTGCCTGCCTCAACTTCCCAAAGTGCTGGGATTACAGGCATGAGCCACTGCATCTGGCCAAACCTCTTTTCTTATAAATTACCCAGTCTCAGGTATTTCTTTATAGCAATGCAAGAACAGCCTAACACAGTACCCTTTCAATATTTTAAAACAAAGTGTTGAGAACATTTAGAAAAGTTAATGTTTAAAATCATAGAGCTAATAAACTGACTTAAGGACTTGTCCCAACTATTAAACTTTAGAAACTATTTAGATATGAAAATTAGAATTAAATTAACTTGAATGTTAATTGATAACAAGGGAAATGGTATTTATTTTTGCTGGTTAATATATTGTTTTATAGCTCACTCCTGATTAACAGTGAACAAATCAGTAAGCTCTTCACAGCAATAAGCAGCCTGAAGAAGTGTTCTAATATTTCAATTAGCATTTTGACAGTATACTATTGGGTAAAAAAGGAACATTAATGTGTAGAGGGTTTTTTTTTTTCCTTCATGGATTGTTTTGTGTTGACTTTTGCCTCCATTACCTCAGTTATTTACTTCTGGATAAATTCCTACTTTGTTCAATGTCCTCTCCACCACACCACTCGTGCCACCAATACTATCTAGTAATAGTTTTTAAATTTTGGGAATAAATTTTCATGAAAAAATAATCAAATAACAAGGACTACAACTAGGAATCCCTATTTAGGAATCGATATATGAAATATTTAGTGAAGCGCACATGTACCATAAAACCTAAAGTATAATAATAATAAAAAGAAAAGAAAAAAAAAAAAAAAAAAAAGAAAATAAAAAGCATTAGTGAGAAAAAAAAAAAAAAAAAGAAAGCCTGGAAAAACAACAACTATGCTGTTACCCTTCTAGAGTAAACTATTATTGTAAGAAAATAGTAGCAAGATAAAAAGGGCAACCCCAGAAAAGTAAGTCCCCAGTAGTCAGTCAAGATCCAGCATTTGTCTTAGTTGATTTCCTAAGGATATAGACTTGGAGATGAGGATTTTCATACCACAGGGTTCCTGGGGCACGCACCAGGGAATGACATCCAGAAGGAAGGAAGTCAGAGAAGGACTAAGCAGAAAGAAAGGATCATTATGGCTCTTTTCCAGACTTCCTCATCCCCAATCTTTCTCTTTAGAGGCTCCTGACCTACTGACCAAACCATTTACCAATGCATATAAATCTGTGTATGTATTTGCTCAGACATGGGGCAACCACATACACTGTACCAAGACTTTGACTTCACCAAGTTGGAGGACTCGCTTGATCCCAGGAGTGGTAGTGTTAAATTTGAGACAGCTCTCAAGAGATGTCCTGAGTTGAGGGGGTTGGGGCTTTGAACACCTGCACTGAGCAGTCCTTGGATGCAATGTGTTTGTAGGGGAAGGATAAGGCAGCTCTCCTTGGACCTAAGACAATTCCTGAGAGGGACTTTGATATGTACAGTCAGCAGGCAATGACCCCAGTAGCTAGAGAACTGAGTGCCTTGGTTATGAAAGAGGAACTGGGTGACCGACAGCAACATTCACCTAGTTCTCCCTTACGTCAACTGCATCCACTTGTGTAAAAGTTCAACACTTCTTGGAATTGCTCCTCCAGGATTCACCTTAGTTTATTTTCCTGGATAATTTTTTTTTGAGATGGAGTGTCCCTCTGTTGCCAAGGCTGGAGTGCAGTGGCATGATCTCAGCTCACCGCAACCTCTGCCTCCTGGGTTCAAGTGATTCTCCTTCCTCAGCCTCCTGAGTGGCTGGGACTATAGGCGCGTGCCACCACACCCAGCTAATTTTTTGTATTTTTAGTAGAGACAGGGTTTCACCCTGTTAGCCAGGATGGTCTTGATCTCCTGACCTCGTGATCTGCCTGCCTCCGCCTCCCAAAGTGCTGGGATTACAGGCGTGAGCCACCACACCCGATCTTTCCTGGAGATTTTTAAGAGGAAGTCTGTTAGAATGAAACAGAATTCCTGCTGCTGCTACAGCTGATCTCAGGGCCACAACTGGTACACATTCTCTGTCCTCTACTATCTATTCTAGATTCCCTTCACCCTTAACCAACAGTTCTGCTAATCGAACGTGACTTACCTTGTCTCTGGGAGGTCTGAGATTCTCATCACTATGTCCTCTCCTCAGTGTGCATGCTGTACTGCCCACTTACCTTCAGAATTGATCAGGGGAGTACCCTGAGGTGCTCCTACCAACAAGTTGCTCCTGTAAACTTCTTCCTTCCTGCCCTCATTGTGCAGCAGCAGGTCTATCTCTTCCTGATTATCTGGGTCAAGTATCCCTGCCAGGGACATGGGTGGGAAGTGCAAATTATCCAACATCACTAACACTGATGGCAAGCAGGGCCGCTCCTAATTCCAACTCTTGGTTCCTGGACTCATATCATCTACCTACTGGAGAAACAGTACCATCTCACCATCTCATGCCCTATCATGGTAACTTGCAGGGCATCATCTCATCTTAACTGTGTACTCAAATGGCTGTAATTCACCCTACCAGGCTTCTAATTGGTATGGTCTATAAGAGAACCTGTGGATCCCATGGTATTGTGCCCATTGCCCCACCAACTTTTCTGTAAAGTGGGTTCCTTTGTTCAATGCAATGTTATGTGAGATCCCATGTAGGTGGAAGAAACACTTGATAAGCCTTTAAAGAATGATGCTGACAGAGTCCCTATTTAGAGTATATCTCAATCCCACTCAAGATGAAACACTCTCCCTTCCACCATGGGTCCAATATAATCAACATGCCACTAAGTGGCTAGTTACCTCAATGGATGATGCCATATTAGGGGCTCCGTTACAGAACTGTGGAACATTTGGCAATAGGATTAACTAGATTAGCCTTAATGAGTGGAAACCAATGGCACCAGACCCATGCACAGCCTTCATCCCTATTACCCTGAAGTACTCTGATCATGCACTCAAGTAGCTGTGTGTGGGTAGCCAATGAAAAATCCTGGCTGATATTAACTGGCTGGGTCTTTTTTATCTACTTGTGGTATAGTGGCTCTTCCATTCTGGATGATCTCTGGCAGGTCTTATATGGTACAAAGATTTTTAAACATCTTTCCCTTCTTCTATCGGTCCATGCATACACCTCTCTTCCAGACTTCCTTGACCCCAATCTTTCTCTTTTGAGGCTCCCGACCTACTGACCAAACCATTTACCACTGTGTATAAATCTATGTATGTACTTTCCTCAGACCACTCCTCTTTATACACAATATGGTGACCACATACACTGTACAAAGCTTTTCACTTCACCATTGTCCTTCAGGGCCACATCTGAGTGGAGCTGTAGTGCAGAAGCAGTCTATTATTTTTGGCTTGAACCCACATACTAGGTAAAGCCATTTGTGACTCTAGCGTGGCCTTTTTTCTCCCCAGTCAGCTGGTGATCAGGGACCCTGCATGGGGCTGACAGGTATCAGCGGAGGGAAAGATGCCATGCAATATTGGCAGATGGCATTGGAGTCTGAGTTACGTGCTGGTACAGCTGATTTGCATCCTCTTTGAGTGTCCACGCCTGATCTTAGATGTATCCCCTCCATGTTATGATGAACTGCATTGGGCCTGATTTTTTGATTTGGTGATCTAGAGGTCCAATGCAGTTCTTCATAACATGGAGGGGATGAACTGCATTGGGCCTGATTTTTTGACTTGGTGATCTGTGGTTTCCTAAATGAGCTTCACAGAAAACTCCACGTCTTTCCACCCTACTTCCTCAGCACAGCTGTCTCTAAGACCATGGGATATGGTAAAGCTGCCTATATAATAGTTTGGACAAGATGTAGAACGCTTTCTTGCTCCAGACTTCACCCAAGTTGAGGGACTTCTGTGCTGCTTGGTAAATTAGTTGGTGAAGTAACCCAAGTGTGATATATGCTGCCTCCATGACTTGAAGAGGCATACCGCGTATTGTCGTTTCCTCTTGGTGGTGACAGATGTATAGTCACCTAGTAAATATACTGCATCTGATCAGCTACAAATAGACAAATTGTTTGAGTCTACTATCATCTTCCAAGATTGGATTTTTTTACAGGGCCAGATCAGTTAATTAAATGTGGATATGATGAAGATAACTTCTGAATCTTTTAGGTCACTAAGGTTGGTAATAGTCTCTGCCAGTTCTCTCATTATGTTATATGGCTTTTTATTTGCTATCCTGACTTGGCTGGGCAAAGGGGTCAGTTTCAGAGGCTTCAGCCTGGCCTTCCCCAGTAGGGTGGCTTTTGTCCCATTGTCCAAGAAATCAAGGCGATAGTCTTACCAATTCCCAAATATTTTCATGCCTACTATAAATTTAGAAACTGGGAAAACTAACACTGGATATGTCTCTGGACCCAGTTAACCCCCTATGACCTGAACGTGGCCCAAGACTCCACTTATTCCCTAACCCTTAGAGTCCACAGTTTCTCAAAGTCTTTGGGTATTCCCCTTTCCCCGGTATACACAGTTACCTGAGTATGTGGCCATAGGTACCTTCAGGGAAGATCTGGAGAAATTGGAACTTTATTTGCCAGCTGAGATTTTGCAGGGTTCCTCCTCTCTGGTCACCTGACCTCTCTTGTAAACAATGAGCTCTGGACTTAAAACTTGGCTAAGTTACAGAAACTGGGCAAGCGATTTTGGCTTTTTATTGAAGTGGCTGCCCTCAGTCTTCTGAACATCCATCCTCTTTTTTTGTTGTTGTTATTGTATATATTGAACAATACTCTTGTTGACTCACCATCTATTTTGCCCTCAGAAAGACTATGTCTTACTATCTCCATAGCTTTTTTTTTAAATGTATTATATTTTAAGTTCTGGGATACATGTGCAGAATGTGCAGGTTTCTTACATAGGTATACATGTGCCATGGTGGTTTGCTGCACCCATCAACCTGTCATCTACATTAGGTATTTCTCCTAATGTTCTCCCTTCCCTAACCCCCAACCCCCGACAGGCCCCAGTGTGTGATGTTCCCCTCCCTGTGTCCATGTGTTCTCGTTGTTCAACTCCCACCTATGAGTGAGAACATGTGGTGTTTGGTTTTCTGTTCTTGGGTTAGTTTGCTGAGAATGATGGTTTCCAGCTTCATCCATGTTCCTGCAAAGGACATGAACTCATCCTTTTTTACGGCTGATAGTATTTCATGGTGTATATGTGCCACATTTTCTCCATAGCTTTCTTACTATCTCCATAGCTTTCTTCAGGTCATGTCCCCATGGCTGCTGCTACACCCCTCTACTTATTACAATAATTGTAGCCACTCATTTACCATAGTTAAGCACTGTGACCTGCCTCTTATTTCAGGTTTTTACCACCTGCATTGCTCTCAACTGAACCCACTTTTGTTAACACCACCTATTCTATCAGTCATATCAACAGCCATCACCAGGCTTCTCAATAATGCAGATGCTTCTCTTAGCAATTCATTACTTCTCACTTTACCAAGTGGAGTATTCTGGTCTCATGTAGCACATGCACTCAGGACTGTCCACTTCTGTGTGCCCTCTGATCTCTTCTATCTTCTGCCACAGCGGTACTGGAATTTTTATTTTATTTCTTGTAGGCCATTACTTTCTCTAAGCTGCTATAAAGACACATGCACACATATGTTTATTGCGGCACTATTCACAATAGCAAAGACTTGGAACCAACCCAAATGTCCATCAATGATAGACTGGATTAAGCAAATGTGGCACATATACACCATGGAATACTATGCAGCCATAAAAAAAGGATGAGTTCATGACCTTTGTAGGGACATGGATGAAGCTGGAAACCATCATTCTGAGCAAACTATCGTAAGGACAGAAAACCCAACACCACATGTTCTCACTCATAGGTGGGAATGAACAATGAGAACACTTGGACACAGGGTGGGGAACATCACACACCGGGGCCTGTCCTGGGGTGGGGACGGGGGGAGGGGATAGCAATAGGAGATATACCTAATGTAAATGACGAGTTAACGGGTGCAGCACACCAACATGGCACACGTATACATATGTAACAAACCTGCACATTGTGCACATGTACCCTAGAACTTAAAGTATAATTAAAAATAGCCATTCTAGTATCATGTTAGTGTTTTCTCCTGGGACCCCTGCATGGATGTTAATCCTGTCTCAAGGAAACTGTTCACTTTGATCAAGTTTTCTCAGAACACAATTCCACATGCATTCTCCTGGCTCCTGCTGATATATGCTAGCTCCACCTGGAAGTTTCTTCAGAGTATGGCCTCATAGCAGATCAGTACTTCCTCAGTCAAGCAGTGTTTGATGTAAACTAAGTTAATAGTCTGGTGGCCAAGAGGAGCCATGGAAGTAGATCCTGAAGGGGCAGAAGGGTACGTTTTGTCCTTAAAGGCAAAAGCCTCTGCAACATCTTCAAGCAAAGAGAAAGGGACACTAGTCTTTAAAAATGAAGTGGGTAATTTTTGCAGGCCCAGAGGAATAAGTACCTAGAGACTCAAGAGTTTTGAATGCATTGAAACATATATTCCCATCCCAAGTCTCAGGTCACCAAATCTTCCTAGTCAACACCCTCCTCTTGACATGGCTGGCTTCTTGGGAATTACAATGCAACATTCTCTAGAGCATAGTTACCCTCATAATGGTGTCCTGGGTCTAATCTTTAGCTTTTCCTGCCCTTTGGCTAAAAGATGAGAGTCTTATTATATAATGCCAAGATATCCTCTGGCTTTCACTCTGCTTTAAATTGGTTAATCTCCCTCATCCTAACTTCAATGCATTGATAGCCCTCAGTAGCAATCATCTGATCTTATAATTCTGCATCCCTGGAACCTCTCAAATGCCCAGGATATTTCACATGCCCATGCATGTCTTCCACTGATATCCCATTCCAATTCACCACTGGGGAAAGTGTATCTAATACACCACAACCTTCCGGGAGTTATCACTGGTTTATCTAGTGGGAATAGTATGGTCCTTGTTAGCAGGCTGGCAGATGATCCAGGTCCAAAATCTTTTTGATAGCTTATTCCCTATAACTAGTCCTGACACTAAGTATGTTCTGTGGATTTCCTAGGAAACAAATGCTGAGAGGGAGATTTGCATTCAGACAGTTTATTGGGGCATGCTCTCAGAAACACCTGTTAACAGAGGGAGGGGAACAGGATTTCACAGAGGGAGGAGTGGCACTCAGATACAGTTGCACGAGAGGTCCCAGATAATCTCACAGAAAGCTCGGAGGCTGGGATAGTCCTACAGAGATGCTCTTAATAGGGCAAAGGAGATCAGAATTATATCCCCACATTTTCCAGTGATTGAATGTGGCCTACATCATGAGGGTATAATATGAGGCAAAACTGCTTTTTTTAGGGCAATTCCTCGGCTGAGAGTCATCTGTACCATTCTTCAGTGACTGGGGAAATGAGTGCCCGAGGAGTGAATTTAGGCAGTGCAGCAAAGTATCTACTTTGGCACAAAAGCAACAAGTGAGATTCTGTCATAAAGACAACCAGTTAATCTGTGCTAACTGTGCCTCTGACTGATGACTATAGCCCAACAGAACTTTTACACCCAAACTGTGTATGAGATCCTCATTATGCAACCACTCAGGCAGAGCTTCCTTGACCTTTACCTTTCTAATGAATAAAGTTATCAACAACTTGCCAAAGCAGGGAATATATTCTTCTATAGCAAGAATCTTCCACAAGAATTGGAATCAGAATGTCATAAATCACCTGCAAATAATGGTTGTGAACACAACTTTATATACTGTAACTACTTGGTATCTTGCAGTCCTAGTTAACATTCATGCTTCTTCTGATCTGGGAGAAGTAGTAAATTCCAGGGGCTTCTAGTAGAGCTGGAAGCCTTTAGCAAGTCCAGTGTTTCACATAATTGCAGTCATGTATCACTTAACTACAGAAATACATTCTGAGAAATGTATCATTAGGCAATTTTGTTGTTGTGCAAACATCATAAAGTATATTTACACAAACCTAGATGGTATAGCCTGCTATACACCTAGGCTGTATGGGATAGCCTATTGTTCCTAGGCTACAAACCTGTATAACATATTACTATATTGAACACAGGAAGCAATTTTAATTTACTAGTAAGTATTTATGTATCTAAACATATCTATACACAGAAAATGTAATGTGTCAACTGCAACATTGCAATGTCACTAGGTGATAGGAATTTTTTGGCTCCCTTATAATTTTATGAGACCACTGTGGTATATGTGGTCCATCATTGACCAAAATGTCATTATATGGTACATGACTACAAATGTAGATTGAGGAGAGTTCTGCCTGAAAATCAGAGTGAAACAGCATAGCATATGGCCCAAGTATCAAATTTAAAAGGATATTTGTAGAAAGAAATGTGTCTATCTGGAGGCAGTTGGCCATAAAGCCTATGAAAAGAAAATTCTGGAAGAAGTTCAAGGTTAAAATGTATGCTGCACAGATGATCCAGAGTATTAATCATAAAAATCTCTCTTCCTCTTCTATCACCTTTTACCCTTCCTTTGCAAACCTATGTAAGCTTCATATGTCTATTCTGTGAGTTTGAACTTTGAAATTTGGAATGAGTACTTCATAATGAAAAGGGAAGAAGAGCCAAGTTTTCAGCTTAACGTTGAGTACGTGCTTACTTGCAATGTAAAATAACTGATAACAGAAGATGGAGGAGTGGAGAGAAAAATAAAAGGATCCAACTTCGATTTAATGCAGATATTTCCACTCACGTAAAGATGTGCTTAACTCACATATGACCATTCTTTGATTTAAAAACAAACAAAATAAAACAAAAACTTTCAAACTTTCAGTGGAAGCTCTCAAACAAATGGGTTTTCCTCATTCATTACAAGCAGGGTTAGCCCTCTTATACAATGTAAAGTGAAAGGCCATTCTCTTCCCACTCATACTTGAAGAACAGATCTAGGCAACGCAGCATAGCATCTACTATGGCATAAAAGCAACAAGCAAGATCCTGCAATAAAGACAGCATCTGAATTCCCTACTTTCTTACTGTGATATCATAAGAACTTAATATTTGGTCATTGTTCTTGTTCCCTGGAACACAGCTTCTAAAACTCTTGGAATCGCCGACGTGATAAGAGTGTCTTTGGTATGCTAATGAGATGACTGGTAGGTGGGGGACCCTGGATAGTTTCAGAATGGGGGCTGGTTACCAGAAAGACCAAAGCATTATTAGAAGGTGGTAACTTTCAGTCCCCCAACTCACCTTCATAGTGGGGAGAGGGGCTGGAGATTGACTTAATCACCAATGGCCTGTGATTTAATCTATCTTGCCTATGCAATAGAATCTCCATAAAATGCCCGAAATGACAGGCTTCTGAGAGCTCTTCTAGGTTGATGAATACATCAAGGTGCTAGAAAGAATCTATGTACAGTTGCTATAAAGAAGGACATGGGGTTGGGTAATATATGAAGAAAATAGGTTTATTTGGCTCATGGTTCTGTGGACTGTACAAGAAGCATAGCATCGGCAACTGCTTGGCTTCTGGTGAGAGCCTCAGGCTGCTTCCACTCATGGTAGAAGGTGAAGGGGAGCCTGCACGTGCAGGGATCACATGGTGAGAGAGGAAGCAAGAGAAAGAGGGAACAGGTGCTAGGCTCTTTATAAGAACTAGATCTCTTGGGAACTAATAGAGAACTGACTCACTCCCAGAGGAATCGTGAGAGCATTAATCTATTCATGAAGTTCTCACCCCATGACCCAAACACCTCTTGCTAGTCCCTACTTCCCAACACCACCACAATGCGGATGACATTTCAACATGAGATTTGGTGGGGACAAGCCATAGCAGGGGGCATGGAAGCTCTGTGCAATCTCCACTCCCATACCTATGGAGCTCTTCCATTTGGCTGTTCCTGAGTTGTATCCTTTATAATAAACCAGTAATAAGTAAAGCATTTTCCTCAGTTCTGTGAGTCAACATAGTAAATTATTAAATTATTAAACATGAGAGGGGTTGTGTGAACTCCCTGAATGTAAAGCCCATTAGTCAGAAATACTGGTGATAACCCTGAATTTATGACTGGCATTTGAAGTAAGGGCAGTCTTGTAGGACTGAGCCCTTAATTTTTGGGATCTGATACTGACTCCAGGTAGACAGTGCCAGAATTGAACTGAATTATGACACACCTAGCTGATGTCAGAGAATTGGAGAAATGTTGTTGGAAAAGTCACCATGCATTTAATATCAGAAGTATTGTGAGTAAAAACAGTTCATTTTAACTCTCAGAAGATGATGTCAAGTTTATACAGTAATAACCAAAAAAAAGGTGGTAGACTGGAATTTCCTCAATTTCTTGTCATGAAACCTTTTTCCCACATGTTATATAAAGCTGTTCCTTCAGCTATAAAATGCCAATCTTTCAGCCTGTGGCCCATAACTCATGTCCCTCAAAATTTTCCTAAATTTGGTATGTGCTACTAATTATGTATTTTCTTTCCTGTTCTTTTGTCCTCTTCCCCCTACTCTTTCTCTCCTGCTCCACTAGAACTTTTTAATCAGCAAATTAACATGATATCCTCTCTAAGCTCACACACACACACACACACACACACTCTCTCTCTCTCTCTCTCTCTCTCTATCACTTCACTTTCTCTTTCTTCCTCTTTCAGATATCAACTCTTCAGGTATAAACTTGCTTTAGAAGTACTAGTTGTGCCAGGCGTGGTGGCTCACACCTGAAATCCCAGCACTTTGGGAGGCCGAGACAGGTGGATCATGAGATCAGGAGTTCGAGACCAGCCCAGGCAACATGGTGAAACCCTGTCTTTGCTAAAAATACAAAAATTAGCTGGACACAGTGGTGGATGCCTGTGATCCCAGCTACTCAGGAGGCTGAGGCAGGACAATTGCTTAAACCCGGAAGGTGGAGGTTGCAGTGAGCTGAGATCGCGCCACTCCAATCCAGCCTGGGTGACAGAGCAAGACACAGTCTCAAAAAAAAAAAAAAAAAAAAAAAAAAAGGAAGAAGAAGAAGAAGTGCTAGTTATACTGTACTAGCTACTTCTATTTTAAACTGACCTTCCAGTTTATACCAACATAATCACCTCTCTCACCATAGAAATGGCTCTTGCTGATATAACCAAAAATGTTTATGTTGCCAAATTATGTTTCTTGAACTTACAGCTAAAGTTTTTCCAGTTGACTAATTTCTACTTCTTTGGCTTTTATGGCATTGTGAGCTCTTGACTTTTCTCTTTCTTCTCTGACCACTCCTTGATCCTCCACAACCCAACCTTTAAATGTTGGCAATTTCAAGATTTGACCCTAGTCCCTTTTCTAATTCCTTTACTATCTCCTTAAGTAAGCTAACTATCATGTCTTTGATAGCTATTGATGCATAAAATACAACAATAAAATATCTGTGGCATACATCTTGTGTGTGTATCTCTAGGTCAGTTAGAGTTTAACTAATTTTAACTTGATCTGGCTTGTTTTCAAGCTGCTAGTTGGGTCCACGTCTGCTCATATTTTTCATGCTCTTTGGACCAGCAGCTCACTAAGGCTAGTGAAAAGTTTAGAGTAAGTAGTGTTGCTTGTATAAATTAAATGAAAAGTGATCATTAAGAGAATGAAAAGACAAGCCACAGACTGACAGAAAATCTTTGTAAAACATAAATCTATTAAAGGACAGACATGCATACTATACATAGACCTCTCAAAACTGAACAATTTAAAAAAACTTATTTAAAAATGGGCAAAAGATAATTTTCCTAAGTTAATGCCAGACACCAAACCATAAATCCAGGAAGCTCATAAAACACCAAGTAGGATACATACAAAAACAAAAACAAAAAATGAACAAAAACTACACACAAGTGCATTATTTTCAAACTATAGCAAATCAAAGATAAAATAGCCTAAAATAAGCTGGGAGGAAAAATATCTTGCCTATAAAAAATAAGAATTACATTCAATTATCCTAATAAATCATGAAAGCAAGGAGGGAGTAAACCAAAATATTTAACATTGAGAGAAAAAAGCTACCAACACAAAATTCTGTACTCTGTGAAATTACTCTTAATAAGCAAAAATTGGGAAAATTTGTTCCCAGTAGACCTGCCTTGCAAGGAATATTTTTAAAAGTTTGCCAAAGAAAAATAAAATAATATAGGTCAGCAACTACAATATACATGAAGGAAAAGAGAAGAGAAGGAATAAAGAAAACAAAAACTTAAGTTTTGATTCTTAATTGATCTAAAGGATATTAGTTTGTTCTAAATGATAATATCAACATAATATTGATTATATATGTTTACACACACATAAATATATATGCTTATGTATAAGTGAAAAGAATGACAGCAATAATATAAGGGATAGGAGAGAGGAAGTAGAAATGTTTAGTTATGATAGAGTATTTGCACTACATGTACAGAGGTATAACACTATTTGAGTGTAGACTTGGATTCATC
Organism: Pongo abelii; assembly: GCF_028885655.2. Classification (NCBI taxonomy): domain Eukaryota; kingdom Metazoa; phylum Chordata; class Mammalia; order Primates; family Hominidae; genus Pongo; species Pongo abelii. The sequence continues at coordinate 23,652,895 of NC_071990.2, forward strand.
ATAAATGTGTATTGCAAACTATAGAGCAAACACTAGAGTAAAAAAAAGAAATGAAACTGACTTGTTAAGAAAGGATATAAAACAGAATTATATAAAATGCTCAATTAAAATCTCAAAAGGCAGAAAAGAGTGGAACACAATAATAGGAACCAGGAACAAAGGCAACAAATAGAAAATGTGGTGGATATTTATCCAATAATATCAATGATCATTTTGAACATCAGTGGTCAAAATGATGGCTTAAAAGACAGAGATTGTCAGAGTGGATCAAAAAATAAGACTGAAGCCTATGTTGTCTACAACCACTTTAAATATAAAGGCACATATAGATTAAAAGTAAATTAATGAAAAAAATGCACCATGCTAATACCAATCAAAAAAAGCAGGAGTAGTTATATTAATTTAATACAGAGCAGCTTTAAAATGAGAAATATAATGAGGGATTAATAATGGCGTTACACAATGATAAATGATAATGGCATTACACAATGGCATTACACAAAAGATTGTTATGTCTTCTGTTATGTCAGAAGACATAACAATCCTTAACATGTATGCACCTAACAACAGAGCATCAAACTAAACGAGCAAAAACTTATAAACTTCAAGGAGAATAGCAGTGAAAATCATTAAAGATATAATTGAACATTATTAATCAACTGGATTTAATTGATATCTACAGACTACAGCATCCAACAACAGCAGAAACACACACACAAATTTTTTTTCAAGCTCTTACAGACAACATTCCTGGGAGAAAACATCCTGGGTCATAAAAGAACACCTGAACAAATTTTCAAAAAATAATGTTCAAACAATATCTGCTCTCAGAACACAATGAAAATAAACTAAAAATCAATAACATACACGTAACTGCAATTCCCAAAATACAGAGAGATTGGACAACACTCTCATAAATAACACATGGGCCAAAGAAGAAACTTCAAGAGAAAATTGAAAATATAAGGTAAATGAAAATATAACTTACTGATGGTTAGGGGATGTGGTAAAAGCAGTGCTTTGAGGAAAATTTAGAATATTAAATGAATATGTTAGAAAAGAAGAAAGATCAGATATCAATAATGTGTACGTTTCTACCTTAAGGAACTAGAAAAAGAAAAGCAAATTAAATCCTAGTAAGAAAAAGAAAAGAAATAATAAAAATTGGAGCAGAAATTATTAAAATTAGGAAATCAATAAGAAAAACAAATGGAATCAAAAGCTATTTCTTAGAAAAATTCAATACAATTAATAAAACTCTATTCTGGTTAACTAAGGAAAACCAGAGAGGACACAAGTTATTAGTATCAGAAATGCAAAATAGGACATCACTACAGATCCCATGGACATTAAAAGAATAATCAAAGAGGATTATAAACAACTTTGTTCCTGCAAAGTTGATAATGTAGATGAAATGGGCCAATTCCTTGAAAGATGCAATCAGCCAAATTCACAAAATAATTTAAATATTGTCTAAATAGGCCTATAGCTAGTAAATAAATTGAATCAACAATTAACCTTCCAAAGCAGAAAGTTCCAGGCCAGTGGGTTACTGATTAATTGTATCAAACAACTGAAGAATAAAGTATATGATTCTCCACAGTCTCTTCCAGACGGTAGAAGCAGAGGGAATACATCCAAACTCATTCTATGAGAACAGCATTACCCTAGTGCCAAAACCAAGCAAAGTCATCACAAGAAAACTAAAAACCAATATATCTCATGAAAATGGATACAGAAATCCTCAACAAAATGTTAGCAAAAGGAATCCAACAATGTATAAAAACAATTATACACAGTGACCCAGTGGGATTTGTCACAGGTATGCAAGGCTGGTTCAACATTCAAAAATCAATTAATGTAATCCATCATATCAACAGGCTAAAAAGGAAAAAATCCACATGATCATGTCAATAGATGCAGAAAAAAATTTAACAAAATCCAGAGCAATTTATGAAAAAAAACTCTCAGTAAACTAGGAATAGAGGGAAACTTCCTCAAATTGATGCACATTATCTACCAAAAGCCAAAAGAAAATGTAGATAACATCATATTTAATGGAAGGAAACTAGAAACTTACTGTCTAAGATCTATGACAAGGATTATAACTGCTCTTATTACTCTTAAACATTGCACTTGAAACCCTAGCTAACAAAATAGGGCAAGAAAAGTAAATAAATGTATATAGATTGGGAAGGAAGAATAAAGAATAAAATAAAGAATAAAACTATTTTTGTTCAAAAATGACGTGATTACCATTATAGAAAATTGGAAGAAACAGATTTAAAATTTCCTGGAAATAATAAACAATTACAACAAGGTTTCAGGACACAAGATTAATATACAAATGTCAACCTCTTACCTATACGTCAGTAATGAACAAGTTGTCTTAGTCTGTTTTGTGTTGCTCTAACGAAATACTCTTAGCTTCTGGTAAGGGCTTCATGCTGCATCTTAACATAGTGGAGAACTGGAAAGAAAAGCAGGCATGCCAAAGGTGTAAAACACAAAGTGCAACCTTGCTTTATAACAACTGGCTCTTGGGAAAACTAACCCAGTTTCAAGAGAACCAGCCCAGTCTTGCAGGGACATTAATCCACTTTATCGACATAATTATTTCTTAAAGGCCTCACCACCTCTCAGTACAATTACATTGGCAATGAAATTTCAACGTTAGTTTTGGTGGGGACAAACCCCATCCAAATCATAGCATGAGATAAATATTTATAAGCTGGACTTCATTAAAATCAAGAACTTCTGCTCTGCAAGAGACAATGTCAAGTGATTGAGAAGTCACAGACTGAGAGAAAATATTTAAAGAAGACACGTGATAAAACACAAAGAGCTCTCAAAACCCAACAGTAAGTAAATAAACAACCTGATTATTATCTGTTTTTTTCTTGTGACAGAGTCTTGCTCTGTCACCTAGGCTAGAGTGCAGTGGTGCCATCTCAGCTCACTGCAACATCCACCTCCTGGATTCAAGCGATTCTCGTGACTCAGCCTCCCAAGTAGCTGGGACTACAGGTGTGCACCACCGTGTCCAGCTAACTTTTGTATTTTTAGTAGAGACAGAGTTTCACCATGTTGGCCAGGCTGGTCTCAAACTCCTGAACTCAACTGATTTGCCCACCTCAGTCTCCCAAAGTGCTGGGATTACAGGTGTGAGCCACTGTACTGGGCTTAACAACCTGATTTTTAAAATGGGCCAAAGACCATAACAGAAACCTCAACAAAGAAGATATACAGATGGCAAATAACGATATGAAAAGATGCAGCACATCTTATGTCATCAGGAAAATGTGAATTAAGATTACAAGATATCTCTACACATCTATTAGTATGGCCAAAATCTAGAACGCTGATGACACCCAATGTTGGCTAGGATATAGAGCAACAGGAAGTCTCATTCACTGCTGGTGGGAATGCAGAATTCTATAATCCACTTTGTGGGGATTTTTTATTGTTGTTTTTTTTAAAAAATTATTTTTAATTTTTAGAGACAGGGTCTTGCTACATTGTTCAGGCTGGAGTGCAGTGACTACTCACAGGCACAATTATAGCACATTACAGCCTCAAACTTCTGGGCTTAAGTGATCCTCCTGCCTCAGTCTCCCAAGTAGCTAGGACTACAGTATGTGCTACTGTGCCCTGTGCAGCCACTTTGAAAGACAGTTGGGTAGGGTCTTACAAAACTAAACTTACACCTACCATAAGGTCCAGCAATCAGGCTCTTCACTATTTATCCAAAGGAGTTGAAAACATATGTCCACACCAATACCTGCATATGGGTGTTTATAACAGATTTTTTTTTTTTTTTTTTTTTGAGACAGAGTCTCGCTCTGTTGCCAAGGCTGGAGTGCAGTGGCACAATCTCGGCTCACTGCAAGCTCCTGCCTCAGCCTCCCGAGTAGCTGGGACTACAGGCACCCGCCACCATGCCCAGCTAATTTTTTTGTATTTTTAGTAGAGACAGGGTTTCACTGTGTTAGCCAGAATGGTCTCGATATCCTGACCTCGTGATCTGCCCGCCTCAGCCTCCCAAAGTGCTGGGATTACAGGCGTGAGCCACCGCGCCTGGCCTATAACAGATTTATTCATAATTGCCAAAACTTTTTAGCATCCAAAATGTTCTTTAGTAGATAAACAAACAAACTGTGGTACATCTATACAATGATATATTATTCAACAATAAAAGGAAATGACCTATCAAGCCACAACAAAACATAGAGGAATATTGAAAGCATATTGCTAAGTGAAATAAGTGCATCTGAAATGAAGACATACTTTATGATTTCAACCATAAGACACTGTGGAAGAGCCAAAACCAAGGAGAAAATGAAAAGATCAATGGTTGCTAAGGGTTTGGAGAAAGTGGGGAGGATCCAAGAGATGAAGCATGAGGGATTTTTAGGATAGTGAAACTATTCTGATACTTTTCTTTTTTTTTTTTTTTTTTTGTTATTTTTTGAGACAGAGTCTGGCTCTGTCGCCCAGGCTGGAGTGCAATGGCATGATCTCGGCTCACTGCAACCTCTGCCTCCCGGGTTCAAGCAATTCTCCTCCCTCATCCTCTCAAGCAGTTGGGATTACAGGCACCCTCCACCATGCCTGGCTGAGTTTTTGTATTGTTAGTAGAGACGGGGTTTCACCACGTTAGCCAGGCCGGTCTTGAGCTCCTGACCTCAGGTGATCCACTCACCTTGGCCTCCAAAAGTGCTGGAATTACAGGCGTGAGCCACTGCACTTTTAATGGTGAATATATGTCATTATATATTTGACAAAACTCACAGAATGTACAACAGAATAAGTGAATTCTAATGTAAACTATGGACTTTGGTTAATAACAACCTATCAGTATTGGCTCATCAATTCTAACAAATGTACCATTTTAGGTCTTAATAACGAAGGTAATATGAGGACTGCATTCTTTCTGCTCCATTTCTCTGTAAACTTAAAACTGCTCTAAAAAATCCATTAATAATATATACAGGAAACGTAGATATTATAAATAGTCTTTAGTTACTGTAGGGAAAAAAATAAGAAATTCCTTACCATCTTGCATCAGGGTTATTGTGGTCTAAATGGGCTTCATAAATTAGTTGCATATTGAGTCTGAACCTTGAATAACAGATGTAGAAGGAGTCTGGAGGAAACAAATTATAATAAAAATATTGGCTTAAAATAAAAGCAATATCTTCATTATTCTCTATATTAGTAAACAGATCAAAAGTAGGATGCTGAGAATTTTGTCATTAATTTAATTTCAGATGATAGTTAAGTTTCCTAGTAGCCATCCTTAACCAAATTTCTCTTGCTCCTACTGAATTCTTTTGTAAGATGAGTGTACAGATGCTTAGCAGCTGTTACTGTATGTCAGGAAGCAGCTTTATAACTCTGCCTCCCAGTGAAATAAATACAAACCATAGGTTATAGAAGCTCCAGTTCTCACATCAGTGGTATGTGCTGGGAATGCTATAATGGCTACCACCTGATATATGCAGAGGGAAAGCAAAAACAAAAAATGTTCTGTGCACCTCCTGCGTTTCTGAAAAATGATAGCTTTCCCGCAAGACATATGGAAACAACTGCTTTCCCGAATATGTAATGTCTCAGGGTACAGACGAAGCCAGTCGGCTTGACAGATAACAGTGAGGAGAGAAATATATGAACATTTCTCTTTGGGCCAAGAAGCAATAATGTGTCTTACTAGAGTTACTGCCTCTATTAAAACTAGATACAGGATATTAATTGTATTACACAGGAGTTCAGAACAAGGGCTAGAGCACAGCTCCGTAACAGCATGGAAACTGTCACTTCCCAGTTTAGCCTTCTCTAATTAAGTCCCAATGGGGTCTCCTGTTCATTTCAGTAATGTGCACTCCTCAGGATAAATGATATTTAAATGCATAAAAAAAACCCTGCACCTAAATTGGTCACCAATTCAAACTCTTACTAGACGACAGTGACTGCAAATTGTTATACACACCTCCCATGTCTGCTTGTTTACAAGTACGCATTTGCCAGTTAATGGGTTCTCTCTGCCTCTTCCAAGCAGAACATCACTATAGTAAGTCCTCAAAGGGTAACCCAGAACCAAACACCAGCTATGTGGAGCTACATAGAAAATTCAGTCTGAGAGGATCCAAAACTAGAATGGTAGTTTTTTTGTCAGTCATTTTTGCAGTATTCAATTTAGCTGGTTTGAGGGGAGCCTCTTTTCCTTGAAAACTTGCAACCAAGTTTAACATTTTTTCTTTGAAGATTCATGGAGCATTGAGAGAGAACACAAATGTGCACATTGTGTTGGTGTCCTTACGAAGCTTCAGGTCTCCACGCAACTGTGCCTACCTTTGTCTGTTGTGTTTTCATTTCTCTTCACACTTTTAATGTGAATCTTGTTTTCTTTCTCAACCCCGGTACTCAAATACCCTTTAGGGCTCATTTCTCGTTTCCTGGACCTTCTCTGACCTTATTAAATTTCAAAAGACAGGAAACAAACAAAACTGTGCCTCAGATTGAAAACCACAAAAACTGGTTATATTATATTATAGTGGATATTTATTTTGTTGCTTTTTTTTCAAATCTTGAAGTCCCGAAAGTCAGGTAGAAATTACATTTTTTAATTAAAAAAATCCATGAATTTAGACACAGAATTAAGGTTAACTAATTAGATGATAGAGAAAGACTGTCAGTTCCAGCATTAAGTAATCTACAAGGACTGACTTAATAATTGTGATGTATAATTGGGGCCATATCTGCCTTGAGCCAGTGGTGAATTGCTGATCTAAAAGGAAAAGTCGCAGACCCCATTCACCTGGACATTTTCATTCCCCAGAGCCTTTGACTATGTCCCCGCTGCATTATTAATAAAACAAGTGTGTCCTAGGAGTCCATCTATTTTACTATGGTATTATTCCATAGGGTGGTGTCCTAGGTTAATAAAGCCTCATTAACAATTGCTAGTAGAACCCCTCAAGCTTTCCAGTGATTCATTTTACAATAATGGAAAGAACATCAGAATTTACCCCCATATCCAATTTCAAATGCCCTAAAGCAAAGAATAAGAGGTTGGAAACACAAAAAGGTATCAGCTGTCTTTTTGCAATGTCAAAAACATGATCATTCTAGGGGTCACTGTTAGTTACTGAATAACCTGTGTGGGATGAAAAGTGTTGCCATTTTAAAAGTGCATATTATTTTCTCATCTTGTGGAGCACAGCATTCTATCATATAGCTGACGGGAAGTATCTGTGCTTTCTCCCTGGATTTTCTTAATTTCCCACACAGGTAGCAAGAAATTTTTCTTGCAGACTCCTAACATAAGCATGAAAATGTTGTTGTGCCTCATTTTATTGTTACCATTAATTTAATGCTGGTACTATTTGTTAGAGTGAATAAAATGCATATTTCTTTGGCACATGTTTGAAACTTTTTCATTGAGAAAGGTTGGTGATTATTAACACATGTTGTCTCAATAATTAAGAGGTAACTAGGTCATTAAGAACTCATTAATCTTCAGAAATTTTTATCCCACAGGATCTCACGTGAGAAGTTAGAGCTGGGAAAGAAATATGCTTTTATCTTAGAAATGAAATAAAAGCCATTATAAAAATGGGCCTACAACGTGGACTTCATTCAGTTTATATTTCAACTGCAGAACAACTTACTACTTTAGAGTGTGTTCTTTCATTTAAAAAGATGTCATATCTTCTAACAACGGTCTAGATATAAATATTTCTGTTAAATATGTATTGGAGTTGGCAAAAAAGTTATTGTCGTATCCGTCTTACTTTCATCTGTATTTGAGTAATAAAAACATTCTGTATTCCCTGTCAATTCCTTGTCATTCTCCAAGGGCTCTTCACACTTACATGCCTTGTTTCCTACTCTTCTCTTTTTATGGAATTCCTTTTTGGTAAAAATTTTCTTTGCTACCTTTAACTTCTCCTCCAAGATTCAATGCCATTATATTGCTTCAAAATATAAAATCTTATTTCCTGAAATGGTGCACAACTGTAAGTTAAAGGTGTCTTAGCTTCAAGAGCAAAGACTTTCTTTTTGTCGAATACTTAGTACTGAGTGATCCTTTTTCTTACAGAGTTGAGGATTTTGGCATCTTGCTGAAGGCTTAAAGCCATTTCATCCAGGCAGTGCAGTAGACAGAAAAGCTCACAGTGTTTTGCTGCAGAATGTTTTTAATGAAATAATGATCTTGGAAGATGTGAGGCTGACAGCTCAAGAGACAGAGATATCCTGATTAGCCAAAGGGTGAGCACAGCATGGGTCAACAGAAGGACACCAGCCTCTACTTGTGGCTTGAAGCAAATCGGCCCCAGTGAAAGTGCAGTCTGCCTCTTCACCCCATCTGCTAAGCCCAGGAAGCATGGCCCGATTAGTACCAGCTGTGAGGGTGAGTGTTCTGATGGAGAGAGAGTTCAACTCAAAGCTGAACCAACTCCCCAGCCTGCTTCCAGACAGCACCATTAGGCTGTAAAATCTCTGTATTCCTACTACCCTAATCAAGCCCAAATCAAAGACACACCCGGCAGCACATTACTTACTCTTTTGTCATCTTTTTTTGCCCAACATCAATAATGAAACCGCAAATCAAGTCTACTCAGTGTGCTATTTTGATCAAGAGGGGGGGAACGACTTTATACTTTTATACTTCATAGTTCTAATTTGATTTTTGAAGGAGACAAATTTTCTCTGATAAACAGACATGATTATATAAAGTTTATTATGAAATCAATACATGCTGTTTTCTTAGTGCTCACATTAGACAATGGTCTATGGGAAATCTTTTTTTTACAGAAAATGTTAATTAAAAAACATTTTAGAGCCTCTGTATCTCATGCATCTATCTCTGAACTTCCAGGGAAAGACATACGGCCACAGTAAAATATAAAGGCACTATTCTATTGCAATGTGAATTGTGTCACCTACAAAACCGTACACATCAGCAGCAGACACCTTTCTAAAACAAGACTTACTTTGATATGCTCATTGTTTCCTTAGGGTGAGAAGTATTTGTATTAGTATTAAACGACTAATGAGAATATCTAATTTGAGAGAAAACCTGAGGCTTTATCAGGATGGCTAGCAATAATTTCAGTGTACATGAAAATGATTGCAAACCACATAAATATATCCCAATAAATCCACCATAAATGTATTCCCACATTAATTTCCTCTCAACTAGATCCCCCTAAAATGCCTACAGCCACTCCAACACCAGTGAACCTGGAGGAAATGTGATAGAAGGAAATCAGAGAGGGAATATCATACTCTTTTTAAATTTTTATGAAAATGTGGCCATGTTAACAGAGTTTTAGTGTTCTTCTCAAGGCCACGGGAGGGTCTGATGTAAGAAAAGGCTCTGAAACTTTAAATTTTTCAGTTTTACAATAAGTAGCTTTGCTTATGATTTTATATATGTGAAAGTTATATACACAGGTAATTCCAGAAATTTCAATCCAAATATGATAGATCTGTTAACTTTTCAAGTATGCTAAGCAGTCTCATTGATAAGTACTCATGTCTCATCTACATCTTCAAAATTTGAATTGGTGGAGGCAATGATGCCAACATTCCTCAGAATAGACTTCTCAGGCCAGTTCTGACCCTACCAGGGGGAACTTGGGAAGTCCTGTAGCATTAGCACATGGACAAAGCTAGGTTGACTTGTAACAGAGAAACTAGATAGATCTTGTACTAAGGTCATAGGAGAAGATATACAGAGGGAGCCAGATTTTGCCAGCAGATAGTTATCAGCATCTAGGAGTAGGCAGAGTTACTGGCAGATGAACTAAAATCCAGAGATCTCAGATGGCCTGTGAGTGAGTTGTCAATGTCTGGGCAGCACAAAAGAGAACTGACTCAGGTGGGTTTGCTAGAAGAACCAAAAAGAATTGGAGGCACAAAGTTCGAATTGGAGAACAAGCATGGCCTCTGGTTTCCAAAGGTTTTTCTCCCAAGCTAAGAAGTCTGACACGGCAAAGTAGGTAAAACCCCATTAACACAATTTGAGTTCAACATAAATGTGGGACTCAATTTTACTGCACATTAATTCACCGGATCCTTGTTTGAGTCTCCTGTACTTGAATGTCTGCCTTTTGAGCTGATTGGAACTGCTTGCCTTTTGAGCCCATTTAAACAAGGGGTTCTAATTTATTCCTGCTAATTCATTTACTAATGAATTCATTTACTAATGAATTAACATATACATTCAATAAGTATGTATTTAAATGCTTAGTATGCCAGACATTCCTCTAGTTACAAAATCCCTAACCCGTAAAGTGTGTATTCTAGTGAGAAGGCATACAAATAAACTAAATAGATCATTTCAGATGATTGACAAGTGCTATGAAAAAAGTGGTCATCATATACATCATGGAATACTATCCAGCCATAAAGAAGAATGAGTTCATGTCCTTTGCAGGGACATGGATGAAGCTGGAAACCATCATTCTCAGCAAACTAACACAGCAACAGAAAACAAAATACCACATGTTCTCACTCATAAGTGGGAGTTGAACAATGATAACACATGGACACAGGGAGGGGAACATCACACACAGGTGGGTGGGGGGCTAGGGGAGGTATAGCATTAGGAGAAATACCCAATGCAGATGACAGGTTGATGGGTGCAGCAAACCACCATGGCATGTGTAAACCTATTTAACAAATCTGCACATTTTGCACATGTATCCCGAACTTATAGTTTAAAAAAAAAAAAAAAAAAAAACCTGACCATAATGCCATAAGGCATGTCCAAGGTAGAGGGATTGTTTTCTCTAGAGGATGATCAGGAAAGGTGTCTCTGAAGAGATGAAACTCAAGCCAAGGCCTGAGTGATCAGAGTTGGCCATAGGACAGTCTATGGGAATCGTCTTTCACATAGTGAAACAGAAAAGACAAAATGTTTGGCCTGTGATATGTTTTAGGAAGGAAAAAAACACTACTAAACAGGTAGCAGATGAGACATGATGTGATAGGAGAGAAATACAGAGAAAGAGGTATGGCATCAGAGCATATGGGATTTTAGAGACCAAGTTAAGAAATAGGTACTTTAGTTGCCTAGGAAGTTATTGAAACTTTTAAAGTGGGAAAATAATAAAATTCTATTTATTTTTTTGTTAAATTCTTTTGACATGGTCTTATTCTGTCACCCAAGCTGGAGTACAGTGGCATGATCACAGCTCACTGCAACCTCAAACTCCTAGACTCAAGCAATCCTCCTGCCTCAGCCTCCAGAGTAGCTGGGACCCTCAAACTCCTAGACTCAAGCAATCCTCCCGCCTCAGCCTCCAGAGTAGCTAGGACCAAAGGTATGCACCACCACACCCAGCTGACTTATTTCTATTTTTTTGTAGAAATGGGGTCTCACTCTGTTGCCCAGGCCTGTCTCATTCCTCACCTTTGAAAGTGCTGGGATTACAGGTGTGAGCCACTGCACCTGGCCCCTATTTATTCTTCAAAATGATCACTCACTCTAACTTCTGCATGAAAAATGTCAGCATCTCTACTTCCTATGTCTGAGTGTTTCCTCCTTCATTTCTGTTATAATTCCTCTAAGATAACTTCCTTCAACTCAGCCCATGGAGTCTAGTTTTCTCTGGTTTGATTTTGTCCTATGGCAAACCAAGCCCAGTTCTGATACTACAGAGAAATTCCTGAGCAAACAGAAAACCACTGAAGAGGAAGGACATGGCCGGGTGCAGTGGTGTCTAGCATCTGTTCCCCAGTGAGAATTTTGACAAACCCAAATTTGTTCAGAAGGAGAAAGAAATAATTTCTTATTCAAACTTCTGGGTACATGTGACACAACCAGAGATCCTTATCTATTGCTTGGGTGGGGGTAAATGGCTGTCTTATATTAATTTTTCATTTAAAAAATCAAAATGCATCAACTGCAACTGTGGTGCACATCATGTAATATCCTTCGTTTCAAAAGGTGTCTCAGGATCTTTCAATAGCACAGTTATAATTATGAACATGAGTGTCAACAAAAAATAGGGTCTGGGTTCATGAAAACACATAATCATACAGCACACAGTCTTGAGGATAACAACAAACCAAACTCTCAGGCATTTGTGTATGAATAAGCTAAACTTTTCCAAATTCTTCTAGGATTGATAGCATATCAAAAGGTCTGTTAATTATTATATGGTGGGGAAAAATGAAGGTTTTTAATCTGCAAATTACACGTTGATTCTAAAACTTTAAAATGCTTAGATTGTGTGTGTGTGTGTTTGAAGGCATGATTTAGCCTTTTAAATTTAGTCGATTACGTTGCACACTACGAACTTGCAAACTGAATAAAAAAGGAATGATCACACTTAATGTATATTAACAAACTGTAAAACTTGTTCAAGGATAGAATATTTAGCTCCAGCTAACAGAAACCCAAAACCAGATTAGGGTTGAAGGCCAAAAAGACAAAATGCGGCCTCCCTAAAGCCAGAGTGGAATATTGGGGGGAACAATGTGTATAAAGAATTGATGTTTTATATTCTCTGTACAGCAAGTTAATCCTATCAGGAATAAGTATTGATTTACATTTCACAGCTAACTTTCTTAGCTTCTGTCAAATTTAATGAATGTTGATGCAGATATTGATTTTTCTAGCAAAAGGAAATTAACGGGACATTGTCCAATTTTGACCTTTACTTAATGAGCCATGTATACATCAAAAGCCTTTTAAAACATGTTGTTGATCAGCCACAGAGCTTCAAAAGCAGTCTTCTGTACCCAAAATAAGAAATAAAAATCAGACTTTCAATGATCCCCAAAGTCATAATTACTGTAGAGAGAAAACTCAATAGAAATACAAAAGGGGGTGGTTCCCTCACCGCAATCTAGGCAGTGAGAAATCGTCAGTGGTTCGCAGAATGTGGAAAATGGGATATGTCTACTCATAATTCAAATACCGTCTTTTACAAGAACCTGAGGGGAATTTATTTCATAGCAATCCTGCATAAAACCTCTGGCCATGTACCTTTATGTCTAAAAATAAGTCCCCACACTTGTTTGTTTAAATCACTGCTACTAGAAAAAGCTTGACATTACTTTTGATGTTCTTTTGGACAAAAAATCAGTTCCAGATCATCGAATAGAAATCACATGCAAGTCTGCTGATCTTCTGCTTCTAATTTGTTTCTTTTTTTTTCCCCTTTCCAATGTGTGCTTTGTCTATAGGATCAGGATGCATGGAAATAAATGTCTCGGTTTTCAACATAATTCCCCTCATAATTCCAAATAACGTACAGAAGGTGAAGAGTTAAAATCAAATGTTCCATTTTAGGCATATCTTGTTAATATAAACTCCAATAAACTTCTTTATAATATTGGATGTTTTTAACATCAAACTGCTCAAAAGTAGTAGCTATTACAAAATCTTGACCATAGGTTGTTATGGAAAAGTGTGTGATAATGGTATTTGTTATAACAAGATTTTGATAGCTTAAAATGGAAGTTATTATAGAACTACAAGTTCATAATTTTTGCCGAGTTAATAAATCTTGAAGCTTTCTGCAATGATTTGCTTGATATCTCTTTGTTTAGCTTAAGAATTTTTCAAACTCAGTAGGTCCAAGGGCCAATGGAGTTCAGAGGTATCATAAAACTGGCCAAAGAACAGAGAACTAGAAAGTGATAGAGAAAAGACCAGACACAGGTGAACAGGTCATAGTTCAGGGGAGACACCAAGTCCCTTATAAAAGAAGAGAGGTCATTATCTGCTCTGAAGAAACAGTCAAGTGAGTTCTTTGACAACTGCATAACTCTGGTTTCCTTAAAATTTATAAAAAATGAAAAAATTCATATTATATACGGTTTTCAGATGAATATCACCTAAAATGTATACCCGTAAATGAAACAGTGCATAAACATTTTGTTTCCTAAAATAAAACCATTTGGTCAGTGTTTATATTGTTTTGAATGCCAAGCTATAGTAGAATGAGGCCTAATGACTTCTATGAATATTCACAGATGATCATTCTTACTATACTCAAGAAAATACTGAGGAAGGGCCAGCTTTATCTAAAATTCCCTCAAGTGTATGTCCTAATTTTTTTGCTTGAATCCTATCATGACTTCTTTTAAAAATCTGAGTTTTCATCGATAGTCCATATAATATAGATAAAATTAAAACCAGAATGGAGGAGATGAACATCTTGTACAACTTCATTTGGCAATAGATTCATAAAATTGAATAAGAAAATTCTTTTAAATAAAAGACTTATCATCAAGACACTGACCTAATTTCAGGATCAAATCCCATTTCTGTCATCTGCCTTACATCTAATACTGACTTTAGCTGTGTAAAAATAGTTGAGGTCAGTGATTCTTGACTAAGAAATTCCAGTCTGTATCTTGAATCACAGTCCTTTCAATTAGATTTCATTATATTTCCTAAAAAGTAGATTAAAATAACATGCTTGTGTGGGGGAGAGATACAAAGCAGTAGACACAAATTATCAAATGAGTTTTTAGAACAATTTTCCTTAGAAGTCTTAAAAATAGGCTAGAAAGTCATAGGAGATGGAAGAACTATGGTCTCTCCTGAAGCAGAGAATGGATTGTTTGACATCTTGAGATTCTTTCCAGTTCAGTGAGTCTATAATTTTATTTCTTAAATGCACTAGCGATGTGTAAAGAGCCTTTTAAGAGTTATGGGATTGGGAATGATTTATTTTTATACTAATGATACATTGTGGTCACATGATATTCTTCCTCTGAGGATCTTGGAGAGCTTTCTTGACACTTCCTAATTAACTTTCCTTGCATTTCTCAGAAGCATGCATAAGGCACATGTTATTATCCACATTGTAGGCATGGCAAAGCTGAGTGCCTAGGGATACAAAAAAGAGTAAGTGAATCCTATACTTAAAAAAGCTTGAATACTCAAATTAACAAAAGACTTGCTGCATTTCTTACTAAGGCAGAATTTACAGAGAAGATGGCTGCACATAATCCTAGGTCTTTGAGAGATGAAAAGAGAAAAAACTAGCAATTTTGAGAGGACTGTCTGGAATCTTATGCATGGTCCTGGATCATCATAGCACGAATATCCAGGGGTGATCCTGAAAGGGTGATTCAGGGGAAAAACCCAAATCAAAGCCAACGAATGGTACAAGTTATCTATAGGGTGGATTCCATTTACCTTAACTAGTTATTCTGTTGTATTTAAAAGTTGTAATTTTTCAAGTCTCATTAATATTTATTAAGAAGTACTGACAGCATAGAAAAATATGAATGTTAATTTAAAGGCAAGTTACGGTGAACAAGGCCTCTTTCTGCTTGAATGTGCCACACATTGTAACTCAAATGATGCATTTCATCCTCACAATAATCCTCATGCTAATGTAGGAACTGAGGTTCAAACAGTCAAACAACTCCATGAAAATCATAAGTATTTATTAACAGAGAATGTTTTTGCCTACTTTTATTTCTGACTCTCAAAACGTGAAATTTTCAAAGCATTTTTTAAGAGGGAGGAAAAGTAGTCATAGAGAAATGTGTGTGGTTTTAGTATGTTTCGTTGTCCGTTTTCAAATTTGAGATATAAATGCCACAAAAATATAAGACAAACAGGGAAATCTAATTTTGTTTCATTTGTTTATTCTATTTATTTTTTTAAAGAATAAAACAAACTTGTGATTGAGGAGGAAACATACAATAAACAGCTAAGAATTATCCTGACTTAAATGCAGTGGAATCACACATTTTTTACCCTAAGTTACAAGGGCTTGGATTTTGTATTTACGCAGTGGTAAAAGAGGTAGAGATACACACACACATAGCAAGAGAGACAACATAAGAGAGAAAGGATATAGATGAGAAAGAAACAAAGAAGGAAGCAAAGAAACAAAGAAGGAAACGAAGGAAGAAAGGAGAGAGAAAGAAGAGAAAAAGAGAAAGAAAGAGAAAGAGAAAGAAAGAAAGGGAGAGAGGGAGAGAGGGAGGGAGAAGGGAATGGAAGGAAGGGGAAGGAGAAGGGAAGGGAATGAAAGGAAGGGGAAGGAGAAGCGAAGGGAATGGAAGGAAGGAGAAGGGAAGGGAATGGAAGGAAGGGTAAGGAGAAGGGAAGGGACAGGAAGGAAGGGTAAGGAGAAGGGAAGGGAATGGAAGGAAGGGGAAGGAGAAGAGAAGTAAGGGGAAGGAGAAGGGAAGGGAAGGAAGGAGAAGAGAAGTAAGGGGAAGGAGAAGGGAAGGGAAGGAAGGAGAAGGGAAGGGAAGGAAGGAGAAGGGAAGGGAAGGAAGGAGAAGGGAAGGGAAGGAAGGAGAAGGGAAGGGAAGGAAGGAGAAGGGAAGGGAAGGAAGGAGAAGGGAAGGGAAGGAAGGAGAAGGGAAGGGAAGGAAGGAGAAGGGAAGGGAAGGAAGGAGAAGGGAAGGGAAGGAAGGAGAAGGGAAGGGAAGGAAGGAGAAGGGAAGGGAAGGAAGGAGAAGGGAAGGGAAGGAAGGGGAAGGAGAAGGGAAGGGAAGGGAGGGAGGAGGGAGGAGGGAGGAGGGAGGGAGGAAGACGATTGATAGGTAGGTGGGGGGGGTAGAGAAAGGGGGGGAGAGAAAGGGGGCGAGAGAGAGGGAGGGGGAGGGAGGGAGGGGGAGGGAGGGGGAGGGAGGGGGAGGGAGGGGGGAGAGGGAGAGAGAGAGAGAGAGAGAGAGAGAGAGACAGAGACAGAGACAAAGAGAAAGAAAGAGAGACTTAGCTGTCAGAGAGCATAGTTTCCCTTTAAGTTTAACCCAGTTTCTCCTGTAGAATAACTGTGAACTCTGAGCAAAATATAGACATCAACTGCTTGAAAGTCCCAGAGAGTGAATAAAGAGAGACAAACTGGAGAGAAATATTTAGAAAAAGGGAATTGTAATAGATAGAATTGTTCCCCAAAAGATTTGTTCAAGTTCTAACCCCTGATGCCTGTGAATGTATTTTCAAATATTTGTTTCAAAATAGGCCTTTGCACATATAATCAGGTTAGGATGAGGTCATATGGGAAAACTAGGTTTCTTATAAAAATTTGGCAATGGAGACACACAGGAAGAATGCCACATGAGGATGGAGGCAGAGATTGGAACAATGTATCCACAAACTAAGGATTGCTGAGGATTGCTGGCAACCGCCAGAAGCCAGGGAAAGGCAAAGAAGTATCCTTCCATCGAGCCTCCAGAGAGAGAAAGGCCCTGTTGACATCTTGATTTTGGACTTCTAGCTTCCAGAACTGTGAGAGGATAAGTTTCTTATGTTTTTAGTCACCATATTCACGGTAATTTGTTATGGCAACGCTAGGAAATTAATACAGCAATGATACATAGTTTCCTATTTTACAGTTTTTTCCAAGTGCAGTTCCTGGTATCCCACGTGAGACAGCTACAACTCCAATAGAAAAACCTCAACATTGCTGGCTTGATGAATCAGCACAGAGTTTTGGGCAACCATATTCCTTGAAATTGAAAGCATAAATTCCAGAAAGGAGAAAGTAAGTGGGGGAGGACCCTTAAAGTCTGTGTATATGATCTGCCTAAGTCTCTGGCTGACCCTTGCACAACCCACGAATAATGCAAACTACAAGCAGCCCTGGTAAGACTAAAAACACTGAACTGAAATTTGAGCTGCTATCACCTACAAGAAGAAAAGAAAAACACCAGAAGTTTCATTTTGAGTGAAGCCAAGTTAACAGTTTGCAAAAACAAACACAAAACTCTTTAGAGGAATATAATAGGTCCAGAGTTTCGATGAGATGTCATTTGCAATGTCCAGCATATAATTCAAAATGACTCAATAGAAGAAGAAACAGGAAAACATCAGCTATTCTATACAGATTAATGAACAGAGACCAAACCCAAGATGACACAAATCATAGAATTAGCATATAAGCAGTTTTTATTGATAGGCTCAAGGCAGTAAATGAAAATCTGCTCAGATTGATGACCCCCCCAAAAAAAAATCCCAGTAGAGAAACAGAAAATATAAAAGAAATCTAATGGAAATTCTGGAATTGAGAAATATATTTAAAGTTTTAAAAAAATCACTGGATGTGACCACAATTTAACAGAAATGAAAAACATGAAAAAAACAGAAATAAAAAATGAGCAGTACCACAGGAACTTGTAAGATGAACAAAAGATAAACCAAATATGTAGTTGGAGACTCAAAGAAAAGAGAGAGAAAATGGAGAAAATATACTAGAAGAAATAATGGCTGAAAATTCAGCAAACTGTATTAAAGACAAAAAATTATGGATTCAAAAAGCTTAGCAAACACCAAGCAAAATTAATATAAAGAAAATCTCACTTAACATATCAAACTATGGTATTTTCATGTTAATTTTAAAATATCAATTTCTTTTTTAAAAACTACCAGAATTTTGATTAGGATTACTTTGAATTTTTAGAGAAAACTGAGAAGAAATTAAATTATAACAATTTTGAGATTTTTCAATGCATGAACAAAGTACACCACTCCATTTTTTTTAGCTTTTCTTTAAATTCTCTCAGCAACATTTTGGAGTTTTCAGTGTACAAGTCTTCCATGTGTTTTGTCAAATTTAGTCTCAAATATTTCACACTTTTGATATATTTAAATGTTTACACTTATATTTCGATTTCCAATTAAACATTGATAGCATATACAAATAAAATTTATGTGTTGACTTAGTATTCTGTCAACTTGCTAAGATCACATATTACTTCCAAGAAGGTTTTTGTAGATTTCTCATGATTTTTCTATTTGGAGAATAATGTTGTCTGCAAATAAAAGTTTTATTTCTCTTTCCTAAGGCAGGGTGTGGTGGCTCATGCCTGTAATCCCAGAAGTTTGGGAGGCCAAGGCAGATGAATCTCTTGAGCTCAGGAATTCAAGGAAGGCCAGCCTGAGCAACATGGTGAAACCCCATCTCTACCAAAACTAAAATTAAAAAAAAAAAAATTAGCCAGACATAGTGGCATGCACCTGTAGTCCCAGGTACACAGGAGGCTGAGGTAGGAGGATTGCTTGAGCCTGGGAGGCTGAGGTTGCAGGGAGACATCATGCCACTGTACTCCAGCCTGGGCAACACAGTGAAACTGGGTCTCAAAAAAAGTAAAAGTTTTATTTCTCCTTCCCAAACTGAACACCTTTTATTTCCTTTTCTTGCTTTATCTTTTTATCTTTATCCTTGCTAGGATCTCCAATAAAATGGTAAATAGAAGTGGTGAGACTCCTTGCTTTGTTCCAGATTAGAAGCGACCAGGCACATTGGCTCATGCCTATAATCTCAGCACTTTGGGAGGCCAAGTCAGGTGGATCACTTGAACACAGGGGTTCAAGATCAGCCTAGCAACAAAATGAGACCTTGTCTCTACGAAAAGTAAAAAAAAAAAATTAGCTGGGCATGGTGGTGCGTGACTTTAGTCCCAGATACCTGGGAGGCTGAGGTGGGAGGATTGTTTAAGCCTGGGAAGTCAAGGTTGCAGTGAGCAGTCACTGTATTCCAGTCAGGATGATAGAGGGAGACCCTGACAAAAGAAAAGAGAGAAAGAAAGAGAGGAAGAGAGAAAGAGAGGAAGAGAGAAAGAGAGGAAGAGAGAAAGAGAGGAAGAGAGGAAGGAAGGAAGAGAGGGAGGAAGGGAGGGAGGAAGGAAGGGAGGGAGGAAGGAAGGGAGGGAGGAAGGAAGGAAGGGAGGAAGGAAGGGAGGGAGGAAGGAAGGGAGGGAGGAAGGAAGGAAGGAAGGAAGGAAGAGAGGAAGGAAGGGAGGAAGGGAGAGAGGAAGGAAGGAAGGGAGGAAGGAAGGGAGGAAGGAAGGGAGAAAGGGAGAGAGAAAGGGAGAGAGGAAGGAAGGCAGGGAGGAAGGGAGAGGAAGGGAGAGGAAGGGAGAGGAAGGGAGAGGAAGGGGGAGGAAGGGAGGGAGGAAGGGAGAGAGGAAGGGAGGGAGGAAGGGAGGGAGGAAGGGAGGGAGAGAGGAAGGAAGGGAGAGAGGAAGGAAGGGAGAGAGGAAGGGAGAGAGGAAGGAAGGGAGAGAGGAAGGGAGAGAGGAAGGAAGGGAGGAAGGAAGGGAGGAAGGAAGGGAGGAAGGAAGGGAGGGAGGAAGGGAGAGAGGAAGGGAGAGAGGAAGGAAGGGAGAAAGGGAGGGAGAGAGGGAGAGAGAGAGGGAGAGAGGAAGGGAGGGAGAGAGGAAGGGAGGGAGAGAGGAAGGGAGGGAGAGAGGAAGGGAGGGAGGAAGGGAGGGAGGAAGGAAGGGAGGGAGGAAGGGAGGGAGGAAGGAAGGGAGGGAGGAAGGGAGGGAGGAAGGAAGGGAGGGAGGAAGGGAGGGAGGAAGGAAGGGAGGGAGGAAGGGAGGGAGGAAGGGAGGGAGGAAGGGAGGGAGGGAGGAAGGGAGGGAGGAAGGGAGGGAGGGAGGGAGGGAGGAAGGGAGGGAGGGAGGGAGGGAGGAAGGGAGGGAGGGAGGGAGGGAGGAAGGAAGGGAGGGAGAGAGGAAGGGAGGAAGGGAGGAAGGGAGGAAGGAAGGGAGGAAGGGAGGAAGGAAGGGAGGAAGGAAGGGAGGAAGGGAGGAAGGAAGGGAGGAAGGAAGGGAGGAAGGGAGGGAGGAAGGGAGGAAGGGAGGAAGGAAGGGAGGAAGGGAGGGAGGAAGGAAGGGAGGAAGGGAGGGAGGAAGGAAGGGAGGAAGGGAGGGAGGAAGGAAGGGAGGAAGGGAGAGAGGGAGGAAGGGAGAGAGGGAGGAAGGAAGGGAGGAAGGGAGAAAGGGAGGGAGGAAGGGAGGGAGGAAGGGAGAAAGGGAAGAAGAAAGGGAAGAAGGAAGGGAGGAAGGAAGGGAGGAAGGGAGGGAGGAAGGGAGAGAGGAAGGAAGGGAGGGAGGAAGGGAGAGAGGAAGGAAGGGAGGGAGGAAGGGACAGAGGAAGGAAGGAAGGGAGGGAGGAAGGGAGAGAGGAAGGAAGGGAGGAAGGGGGAGGAAGGGAGAGGAAGAGAGAGGAAGGGAGGGAGGGAGGGAGGAAGGGAGGGAGGAAGGAAGGAAGGGAGGGAGGGAGGGAGGGAGGAAGGGAGGGAGGGAGGGAGGGAGGGAGGAAGGGAGGGAGAGAGGAAGGGAGGAAGGGAGGAAGGGAGGAAGGAAGGGAGGAAGGGAGGAAGGAAGGGAGGAAGGAAGGGAGGAAGGGAGGAAGGAAGGGAGGAAGGAAGGGAGGAAGGAAGGGAGGAAGGGAGGGAGGAAGGGAGGAAGGGAGGGAGGAAGGGAGGAAGGAAGGGAGGAAGGGAGGGAGGAAGGAAGGGAGGAAGGAAGGGAGGAAGGGAGGGAGGAAGGAAGGGAGGAAGGGAGGGAGGAAGGAAGGGAGGAAGGGAGAGAGGGAGGAAGGGAGAGAGGGAGGAAGGAAGGGAGGAAGGGAGAAAGGGAGGGAGGAAGGGAGGGAGGAAGGGAGAAAGGGAAGAAGAAAGGGAAGAAGGAAGGGAGGAAGGAAGGGAGGAAGGGAGGGAGGAAGGGAGAGAGGAAGGAAGGGAGGGAGGAAGGGAGAGAGGAAGGAAGGGAGGGAGGAAGGGAGAGAGGAAGGAAGGGAGGGAGGAAGGGACAGAGGAAGGAAGGAAGGGAGGGAGGAAGGGAGAGAGGAAGGAAGGGAGGAAGGGGGAGGAAGGGAGAGGAAGAGAGAGGAAGGGAGGGAGGGAGGGAGGAAGGGAGGGAGGAAGGAAGGAAGGGAGGGAGGGAGGGAGGGAGGGAGGGAGGAAGGGAGGAAGGGAGGGAGGGAGGGAGGGAGGGAGGAAGGGAGGGAGGGAGGGAGGGAGGAAGGGAGGGAGGGAGGGAGGGAGGGAGGGAGGAAGGGAGGGAGGGAGGGAGGGAGTGAGGAAGGGAGGGAGGGAGGGAGGGAGGGAGGGAGGGAGGGAGGGAGGAAGGGAGGGAGGGAGGAAGGGAGGAAGGGAGGGAGGGAGGAAGGGAGGGAGGGAGGGAGGGAGGAAGTGAGGGAGGGAGGGAGGGAGGAAGGGAGGGAGGGAGGGAGGGAGGGAAGAAGGGAGGAAGGGAGGAAGGGAGGGAGGGAGAGAGGAAGGAAGGGAGGAAGGAAGGGAGCGAGGGAGGAAGGGAGCGAGGGAGGGAGGGAGCGAGGGAGGGAGGGAGGGAGGGAGCGAGGGAGGGAGGGAGGGAGGGAGGGAGGGAGCGAGGGAGGGAGGGAGGGAGGGAGGGAGCGAGGGAGAGAGGGAGAGAGGGAGAGAGGGAGGGAGGGAGGGAGAGAGGGAGGGAGGGAGGGAGGGAGGGAGAGAGGGAGAGGAAGGGAGAGAGGAAGAGAGAGAGGAAGGAAGGGAGGAAGGAAGGGAGGAAGGAAGGGAGGAAGGGAGGGAGGGAGGGAGGGAGGGAGGGAGGAAGGGAGGGAGGGAGGGAGGGAGCGAGGGAGCGAGGGAGCGAGGGAGGGAGGGAGGGAGCGAGGGAGGGAGGGAGGGAGCGAGGGAGCGAGGGAGGGAGGGAGGGAGCGAGGGAGGGAGGGAGGGAGCGAGGGAGGGAGCGAGGGAGGGAGGGAGCGAGGGAGGGAGGGAGCGAGGGAGGGAGGGAGGGAGCGAGGGAGGGAGCGAGGGAGGGAGCGAGGGAGCGAGCGAGGGAGGGAGCGAGCGAGGGAGGGAGCGAGCGAGGGAGGGAGCGAGCGAGGGAGGGAGGGAGCGAGGGAGGGAGGGAGCGAGGGAGGGAGGGAGCGAGGGAGCGAGGGAGGGAGCGAGGGAGGGAGCAAGGGAGCGAGGGAGGGAGGGAGGGAGCGAGGGAGGGAGGGAGCGAGGGAGCGAGGGAGGGAGTGAGGGAGGGAGAGAGGGAGTGATAGAGGGAGCGAGGGAGGGAGAGAGGGAGGGAGAGAGGGAGCGATAGAGGGAGCGAGGGAGGGAGAGAGAGAGAGAGAGAGAGGGGGAGAGAGAGAGAGAGGGGGAGAGAGAGAGAGAGAGAGGGGGAGAGAGGGAGAGAGAGAGGGAGAGAGAGAGGGAGAGGAAGGGGGAGAGGAAGGGGGAGAGGAAGGGAGGGAGGAAGGGGGAGAGGAAGGGAGGGAGGAAGGGGGAGAGGAAGGGAGGGAGGAAGGGGGAGAGGAAGGGAGGGAGGAAGGGGGAGAGGGAGGGAGGAAGGGAGGGAGGAAGGGAGGGAGGAAGGGAGGAAGGAAGGGAGGAAGGAAGGGAGGGAGGAAGAGAGGAAGGGAGGGAGGAAGAGAGGAAGGGAGGGAGGGAGAGCAGAAAGAAGGGAGGGAGGAAGGGAGGGAGGGAGGGAGCGAGGGAGGGAGGGAGGGAGGGAGGGAGGGAGCGAGCGAGGGAGGGAGGGAGGGAGGGAGGGAGCGAGCGAGGGAGGGAGGGAGGGAGGGAGGGAGCGAGGGAGGGAGGGAGGGAGGGAGCGAGGGAGGGAGGGAGGGAGCGAGCGAGGGAGGGAGGGAGGGCGGGCGGGCGAGCAAGCAAAGCATTCTATCTTTCACCACTAAATGACGTTTTATCTCTAATTTTTTCATAAACGTACTTTATGAAGGAAAGGTTAAAGAAGTTCTCTTCTATTTCTTGTCTGTTGAAAGTTATTTTTAAAATACCAAATGAATATTGAATTTTGTCAACTGCTTGTCTCTACTGACATAAGTATTTCTTTTTAAGTTTGTGAATATAATGAATGAAATTGATCAATTTTTTCACACACTACATTTCTTGAGATAGACCCTATTTGGACATAAAGGGTTATAATTTTTATATATGGCTGAACGTAACTTAATTTTTGTAAGAATTTTTGAAACTTCGAGATATTGGTCTGTACTTTTTTAATTTTTGTAATGTATGGGTTTCATTTTGGTATCTGGGTAACTCTAACCTCAAAAAACAAGTTGGAAAGTTTACTATTATCTTTTGCATTCTGGAAAAATATGGGTAGAACTGTAATTATTTATTCCTTACGTATTTGATAGAATTCAACAGTGAAATCATTTAGGCCTGAAATTTTCATTTCAACAAGGTTTTAGATTACAAACTCAGTTTTTTAAATCAATATTAAGGCTATTTAGGCTATTTCATCTTGAATAAACTTTTGCAGTTCGTGTCTTTCAGTTAGTTTGTCTTTTTCATCTACAGTCATGTGTCGTTTAACAATGAGAATAAGTTCTAAGAGATGCATCCTTAGTCAAATTTGTCATTGTGCAAATATCATAGGGTGTCATTACACACACCTAGATGGTAGAGCCTACTTACTACACATCTAGGCTATACGGTATAGCCTCTTGCTCCTAGACTACAAGTCTGTACAGCACGTTACTGTACTGAATATTGTAAGCAATTATAACACAATATTTGTGTATCTTAACATAGAAAAGGTACAGCAAAAACATGGAATTACAATTTTATGGAGTTATCATTATATATGTGGTCTGTCATTGACTGTCATGCATTGCATGACTGTATGACATTATTCTGATAAGATTATAATACTTGAGTATTACCCTTTTAATATTTATATTACCTGTAATGATTCCTTTTATTCCTGATAACTATTTGTGTCTTCTCCCCTTTTTTCTTATTCTGGATAGATGTTTTCAATTACATTGATATTTTTGTGTAATCGGCATTGCTTGCTTTAAATTTTCTCTATTACTCTGTATTCTACTTCATTTATTTTTGTTATCTTTATTAACTTCCTTCTGTTTAATTACGATCTAATTACTCTTGGTTTCCTAATTTCTAAAGGTGTTACCTTAGATAATTGCTTTAAAATGTTTCTTCTAATATAAACACTTAATATTATAAATTCCCCTCTAATCACCTCTTTAGTTGCATTCCATAAATTCTAATATGTTTGTTTTTTTTTTTTCAAAGTATTTTCTATTTCCTCTTGTGATGTGAATGTGTGTGTGTGTGTGTGCATGCATTCATGGTGTTGAATAGGTTAATTAGCTTGTGGTGATTATTACATAATGTGTGTACATATATATACATACACACACACATATCTCAAAACATGAAGTTGTACACCTTGAATATACATTTTTATTTGTTAATTTTACTTCAATAAAGCTGGGGGCAAATCCCCATCACTTTGCTTTTGGTTTTTAATTTTGCTGAAATCATAAAGCATATATGATTTTAATCTTTTAACATTTATTGAATTTTCTTTTATCATCCAGAAAATGATACAACTTGGTAAATATTCCATTGCATTTAATATAAATTTGTATTCAGCTATTGTTGAGGAGAGTGTTTTATAAATATTAAATAGCTCAAATCTGTTGGAAGCTTTACAGTTTACCATCGCTTTTTCTTTGCATCACCATTGTCATAATTCCTATTTACCTGTCTTCAAGATCACTGATTGGTTTTCTTTTGCTGTATCCAGTCTGCTTGTAGCTAATTGATGAAATTACTTATTTCTGATATGGCATTTTTCATTTCTAGCATTTCCATTTGACTCCTTCGTAAAGTTGTAATCTCTTTGAAAGTCCTTATCTGTTCATGCATCCCATTTGTCTCATCTACTATGCCATCAAACAAATTAGTTTTAAATTACTGTGTAATAATTCCAGCCACTAGATCATTTCTCAACCTGTTTCTGTTGATTACTTTTGCCTCTGGACAATGAAGTTTTTTTTTTTCTTGTTTTGTCTCTCATAAGTTTTTGTTGAATGGTAGACATGGTGTATAGACAGACTGATATAAAAAGGATTTATTCCTGGAAATGGGCATGCTTCTGTCAGGTCATTGGTACACTTGGTTCAATCATTCCAGTAGCTGTCTTGTGTTTGGTTGTATGTTGCTCTAGTTAATTTCAGTCTACCAGAGACTTCAGAATTCTCCAGTGGTAGATGACTGTTACTTTTACTTACTGTGAAGCCTGGAGTGCTAAAATCTTATCTTTGGTATTCCTCCTCCACCTCCAGCTTTCAGCAAGATCTCCAGCCACACTCTAGCCCTTTCCCCAGGGTATATTTCTGCTGACTTTTACTTGGTGCAGGGCTTGAGGTAGGGGCAGGTGTGTTTCTCAGCTCTTCTGTTCCAGCATCAGTCTTCAGCAGGCCATGAGCACCTGAGCATCAAAGGATGAGATTTCTCAGCATTTTTGTTCCATTCCCACTGTCAAACAAGCTCTGCTTTCTCCTCAAATGCAGAGTCTAAAAAGTGAGCACCCCACCCCTATTCCATGCCAAACTCTGCCCTATATTGATGGGTGCTTCAGCTTGAATGCTTGTGATCCCCCCAGAATTCATATGTTAAATCCCAATGACCCATGTGATGATATTTGGAGGTGGGGCCTTTGGAAGGTGATTGGGTCTTGAGTGTAGAGCCCTCACAGTAGGATTAGCGCCCTTTTAAAAAACAGACTCCAGCAAGCTCATTCACCCCTTTCACCAAGGACACAGTGAAAAGATGATCCCAGGAAGCAGGCTCTCACCAGACACTAAATATGCTGGTGCCTTGGTCTTAGACTTCCCAGCCTCCAAAACCATGATAAATCAGTTTCTGTTTTTAATAAGCCACCCAGTCTGTGGTGTTCTCTCATAGCAGTGTAAATGGACTAATACAATGGGGGTATTTGGCGAGAATGACTTTTCTGCCTCTCCCTAGCAAAAGAAGACCTCTACCTTGTACCAATCCAGAACCCTGGGTACCAGTTGGTTTGCAGTCCCTCTGTAGTAGCAGATGTTTTTGCATAATATCTTGCATAATATCAGTGCACTGTAGAGGTGGATTTCCATCAATGATAGTAGACCTATGCCTAAAATCAAGGTAGAGAATGGGAAAGTAAGAGGATATCTTTCCCTTTCTCCAACAGCAAATAGCCTTTTTTTCTCATGTCTGAGCAGGGTCTGGGGTGGGCAGGAGCAGCTGTTCATCATCTTGTAATCATGTAGCTCTCGGAACAGAGATCGGCTTCTCCAAGTAGTTCTTCTCCATGTTTAAACAGAGGCAGGATCTGTTACACCTGTGCTACCAAATGGGTTCATGATTTTTGCGTATGAGTTGTTCTTCCTGAACAATCCATCTGGACATTTCATTTCTTTCTGCTCTATATCATGGTAAGGTTACAATCGACCACATAAATGGTATGAGACTTTAATGTGTTTCACATAATAATTCAATTCAGAAACATGAGACAGACTACTTTCACATCACAAATTTAAACCTCCATCAAAACCCTCTTTGTGTCTATCAGTAATGTTTATCTGCATTAACAGATGTGCTAAGATTTTAAGGACAGATATTCTGTCTTGAGCCCCTTCTAGTCCAAAAGTGAACTGCATTTGTTTCTCTTCCACCTTTAAATTTTTGTATTGCATATATTTATGGGGCACAACATGATCTTTTTATAAATGTATACATTGTTTAATGATTACATCAAGCTATTTAACATATCCATCACATCACACTTTTTTGTGGTGGGAAGATTTGAAATCAACTCTCTTAGTAATCTTCAAGTATACAGTATACTATTATTAATTATATTCACCATGCTGTATGATTGATCTCTGGAAATTATTTATTCTGTCTAATGAAACATTGTCCCTTTGATTAACATCTCTTCATCTCCACTTTTACAAAAGTGAGTTGCACTTATAAGCCATCAAAAATGTATATTAAATGAATTTGAAAATAATGGGAAAAATGAAGCTTTCATACTAGCAGTTGTCTTTTCTTTATTCCAGTCTTTTATGTAAGCACCCAGTGGAATCCAGTGGACAATGAGTAGCAAGTGGGCACACTTTTGAGTGATGCTTCTGGAAATCTTACACTACTATTTTAACCCATACTCAGTCTTTAATCACTGGCTAATATTTTAGTTGTGGTTTCCTTGCCTACTTTTATGACAGCTGCCTTATGTCCCCATACTCGCCAAAGATAAAATGTCCATGTGACTTTCCTTGCAGGGTCTTATTACTTTTGGGATTCAGTTCATTAGATCGCCTCTGATGTGAGCTTTGTGATGGGCTAAAGAATATGAATTTTAGAAATTAGACAGCTTTTTTTCTTATTATTTCTCTGTAGCTTTCTACAGCCTTAGTAGGAATGAAAATAAGTGTAAATTATTAACAAACACATTTAAGCTTATATTATTCCTATTTGCATCAAAACCAATTCATATCTGTATTAATAAGTAGGGCTCTATTTTGCTGAGATAACAAATAACTCCGCAGTGTCACTAGCTTTAAACAACATTCAAACTACTTGTCCATTTTAGGATGGCAAAACATCTGCTCAGATTTATTTTCACATTAGGATCTAGGCTGACAGAGCAGTCTCCATCTGGAATCTTTCAATTTATTATGGCAGAGAGAGTTGAATTGAATGGGAATAGTAAAGTGAATATAATTTTCATCACTAGAGAATGGACACAATCATCTTTTCATAAATCCTTTTATTATCTTTATAAGTCTCCAATTTCTTCTAAAAATGCACCTAAAAATCATAGCCAAGGTTTGGGTACTTAGAAGAGACTAGATTACTATCAGCTTTTACAGACCCTTGGGTCTAAAAGCAAGGCTCGTTTCTGTTTGGGTGTGTGTTACACATTTTACCATGTTCTTGAGTTTACTGATAGGAATACAGACTCTACTCCCAATCAGACCACGCTTTAGCCAAATATATAGTTGGAGGGATATTAGGTTCAATTCTTTATTCTGAGGATACAGTGGGTTGGAGAAATCATAAGAATCAAGAAGATTTTCAGGATATAAAATAAGTACTTTTGGGAAAACAATAAAATATGTGATTTTACTTGGCAAACTGAAAGCTGAGGAGAGATTTAGTAAAAATCACAGGATCAGAAGGGCCATCTGTTTAGATTTTATTTACTTATCTATTCTCTCATTTCACTTCTAGTGAAGATACTTCCATTTTAGAAAGATAAAATGGGCTCCTAATAAAAAAGCAGAAATTTAAGTTAGAAGTGAGAAAAATCTTCTGGCAGCAAAGTTTATTAAATTGTGCAGTGACTCTCCAAGTCAGTTTTGCAACTTCTTTGCTAAAGTTCTTTAAAACTAAGTTAGTATCTCATCATTGAGTTTCTTTAAATTATTGTCTAGAGGAATGGATTCTGACCTCATAAGATCCTTTCCTATTCAAACATTTTATTTCTTATTGAAAAAAAATACACAGCTTGCTTTTGAATAATGCTTTAACTTTTCAAAAAGGTTTAACAGTCATGCTCTGATTTGATTATTACAACTCTATTCAGCAGGTCTAGAAGATTTTTTTTTTCTCTTAAATAAGGAAACATACACAAAGAGATGACACAGCCTGTTAAGTGGCACACATACGATCAGGACTTGCTCTCTTTGAACACTTCAATCCTGACTTGATTCTTTACCACAGTGTCTTTAGTTTGATGTTAAATCTTGGTAACAAACAGGAATGATTTTAATATCTAGATGAAGAATTCTAGATATTAGAGTGATAAATATTTGAGATCATTAAGCCCAATTAGAATATTCCACATACAACATAAAATTATAATTATGTGTGTGTACATCAATACATATATTCTACTATGATAGTCATGTGTTACTTGAAGAAAGAAATGTGTTCTGAGCAATGTGTCCTTAGTGATTTCATTATTGTGCAAACATCATACGGTGCACTTTCGCAAGCCTAGATGGCAGAGCCTACTACACACCTAGGCTATGTTATAGCCTATTGCTCCTAGGCTAGAAACCTACACAGCATGTTACTGTATGCAATACTGCAGGCAACTGTAACACAATGGGAAGTATGTCTATATCAAAACATATCTAAACATGGAAAAAGTACAGTAAAAATATGGGATTTTAATCTTACGGGACCAGCATTACATATGCAGTTTATAGTTCAACAAAACATCACTATGAGGCATGTGACTGTATGTATATGTGTATGTATACATATATGTACATGTTTTGAACAAAATATTGTTTAATAAACAGGATTTATATCTCAAATGATACCAAGTATCATTGTCAATACTCTCCTTCCCATCTCATAGGCTCCACTGTGAAATGTATCTCAGGGTCTATATTCAAGAGCCTTCCATTTCAACCAGATAGACTCCTATCCCTGGCATTTGAACAGAAGGTTAAGCTTGTAAGTTGACTCCCTCATTGCTAATATTTTTTCTGAAAATGTAATCAGACAGTTTGATGGATCAGGTGGCCTCTAAAAGTCTACCAACTCTTAAGTATCTCAATCTTTTAGGTTAAACTTTCCTGTTACTTTATATTTGCAGCCTCCTAAACCCAAATATTCATGGAGATCCATAAGACATCAACATATGTAGCATTATGCCAAAGGCATTTTAAGCTTTTCCTTTTCCACAGAATTTGAACTTTTAAAATAACAACCCCCCCACCATCTTTTATTTTTTACCTACAGACAAGAAACTTTCAGCAAAACACTTGAATGTAAGACGCTGTGTTCTAGCAGTGATTGAGTGTGATTTGACTGGAAATATTGCCTTTGCTGTTACGGTGTTTGTGTACTGAGTTCCTGGCAGGATAATTCTGGCAGTAGAAAAAAAGAATTCCATCTATAGAGTATTTTTTCAGGCATTATCAGTGCCAGCCATGGTTTTAGGTTACATTTTAATGGTGAGGTGGGGAGAGATTGCCCCAGATGGTGGATGTAAAATGTGCCATAAATTTTAATGAAGCAAATAAGTCACTAATAACCCTACTGCTAACACTGCTATGTTTGGGGCCGACCTTAATAAAGGAAAATTAAAAAGGCACATGTAGCCTTTAAACAAGTGCCTAAGAAGCCTAATATGATTTACTAATTCAGCTATTCACACTCTGATTGCATGGCCCCTGGTCATCTGCTCAAGTACAGCTGCTTCGTGTAAAATAAATAAATAAATAAAAAGTTTATTGACCACCAGATGTCCTAGCCTGTAATGGGTGCTGGCAGATTTCAGGTCACTCAGAGTTCAGGCAGATTTACTAAATATCCATATATTTTTGGTAGCAACACTACCTTGGAAATCGTACCTATATAATTGTTTCAGTCAGAGCCCAGAGATAACTTTCTTGCCCTCTTTCAGTCGTGAGATCTTAACCAATGGATCTCTTTTTTGTGAAGCAAAGTCTAACAGATAGGCTGTTGGTTAAGGATTTTGGGAAAGGACATATGGGACCTTTTCATTTTTCATTAAAAACTTGGCAGAAGATTCGTGAGGCTAGGCATCATTAAGCCTTTACCAACCCAAGCAATTAACTTGGATATGGTAACTGAGAATCATTTTCTAGTTGAGATAACTGATATCCACCAGGGGGGTCACATGACTCAACAACACACAGAGCATAGAAGAGAACCAACAATCATAGGCAATCCTCTTAGACCACATGATGCAATAATGTGCATGTATAGTGTACATATGTAATAATGTACTAGTATGACTATGCATCATTAAATTCATAGCAAAAAGAAAAAAACTTCAAAGATGAGATTAAGAAATGAAATGATTAGTATTTTAAAGTATCTGACTAAGTGTGATAGCTTCACCATTCTTAGACAATATCTAAAACCAGAATATATAGTTAAGGCAACGCTCATCATTAACCATGGTGGATACAAATCTATATTTCAAAAAAATCTTCTCTATAATATTAATTCTAGTGTGCCAATTCCTTCTCAGATCCAATTGTGCCATCCGCCTCCTGAAATCATTGATGAAGAGCTGAAGTGAGGTGGACAAGTGCCAGTTCTGCAATCTCCTATTTTTTGCTGTCATTATGTGATTTAAATTATCTTTGACCCAGAGTTACTCCTCAAGACTCTGTTTAAGCCCCTTGTCCATTTCATAAGGATTTAGCTTAGTTAAAAGAAGATAATGTCATTTAAAATCCCAGTTAATTAGGAGCATGCAAATTGCAATATATCACACAATTTCAGAAGCCAACAACAGTGTGAAGACACCACTGGCTGTCCCTCTGTGGGGGTGGGCACTCCCTCCTGACACCTCACCTTCTCTACAACACACGGGGTTTCCAGCAGACGGATAGAATGGGGACCCCAGAGTCGATCAGCTCACATATTATGTATACTTCCTTTATTACATCTTATTCTTTATTTTTAGATAAAAATGAATATCAATAGAAGTTCTGGGTTTTTTTTTTCCTCATATTCAACATTAGCAATTATCCTCTTGGGCCTTTAAATGATCTCCAGGTGGCCTTAGCATCAACACACCCACAGTCTTTAGTCCAATGCCACATCTCTCTCTGCCTAGTCCAGTAAAATATTCCGGTTTCTCAACATATTCCAGTTACTCTTCCAAAACAACTCAACATTTCAGGTGGTGTTAAATTACATATTCCAGAACTACTTGATACAGATTAAAAGCCACATGCAGCCAGGAAAACACAAGAAATACTATGGCAGATATGCATGAAGTTTGGTCAATAAGTCTTAATTTGATATTTTAGTGCCAAATATAATGAAAGGGAAAGTTCAGATATGTCCATGCATGTGTGTGTGTGGTTTTGCATTCCAGGTTTCAACACACAAAAAAATTGTGGCAATCATTGGATATATAACAGGGGACTTCAATAGCATGTTGGGTTTGCTTTTGTTTGCTTTTTACATGGGATTTTTTAGCTCATATGATCTATTTTGACTGTCAACTTGTTTATCTATGTAGATCATTTTCCTTTTACTACCTTAATCCCAAGCAAGAAAAAATGTCACTTCATCCATACACGCAGACAATCCAAACTGACACTGCTCCAGTCACATAAACTCACACCTATCCACAAACACAGAAGCTAAAGAAAGCCTGCTTCTCCCAGTTACCAGTAAAACTTTAAATACAAATGAGAACCATGTCCCATCAAACTTAAAGTGTAGTGCTTCAGACTTTTATCAGGGTTATTACTGATTATGTTAACCCTCCCAGTGGAAAAAGGAAAGAAAATCTCTGCTGTTTAGTAATATTTTTGTATATGAACGAATTGTTTAGGATTATTTACAATCATTTGTCATTTCCCACCCAGGCTCTCCAAACTTTTTCCACCTTAAATCTTTGAGTTAGTTTTCACCAAAGCATGTATATTCCAGGATTTTTTTCATTTCCTATTTGAAGGCAAAAACATTTGTTTCTGTACAGCACACTGATGAAAATTCAGAACTATTCAGTTTTCTAAAATGTTTTAATTTAAAATAGTGATATGTCAGAAGATAATAGACTAAGACGTATGCTATATTTCCAATGCAAAATAATTTTAATATAATTAATTTTAAATCAGGGTGATGAGGAGGAAGTAGATTGCATGTTTAAGGGAAACCTTTCCATTTAGAGATATGAAACGTTCAATTCAGTATTTCAACAACAAATGACCTAGTTTGTCAGTCTGTCTTTTATTTGTCTTACCCTCAGTCAAGAAATTGAGGAATACCCTGCTTTTCAAATAAATACTGTACTGAAAATCAAAACATCACAAAGGATCTAAGCAGAACTGCCATCAGGAGCTTCAAGGATGGAAGATTTTAAACATGGCTTAGATAATATTTTCCTAAATTTGGAGCCAGACAAAGATGACCGAATAGAATGGGAGGACAGTATGCACTCAGAGTCTTAATCCTGGGGGGGTTTCTTACACCTTCCCCTTAGACATGTTTAATTAGCTGGGGCCTGTTGTATTTATTCGGTAGATTTGGACACAAATGGAAAAAAGGTCTTTTCATCTCTTTTTATCAGTAGTCCCCCAAAGCCAAGGCAGGTGTCTGTGGGATTAAACATAATTACAAAGGGAGAGAGAGAGGGAAGAAGGGAGCTAGATAATAATTCCCAACAGAGCTGGAATTTGAGAACGGGAGCAGGTGCTGCAAGAGGCCCCATGTATCCAACTAATTTGAGCCACGATGTTGTGTAAAGGCCCACATATTCATCCTTTCAACGAGGAGGGCCCTGGCAGCCTGTGAGTACAAAGACAGGATGCCAGGATGGCCAGCCCCGGCACCATGGCTACCAGGGTAACCAGACCCTGCTTCTCACTGCTGCCTTTGTTAGGTGGCAGCCACGGGAAACAAAGTGCCACTTCTTACCATTGTACAGGCACATGCATAATATCCTTCTTTTGCCTCATCATCATGAATTAGCAATTACTCTATTCTTCGAAGGAAGAGCAGCCGCAGGTGACAAAGCACCGCAACTTCTAGTTTATAGTTCTGAAGCCCTTCATTTGGTGTTTCAGTTTTGGATTGACCTCTTCAGCTAGTGTATTCCCATTGTGAAGAAAATTCTATGATCCCATAGAAAAGTGGTTTTCTTTCTCGATTTTGAGGGTCTGACCCATGGTTTGACTGGAGGGGGTCAGAAAGTACTGAAAGGACTATGCACAAAAAGGTCCTTCTTCAACTCAGAGAACACCTGGACTACACAAAGGAGACACAAACCCGAATGCTGTCACCCACCCACGGCGCCACAGCCGCTTCCCATCACAGACTGAGCCACGATGACTCCGTCTGGGCTCTCATTGAAGATCCATTCTTTAATCAAACTTTTAAGATAATGCCACTTTTTATCTCGTTGTACCCATGGCTCAGTCGCATTTAAAGAATGAGAGGGAACTGTGAGATTTTCGTTCTGATGGCCCTGCACTTTCTAAACTCCATGAATGGAGAAGAATTTTAACAACAACTTATAAGTTATTTTGAGGAAACTTGAAAGAAGGGTTTTTTTTAGGCCCCAGAAAGAAGAGAGCCCGGTTTTTCTGCTTGGACTAGTTTTTGTTTTATTCTTCAGACCTTAAAGGGACACTTAAGTGTCAGCATTCCAGATTATAATAAAACCGAGAGAACAAAGTTATTTTTTCCAGTTGTGGCATGGGTACCATTTACTTCATAGCAACATATATCACTGTGTAATAGGAATATTCTATAAGTAAAATGTCTGTTTTGATATTTTCTGTCAACAAGAAAAAATGAAATAAAATGATTGAGGGTTTTGAGGTATAAAATTATAAAATGACTTTATTGTTTAATTGCACATTTCATATAAGCACCTAGGTACAGTCTTTTTATCTATCATCATGTACATTGTAAAATACCTGGAAACATAGCACCTAGCTACTCTAATCCCAAGGGCAATATGCCAGGAATGTTAAGATTTATAGTTTGATGAATGTATGTATTTAAGATACAGGAAGAAGTCTTAACCTGGGCCCATTACTAGCCCTTTAACATTTCAGAATATGTCAGGGCATGCCGGGGGAAATAAGAAAAAAAAAAGAATAAACATTTAAAAGATTAAAGAGCATTTTTAAGGGTACTGAATAAAGGGTAGACAACTAGTTCTAAGACTGTGGAGTGAATTAAGGGTATCTTTGGACTTCTAAAGCAACATAATGAATGGAGAAAAAATTCACACTGAAGAAAATGTGAGGATGCACTGGTTCTATGCAGGGATACTAGTTGGTTACAAGTGGGAAGAATTGCAGACAGAGATGAGATTATCACCAAGGAAATTATCTTCTTTATTAGCCTCGGGGGGATTTTATATCAAGATTCTAAAAAGGACCCCATTCAGTAGAAATAAAATTAGTGCAATGATAGGGCTAATCAACTGCTTGGAGTTATATAAGAAATAAGTTAAAGGCAGTCCTGCATGGGGCCTGATAAAGAGATTGTAATAATGATGAGAAAGGGGGCTCTTTCGTTACTCCATTGAGGACATCATTAGAGACTGGACCAGGCCATCTCTCATCAGGGTAATATTAAAATCATAAGAGAAGCACGGCAGCGTGATAGGAACAACAGCTTCAACTGTGAAGGGTCAATCTACACAAAGCCTGAAGAAGTCCCACGGAAAATTAGAGGAGCAGCAGAAAGGAAAATATCAGAAACCTTGTGAAAGCGGGACAGCCACCACTGAGATCCTTCCAGAAGGGTAGCCTGGAGATTCTACCAATGAATCTGGAGGGACTTGAAGACAGAAACTTTTGTTATCATTTTAATGATGAATTTTATGCTAATTGCACCTACAGCTTGTTTATACCAAAGAACCCCTGGTTTCCTATAATTG
The DNA here is from genome assembly GCF_028885655.2 of Pongo abelii. Taxonomy (NCBI): domain Eukaryota; kingdom Metazoa; phylum Chordata; class Mammalia; order Primates; family Hominidae; genus Pongo; species Pongo abelii. Next base: position 23,688,832 of record NC_071990.2, read on the forward strand.
CAATATATGTATACCCATGAAACATTTATGAATAAATATTTTCTTTCTTTTTTTTCTTTTTTCTTGAGACAGGGCCTCTCTTTGTCACCCAGACTGTAGTGCAGTGGCATGATCTTGGCTTACCACAGCCTCAACCTCCCAGGCTTAAGCAATCCTCCCACCTCAGCCTCCCGAGTAGCCAGGATTAGAGGTATGCACTACCATGCCCGGCTAATTTTTGTATTTTTGGTAGAGACAGAGTTTTGCCACATTGCTCAGGCTAGTCTCAAACTCCTGGGCTCAAGCAATCCACCTGCCTGGGCCTCCCAAAATGCTGGGATTACAGGCATGAGCCACCACGTCCGGCCCATTCATGAATATTTTCTAAAGAAAAGCATTGACAGAATGAGCCCTGTCTTATTCTAGTATAAATATTTTGATAGGTTTAATATTCAAATATCACGAACTATGACTATATTATTGACAATATGATGAAATATGACTATATTATTTAGAATCTGTGTAAAGCGTTTATTCAAACCTTGGGCATAGTGAAAAATATTCAGAAAGCATCCTAGAGAAGTAGACAGCATTGGTTAAATTCATTCAACCTGATCACTAAGCTGAACTCACATCTGGGAGTGAGTCTCAAGTTGGAAACAGCTAGCAAGCATCTGAAGAGAGGTTTGGGCTTTGAAACAGGAGGGGATGAGAATTTTTAGAAGTATTTAGCCACCTCTACTTTACAAATGCAACACCAACTAAATCAGAAACAACTGGATTCAGCAACAATTTCAGGCTTCTTAGTTACGTGGCTTTCAAGCATGGGTATGGAAGGAACAAACAAGGAGAAGAAGTAGAGAATTACCACAGCTGAAGACTGTAGGGCTCAGCTCTAGGCACATCCTAAAACACCTCTGTCCATCTGTAGCACCTCAGAAGTAGGGGATCTGTTTAGAAATGTGTGCATCTCTCAACTAAGGAGTGTGCAGGGAAATCAGGGAAGTCAAGCATATCTAGTCACCAAATGGGATCATACAAGGATATTCGTGGAGTGGTTTATGTAAACTTTTTGCCATGGAGTAGCTTCATCTATATGAATCTACAGCCAGTTACCTGGCAGTGGGCTGAGGGCTGCTATTATACAGCAGAAACTATAGACAGGAAGAAGATCCACATGTGAAGCAGAGGAGAATGAAGAACCGCTGGGATCCGCCAAGTATCTCCTCCTATTGGCTCATCATCATATCTCACTGAAATCACCTTGTTTGAGTACTGGCTGACTCCAAATCTTGCATGACATTCCCTTTTCACTTCTCGCCTTGAAGCATGCGGGGAAAAAAGATTCGGAAAAAAAATAGAGCTCCCAGCCTAACCAAGTTGGCATACCACAATCTGGCAGCATCTATCCGCTTTCAACCTGACATCCATACACTCCTCTTTTAATCATATTTAACTTACAAGTAAAAAGAATAGCAAAACATTTAGCATGTCATTTCTAGTACAACCAAAATCACATTTACCATCTACCCAAAAAAAGAGAGACAAAGTCAGTGTATTCATCTTTGGGTGAGGATCATTTCTCTTCTAGCAAAGTCACACATACCATTTTTGATATATTGTAAGTTAAATATTGAGATATATAGTTAATTGCTAACATACCTTACATTAGCCATTATTTCTGCAATTGAGCAAGTGGTCATATTTTGTATTTCTGATGTTCCTCTTCCAATACCCATTCCTTATTCCCTTCGCCCCAGAAAGAATCTTAGCTTGTCATGGTTCTTTTCTAGATGTGATAATCTAAACCTTCATTGCTGAAGTATGTAGCCATTATCAGTCCCACCAGGTTGTAGTTTATAATTAACTTCTATTACAAACATGGTAGCAATAAGAGGTGTCCCGGGGTATTCCTCTCTTCTAAACATAATTCTCCCCATATCTATTGTGTAGTAAAAACCAAATTCCCCCTTAATAAAATTGATCATCCCAGCCTCATGTCTCATAGTTTAGTGTCATAAGGAGCCCAACATAGCCAGGTGGCAGGCTCAGCTTTCAGTTTAATGGAAACAGCATGCGGCCCCTGGTGGAAGCATTTCCTTTTTGAAACTAAGACCTCTAAACCAGCAGAGCCCCAAATTGTGGAAATAGAAGGCAAAAATTTTGCTAGTGAATATTAAGGGTAATAGTAGGAAAAGCCACTTATATTTCATTCATTGATTCCCAGAGCTGTGACTACTAGCTATGGGAGTAACAGCACCATAAATAGGTTGCTGATTCAGAGAATACACTGCAGCCTTGAGACCCCAGCACCATGACTATTACCCCAGCACTATGACTATTACCCCAACACCATGACTATTACCCCAGCACCGTGACTGTGTCTTCAAAAGGCCACTTCATAATTCTAACTGTTCAGGGAATCCAGGTGATGCGAACATGATAAGATTCATGCATTCCATCAGCATAAACCCATTGCATTACTTTAGTGTTGCTGCTGCTCAGATTCAACCCGTCTAGAATGTCATGTCAGGGAAAAAATATTCTGTAAGTCCACGGATAGTTGATTTGGAAGTGATATTTTGAACAGAAAAGGCAAATCCTTTCCAGAGTGAGAGAAAATGCTGCCCCAGCCATGATGGAAATCACCCTACATAACTAACCTGCACACAGATGACTAGTTCATGCTCCTTGAGCCATATTGGGGGCTCAGGGTTGGTCTTTGCTGCTGGCAGTTTAGGAAATCACCAGTACCTGTAGCCAGAACAGCATTGTTGGATAGATGTTTATGTTGCTGAATTCATGCTTAATCTCCTGTGCCTGCTTTCATGGCCACTTTTTTTCAGGAGTTCATTGTACAAGGACAGGGGTGACTGGAAAAGGACACTGATGACACTCACAGAATAAGTTTTCTTATCCAGGAAATCCAAACACCTTTTGCTGGTGTTTCTATTTATGAAAATTTGAAAGGGAACAAATATCTTCACACTCTGTGCCCAATTGAAGATAACCTAGTCATCTTCCCTGGACCCTGTTGTTACCGATTTTTCAATCATGTCCCTTTCTAATTTTTAGTCTTTTAGCCAAATTGTTAACTACTGCCCATGAAATAATGTAGATCTGTATATCTTGGCATCTCCCCTTCCAAGTAAAGCAAGAAATCATGTGCAATGTTCAAAATTTTGCCCATCAGAAGGATTTACCTTCTTTGCTGTCCTTCAGGAGACCCCTGAGGTATGGCTGGAGTGCTTCAGACACCTACTTTTGGATAAATTGAACAGACCATACAAAACCATCTGTGAATCACGACCCACTTTTTTATTCCCCAGTCAATTCATCTCAGGGAATTATTCATGAGGCAATAGCTGATTTTTGAGAGACAGAGAAAGAAAGCAATTGTATTAGTCAGGGTTCTCTAGAGGGACAGAACTAATAAGACAGATGTATATATAAAGGGGAGTTTATTAAGGAGTATTGACTCACATGATCATGAGGTGAGGTCCCACAGTAGGCTGTCTGCAAGCTGAGGAGCAAGGAAGCTAGTTCAGTTCCCAAAGCTGAAGAACTTGGAGTCCACTGTTTGAAGGCAGCAAGCACCCAGCACGGGAGAAAGATGTAGGCTGGAAGACTAAGCCAGTCTAGTCTTTTCACATTCTTCTGCCTACTTTTATTCTGGCCACACTAGCAGCCAATTAGATTATGCCCACTCAAGATTGAGGGTGGGTCTGCCTTTTCCAATCCACTGAGGCAAATGTTAATCTCCTTTGGCAACAATCTCACAGACACACCCAGGAACAACACTTTGCATCCTTCAATTCCATCAAGCTGATACTCAATATTAACCGTCATGGCAATGTAGCAAGATTAAGAGCCATGGGAATCTGTTATTTTCTCATGAAACTTACTTAAATGCCTTCAGTGACTGTTCAGGCCCAGTCTTAAATATACCACTTCAGCTTTATGATAGAAGTCTGTTATGCACACATAGCTTTATGGCTTGGTGGGTCACACAATGCTCAGTTCATCGTGGGCATCTAAGGCTAGAGGGAAACTTAGGAATCCAAGGGCAAATGTTCAGTCTACTAGTCTAGATGTTGCTTCTCAAAAGTAGGATAATTATCTACAGAATATGGCATGGCTTGGTTCTACAATATTAAGTCCATATAGTGCTTCAGCTATAGGTGCTTTACAAAAGTTCCATACACATACCTATCTGCCACAGACATTTCAAGAATCATTGAGCCAGCTGGGTCATACAGCCCAAGTTTAAGAGAAGCTTACATAGCAACTTGGATCTGTGACAAAGCCTTCTCTTGCTTGAAGTCCCACTTGAAACTCGCATTCTTTCCTAGTACTCCAAAAATGGGGATATGTGGCTTTCAAATTTCAAGGAGGTTCACTAGGTGTTACGTTCATCTTTTTTTTTTTTTTTTTGTAGTTAGTGTAGTCAGAAGTAGAACTTCTCCTTCACCTTGGAAAGCATATTATAGCACAGCACTAGATCTGTTACCAAGTTAACAAGCTCTCGAATGTTAGATTTATTTCTCAGCCTCTGGCACACATGCTTCTTTCCAAAATATCTAGGACAGTTGCTGTTTCCTGCTCTTGACTCCTATCACCCTAATATCAGCGTAGTGGTCTGATATGAAGTCTCAGTGGAGAGGTGATCAATGCTCCTGTGGATAACATTATGATGGAGTGCTGGAGTACTGATATAGCCCTACAAAAGAAGAGCAAAGGGCTATTTCTGGCCCTGCAAACTGAAAGCAATGTGCTTCTTATGGCCTTTTACTGACATATATAGGGAAAAAATTCAAACACATCAATAACCAGATATCAGGGGGTGTGTTTATTTGTTCCAGTAAATAAACCACATCTGGAACAACAGCTGTGACTGGAGTTAAAGATTAAGTTCAAACAGACCACTGTAATTATTCAAAGTCTGCCTGTATTTTGCTCAAGACAAATAGGCAAGGTTGGATGGGGATATGGTAGGAATCAAAACCTCTGCTTTCATTGAGTCTTCAATGGTGGCATCTTGGGGAAAAACACCTCTAAGTCCTCATTTGTAAACTAAATTACTAGCTGCCTTCATACGTTCCTTTTCTGCCTCTCCTGTGTATGCCCATTCTAACACAGCTCTTCCATTCTAAATACGCCCCTGATTTCCCTAGCACTTACCCAGCTGCCAGATCATGGCCCCTGCATACCTCTTGTGCTGAGTCTGCTGTGTCTTTTAATAGGGAACAGAGGATCTATATTACCTTCCTGGTTTACCACCATCTACTGAGTGTGAAAAATCTCTCAACTTTGTTTTGGTTTCATTTGTTTCTTTGAAAAGAAAAATGTTGCTTCTATACTCTCAAGTCTCTTCAGCATTATACCTGCAACATAATAGATGCTCAATAAATTATTTGTTAAATTAACTTAAAGATTTGTGAAAAGAAAGGATTAAGTGTGCCTATACTATTTTAATTATAGAGGCTTTATTGTATGTTACGAAGGCAAATTGAGGAGTAGGTCAATCCACACTGACAGTTGCTCAGAACCAGAGTCAGTGTTGAAAGAGCTAAGAAACAGAGATTTCCAGTGTTAGAGACTCAGGCCCCTGTCCTACCAGGGCCATTCCTTCATGAAGATTCATAGGATAGCAAAAACATGTGAAACCTAATAGAATCAAACAGTAACATAAAATGAAATTTTAGAGAATATTTTAAGAAAGAGCTATTCTTTCACACATAGATACACACACTAACTAAAGTAAAAGCAATGCAGCATGCCCGGACTAACCATATAATGTATTAAAAAGACACTTTTAAGAATGACAGGGTACGTGATTAATAATTATGTTGGGACAGCATGCATAAACACAGGCTTCCCCCAGGCAACCCAGACATATGGCCATGGAGTGACAATCACCTGTGATACACCTAGCTTATTAGTTACTATTTGTAAGATGGGCCCTGAGGGATCAGAGTCAGGAAATAACTTATTCCATGTGACCTATATCTCTTAACACATAATTACCTGTATTGTATTTGGAGACACCACCCCCTTTTCTCTTTTTTTCATTACTTTCATATGCATCTCCCTTAATTTATGTCCTATTAAATGCCCCTTATTTTCTAGTTTTTCATTTTCTTATACTTCCACAAATTCAACTTGTTAATAATATTCCACCCTTCCATCCAGGTATTCTTTAGAGCTAGAATCAAGACCCTTGGGGTACAATTTCTTATCTCCTGACATATAAATTTGCATTTTAAAAAGCAGATATAAATTCAGGATCTCCTACTTCCCAAGTATAAAACTATGGAGACCTAGTATAAATTCTCAAATTATACAAAAAAAGAAATATTAACATGACCAGACTTCCTGATATCTTGAGAAAGCTGGATTTCCTAAGGAAAAATACTTTTGGAGCTAAAACCAACCTTAGTAATCACCTCGTGCAGCTTATGTGCTAAAATCTTCACCCACTTTCTGGGATCTCAGAGAAGTCATTGAAAAACGAACCCCGGTTTAAAGGAGCAGCTTTTAACTGACACAGCACACTTGGAGGGATTGCTGAGTTCTGTAATGTGAACCGTTTGCTTAGGGATTGCCTTGTTGTTTCATTACCAGAGGACTTGGATTCAGATCAGAATTGGAACACAGAAAATACCAGAATTGTTCCATTACGGGGAGTCAAGCAATCATTGAAGGGGGTGTGCAAAGGTAAACTTTAGTTCACGGAGTCTCTGCAAATAAATCACTTTCAGCTGTCATACCACTAGTTAGCATGGGCTGTTTGATCTTCAAATTGCAAGCTAGTAGTGACATGGCAGTGGCAGGGCTAAAAGGCAAAATGTAGAAAAATGTATCATTTTATCTTCTCTATTACTGAAACTTTATATTGCAGAGAGAATTTTTAATAGCCCTATGATATGTGGTCATCAATGTCTGAAAGGTATCTTTTTAATGAAATTCATCATCAAGACTTAATTAAGCTCCAATTAGTAAAGTTTCTCTTTAAAAAATATTATCATTTTCTTGTTTTTTTTTTTCTCAAGTCATTGTAGATGCTTTTTGGGTACTTTTTGATCAATTTGCTTTACCTACTATGGTTTAAGGACTTATGTGAACAGGCAAATAGTTAACATCTAACTTACCTTGCCTAATCACTCTAATAACTGCAATTATATTTGATTATCTACAATTGTAACATTCAGAGATCATTTGTGTTTTTCTTGACTTATTAGACCTTTCCACACCCATGATAATGAAACATAATTTCTGTGAAATTTCAGAGTGTGTGAATGGGTTTTGATTCTCTTAGAGATCAATGGATCTCTTTCTGTCACTTACGGATCCTCACCGAAAACTCTGGTAAATAGTTTCATTAGTATATCCTACTGTTTCCTAGCTAAACATTATAGGCAATGCAGCACATGCTCATCTCTGTTACTGAAAAATCAACTCACGATACATGTTCCTCTAATATTGTGTTACTGGCATTTTATTCTATGAAGAACTGCATAATTACTTACAGATGCATGCATTCTTCTCTGCCTTAAGAAAATCCCCTAGAATCTTCAGCTTAACCAATTACTGTATACATGATACCAAAAGCATATGAGTTTTGAAGTATAGCTTATCTGTTCTCTTTGTCTCAAAATCTTTGCCCCCAAAAGGCAAACCCTTAATTTGAAAAGCTATATTTAAAAATAAAATTATAATTTTACAGCTAAGCCAAATGAACCATCTAGATGGTTTACCATTTCTCCAAGACCATACTTTCTAAAAAGAGCTTATTATTGGAAATTCCAAAAACAAATCAAAGTAAATAGAATAACATAAAGAACTTTCTAGCATACAAAATATTTCATACTCATGTAACATTCTTGCACCAGCCCTGGAATAAGCTTTTTCTCCAAGGAGCACTGGTTCTTTTCATTGGAGAATATCGTTTAAAAATCATGATACTGTATCTTATATGCAAATTTTGGATTTTGTATCCCATTCCAACAGCTCCTCCAATCCTGCATCATTACCCAACTATTTTAATTATAGAGGCTTTACTGTATGTTTTAATTTCTGGTAGGTCTAAATCCTCTTCTTCACCTACCAATAGCTCCTGCTTTTTTTTTTTTTTTTTTTTTTTTTGCCTAGGCTGAGTGCAATGGTGCAATCTTGGCTCACTGCAACCTCTGCCTCCTGGGTTCAAGCAATTCTCCTGCTTCAGCCTCCCAAGTAGCTGGGATTACAGGCACCCACCACCATGCCCAGCTAATTTTTTGTATTTAGTAAAGACGGGGTTTCACCATGTTGGTCATTTGTCTCGAACTCCTGACCTCAAGTGATCCACCCACCTCGGCCTCCTAAAGTGCTGGGATTACAGGCATGAGTCATCACACCCGGTCAGCTTCTGCTTTTTAAGAGCTTCCCCAGATATTTTCGCTTCCCTACTTCCCAGGTAAAGTTTAACTTGTCTATCTCTCAGAAATAAGGGTGGCATGTTATTGGGATTATATTAACTTATTTAGATAGACAGACAGGCATCTTTATATGTTGCGTCTTCTTGTATTCCACATATTCCCGTGGAATATATTTTATTATTCCTGTATTTTATTCTATATTGTCATTAATATGGCAAGAGCCATGTGGCATCTGTATTATTCTATTCTGACCACAAATTGTATAATTTTTTTCAAAATTACATTCTTATTCATAGGTGTTACTCAACCCCAAGAAATAATCAAGTGTTACTAAGCTTGTTGGCAATTTAATCTTGTTAAACCCATCTTAATCTTTCCAAATATGTATTTTATTCATATTACTAGAAATTTAGTCTTTCCATATTTTAAAAATATTGGAACAAACAATATTGTTTATATTTGTATTACATTATTGAGCCATTATTCCTTATTTTTTGGCAGTCTAGACATTTCATCTCTTATAAATTGTGCAGCTACTTTATGTCTGACAAAAAAATGCATTTTGTAACAAGAAAATGCATTTTGATGGAATGGCAAGTTCCATCAAACGGAAAACAAAACTGAAAAGGAAAACTACATTTGCTGCTATTACGTGTATTAAAATCTAAGAATGAATCGACATTCATCACACTTTTCCATTTTCTAGTAAATAATTCCAAACAACTCTTTGCATTTGATGCTTTGACTCTGCGGCCTTCCCCAATGTTACTATAAACACAAGGTTTTTGTTGTTACTGTCTACTTGTTTAAACAATATTACCATGTCCTTCTTTATTCCAATGTACCACACATTAGTTTGTGACAAGTAAAATCATTAAGGTCACTACATTTTTTTTTTAATGATTTGTGCCTACCTGTGTTCGGAAAGAATCAAAGTGGCCTACAATATGCTTACTGTGTAAATTTGCCAATACATAGTCATATTAATTTTCTATTAGGCCGTTTTTACACGAAAACCTTATAGAGTTTAAATTCATACATAGATAGACAGATGGATTTATAAAATATACAAAAGGGAAATATGAAGTTATTTGGAAAACAAGGGAGATTTGTTCTCGGAGCCAGAGCTAAGTTAATTACTGAAATACAGTACCTAGTTTGCTTCTGAACTTTCATGAAGCTAAAGCAAATAGAAAAAAAAAATAGGGAGTGAGAAAAAAAAATTAATGAACCATCTCATCAAAAAAAAAAAAAAAAAAAATTCCCCAAAACCAAACACCTCATCATCAGATCTCTGAACTAAACATCTTCAGATATGCTTGCTCCACTCATCAGCAGAGAAAATATTCATTAATCAGAATGTTCAGTGCAATTACTTATCCTGTTTAGCTCCATTGTTAACAGAGGGGTGAAAGAGACAAAAATAGTATTAGTTATTGTTGTTGAAAATATGTCTAAACCGTTTTGGTTCTTTGACCTAACATAAATTAATACTTGAAAATGTAAATCTTTTACAAATTACTGATGGCTCCATGTAAATACTGTTTCTCTTAGTGGAGTAATGATTCATGGAAAAACTTACATCAAAACTTTTTCATCTTTATTATGGAAAAGCATAATTTATGTTTATAGACCAATGTTGCACTTAAAAATTACACCTTAAACTGAATTTCTGAAAGTATTATTATAGAATGAACTAAAATATTATCTGGGTCTAGAACATAAATATTAGCATAGCTATCTGGGTTAGAGAAATTAATAGAATGTAGGCTGAAGGTAGAGCACCCTCTTCCAGGACAGCTCACATTGCTGGTTCCATTTCCATTTGCTTCCATGTCTCAACATATCTAATTGAGGATTCTGATGAATTTATGTTGGTCATTTGATGTCTCAAAAGATATTTTTTCAAGATATGGTAATAGATTGTCTTCTTCTAAACGATCTTGCAGCAAATCTTGAAAACATCTATGGAATTAACAGAACATCTATGTTCACTCCACCATGAATAATACACTCAGGTTATCTTTTATGTCAAATATATATACCTTTTATATAATGTTCCACAATGTGGACAGAATGATGAGAAGGCTAACAATCCTACTATAAAAGAACTTCTTGTCTAGTGGAAGAAACACTAATATAAATATAAATATAATATAAAGTCACAATACGAGGTGCTTGGTATTTTATTAAATACAACAATAACAGCCTTGACTCTGGGGGGTGGAGAACACTTCCTAGAGTAGGGGATATGTGAGATGTTCTTACAGAATTATTAGAAATTTATTAGGTGAAAAAAAAAAAAAAAAGCACGGAGAAGGACGTTTGGATCTGAAGTCATGAAAAATACCAAAAAGAAATGATCATACAAAAGAGAATGAATTTGGAGTGAACAGAATATTAATTTCTCAGATTTGAAGTACAAGGCCAAGTGGAAAATAAGTCTATAAATACTATTGCTGCCTGTTGGTTTTGTGCTGTGTCAACTGAACTAGGCTGGAATAGCATTTGCTAGAATTCTTGTCTCTGATGGATGTGGGCTATGACTGACCACAACAGAAAGGTGCATGAGACCTGGAATGTAGAAGTAACTTAGAAGGAGGTTAGTAGGCTCTGAAGCTGGATTGGGTACCAGCTGCACTGCAGCTCTTGTACAAGGTTGCTGATTTGTTTGATCATCTAACTGCTATGGGGCAGCATTCAAGTCTGCAGCTCCTGCAGCTCCCCCCTCAGGCTAGCCTAAATATCAAGCACATGTGCTAAAGTCATCTAACTCCTGGAGGTCACCTTAGCTATCAGGATTGGATACAGTGAGAAACAGATACAGGTAGCACTTTGTCCTCATGGATAGCAGTTTGTCCTTCCTGCAACCCAGCTTTTATTGTCCACTGCTGCCTCTACTGAGCTATAGCAACTTCAGCCCTGCCACCAGATGTAGAGGCAACAGCTTTCTAAAAACTTCTTAACAAGCTCCCAAAGCTGTGTAAGATCCATTCTCTACAATAAATCCCTTATTCCACATAACTTATAGTGATTTTTCTTCCATGAATTTTAAATGATACACATGCTTTCTACTATTTAAAATTTACAAATAAGGTACAATGAATACTACCTTTTCCTCTGTAGAACTGACATAAATCAGATTGGTTTTGTTCTGTATCTTTATTGTTCTGTAGAGGAAGCAGCAAAGAAAGATCAAAGCTCATTCTGGTTAGGGAATTAAAATGCTCAGCCATACCTACAAGAACGTGTCCATGAAAAATCCATTCTTCTTAGCAAAGAGAGCAAAGGGGATGAGCTTGGATTCAAATTTGTTCACACAGATTAAGATTGGAAATGCAATCTTCATCCTGGGGTTAGTATGAACCTGGGTTTTTCAGGTGAGATCCGATGATGTTTTCATGAGTATAACTCTTCACATGTGTAAGATAAAAAATAATGCTATGAACAATGCTGGTAGAAGTTTTCCTGGTCCCATTTACTGTGAGGTCCAACAATAGTCTGTCATGTTTGTTACCTCAATCCAAGAGTAACTAGCAAACAGTTGTGCAAATGTTTGTCACATATTGAGAATTGGCTCAAAACATCTGTCCTTCTGGCAGGTTAGCTTTGCTAGTCGTTAACTTGAAGCTCTATAATTCTACTTCTTTGGTTTATTTAGCCAAAGAGTAAAGATGAGAAATATGACTTTAAGACGTGTTTCAGATCTAAACTATATTTACTCAGAGTTGTTTCTTTATATCCTGAAGAATAAATGGTTATTTGGACAAGGAAAAAGTAGAAGATTGGCCAACCATTCCTGATAAGGCCTATGATGATGATGATGATGATGATGATGGTGTGTGTGTGTGTGTGTGTGTGTGTGTGTGTGTGTGTGTGTATGATGGGGGTAATGGATGACAATCTCAGGAGGTTATTTGTCCCTGGCCTGAAAATTAAAAAGGAAGAAATAGCTTGTATTGACAATAATCATACAGAAAACCTAGCTGTAATGATTTCAATCAAATTTGCTGCCCTATTTTGTTAAGTAAGAATCAAGAGTACAATTAAGAAATCAATGATGATTATTGTATAGCAAAACACAGTGTCTGGCAGAAAAAAAAAGTCTGAGAAAAGAACTTAATTTAGAAATGATCATAACTCCCCTAAAGCTAAATAACAAAACAAAATTTTAAGGCTTCTCTTACAAATAACCAGACAATTTCACTCATTCCCAGAATAATGGCTCTTCTGTGGAGAAAACACTGTCTAGCTTCCTTTAAGATATACATTTCCAAGCATAATATAGGAAATTTTAAAATTAAATGAGGTGCTCAAGACTTTCTTCATCAGCAATCTGGATGTTATTTTCAAAATGAATGAGATTCATGAAAGATGAGTTACTGACTCCCCACTATGAGTATAGCATTGAACTAATCATGAAACAGTGGAAACAGAGATAAACATATAAGTTGAATATACTAATGCATTCTAGCATAAGCACTTAAAAGCATTCTTATTTGTACCCTAAGTGAATAATAGTTTAGATTAAAAACTGATGAAGTTGTGTTAGGACCAAGAGGTTGTAAGAATAGCTTTGTTCATTCAAAGTAGTCTTCATGAATAATACGAGGCTGGGTGTTTTTCAAAACAGGTATGTATGAAGAAGGAATAATTTTCTAGATCATAACAAATATTAAAACATTTTGAAGGGTGCATTGTTTATTGCTTAAAAATTCCGTTACTAGTTATTTGCCACAATAATTGGGGATGTAGCAGTAAAGATTTCCATTGCAATGCTAATTAGAATAGCTAAATAATTTTGACATTCAAAGATATCAACTATAGGGGACTGCCCCAGCATCTCTTGAAGTTGCAAAATCGGCACGGTGGCTGCACCCTCTTCTAAGATATGTGGATAGTGCCCCAAGATGAGGGGTGTAAAAGCCTGGATGCTGTGGAAGCAGTCCTGGCTGTTGAGAAGAACCAGAACCCGGTCCTTCTATATCTGCTTGCCCTAGGTTCTGCCCGCACAGACCCTATCTTGGTGACTTCCTAGAGAGCCATTTCCTAGACGAGGAGGGAAAAAGAACTCATCAAGAAGACTGGTGACCACCTGTCCACCCTTCACAGGCTGGATGGGCCAGTCTCTCTTCCAAAACCTCCCTGTGAAGCAGCACTGGAAGACTCTGGAGCCCGTGTCGTTTGAGAAACCTCTCTGCATCACCTGGTACCAGGGCTTCTGGTACCTCCATCCACTAGGCAGCTTTTTAAGTACCTCCAGGGTGTTTAAAAAGCTCCAGGCCCTGTCTCAAGCTGCGAACTAGTTGGAAACAATAAAGCCTTTTGCAGCAAAACAAATAAAGATACATCAATATAAAATGCCAACCAGATATTATTTGTTACTAACATATTCATAACATACTTTTAAAAAAAAATAATTTGTTTACAAAATAAACTGTACTCTGTGTGTGTGTGTGTGTATGAGAGAGAGAGAGAGAAAGAGACATCTTAATATATTCCCAAATTGTAGGGTTTTCCAGTTTTTTATATTTTTTGGTTTTACATTTTTTACAATAAGCATATTGCTTCCACAGTTGGAAATAAGTTGTTCTAATTTTTATTAAAATAAACGAGAGTACAGGATGAGCTGTGAACAACTTTAGATTTGGGAGGGATGTTATATCAAGGGCTTATCGAAAGGCCATCTTACTCTCCTCTCTTTTAACGAAGGCCTCTCAGTAATGCCTTCTCAATTTATTTTCCCTTTTCTCCTCTCCAAAGCATTCTTTGACTTGTTTATGACCAGGTATTTTGTTTCCTATTGATTACTTGCTTTTTAGTACACCATGCAATGGTGTGCCCCCAGGATGGATATCTAACAGAATCAAGGCTGGTTCAGACTAGTGACATCTTTGTCGAAGGTAACGCAGCTTGACCGTGTGGAAAAAGCAGCTGCTTTGGGTAAGGAGAGCCCTGAGGAGTGAACACTTAAGGGCTTGGAGAGAAGAAAAACAAGCATAAAGATAACACCCACAATTTTTAGAGAAGGAAGATAAAGGAAATCTGATTTAAAGCTATCTCCTCAGTCAGCTCAGCCTAATGGGTCCTGGCATTCTGGGTGGCACTCTCATGCATCCATCAGGGGATTGGGGTTCAAGGAGCAATCAGATTTAAGACAATTGGCATTCAGCCTCCCCGAGGAGCAGGGACAGAGGGCTCTTTGTTGAATCAGGCAGCCAGAGAGTACCTTGTGCTGAGCAAGATCTGGATTAAGGGCGTGCATGCTCGCTTGTCACAAATGTTTTATTGTGTGTCTGGGCAAGTCATTCTCACTTGTTAAGGAACAGCCAGGGTTTTGTTCTGTATGGGCTTGAAATAAACCAGAAAAATCAGAGGGCCTTAGGGTGGGAGGGAGCAGGAGGAGTGAGAGTTCAGGTTTATGGTCTATTTTTGTTTGGTTAGCTCTTTAGCTTTTTGAATAAAAAACTTCCCAGGGATTTTAAGGCTTACAGTCTTCATTATCTCTAATTTTAAAGTGTCATTTATGCTGATAATTCTTAAATCTCAACTGGAATAAGAAATTCACTCGTTATCTCAATATAAATGTCATCTTGGTAAAGTGCATTACATAAAATCAAAGTGTCTTAACCCTGACACACCAGATCAGCTGAGTTAAGACAATGGCAACCAGTGAAGCGGTGTATTTTGAGTGTAGTTTTCCTTCATATTTTTTTTTATCTATGTCTCCTTTCGAAAAACATAAAAGTCTCACAGACACAGTTATTTGAAATACCACTAACGCAATGAAAAACAAATCAAATACTGGGAATGTCTGCTTTTATTTTTTCCCAAACTACACATTCTCCTTTCCCCATTCTGACATTTCCCCAAATCCACCACCTCCTCCCAGGACTGTGTGATCCCTATTGACAACCAGTAATTGTTTTCACATAATCAGAAAATCTGATCTCTAGCTCATGCCCTGTTTTATCTTAGCTGCCTCCTGTGCTTGCCTAAGTTACTTATTCTCTCTAGATCTCAATTTTCCCATCTATCAACCGTGGATGCTATAACCTGTCTTTTTATCTAATAGGGTTGCTGAGATTCAAGAATGGTAACAAATTTTAAGACACTTTGTGAATAGAGAACAATAGGAGTTATGATGTAAGGCCTTCAACTTTGTTATTTAAGTATAGCTAACACACAAAGTCCACATCCTACCCCAAGAAGGAACAGTAGAGCTTACTCACAGTCTCCTTTGCCTTTGGGCATCTCAAAAGGACAACTTGAAAAAACTGTAAATGTGTTCATTGCTTTTGAGAGAGTCACAAAGTTTAGGGCGTGGCTTAAGCCCAAGAAAATTAAGCAGGCTGTGGAAGAGGATAGAGATGATTGCACTGGATGTAGCTAAAGATGGTAAAGTGTTTGCCAATGGACAGATGCAGACCTTGAAGGAGAGGAAGACAAGGTGGGATGCTCTTGCTTCCTGTGTACTAGGACCACAGAGAGGGATGGTGTGCAGGAGGTCCAGACGTGTGTGCTAAGTTGCTAACAGCTGCTGAAAGAACCAAAAGAACCACTGGAATAGAAATGCAGCCTCCCAAGGAAAGACTCTCCCTGACATGCACAGTCCCCAGCAATGACTGTCAGCAACAACAAATGACAGCATCCCAAGATATAAGAGATGAGTTTTAGCCATCTACAAGACCTAGAGAAAAGAAAACCAGATGGCCAAGTAAGATTGCCCTATTCCCTTTCCCAGTCCTCTCTTCTCACACTTAACATTGGTGGATCTGTAATGTCTGCTTGCTAAAGCTGGAGGAGGTGAGGAGGGGAGGAGGGGAGGAGGGGAGGAGGTGAGAAGGTGAGTGAGAAGCAGGCAGAAACCTACCCCAAGGCCTTTTCCCAGGCCAGGCAAACACCAACCTAAAGTTAGCAGAGAGGAAGAAATCCTTTTCAATAAAAACTAAAGCATTTATTAATATTTTGGCCTGGACACATTCTACCTACTGAAGCACACTGTATTTAGTGACTTAAAGTGATTTTGGATCTTTCTAGGTAAGAGTAGTCACGTGGTTTACCCACATTTCCATCCTGAGACAGAAGATAATTATGCACCTGCCCATTTCACCTTGAATAATTTTTAAAGGGATAAGAAAGAGAAAATAAAATTACGTTTCTAATTATCCTTACTCAAGGTATTGGTTATACATACTGGCTACAATGCTAACTTCTGGCACATTCACTACTGATGGCATTTTAAAAATAAATTGTGAACCTCAAGAAACAACCTGGGTGAGATACCAAGCTCTCAAATTTTTAAATAAGCAGCCACTGGGCACTTATATTTTACAAATAATTCTATTAAATATTATCAGGAGACAAGAAAAGAGAAGACAAATCCTCTGCTCTTGGATTAGTTTGCAATACAATTGTAGTGTTAAAACATGCAATGATATTGCAAGTTGTAAATAATTGCGCAGTGAACTACTAGCTTCCCAAAAATAACAGAGTGCAGTAAATCTGTGTAAGAACAATCAGTGAAAGGATCTTGGGGTGTTCCTTGGAATGCCAGTGTTTATGCCTGTGTTTGACTTCTCCACCCTCTCCAGATCAGAGAATAGGGATTCTGGAGCAGTGTCTTCTCCACTTTTTATTCAGCCCTTTTATTTCAAGCCCACTGAAGTGCACATCGTGTAACTCATGATGCCCAAAACTCAGGAATCATCTCATGCTGTCCCCCTTAGTTGCTCTGAGACTCACTGAAGGCAGAGAGGTAGGAGAATGGGAATTAAAAATGCAGACCCACAGACCTTTTCTTGAATGGGCATCACCAAGTCTCTTTGTAAAGAATGCTAGGTAGGCATCTCACACAGAAAGATGGCATGAATGCTGGCCCACTTAGGTCAATGGGGAGTCAATTCATAGAGAAACTCTCTAGAGAATAAAAGGTCATTTAGTTTATAGGTTGAATCGTGTCCCCCCACAAAATTCGTATGTTGACATCCTAATCTCAGCATCTCAGAATGTGAACTTACTTGGGAATAAGAATTCAAATAAGGCCATTGAAGATGTAATTAATTAAAATAAGGTCATAGTAAAGTAGGTGAGTCCTTAATCAAGTAGGACTGGTGTTTTTATTAAAAAATGACAGGTGTTTTTAGATGAAAATTTCCCAAGTCTAGTGAGAGATTGACACTTCCAGACCCTGGAAGCTCAGAGAGCCCTAAACAGATACAATGTAGAAAGGGTCTTCTCCATAGCACATTATCGTCAAACCGTCTAAAGTCAAAGACAAAGAGAGAATTCTAAAAATACCAAGAGAAAAGCTGGAAATCCGGACACAGAGACATGAAAACAAGGAGAATGCCATGTGAGGGTTGGAGGAAAACTGCCACAAGCCAAGAAACTACCAAAAGCTAGAAAAGAAGCCTGGAACAGATCCTTCCCTAAAGCCTTCAGAGGCACCATGGCCCTATGGACACCTTGATCTCAGACTTCTCACTCCCAGATAAGTGAGACAATAAATGTCTGTTCTTCAGGCCACTGGGTGGCACTTTGTCATGGCAGGCCTAGCAAACTAATACTACCTACCCTTTCTAAGAACCAGTTTACAAAATATAATGAAAGTATTTCAACATATAATTTATAAACCAGAAAAATAATACTTTAAATTAATACAATAATAGAATCTAAGCATCAAGAAAACAGCAGACATATTTAACATGTATGAGTACTTCAAACTCAAGTATCAACAGAGACTAAAATGAAAAGAACTTTTCAGCTCTGAAGTCTTTATATCTGTATGACATCACATTTAAATGTTCTATTTACATATCAGTCTGCCTCACTAGTCTGAAAGTGCCTTAATAGGGACTCTGCCTTCTTTACCTTTATAATCCTTGCACATTATATGGAACCCCAAACAGTTTCATGAGAGATTCATGACAGGGTAATAATCATTAGTCTTTCAAGAGGAAGTAATCATTATCAGGAACCTAACCACCAACCAGGAAGCATTATTTCAGCTAATCTGTGACCCTGAGCCATGCTTGTGTATGCATTTCCTTGTTGTCATTTAAATTCTAAACATGGGAAACGGGTATGAATTTTAATCTACCACATGCAGGTGCAAACAAAATCATATTACTTTATTTTCTATAATAAATAAATTTATTTTTGACTCTAAAGTCCTGTCTCAGTGATGGGGAGAAATTCAATTGCATTCGAGTGCTAAGAATGCTTCATCTTGTCCTGGCATCTCACCAAAAATGGGAATGGACCTTGCCCCACAATGAGCAAGAGGCCGCTGGCATCTGTCTGTCATGGTTGCTCATTACCCAATGGCTAAGGTTTCCTTAGCAGAGGATAACTCTTCATCTATGTCACTGTTGATTTTTCCAAGGCTGGGAGCCTAGGCCTGGAGATCCATTGTCTTTGAGTGCACCTTATAAGCATTCACGAGCCCGAGCTCCTGAGCAGAAGGGAGCTAGGTCTCTTTCTATGCCCTAATTAGAAAATCATTTTCAGTCTTCAGGCCTCTCCCTCTCTCCTAAGAGCTGCTTCTGTTCTCACCCCCCAAGCACTCTCCTATCCTTACCCTAAAGGGACAAGCCTGCAGAATGCCTCTCTCAGGCCCCTATATGATAGAAACTTAACTAAAGTCAGTCTTTTTCTCTGAAAGAAAAGTCAGAAGGAAAGACTGGTTCTCACTAATTGTTTCCTTAGTAATTCTCCCTGTCATATACTTTGTATCTGTTTGCAGCTCTCACTTCCAAACAAAGCAACATTTTCACAGATATTAAACTGGCTATCAGTTAGTGAGACTCTCACATGTACCCTTATTTAATACACTTTCTTTCCCCTTCCAAAAGGGGAAAAAAAAACAAAGTCAAGTTTCCTTGAGTATACCAAGATGGTTACAAAGAACGACAGTGATTGGACTATTTCACTAGACTGTGAGATGGATTTACCCTAAGAAGTGGCAGAAAGTTATTGCACCCTCCTCAGCCATTGTGGTATTCGATTTTCATATCACAGGGTTGGGGAGGAAGGTCAGTGCATAAGGGTTGGGGACTTACATTGGGAACATCTTTCACAGCCCAAACCAAAAGCTGCTCACCAGATGTGTGCAGCTCTGACGGCACCACATCCAGGAACACACTCCATATAAATTGCAGCTGCCTGAGTTCACATTAAGTAGGAAAATCAATTAGAGGAAAGCTGAAACAGAAATTGAGGGAAACCCCTCCAGTCTCTGTTTAATATTTCTCTACTTTTCCTTTTTCTTTTAATCAAACTTTGATGAATCCAGCTAACTTTTCCATACCACTCACTGTCCCTGCTTATTCACTCAATGTTGGGGGGTGGGGGGAAAAATAAAATTCCTTAGTTTTTTCATTTCTCAATGGGTCCAGCATTGTTAATTATACTTTGACAAATTGACCCTAATATATATCTGAAACCTATTAGAAATGAAGAGTTTCAAGAATTACCTCTAGATTCTTCTTAAAATCTGCAATATTGTATATGTGTGTGTGTATACACATGTATTCCTACCTATAAGCACATGCACACAGACTCTGTTTCAGGACTGGCATGCAAAGAATCGGCCCCATCGCCCATTTTATTACTGTTTGCACATCTGGTGCAGAGCAGCAGTGAAGGCCTCAGTGTCTGCAGCAGCTCCGGCAATTAGCTCTGAATGAAACAGTCATAAATAGTAATTAGCCATTCCCTCAGTCATGTCCCAAAGCCTTTAAAAAAATCCTCAGAGAAATCAATGCATTCTTTTCTAAAGACCTATTATAAGCGCACCACCCACTCCATCGTCATTTCAGAGAAGCTAAGAGCAAGAGCAACATTCCAGCTGCTCCCCAGATAGCTGGAGTGCCAGTTCCTGACGGGGGATCAGTGAGGGGAGGCAAGGAGAAAGGGGGCGGGGAGGGAAGGTGCTGCAAAATCAAAGGTCAGTAAAACATTTACCAAGGTAGGGAGCTGTGGGTCGGAGGAACAGAGAATATTCAGCACAGGAGGATGCTGGGACCGTATCCTAATTAACGTGGAATGCCTCCTATCATGCCTTACCTCCGCTTCAACTGTGAATTGAGATGCTGCAGGAGAACCTCATTAATTCTTCCTTCACTCATGAGTGAGCTCTCTCAGCCTTAAAATGATGTCGGTGGATTTCACATCACTCCTTCAATGGGGATGTAACAGCAGAGAACCTAGCATGAAGGCTCATATTCATTAAGCCCTATCTCCCTTCTTAAAAATGGGGATTCTGCGGCCCTGACAGGCATACGTATGTGTTGTTAGGGAGTTTGCGATAGTGACAATTAAGACTTGTCATCCAACACACAGACACAGTCCATTCTGTGATGTGCTGAGTAGCCTTGATGTGATCATTCTAATTCACACAGTCAGAGGTCTGGAATGGGCCTTGAAAGCTTATCTGGCTTATTCCCTTGGCTTCAGTTATGTCTCTTCTATTCCATTTCAAACAGATTTATGTACAACAAAACCCTGAGCTCAGCCTTTTTGTATCAACCATCTAGACCCTGGTCTAATCATTCGTGGGGTGCTTAATAAGAGTGTTCTCAGAAACATGGATCAGGCATTACCAGTGACCTGAACAATGACCGGCAGCATTTCTTCATTTTCAGAGCTGCTATCCTAGTGCCTAATGTAAGCCATCTGAAATGTAAACCTAAGCATCTTTTCCAACCCTGTCACCCACTTTACACCTTTAGTTCTCCAGTTAGCCTGACTGTAATACTTATCATTCCCTGAACATATATTTTCTCTATGTGCCTCCACACAACCACACACACGCATGCACACACACATGCACACACGCACGCACACCTTGTTAACAATTCTCTCTGCTGTTGACCTGCTCTATCCTTCTAGAAGCAGCCTGATATAATGATAAGATGTTGAAGCCAGACACTTGACCTTGCTATACATGAGATGTGTTGACTTGGAACTGCTCCTTGGTCCCTCCAAGCCTGGAGTTCTTAACCCTGGCTACACATTAACATCACCTGAGAGGTTTTCAGCAACAATAACCATAACAACAACAACTACTACTTTTTTCACACCAGACAGCCCCTCATATTTACAAAATAGGATTCAACTCCTTCTGTAAATCAACTAAGCCCTTACAATAAAAACACAACTGCTACTTGGGAGGCTGAGGCAGGAGAATGGCGAGAACCCGGGAGGCAGAGCTTGCAGTGAGCCAAGATCACGCCACTGCACTCCAGCCTGGGCGACAGTGTGAGACTCCGTCTCAAAAGCAAAGCAAACCAAACCAAACCAAACAAAACAAAACCAAAAAAAAACCACAACTGCAAAATATCTTCATTTGCATAAAAAGAACAAAAAGAAATATGCTGAGACCCTGCTGCAGTCTCCTGAAATCAGAAGCTCTGGGAGTGGGGTCCTGGCGTAGGTATGTTTTTAACAGTTCTTCCTATGATTCTCTTGCAATGTGCACTTAAGGTCCAGACCAGAGTTTAAGACTTCAGTTTTGTTCACCTGTAAATCAGTAATCATAATGGCCTACTTCCAATGGTTATTGTGAATTTTAAATTCTACAACATGGGTAAAATGTCTGAAACATATATCAATATATAATCAATTAGCTGTGATTTTGTTATTACTACCCATTTTGCTTTCCACATTATCCAGCCCTCTCTGGAAGCTCTATTGCAGTGCAATATATGTTATAAGTGTGCTTGATTAGGTTCTGAACTCCTTAGTGTGTCTGTCTACCTAGCACTGGGCCAGCATCTGGCACAAAAGAGCATCAGCATCGTGAATGAACCATTCTTCCACCGGAATGTTCCCTACCCTTCCTCTGAACATACAAATCAATTCATCTTTCAAGGTCTAAATTTCTCACTTCTCCCCCTCAGCAAACTCCTGTCCATCACTCCTTCCCATCAGAACTCAGGTCTCTTACAGTACAGATCATTCACCTGGCAACTAGTTATAACTGATCTTATAATAGCCCTTCCTTTATGATCTTACATTATTTTAACTCATTTAGCTATTTTTGTTTATATCTTGTCTCTCCAAATAGACATTATATTTTTAATCTATTTTATAGCCCTCATAGGGCCTAACATGATAGTAATATGGGGAAAATATTTAAAAAATTTAAAAAATAAATAAATCCTCTGATAAGGGGAGAAAATAAAATTTCCCTCAATTTGGGTGCAAATGGATTGAATTGGGATAGAAATAGTGATGTTTAACAATCTTGAGCACACATTTTAATTTCATGATAATGAGTTGTACTTTCTTTGCTAGTAAACACATGGTGACTGGTAGCTGCCAAAAGGACGGTAAAATGCTACAGCAAAAGTCACCGAGTTTGGAGATATAGGTTCTGGTACCAGTGCTACTAATACCTAACTTGAGACCTTGAGCAAGTCAAAGCACCTTTATGGCTTTAGGTGCTGTTAAAAGGCGAGGGCTCTACACTGATCTGTAAGATAGCTTTCAGCCTTTACATTCTATATTTATGACTAAGATTTTTAAATGCACAAGTGCAAAGTTCTAGACATGAAGGACTTTTCAATATATACCTTGATTCCCCCTGAGAATGGATGATGGAATTATGCAAACATGAGAATTCAAGGAAAGAAGGAAAATCTACTGTGGCTAAGAAAAGGGAGACAAGGAGTTTGGGATGAAGCCTGATTTGTGGGTCTCTACTGCCCTCCTCAGAGAAAAGGATGGCAGTGGGGCGGCAGGCACAACAGTGGGGAGGGAGAAAGAGCCTTTTTCTGCAATTGAGATTTACAGAGCATGCGTTTTCTAGAAAAATAGGTTTCAGTGTGGGTTAACTATTTCTCAGACAACAATACACCTCTGAGAGTCACATGTACTAACTTAAAGCTAATCAAATTATCTTGATAATGACTGAAACCAACATTGATGAAGCCACTGCTATGTCTCAAACATAAAAGGGACTCTATTTAGTGACATTACACTTGCCTATCTGATGCCTCTTCTAATAAGTGCTTCCAGTTTTTTATAAAACCACCAGTGGCTCCTCACATTTTTTGGGTTATTAAAGGCCCTCCTGGGTGGAAGGATGCCTATAGAGGCGTCTTTCTCTCCCTGAGGTTCCCCTTCTCCTCCCTGCATGAGGGGAGGCTGAGCCCTTTCCTGCATCCTGCCTTTACTCCTACCACCCCCTAAGCGGATTTCCTTCCCAGCCCACTTCTCCACACAAACCTAAGTCAATTACAAAGCCCATGTCCAAAATCACTACTCTATGAGACTTCCTCTCACCTCTCCTATCAAAATCCATCTTTGGAGATATTCAATTAAACCACTTAATACAGATGATTGGATATAAATATTCACCACCCAGCACCATCCCCAAACCACACGAAAATGAGAGTAAAGGAATAAAAAGTCAAAACACAAAAGAAGAAAAAGAACAGGACAGAAGATAGCACCATAGGAGAAATTTTATCACCAATAAAAAGGAGAGAGAGCTCTGTCAGTTTAGTGAAAAAAAAAATTGTGGTAAAGAGTACATTTTTAAAAGGGTTATTCTCTACAGAAAAAATATACATCAATAAATAAAATGTAGTCAGATAATATATTAAGTAGTGATAGAATGTGAGATTTAACAAAACAAAACAAAACAAAACCCTAATATGGCCGGGCACGGTGGCTCATGCCTGTAATCCCAGCACTTTGGGAGGCCAAGGCGGGTGAATCACTTGAGCTCAGGAGTTCGAGACCAGCCTGGCCAACCTGGTGAAACCCCATCTCTACTAATAATACAAAAATTAGCCAGGTGTGGTAGCAGGAGTCTGTAGTTCCAGCCAAATATTGATGTTGTTGCTTTTGTTACGTGTCTTTAGGGAGACTTTTTAAAACTAACTACCTATAATTTCTAAGTAAAAAAAAAAAAAGGTTATTTTTTAAAGGCAAATAGAAAATAAACTCATCACTACCTTCTATCCTATCAGACCTTATTAGACCTTTGTTTGTACTTCTCTTACCAGGTTCTATGGTATTTTGTATTACAGGTGTGCACTCTGCCTCATAAAATGACTGTCAGCCCCTTGAGGGAAAGTATCATGCCTTTCAGTTTTATATTCCTTGCCTGGCCCACCCCCACCAAGGGCTATCAGCAATGCGAGCACATATTTTGAGAGTTGCCATATTGAGAGGGTAGCTGTTATTAGAAGGACCACAATTCTAGACATCCTGCGATATACAGGGTATTCCTATACAACAAAGATTTATATTATGCAAGACACTTTGAGAAACAGTAGTTGGTATGGTATGAAACTATTAAGTTTGTAAACCAGTAGCTGTCATTTGCCAGTTAGTACGAATGAGGTTACTAGGTGCATTAGGTGAGGCAATACATATCTATTTTTTTTTTTTTTTTTTTTTTTGAGACAGTGTCTTGCTCTCTCAGGCTGGAGTGCAGTGGCACAATCTCGGCTCAATGCAGCTTCCACCTCTCAGGTCCAAGCGATTCTCCTGCCTCAGCCTCCCAAGTAGCTGCAATTACAGGCACCTGCCACCAGGCCCATTAACTTTTTGTATTTTTAGTAGAGATGGGATTTCACCACATTGGCCAGGCT
This sequence comes from Pongo abelii, assembly GCF_028885655.2. Lineage (NCBI taxonomy): Eukaryota > Metazoa > Chordata > Mammalia > Primates > Hominidae > Pongo > Pongo abelii. Next base: position 23,713,838 of record NC_071990.2, read on the forward strand.
GGTCTCAAACTCCTGACCTCAAGTGATCTGCCTGCCTTGGCCTCCCAAAGTGCTGGGATTACAGGCTTGAACCACTGCGCTCAGCCACAATACATATATACTTTTGTCAGAACTCAGAGTAACTGGAAAATAATGAAAATACGATGTAATAAATTCACTTCATCCTCAAAAGATCCTGATTTAGCAGTTCTGAGCTATGGCTGTGAAATCTACACTTATGTAAAGTTCATCAGAATATTTTAATGTTGCTGTCAGGGTTGGAAATCACTACACGTTTAGGATTCACTTCTGAAGGTGAGTGAGAGTAGGAAATAGGATAAAAAAGAGAATTTAGAGTCTCTAAAAGAAAAACTTCTATTCTATCCCATGTGTTGAGAAGTGATATTCACTGTCATTTGAATTTGCCAGAAGGCAGTTATTCAGCATTTGAGTTTTGCTCAAACTCAAAACTGTTGTCTTTCATGTAGGGCACATAGCTGGTTCCATAGCCTAACTTAGCTAGAGCCATATCTGATATCAGCAGACCCAAACTATCAAGGCAATACAGTTACTTGAAAATTGCTAAGAAAACAGCATTTCCCCTAGTCTACAGATTTTACAGACATTTTGGGACAAAGACACTGTAATTTCTTTCTTAATCTATGAATAATTATGTCTTTTAAACAAGCTGTTCCTAAGAGTTCTATAATAAAATCTGTAACTGCTAGCCCTAAAACATTTGCTCATAGCTGATACTGAAATACAGCTTAAAATGAACTCCAGCCTCAGATGTAAGGATTTATGTGGTATTATGAAATATTATGCTGTCTAGTCACCACATAATGACTGCATGGCCAAATAAACATTTGAATAACTGCTCAGTTGCTCTATTAATCGAACTAATGAAAGTTAAAGCAGCAAAAGAATATTCTTTCTACCCAAATGGCAAATATTATTAAACTTATAGTACCTAGTGTCAATTACATGCACAAAAATTTATACAACTTTTTTTTGTTGTTAATAGTAAAATCTAGAAACCATCTAAATGTCTCACAACAGGAAGATGATTAAATAAATGGACAATTATTCAGGCATTAAAATGAAAAAACAGTTGTCATAGAATTTTTTAAGGCAAAGTATGAAAATTGATATGTAATATTCAGCAGTTTTATAAAATATAAACATATATGAATAGCATATCTATCTCTATATGTAGCAATATAGCAATATAACTATTTCTGGATAATAATATTGGCAATTTTTATTTTTTATAACTTCTCGTGGTTTTCCACATATTGCACCACTAAAATGTGTCATATATTTTTAATTAAAAAACAATAATATTACTTGCTTAGTAATATTCACAACCTCATGGACAATACTCACCAAGTAAGAAAAAGCAAATGCTAAAGACTATTGCCTTAATTCCAGAGAGACTTTAAGGTCTGATTCAATTAGGGAGAGAAAAATCATTACTTTTTTTCCCTCTGAGATGTTTTCTATATGTTGTCAGAATTAGAGGTAAAATATACCATGCAGAACACTAAATCAAGAAAAAATAGATCCATTTTAAGAGGGGGTGTTTTGAACTTATTATTATAAGTGAACTTATTCACAGCACACTAGGCTTTAATAATAAAACAGCACCTTCCTTTCTCCGTGCCTGATGGTTTTCCTGCTCTGTCCTCACACTTCTGAACAGGAAAATAAATCAAATTATGCCAACAAAAAGCATAGTATTCTCCAAAGAGAGGCCCTGTGTCCCTCCCTTTATTCTATATTGTGCTTGAAGAAATCACACGGGACCCTCTCATTGAATCTGACTACATATAAAGCCTTTGGAAATACCAGGCAGCCTCCCCTTCCCCAAATCACGTACAATTCCCATTAATGTTAATAAGAGCTATGTGGAGGGATGAGGAAAAACCATTCCCCATTATGTTTTATTACATTTTTATTTTATGAACTGGTCTCTTGGATGATAAATCAGTGCTACTACAGAACTGTAATTCTTTGGGGAAAACCTCCATGAAATTTCCCTTCTCTGTGCTATTCTGATGCTGTCAAAAAGAAAAATTTAAAAGATGAAACATAAGCCTACTGTTTTTGACATGTAGTAGCTACTGTACTGTGGATGACACCCCATATAAAGGGCCAACTTTATTGTTCATAATCAGCAGCAACTGCAGTTTTGCTAAAAAGAAAAAAAAAACTGCCTGAGGTCATTATCATTGTATTTTACAAACATCCACCCAGCAGCTGGCAATTAGATAACCCAGAATCAAATCATGCCCACCATTAGGTATGCCTCAGAAGCCCAAATGCTTCAGAGTCACCAGTTGGCAGAAGTCCAGTCATGGCAACATGGCCCTGCCTTGTGGCTGGCCACACTGGAATGGCCTTAATTGTGTTTTCTCTAGAGAAGTACGAGGATTCATGTCTTTATTCTCTTGATCTTTATTATTGCCATACTGTTGATCTAATACTGCAAATATATCCTAGTTTCACTGCCCCAAAAGTTCTCTGTGCTCTACCTGTTCCAGAAAATCATGTACTAGGGATCATATAATCTTTCTAGGTTGGCTTCTTTCACATAGTAGAATTAAATTTGTTCAATGGCTTTTCATGGCTTTATAAGCTCACTTCATTTTAGTGATGAATAATATTCTATTGTCTGCATGTATCATAGTTTATTTATTCAGCCACTGAGAGGCATCTTGATAGCTTCCAAGTTTCATCAGTGATGAATAAAGCTGTGATAAACATCCATATGACGGTTTTTGTGGGGACATAAGATTTCAGCTCATTTGCGTAGATACCAAGGAGCACAATTGCTGGATATCTGGCCAAGGGTATGTTTAGTTTTGTAAGAAACTATAAAATTGTCTTCCAAAGTGACTGTGCCATTTTGCATTCTCACCAGCAATGAATGAGCATTCCTATTGCTCCATATCCTCACCAACGTGGGGTGTTGTCAGAGTTTTGGAATTTGGCTACAGTAACCAAAACAGCATGGACTGGTACCAAAACAGAGATATAGACCAATGGAACAGAACAGAGCCCTCAGAAATAATACCACACATCTACAACCATCTGATCTTTGACAAACCTGACAAAAACAAGACATGGGGAAAGGATTCTGTATTTAACAAATGGTGCTGGGAAAAAAGGTAGCCATATGTAGAAAGCTGAAACTGGATCCCTTCCTTACACCTTATATAAAAATTAATTCAAGATGAATTAAAGACTTAAATGTCAGACCTAAAACCGTAAAAACCCTAGAAGAAAACCTAGGCAATACCATTGAAGACATAGGTATGGGCAAGGGCTTCATGTCTAAAACATCAAAAGCAATGGCAACAAAAGCCAACATTGACAAATGGGATCTAATTAAACTAAAGAGCTTTTGCACAGCAAAGGAAACTACCATCAGAGTGAACAGGCAACCTACACAATGGGAGAAAATTTTTGCAATCTATCCATCTGACAAAGGGCTAATATCCAGAATCTACAATGAACTCAAACAAATTTACAAGAAAAAAAAAACAACCCCATCAAGTGGGCGAAGGATATGAACAGACACGTCTCAAAAGAAGACATTTATGCAGCCAAAAGACACATGAAAAAATGCTCATCATCGCTGGCCATCAGAGAAATGCAAATCAAAACCACGATAAGATACCATCTCACACCAGTTAGAATGGCAATCATTAAAAAGTCAGGAAACAACAGGTGCTGGAGAGGATGTGGAGAAGTAGGAACACTTTTACACTGTTGGTGGGACTGTAAACTAGTTCAACCATTGTGGAAGTCAGTGTGGCGATTCCTCAAGGATCTAGAACCAGAAATACTATTTGACCCAGCCATTCCATTACTGGGTATATATCCAAAGGATTATAAATCATTCTACTATAAAGACACATGCACACGTATGTTTATTGTGACACTATTCACAATAGCAAAGACTTGGAACCAATCCAAATGTCCATCAATGATAGACTGGATTAAGAAAATGTGGCACATATACACCATGGAATACTATGCAGCCAAAAAAAAAAAAGGATGAGTTCATGTCCTTCGTAGGGACATGAATGAAGCTGGAAACTATCATTCTCAGCAAATTATCGCAAGGACAGAAAACCAAACACTGCATGTTCTCACTCATAGGTGGGAATTGAACAATGAGAACACTTGGACACAGGAAGGGGAACATCACACACCGGGGCCTGTTGTAGGGCAGAGGGAGCAGGGAGGGATAGCATTAGGAGATATACCTAAAGTAAATGAAGAGTTAATGGGTGCAGCACACCAACGTGGCACATGTATATGTATGTAACAAACCTGCACGTTGTGCACATGTACCCTAGAACTTAAAGTATAATTTAAAAAAAAAAGGAATTTGGCTAATGTAATAGACATATAGTGGTTTCTCATTTTAATTTGCAATTCCCTCATGACATATAATGTTGAACACCTTTTCATATGCTTACTTGCCAGCTGATACAGTTTGGCTGTGTTCCCACCCAAATCTCAACTTGAATTGTATCTCCCAGAATTCCCAGACCCAGGGGGAGGTAACTGAATCATGGAGGCTGGTCTTTCCCATGCTATTCTTGTGACAGTGAATAAGTCTCACAAGATCTGACGGGTTTATCAGGGGTTTCTGCTTTTGCTTCTTCCTCATTTTCTCTTGCTGCTGCCATGTAAGGAGTGCCTTTCACCTTCTGCCATGATTCTGAGGCCTCTGCAGCCATGTGGAACTGTAAGTCCAACTAAACCCTTTTTTCTTCCCAGTCTTGGGTAGGTCTTTATCAGTTGCATGAAAATTGACAAATACACCATCGGTATAACTTCTCTGGTGAGGTGTTAAGGGGTTTTTTTGCTCATTTTTTAATCAGGCTGCTCATTCGCTTATTGTTGAGTTTTAAGAGCTCTTTGAACATTTTGAACAGTCCTTTATCAGATATGCTTTTTGCACATATCTGTGTGGAGCATTCTCCACAGACTTAGAAAGTTTTCTATTTTAACAAAGTCCAGTTTATCAATTATTTTTTCATGGATCATGCCTGTGGTGCTGTATCTAAAAAACTATTCCATATCCAAGGTCATTGAGGTTTTATGTTATCTCTGGGAGTTTTACAGTTTTGTGTGTTACATTTAAGTCTATAACCCATTTTGAGATAATTTTTGTGAAGGGTGCAAGGTCTGTATCTAGATTGATTTTGTGTGTGGATGCCCAGTTGTTCCCACATCTATTGTTGAAAAGACTACCCATTCTCCACTGAATTGCCTTTGCCCCTTTGTCAATGATCAGTTGTCTACATTTCACTGTGGGTCTATTTCTGAGCTCTCTATTCTGTTCCATTTATATGTCTTTTTTTTTTTTTACCCCAACACCACACTGTCTTGATTACTGTAGCTTCAAAATCTTTAAGTTAGGTAGTGTCAGTCCTCTGACTTTGTTCCTCTCCAATATTTGGTTAGCTATTTTCTGCATTTTCAATGTCTCCATATACATTTTTAAATCAATTTCAATATCCACAAAATATTTGTGGGGTTTGATTAGTATTGTGTTGAATTTATAGATCAAATTGGGAAGAACTGACATCTTGATAATACTGAATGTCTTCCTATGCATGATTGTGGAATATCTCATTTATTTACTTCTTTAATATCTGCATTAGAGTTTTATAGTTTTTCTTATTTGGACTTGATTTATGTTTTGTTAGCTTTATAATTAAGTGTTCCGTTTTGCAGGGAACTAATTTTATATTCCACTTGTTCATTATTGGTAGATAGAAAGATGCTTGACTTTTGCACATTAACTTTGTACTCTGCAACACTGCTAAAATCACTAATTAGTTCCAGGAGGTTGTTTTAAATTTTGTTTTTTTTCAGATTTCTTCATAATCAAATTATCTGTGGACAAAGAAAGTTTTATATCTTCTTTCCCAAATAACACACTATTTTCTGTTTTATTGCATGAGTTAGGAATTCTATTATCAAACAATGCACAGTTTACTTTTTTCTTATTGCATTGGCTGGGATTTCTAGTATGACGGTGAAAGCAGTGTTGAAAGAGGACACCCTTACCTTTTTCCTCAACTAATTAGGAAATCCAGTTTCTCACCATTAAGTATAATGTTAGCTGCAGGGTTTTTGTAGATGATGCATATTAAGTTGACAAAGTTGTCTTTTATTCCTAGTTTACTGAGAGTTTTTATTATGAAAATATGTTGGATGAATGTTTTTGCACTTGACAAAGTCCAACACATTTCATGATCATGTGATTTTTCTTATTTATCGTCTTGATGTTATGGATTTTTCATAAACTGGACCAGCTTTGCACACCTGGAATAAATCCCACTTGGTCATGATGTATAATTCTTTTTATACATTTTATACATATTTTGATATGGATTTTTTCCCATTTGTGTTCATGAGAGATGGGCTGTAATTTTATTTTCTTGTAATGTCTTTCTCTGGGTTCAGTATTAGGCCAACGCTGACCTCATAAAATGAGTTAGGAAGTATTTCTTCTGTCTTCTAAAAGAGATTGTAAAGAATTGGTATACAGTAAGTCCTCACTAAACATCATCAATAGGTGCTTGGAAAATGTGACTTTAAACAAAATGATGTATAATAAGACCATTTTATTCTCATCAATATTATAACAACATTGAACAAAATGATGTTATCTGAGGACCTGCTGTATGTCATTTTGCTTAAATTTCTGTAATTTCTTCAATAAATGGTAGAATTAAACTATCTGGCCTGGAGCTTTCTGTTTTGGAAGGTTATTAAATATTGATTCCATTTATTAAATAAATTCCATTTAATAAAAATAGGCCTAAACATATTGCCTATTTATTCTTGTGTGAATTTTGGCAGGTTGTGTACCTCTAAAAAATAATTCATTTCATCTAGGTTACCAAATTTGTAGGCATTAAGTTGTTCATAATATTCTTTTATTATCCTTTTAATGTCCATAGCTTCCGTAGTGGTGTATCTCTTTCATTTCTGATATTAGTAATTCGTGTCTTCTCTTTTTTCTTAGCATGTCTAGAGGCTTACAAACTTTATTGATCTTTTCAAAGAACCAGTTATAGATTTTGTTGATTTTCTCTTAATTTCTTGTTTTCAATTTGATTTCTGCTCTAATTTTTATCAGTTTTCTTACTTTGAATTTAATTTGCCCTTCTTTTTCTAGTTTCCTTAGACTATTGACTCTACATCTTTCTTTTCTAATACATGTCATTCAATGCTATACATTTTCCTCAAAGCCCTGCTTTTGCTGTATCCCACAAATTTTGATAAGTTGTATTTTCATTTCACATACTTCAAAATATTTTTAAATTTCTCTTAGTATTTCTTCTTTGACCCATGAGTTATTAAGAAGTACGTTATTGTTTAATCTCCAAGTATTTGGGGATTTTCCAGCTATGTTTCTGTTATTGGTTTAGTTTACTCCATTGTGGTGTGACAGCAGAGATTGTATGATTTCTACTATTTTCAATTTGTTAAGGTGTGTTTTATGTCCAGAATGTGGTCTCTCTTGGTGAATGTTCCATGTAAGCTTGAGAAGAACGTGTAATATACTTTTGTTGGTTGAAGTAGTCTAATGACATCAATTATATTCAGTTGATTGATGGTGGTGTTGGGTTCAACTATGTCACTGATTTTCTCCCTGCTGTATCTGTATGTTTCAGAGAAAGGGTTGTTAAAGTCTCCAACGGAAATGGTAGATTCATCTGTTTCTCTTTGCAGTTATGTTTTTCCTCACCTATTTTGATGCTCTGTTGTTAGTCACATAAATATTAAGGATTATTATGTATTATGTCTTCTTGGAGCATGAACCCCTTATCATTATGTAATGTCCCTTGTTTTTCTAAGAACTTTCCTTGCTTGGAAGTATCTTCTGTCTGAAACTAATATATTTCATAAAATACTCCCAATTTTGAAATAGTATTAGCATATCTTCATTCCTCCATTTTAATCTATATGTGTCTTTATGTTAAAAGTGTAGAAAACATACAGTTGAATGTTGTTTTTTGATACACTCTGGCAATCTCTTTTAATTGGTGAATTTAAACTATTCACATTTAAAGTGATATTCGTATGGTTGGATTGATACCTTTCGTATTTGTTACTGTTTTCTATTCCTTGCCTTGGTCTTTGTTTCTATTTTTGTCTTCTACACTTTTTCTGTCTTTTGTGGTTTTATTTGGAGGTTGTATGTGATTTGATTTTCTATCCTTTCTTAGCATGTCAGTTATACTTCCTCTTTTTATTTTTTAGAGTAAAACTCTTATTGGTGGTTGCTCTAGACTTTGCAACATTTCAAACTATTCCAAGTCCACTTTCAAATAGTATTATAACACTTCACAGGCAGTGCACATATTTACAACAAAATACTCATAATTCCTCTAATGCTTTATGTCATTGCTGTCATTCTTTTCACTTGTACATAACAATGCATGAGTATGTATGTTAGGCTGTTTTTAATACCTGAGACTGGGCAATTTATAAATAAAAGAGATTTATTTGGCCCATGGTGCTACAGCCTCTATAAGCACAGTATCAGTATCTGTTCAGCTCCTGGTGAGGGCCTCAGAAAGCTTACAGTCATGACAGAAGGTGAAGTGGGAACAGGCACATCACATAGTGAGAGTAGGTATGAGAGAGAGAGGGGTGGTGTCACAAACTTTTAAACAACCAGATCTCACATCAACTGAGCAAGAACTCACTTATCACCAAGAAGATGGTGTTATACCTCCATGAGGGATCCACCCTCATGATACAATCTCCTCCCACAAGGCCCCACCTCTAACATCGAGAATCACATTTCAACATGAGATTTGGAGGGAGCAAACATACAAACTATATTATTCCTCCCCTTGCCCCCAAATCTCATATCCTTCTCACAATGCAAAACACAATCATCCCTTCTCAATAGTTCCCCAGAGTCTTAACTTGTTCCATCATCAACTCAATCAAAAGTCCTAAATCCAAAGTTCAAAGTCTCATCTGGAGATGAGGTCCTTCTGCCTGTGAGCCTGCGAAATGAGAGACAGGTTATGTACTTCCAAGATAGAATGATGGTACAGGCATGGAGTAATCATTTCTGTTCCAAAGGGAGAAACAGGTCAAATAAAGGGGCAACAGGCTCCATACAAGTCTTAAACCCATCAGAGCAATCATTAAGTCTTAAATCTCTAAAATAATCACCTTGACTCCATGTCCCACATCCAGGTCACACTGGTGCATGGATGAACTCCAAAGGTTTTGGGCAACCGCCCCTGTGGCATTGCAGGGTGCAGCCCCCATGACTGCTCTCATAGGTTGAAGTTGAGTGACTGTGGCTTTTTCATGCTAAGATTGCTAGCTGCTAGTGGTTCTATCATTCTCAGGTCTGGAGGGCAGTGGCCCCTTTCCCACAGCTGCACTGGGCAGTGCCCCAGTGGGGACTCTGTGTGGGGGCTCCAACCCCACTTTTCTTCTCAATACTGCCCTAGTAAAGTATCTCTGTGTGGGCTACCCCCAGACCCCTGTGGCAGTCTTCTTGCCTGGGTACCCAGGCTTTTCCATACATCATCTAAAAACTAGGTGGAAGCTGCCATGCTTCCTTCACTTTTGCACTCTTAATACCTGCAGGCTTAACACTATGTGGAAGCCACCAAGGTTTATAGCTTGCATCCTCTGGAGTGGTGGCCCAAGCTGTACCTGGAGACCTTTAAGCTGTTGGTGTAGCCAGAGCAGCCAGGATGTTGGGATCTGTGTCCTGAGGCTACAAGGCCTTGGGCCTGGCCCACGAGACCATTCTTTCCTCCTAGGCCTCTGGGACTCTGATGGGGTGTGGGGGCAGAGGGGGGAATGATGCCTAGAAGATCTCTGAAATGCCTTCTAGGCTTTTTTTCCCCCATTGTTCTAGATATTAGTACTTGGCTTCCTTTTAGTCATGCAAATCTCTCTTGCAAGTGGTTGCTCTGCAGACCACTTGTATTCCTCTCCTGAAAACACTTTTTCTTTCTTGGCCACATGTCAGGCTGCAAATTTTCCAATCTTGTACTCTTTGCTTCCCTTTAAACTATAAGCTCAAACTTCAGGTCATTTCTTTGCTCCCATATCTGAACATAGGAAGTTAAAAGCAGCCATGCCACATCTTGAAAACTTTTCTGTTTAAAAATTTCCTCTGCCAGATACCCTAACACATCACTGTTATGTTTAAACTTCCACAGATACCTAGGACACTGACAAAACGCAGCCATGTTCTTTGCTAAAGCATTACAAGAGAGACTTTTTTTCCAGTTCCCAGTAATTTCCTCATTTCTATCTGAGACCTTGTAAGCCTGGCCTTCACTGTCCGTATTTTTATTAAGCAGTTTGGTTATAACCACTTAACAAGTTGCATAAGTTCCAAAATTTCCCTCATCTTTCTGTTTTATTCTGAGACCTCCAAACTCTTTCAACCTCTGCCTGTTATTCATTTCCAAAACCACTTCCACATCTTCAGGTATCTTTATAGCAACACCCCTCTCCTTGGTACCAGTTTTCTGTGTTAGGCTATTTTTGCATTTCTATGAAGAAATACCCGAGACTGGGTAAGTTATAAAGAAAAGAGGTTTAATTGGATTGTGGTTCTGCAGGCTGCACAAGCAGGGCACTAGCACCTGCTCAACTTCTGATGAGGGCCTCAGGACGCTTACAATCATGGTGGAAGGTGAAGTGCAGCAGGCACATCATACGGTAAAAGTGGGAGAAGGAGAAAGAAAAGGTAGTTATCACACACTTTAAACAACCAGATCTCATGAGAACTGAGTGAGAACTCACATATCACCAAGGGGATGGTGCTAAACACCTTCATGGGGGATCTGCCCCGATGATTCAGTCACCTCCCACCAGGTCCCACCTTCAACATTGGGAATCACATTTCAACATGAGGTTTGAAGGTGACAGTCATCCAAACTATATCAGCATGTGTACATACACACACGCACATAACAGAGTACATTATTGCTACTATTATATTGAATGGTTACCAGTTTTATCAATTAAGAAAAATAAAAGTTCTTATTTTACCTTTATTTATTCCTTTTCTAATGCTTTTTATGTCAATCTGAGTTTGTGATCTGTATAATTTTTCTTCTCTCCAAAGAACTTTTTTTTTTTTAACATTTATTACAAAGCAGATCTACTGGCAATCAATTCCCTCAATTTGTGTTTATCTGAGAAAGCCTATTTCTTCTTCATATTTGAAGAACAATTTCAGAGTAAAGAATTCTACGTTAGTAATTTTCCCCCTGAACACTTCAAATAATTCCTTCCACTTTCTTCTTGCTTGCATGATTTCTGAGGCCAAGTCAGATATAATTCTTATCTTCGCACTTCTGTAGGGAATGTGCTATTTTCCTCTGACTTCTTTCACTTTTTTTATCTTTGATTTTTTGAAGTTTCAATATGATATGCTTTTCTGTCATTTATCCTGCTTGGTGTTCTCCTAGCTTCCTGGATCTCTGGTTTGGTATTTGACATCAATTGGAGGGAACTCTCAGTTGTTATTGCTTCAAATACTTCTTTTCCTTTCTCCTTTTCTTCTCCTCTGGCACCACCATTATGCATATTTATATCATTTTTTACTGTTTTCAGCTCTTGAACATTTTGTTCTATTTTTCTCAATCTTTATCATTGCTTTTCAGTTTTTTAATTTCTATTGTTGCATCTTCGAGCTCAGAGTTTTTTTTCCTCAGCTGTGTCCAGTCCACTGACAAGCCTGCCAAAGGCATTCTTATTTTCTGTTACAATGTTTTAAATCTCTAGCATTTCTTATTTTTTCTTAGAAGTTCCATCTTTCTGATTCCATTATTTATCTGTTCTTGCATGTTGTCTACTTTTGTCATTAAAATGCAAAGTGTATGAATCACAGTTTTTAAAATTTTCTCATGTTATATTTCCAACATTGCCGCCATATATCTCTCTGGTTCTGATGCCTCTTCATTCTCTTTAAACTATTTTTTTTCTTGCTTTTACTATGGCTTGTATTTTTTAAATTAAAAGGTGGACATAATTTACTGAGTGAGAGGAACTACAGTAAATGGGCCTTTAATAACATGGGTGGAAATGTGTGGGGCAGCGGAGGCGTTCTATAGTCTTATAAGGTCTCAGTCTCTTGGTGGCCCTGTTCCTCTGGACTGTGACTTTCACCAGTGCTTCTGAGTTGCTTTCTTTTCTTCCTGCTTAGGTGGGATTGGATGCTACTAAAGGGGACTGGAGAGTTGCGTATTTTTCTTCACACCAGGTAGGTTAAGCCCTAAGCTCTAAAACAAACAAACAAACAAACAAAACCAAAACCCAGATAAAATAGTTTCTCTTGAGGGCAGGTCTTGTTAAGAAGAACAGTGCTGCTGTGTATTTCAAGGTAGTTACTTTACCCCTTGCCCTATTGGAAGCAGCAGAGGGGTTTTCTCCAATATTCACTGTGAGAACTTTGTTGTACTCCAGGAGGTAAAACTCACAAAAGTGTTCCCCTCCCTCAAAGCCCTCTCCATCCAGCTGGATCCCCCTGAATTTTTAATTCTCAGATTTATCCATACTAATCCTGCAGCAATTCATCGTTTAAACTTCAGGTACTCCCATTCCTGCAACGATCCTTGCCTAAGTTTCTGCTCGTGGATTTCTGCTCTAGTAAGTTGTGATTATCTTTATCCATCTGTCTCTTCATTTTCTGGAGCATCATTTTGCCCTTTGAACTCACTTCTCCGAAAATCTGTAAGGAGAGTTGTTGATTTTTCAGTTTGTTTAGCTTTTTACTTGTTGGTAGGATAGGGTGGAGACATCTAAACTCCTTCAATGCCAGATTGGAAACCAAAAGTCCTGTTCTCTTTCCTTCCCATATTTTTCTTAAGTTTCTAAGTGCCACACAATTTATATTGATTACATGTTTTATGATATTAATCTTTACCTTTTTATCTATATCATCAAGTTGACATTAAACTTGTTTTCTTAAGAAAATGTCTTACACAGTCTTTATTCTACTGTCCCCACAACACCCAGTACTGTTCAATAGGTGTCCACTAAATGATCAATGATTGTTTGTGAATAGTTTCTAATCTATGAGCACTCCTTTGGTGAATCATACCACCTCGTGACTTTATTTAATTGTAAGTGGAAGTTGAATATCCTGGACTGTGAAAATGTACAATGATGTAAAAAAGCTGCTAGAAATCAGTAATGCATTTAAAGAATATGCATTTCAGGAATCCAAACAACATTAAAAATAATATTATATATATTAACAATATATAAATTTATTTTGTTAACTAGATAATACTTTTGGACAAGTTGAATATATAAAGGACTTCTTGCAAAAATTTTGCAGGACCTAACTTCCCTCCTTCCCACCTCAGACGAGCTAGAGTTCAAATCTTAGCTCTGTTGCTTACTAGTGATGGGAATAACTATGGGTTAACAAGGAGTAACTGTCAGTTAATTTAATCTCTGTGAGGCTCAGTTTCTTCATGGATAGGACTGTGATTATATTTGCTGTGATTATAGGATAGGACTGTGATTATATTGTGGGATGTTTGAGAATATTAAATAATATGGAATGGACAGAGTAGCCAATATAATCCAATATAATCCAATATAATCCCTGGAAGATAGTAGTAGGTGCCCTGAAAATGTTACTTCTCACTTTTCTCATCTTCTACTCTGAGTTTACATGCAAGAAAATAAATTGTCTCTATGGATGAATGTATGAATTCTCTTTATTAGGAGAAACAACAACTATGTAATTCAATGTAATTTTTTTTCTGCTTTAGCTGCCGATAACCTCTAAGCCAAAAGTATTGCTCAAGTATTTTAATCTAGTCAGTTCTTATTCTGGCAAGACTACTTTCTTGTATATCTTTCCTATAGATGAGGATCAGTTTTCAATCAAATCATCTCAATTATCCCAATGCACTAAATCCATAAATACACATCAATTTAGGTACAAATTATACATACTAGGGAAAGCATTGCATTAAAAATAAGAAAACCTGAGATTTGCTCCCAGCTTTTTCACTATCTGTTGTGCTTAGACATACAATATTAATAGGCTTCAGTAATTATTATGGCCATGCATTACTAATCAACAGAAATATGTTCTGAAAAATGCATCATTGGGCAATTTCATTGTTATGCCAACATCATATAGTATACTTACACAAACCTCAATGGTACGGTCTGCTACACACCTAAGCTATACAGTATAAGCTATTGCTCCTAGGCTATAAACCTGGACAGTGTGTTACTGTACTGAATACTATAGGCAATGGTAAGTTCTTATATATCTAAACATAGAAAAAGCACAATAAAAATATGGTATTATAATCTTATGGGACCATCATCATATATGTGGTCTATCATTGACTGAAATATTATGTGGTGCATGACCATAAATAATTTTTGAGACCAAAATTATAATATGCAATTATTCTGATCCTTAAATATCGACAACTTCAGAATAGACATTAGGCTTTACACAGTTTTTTCCTGTGTCAATTTTTAAAGACAGAAACTAAATGTATATATATAAATATCTTGAGAAAATGTCTACTGATATTTCTCTCTTAAGCATGCTTATAGATAGCTAAAACTAGAATAATAAATTAAGTCTCCCCAGCTTATAAGACTTCATCTTTTAGTGAAGAAAAGAATTTTTAAGTCCTTTGAGAAAATTTGAACTTTCATTTGGTCCACCTAAAACTTTTATTTTTACAAAACATTTGTCTAGTGAAAGGGACATTGGATTAAGGGACAAATTTTAAAATACACTGGGTAAATACCTGTAGTTAGAGAAGAAAAGAGGCTACATAAACCTGAGGTGTTATTTTTATAATTTCCTTACATAAAATGCCAAATACTTTTACAAACTTGAATTGTTTCATATTTTAAAAACTAAATTTTATAGTATTTTTATTTTATGAAAAGAGTATGTTTTATAAAATATGATAGCAAAATGCAACTTCACATTCATTGATGTGTTTCTAGTATTTGTGACAATATAGCAGTAATCTCTCTATACAAATGTGTTATATATTTTCCTATTTTGACATAGTTCACATAGATGCAGAATATCCATCTTGTTAATATATATTTGTTTGACTTGATCTTCAGTTCTTTAGACATTTTCTTTTGTTATTATTATAAATTATGCAGACAAATATGAAATCAAGTTAACAGGATAAAAATGCATTTATTCATTCAATTCCCATTGTCAGCTTCTCTAATAAGAAAGCAAACTTTCCAAGTATTATACCTTAAGCTAAAGATTTCTATTTGCTTTTAGCCTGTGTCTACCATGAGCCAATATAATGCTAAGCACACATCTTTTCTTTGTAAACTAAGACTAACATTTTACAGTGCTTTAAAAAGCCAATCCATCTGATATTCTCACACTCATGACCCTTTCTAGTGTACAGTTTTCTGGCTAGAGAAACAACATGTATCTATCCATTCCTATAACACATTTTCGCTTACTAAAATCTATTTCTTTATTAGGTGGCTTGGAATTGAAATATGTGGAAAATCAGAGAGTCCTCATAAATGCTTAAGAACAATGACTTTTCTAACCTATCACCCTCAATTACATAACTTTATTCTTTTTCAATCATTGTACTATTTTATTTTTTTTAAATAATTTCTAAGGTCATTTCAAATGACCTTAGAACAGACTTGGCAGATTCACTAGATTTACAAACACAGAAGACATGAGACACTACATCATGCTTTACAAACGTTACTTTCAGATCTGACTTTCTGAAAGCAATAAGAGAAAAAAAGGATAAGAAGTATTTAAAAAGCATGATCCTTTTTCTCAGATATGTATTATGCTAGCAATATTTGAAGACTCATGAAACATTCCAAATATAAATGAAATGCTGGCAATGTTAAAATATGTAAATTAAGAATAAGAAAACCCAGGGTTAATTCATAATCCACCCCAAAATAATGTTTTCAAAGGTTCCATATGCTACCTCCTATGCTAAATGTCTTCCTTCACATGTGCTAACATTCTGTATTCATTGCAGGATATCAAATGCAGGAAGTGAATTTCACCATTTTTTTCATCATTTGATATTAGGAAGTTACGAATAGTATATTGGATCTCAGGAAGTTAGGAGTAGCATATTGGAGAGTGCAGGCTTAAAGCTGGAGCTCAGTTGTACCCTTGACTCTAACATTAACTAGCTTTATAATGTTAACACATCAGTTCACTTTTCTATACAATTAAAACTCACTCAATGTTCTGTGTTTTAAAAATATAGTCTTTGCTTGAAAAAAGTAAATGACAAACCGCATTGTTTCTTCTAGACAAGAAAGAGAAGCGCTAATGAAAACTACTTGGGTAACATAATTTCTTGAAAGGCCAAAGGCTTTCAACAGCAAGAAAAGACAACACTAAATAAATTCTAAGCAGATTTCTCAGCACAGATGGCAAATCACAAGAAACTAGCTTGATGCAGGCTTTGCACAAGAACTTCAGTTCTATGTGATTCCCTCAAGTTGATAATCCCAACGAAACTGTGTGACTGAATGGTCTGCGTTTTGTTTTTTTTTTTAACAAAATAAGGGAACTTCATAATCTGGAGGTTATCAGGAAATTATTGAAATTTTGACCAAAGTAATACTAGTGCAGTTACTGGTATATTATCAGATAAAATATATTTTAAAAAGAAATATGTATTACTAGCATACAGATATTCTCTGAATAATACAAGTATGTATGCATTCAATAACATAGACTATATACATATATAAAAAATTGATCAAAGTCCAAGGACAAATAGACAAATATACAATCATAGTGAATGACAGAATTTAACACTTTTTTTCAGTAATAGATAAATTATTGTAATTGGTAAAATACAGTAATTGGTAAAATATAGTAATTGGTAAAAAAAAAAAAAAAAGCAGGAAAAAAGTCAACAAGGATATAGAAAACATGATTATCAAACTTGATTCATTGTAATTGGTACCTAAATAGATACTATTTTCAAAATAAAAAACAAAACAACAATAGAGAGAAAACATTTCCCCAAATATCAAATCAATTTAGCATTAATATCAATATTAAGGAATTCCTACAAATAAATTTTGAAAAGAAAGAAAAATAAAACAATTGACGAATAGGCAAAAGCTGCTTCACAAAAGTGGTGGTTGCAAGGTTATCTTTGTAGAAGTAATTATGATGTCTACTTTGGGAATATCAGAATTGCTTCTATGAAGGTACTTTTGAATCTTCATGATAGATTCTATTGCATAGTTTTCTCCAGACTAGGTTCTCTGGCTTCATTGGAGATTCTGTGAATCTAATTTTTTTAAAATAAATTCTTTTTCTTCTTAAACTAGTCAAAGCAGTATCCCTCTGTGTTTTATTTTTTGTTTGAACACAAACTCTTAATGACACAGATGCTAACACGTGGACTGTATGGCAAAGTTTAGGCATCACTGACTCTATACACTTAAGTGACTCTAAATTTACTCCTGCTACCGCTAGCTGATACCCACCCTACTGTCACTTTTCCAAGTGCCACATATACTAGTTCCATGGTTCCAGTTTTTCATCTGATTTGACTTGCCCTTTACCCCTCTCACCAACATTAGAGTTCCAGTTTCTCTAGGATGCCAACAATTTCAGAGCTGAGCATCTTCACAAGTCACCCTGTGGAGGATTTAAACCCTGTTACAGCAAAGGTTGTGTTTTCTAAATCCTGCTGACCAAACTTCTTGGTGGCCAGAAAAGCATCAAAGTGAGGGGAAAGGAACTAGCATACCAGAGACCTATCAGAGACCATTATAGGATGAAAAAAACATCTAAAAGACCATATCTTTCCCATATAATTATGTTTCCAGAGGATAAGAATCATCCTTCTTACTAGTTTTTTCCTCAATAACTTGTTTTGCCCCAAAACAAACTTGACCATTTAACCGAAAATTCAGGTTTCCCAAAAATAGTATTATATAATAGGCTACATAACGCTAGTATTATCTGCCTAAAAATTCCATTGTCTACAATATAGCCTTGCCTGTTTTGTTCAACCTAGAAAGCCTACAATCGTGCCTAAATAAAACTCATTGACTATTGATATGCCTGTTCCCCTAAAAAGATGACATAATTTAAACATAGTAAATTGACCCAACCAGAGTAAGCAGGTCCTCATTAAAGAGCAAGGTAGGCAGAGCTAAATGCACACAACAGTCATACATCACTTAGGACAAGAAGACATTCTGAGAAATGCATCGTGGGGCAATTTCATTGTTGTGCCAATATAATAGAGTGTACTTACATAAACCTAGATGGTGTAGCCTACTACACATTTAGGCTATATGGTAGAGCCTATTACTCCTAGGCAGCAAACCTGTAGAGCATGTTACTCTACTAAACACTGTAGGCAATTTTAACACAATGGCATCTGTGTATCTAAACATAGGAAAGGTACAGTAAAAGTATGGTTCTTTTATTTTTTTTTGGAGACAAAATTTCGCTCTTGTTGCCCATGCTAGAGTACAGTGGTGTGATCTTGGCTCACTACAATCTCTGCCTCCTGGGTTCAAGCAATTCTCCTGCCTCAGCCTCCCAAGTAGCTGGGATTACAGGTGCCCACTACCATGCCAAGCTAATTTTTGTATTTGTAGTAGAGATAGGGTTTCACCATGTTGGCAAGGCTGGTCTCAAACTCCTGACCTCAGGTGATCCACCCTCCTCAGCCTCCCAAAGTGCTGGGATTACAGGCATGAGCCAGTACGCCCAGCCAAAATACGGTATTATAAGTTTATGGAGGCACTGTTGTACATGCCGTTCATCGCTGATTGCAGCACATGACTGTTCTTTATACTTTTCACTCAAGTGAAATTTTTCCTTCCTCTCTCATCAGTGATATTTTTTCTACCTCCAAAGTTATCGATGCCCTTGTGTCTGAAAACACAGAAAGTGTTGCCCCAACCCCCTTCCTCTTCTATCAAATACATAAACCCTGTTGCCCATTTTTCAGAGTCCTGCCCTAATTACTCTCAGCTAATTCACATCATTATCTATGCATTAACTATCTATTACATACATAACATATCCATCCTGGGAGCTCAAAGTTAAGCAAAATATATCTCTGTGTAATCTCTTATCCTTAGGAAGTTCTTCGGCAGAATCAGCCCTGCTGGGGGGAAAAAAAAAAAAAATAGGCAGACTGTGATCATCCCTCTGGTCCTGAATGGAGTGAATGAGCCAAAATCTTGTTTTCACAGTTCAAGTTTCTTTGCAGGTATAGATGCTAGCAAGTAGAAGAGGTAAAACAATGTAATTGAACAGGGACGTGGTGATTTTGACTGACACTATGGAAGATAATATGGACTCAAGCTAGCCATTATATACATACTCAGTTTCGTTGCTTCATGACTGTTCCCATTGTCTGTGGCACAAATTCTTCCTGAATACCAACCTGGACTTCTGCTCAGAGGAGTTTACGGACACCATGTGTGACACCACCTCTAATTAACGTGTGCATGGATTTTCTTCACTGTAATGGCATAACCAGGAGGAAGAAGCCTGTTGCCAGGGCAACAGTCCTGTGGATTCTTCCCAGTGCAGTCACTGCTGAAAACTTCATCTTCCAAAACTTCCCCAGTTTTTTTGATGAATAAAATGTTTTGATCAAAAGAGTGTAAACCTATTGCCCTTACTGACTGGTTTCTCTCCTTATTTTGTTGTGGTTTGGTGGTGGTGATGGTGATTGTCGTTGATGTTAGCTTTTAGTTGCTGTATTATTATGTTTTTTTCTCTCTATTTTTACTCAAGAGGGAGCTGATCTGTATAGTTTCCCTGAATTTCTTCATGATTTTTAATTTTTGTAATCTCCACTAACTAATATTCATTCCGTCTATAAAACAAATCCTTTCCTGAATTTTACTTGTAGTCAGTTTTCCCAATTCAACATGACTCAATCTCTGAAAGTATCTTCTTACTCTTATTGTCTCTCCATAAAAGAGTATATTGCAGTTTTTCTCCGCATGTCCTTCTTGCCTTTCTTTTTAACCACATTACTTTGCTACATTACTTTAAAGCTAATATTCAAAACATATATTTTTATAATTGCTTTACAATTAAATACATAGAACTATATAAAGTATCAACTCTCCAATTCATTCTGTCAAAGAATACTTTTAATAAGCTCCAAGCATTTCATTGAGAAGCAATACTTTTTAAACCTCATAGATAAGACCTACTCCTTTTTCTTATTTCTAATTGTGCCTGATTTCTTCCAGTGTTTCCCAATGTAGTTTTCATTACTAAGTCAGAATAAATACAAACTTTCTTGCTATGTGAAAGCTGAAATGTAGTTCCTACTTTGAAGGGTTCTCTGGGTGGGAATAAAAATATTCCACATGTTAACACTTTGCATTCTCTCATTAGAATTTTACTCAGATTTTACATGCATGTCGAACTCTTCAGAGCTCAATAAGTAGCAGCCTTCTTTCCTACTCAGGATATGAACAAATTGTGAAATAAGTAAGACACGGAATTGACAGATGAGAGACCAAAATACTATATTTCAAAAAATCTAATACTTCATGGGCTGGAAGACGTTTTGCAATTTCAGAAATGATAAATGTGAAAAGTACATGATAGTTGCTGAAATGTGCTATCCCCTGTACCACTGATAAAGGATAGGCTGTAGGACATAATTTCTGCCTTTAAAAGAGTATCTCTACTAATCAGAATCACAAAATTAGACTTCCATGCAGTGACAGGCAAGGCTGGCCTGGAGCAGGCCTTCTCCATGAGGAGGGAGAGTTGGTGCAGCCCAGACAAGACTTGCAGCCTGAAGAAACAGAAAACACCTGAACCAGGCTGGGTGCGGTGGCTCACACCTGGAAATCAGCACTTTGGCAGGCCAAGGCGGGTGAATCACCTGAGGTCAGGAGTTCGCCTGACCAACAGGGTGAAACCCTGTCTCTACTAAAAATACAAAAAATCAGCAGTATGTGTGGCAGGCGCCTGTAATCCCAGCTACTTGGGAGGCTGAGGCAGGAGAATCACTTGAACCCAGGAGGCAGAGATTGCAGTGAGCCAAGATTGCACCATTGCATCTAGCCTGGCGACAGAACGAAACTCCATCTTAAAAAAAAAAAACCAACAAAACAAAACAAAACAAAACAAAAACAAAAAAAGAAAAGAAATGAAAGAAAGAAAAAAGAAAACACCTGAACCTTACTGGCAATCTACTTTTCAGAGTAGCATGCAAGAGGAGGCAACTTGGCCTCTCATGTCTGTCGTCTCCTTCTAAACTGTCTTAGTCTGTTCTGTGCTGCTATCACAAAATGCCACAAACTAGGTAATTTATAAAGAACAGAAATTTATTTCCCTATAGTTCTAGAGACCGGAAAGTCCAATACTAAGGGGCTGGCATCTGGTCAGGGCCTTTTTGCTATGTCAGCCCATGGTAGAAGGCAAAAGGTCCAGAAAGAATAAGAGAGAGGGAGCAAGAAGAGTCAAAACTTATCCTTCTATAAAGAATCTATTCTCAATATAACAAACCCATTCCTGCAATGATGGCATTCATCTATTCATAACCCATGACCCAAACACCTTCTGTTAGGCTCCACCTCCCAACACTGACACATTGAGGATCAAGATTCCAATGTATAAACTTTGGAGAACATATTAAAATCATAGAATTCTGCTTCTTGCCCTCAAAATGCATGTCCTTCTCACATGTAAAAATGCATTTACTTCCTTCAAATGGACCCAAAGTCAACTTGTTCCAGCATCAACTCAAAAACCTAAAGTCCAAAGTCTTATAAAAATCAGATATGGGTGAGACTCAACGTACGACTCATCCTGAGGCAAATTCCCTCTCAGTCATGAGCCTATGAAATTAAATACATCATCTACTTCCAAAATACAATGGTGGGACAGGCATAGAAAAGACATTCCCGTTCCAAAAGGGAGAAATGGGGAAGACGAAAAGGGTCACTGGTTCCTAGTAAGTCCAAAACCCAATGGGGCAAGTAACATTCAATTTTAACTCTCTAGAATAATCATTTTGACCCCATACCCCACCTTCTGAGCACACTGGGGCAGGGGTTGGGCTCCCTAGCCCTCAGTTAGCCCCACCCCCATGGCTGTGCCTACAAAGCAGCTTTCACAAATTGGAGCCTCCTATTTGCAGCATTCCCAGGCTGGTGTTGCACACTGGTAGCTCTACAGTTTTGGTGTCTCAGTGATAGTCCTACCTCCACAGCTTCACTAGGCATTGTCATAGTGGAGACTCTCTCTCCCATGGCTCCTACCCCACAGTTCCACTGGCCACTTCCCTAGTGTGGGCTCTTGGGGTGACTCCATCCCTGAAGCAGGTTTCTGCCTGGGTCCCCAAGATATTCCATACATTCCTTGAAATCTAGGTAGTTCTGCCTCCAAATTTATGACTTACCTGCACCTGCAGAATTAGCACCAAATAGATGCTACACAAGCTTACCTCTTGCACATTCTGGAGTGGTAGCTCAAGGGAAATCTGAGACTTCTTGAACCATAACTGGGGTGATCAAGGAGCACTGCAATGGAATGTGGGGAACAGAATGCAGAAGAGTCTCTGGGAAATGAGCCTTTCCTTCCCTCAAGGTCCTAACATGCTGAGCCTGTGATGGAGAGGCAGCCTGGGAGAGCTTTGAATTGTCTTGATGAATAGCACCTGGCTTCCTTCTTGCTCCAATAATCCCTTTATCAAAACTTGCTTAGCTGTACTCTTGCATGCTTTTTTTGTTCTATATATAGCTAGGATGCAAATTTTCCAAATTTTTACATTCTCCTTCCAAGTATGAATTCTGTCTTTCAATCATTTCTCTCTTCTCACAGTTTACTATATGTGGTGAAAAGAAGTCATGTAGCACCTTCAGTTTTGCTTGGGAACTTCTCTCACCAGATATCCTAGTTTATCCTCTTAAATTCTTCTTTCCATAAAGCCCTTGGGTATTCAGCCAAACTCCTTGCATTTTGTAATATGCATGGCCTTTACTCCAGTTTTCAATAATTTATTCCTCATTTCCATCTGATACCTAAACAGAATGGCCTTCACGGTACATATTTCTACCAATATTCTGGTGACAATCACTTAAGTAATCTCTAAGAAGTTCCATACTTTCCCTACAGCTTTTCTTTTCTTCTGAGTTCTCACCAGAATCACCCTTAATGCTCCATCTATGGCAATGCAGGCTTTTCCTAGCTCACTGTTCCAAACTCTTCTAGACTCTACCCATTACCCTGCTCCAAAGATGCTTCTTCATATTCAGGTATTTGGTATAGCAACAGCTCTACTTCTGGGATTGTTTTGTACTGCTAGAGCAGAATACCTGAGACTGGGTAATTTATAAAAAAAAAAAAAGAGGAATTTATTTCCTCACAGTTCTCGGGGCTGAGATGTCAAGATGGAGAGGCTAGCTTCTCCATCTTGATGGTGAAGGCCTTCTTACTGCATCATCCCATAATGGAAGGGCAAAGAGAGAGAGAGAGCAACAGGGTGTCAAAGTCATCCTTATATAAGGAACCCACTCTCACAATAATGAGCCCACCTCCACAATAATGGCATAAATCTATTCATTAGGGTGGTGCCCTCATGATCCAAACACCACCTGTTAGGCTCTACTTCCCAACATGTCCACATTGGGGATCGAGTTTCCAACACATAAACTTTGGGGAACATATTCAAACCATAGCATTATCTTAGCAAACTCATCCCTGTTCTACCTGTCCCAGACAAGGAATAATTGAAGTATAAAGAGAAGTCAGGAATGTTCTAGCAAGAGTTTTGTTCCTTCCACATGGAAGAAAATATAGGAATGAATAATAAGCATTCCATCCCTGTCCCACCACACTCCTTCTCCCAGAATATCCTGTAATTTTCTATATAGTCTGCTTGTAAAGCGTCTCAGCTACAAGACATGCACAAACCAGCAAGCCTCTAAAAAAAGTCTTAAGGCTGCAGTGACTAGAGATTGTTGTTTAGGAACACTGCTCCAACACCCTCATAGAGATGTATGAAAGGCGATTACTTCTTTCCTACAAAAGGGACAACAACAACATCCACCTTCCCTGAAGACTATATTCTAGCTACGCGATGGTCTTGGACCCAGTTTGCTATATAAACTCTTATTTCCAAACAACCACATGACATTTTTTGTCTCATAAAGGACTACCACAATTTTACCAGCTAGGTCAGAAAAGTGTAAGTTACCAGACTAGTCCACAAAAAAGGAGCACTGATGATCTGGTTACAGAAAACATGGGAAGAGCAAAATACTTTATGCAAAATTCCCACATCTTTTGCATGTCTTTCTGCATTTCCATTTTCTATTAAAAAATCTATCTCCATATTTTATAGTTCTTTGATTTACTAAAACTGCAAAGTAGGATACATGTCATTTGGGTTACATATTACATATCTTCTCCTGTGTGTGATATTCGAAACTGAAGTACATTACAAACACTTTTGAACATGGTGTGTTAGTTTTCCTATTTTAGCACAATCATGAACATACAGCTCCTTTAACAACCTTAGCTTGTTCCAATTGCCTATAATTTTTATCTTTCTGATGCTCGAATTTTAACAGCTGGGCCACTAATAGCCTTTTAAGAAATGCTGGCCTCTTTGCCCTTTTCAACAAACCCCAAACATCTCTGAAAATATGTTTGCTTTCTTACAATAAAATATTTCAGGTCCATCTTATCAGTTATGCCTCAAGACATGGTATTAGCTATTCTCCCAGGAGTTACAGTTGCCTTAGAAAATGACAGTAATCCTGAAAACTGGGGTCAAAAGGGGCATAAAAATAATTCCTATTGAGTACTTGCAGTGAACAGAGTAACTCCAGAAAATAAGAAGAATATTTCCTTTAGGTTATGAGTTTATATTGACATTTTCAAATTACTGCTATCTTTTCTCAATTTGTTTTTCTATTGAACTTGGCTAATATAAACATTTGTCAACCCAATTTTTCTGTTCTATTGACTACCACTTCTATCTCCTTTGTCTAGTATCCTTCCAGTACCATTTCTATATACTGCATCATACCAAACCTTTCTATTAAAAACTATGTATTTTTGTATTTTCCTCATTGACTTTCAGCCAATGCATCCTAGAATTGACCCCAAAGTGTACAGATTAAGATGATTTTCTGTCAGTATTATCTGAAAACATTACTTTCTAATTGCAAAGAAATGAAAATGGCAATCTAACCCAGGACATACCAGGTAATTTGAAAGCAAATGTGCCTAATACTATGCATGGACTTCCTCTCTTTGCTTAATCAAAGTCATCAATGAAATACAGAATATAGTAAAATACTGACACTAAAAGTTTTGTCCTTTAAGCTTCACTGTCTTTCCCTTCGGTTTCATTTTCTTGTTTTATTACTTTGTAATTAGTATTTTGATTATTGAAGTCAGTTCAACTATAATTCTGTATTTACCTTTTATTTAAACATCTACTATTGTCATTACAAGTAACTGCAGATAAGTGTGACCCACCACCAGTTTTCTACTTGTATCCAAGCAACAACAAAAAAAATCAGAATGTTATAGCAGTGAAATATTGTAGTGTAAACATATCAATTTTTTCATTGGTAAAAATATGCCAAATCTGGGATAAATGCCTACTTCCTGAAGAAAGAAAACATACAGTCATCTTATAAAAGTAAAAAGTATCAAAATACTACCTAATTTATTAGGTGAGATATCCCCACAGTTTGGATTCTAGCATCAAATAAAAAAAGTCTGATGTTCCCTCTTTAGTAAAAGATCGACATCTCTGAAAACTAATTATTTTTGTGCCAAGTAACTTGAATATTTCAGGAAAAATCATAGCACCTTGATGTCAGAATATATTACTTTCAGAAAAATGATTTGGTGTGCACATTTCAAAA
The DNA here is from genome assembly GCF_028885655.2 of Pongo abelii. Classification (NCBI taxonomy): domain Eukaryota; kingdom Metazoa; phylum Chordata; class Mammalia; order Primates; family Hominidae; genus Pongo; species Pongo abelii. Next base: position 23,739,767 of record NC_071990.2, read on the forward strand.
CAGAGATACTTGGAACCAAACTTCCCCTCTGTGTGGAAATAGCTGAAGCTATGAGCTGGGGCTGAAAAAGGGGTGATTCATATCATGTTACGTTTTCTCACATGTGCACACTATTAAATGAACTCAGGTCCGGGGAATGGGCATTAACTCAGTTCACCTTGCATTCCAAATTATGACAGATGTGGTGATCAGGACATCTTCTAGAATTAGACAAAGAGAGAGAGAAAAAGAGAG